>NC_142877.1:57907500-58532500 GCF_051225735.1 Oryctolagus cuniculus
TAAGTCTGATTTTGGCCCATCTGCATTCAGTATTGAAAAGCTTTGCAATAAGAGATTATTTCTTTTTTTAAGATCCATTTATTTACTTGAAAGTCAGAGTTACACACAGAGAGGAGAGGCAGAGAGAGAGAGAGAGAGAGAGAGAGAGAGAGAGAGGTCTTCTACCCACTGGTTCACTCCCTAATTGTCTGCAGGGGCTGGAGCTATGCAGATCCAAAGCCAGGAGCCAGGAGATTCTCCCAGGTCTCCCACCTGGGTGCAGGGGTCCAAGGACTTGGGCCATCTCCTACTGCTTTCCCAAGCCACAGCAGAGCTGGATTTGAAGGGGAGCAGCAGGAACTCCAACCAACACCCATGTGGGATGTCAGAACTGCAGGCGGTGGCTTTACCAACAATACAGCAATGGCCTCAACAAGAGATTATTCTAACATTGTCAGTTTAGTCTAGGTAAATGTAGAAAGCAAGCCTAAGAGCAAGGATTACCTGTAGGGGGCCCATAATCAACAGCATTTATACTAATTTAAGTTCTTTCTCAACTGCTTTGGGTACAAAAAGGAAAAAAATTAACCGTTTTTGGTTTTTAAATATAGTATATATTTTTTATTAGTTTCCTGTATTACAAAGGCAAATTACTGGAAGAATCTTCCTTTTGATATTTGAATCATCTGGAATAATAAAGAGAACTATGCATTAAAAAAAACTCATTTAAGTAACAGATTAAAAAAAAGGTTAAACCTGCTAAAGGGAAGGTACAATTTCAAGGGTGACAAGGAAATTTTATGGCGAATGTGATGAACATGGTGCCACTGGTCCAGTAAAAAAGCAGAAGAAACAAAGAACATGCATGAAAACAACAGAGAACAGAAACTGGTGCTGGAGACCAATAGTTTAGTAAACAGAACTTGTTCATCTTAATTAGCATGTAAGCTGCTTTGTCCTTGGAGGCTTTTGAAAAGAAAACCGAATCAGTTCTATTTCAATATCCACATAAAGGAAAGGAAAAATTTGTTGATTAAGTTGTCTGTTGCATATTTCTTAGCTGGATTTCTTGTGTTGTTATTGAATTTTTTGAAAATTTTTAATAAATCATTTAATTTGGATATTTTATTAAGAAATTAATTTGATATTTTATTATGTATTATTAATTAATCAACACAGATTTTCAATGTCACAGCAAGGACATGATAAATATTACAATGCAATTCTCATGTTAATGTGATTTTTTAAAAAGACTTTATTTATTTGAGAGGTAGAGTTACTGACAGAAGAGAGAGAAAGAGGTCTTCCATCCGCTGGTATACTCCCCAGCTGACCACCACAGCCAGAGCTGCACTGATCCAAAGACAGGAGCCAGGAGCTTCTTCTGGGTCTCCATGTGCTTTCCCAAGCCATAGCAGAGAGCTGGATGAGAAGAGGAGCAGCTGGGACTTGAACCAGTGCACATATGGGATTCTAGTGCCACAGGCAGAGGCTTAGCCCACTAAGCCACAGCCTTGTTAATATTATATTAATGCAGGCTGGTGCTGCAGCTCAACAGGCTAATCCTCTGCCTTGCGGTGCCGGCACACCGGGGTGCTGGCACACCGGGGTCTAGTCGCGGTGGGGGCGCCGGATTCTGTCCCGGTTGCCCCTTTCCAGGCCAGCTCTCTGCTGTGGCCAGGGAGTGCAGTGGAGGATGGCCCAAATGCTTGGGCCCTGCACCCCATGGGAGACCAGGATAAGCACCTGGCTCCTGCCATTGGATCAGCGTGGTGCGCCGGCTGCAGTGCGCCAGCCGCGGCGGCCGTTGGAGGGTGAACCAATGGCAAAGGAAGACCTTTCTCTCTGTCTCTCTCTCACACTTTCCACTCTGCCTGTCAAAAAATAAAATAAAAAAATTTTTTTTGGTTACTGTGAACAGTCCAGGTGTCTCTTTGATATACCATGCTCAAGACTTCTGGGTGTATACTGAGAAGTGGATTGCTATAACTAATATGTTTTATAGATTATAGATTAATGCAAATGTAACCTAATTTTAAATTTAAAAAGAGAAAAACAGAACATAAAAGATCTCAAGTAAAAAAGATCTTTTGCCAAAGATTATTTGTTAAAAGAAAAAAATTTGAAAAGACAAGGATTAATAGCAAAGCAATCAAAGGGCACAACAAGGACAAATTACATCTGGAAAGCTGCTATTGTATTATTTCAGACGCTTCCCTCATTCCCTTTATATAAAGTCAGAGAATAATTATTTTCTTGCCAGGGAGACAACCCTGTGCATCACATTAATGAAGGCAACTTTCACCTGCTTATTGCGCAACGTGTAGATGAAAGGGTTCAGAAGTGGAGCGACTGAGGTATTGAGCACTGAGATCCCCTTTGCAACAGAGACCCGCTGTTTCATGGACGGTTTGACATACATGAAGATGCAACTGCCGTAGGACAGGGATAGGACAATCACGTGCGAGGAGCACGTGGAAACTGCCTTCTTCCTCTGACTGGTTGAAGGGATTTTTAGAATTGTCTGGGCGATACAAACGTATGACACCAGCACCACGGCCAGCGTGACCAAGAGAGTCACCAGCGCCGAGGCGAACCCCATCCTCTCCAGGGTCCGCGTGTCTGTGCAGGAGAGCTGCAGGAGGGGAGTGGTGTCGCAGTAGAAATGGTCAACCACGTTGGAGGCACAGAAGTCAAGATGCAGTCCTAAGAGCAGCGGTGGGAAGATGACGAGGAAACCAGCGACCCAGCAGCCGAGGACGAGCGCCGTGCAGACTTGGCTGCTCATGATGGTGGTGTAGCGCAGCGGCTTGCAGATGGCCACGTAGCGGTCACAGGACATGGCCGCCAGCAGGTAGAACTCCGAGGCTCCCAGCAGGAAGGCGAAGAACACCTGGGTGACGCAGCTGTTATAGGAAATGCTCTTGTCCCCGGTGGCCATCACAGCGAGCAGTTTGGGGATGCACGTCGTAGTGTAGGAAATTTCTAAGAAAGAAAAGTTCCGAAGGAAAAAATACATGGGCGTCTTCAGATGAGTGTCCACCAGCGTGAGGATGATGATGGTCAGGTTGCCCGTGACGCTTAGCAGATAGGTGAGAAGTAGGAAGGCAAAGAGGGCAACTTTCCACTCTGGGTCGTCAGTCAAACCTGCCAGGATGAACGCTGTCAGTCTTGTGTGGTTTCCCATGACGTCCTCTGACACTTACCAAGTCTGAATAGGTGAAATATAACAATAATCATCTCAGTGGAAAAATCCCAGGGATGACTAGTATTGAAATTTAACATTAACAACGTGGTTTTTACGATAGTGCAATATGTTGCTGATCCATGTTTTAAATTGGATATGCCACAAAGAAGAATGATTTGCTTTTTGAGAATATCTGAATGTAGACTAAAAATATTTTTTACAATGTATTTTTTAACTTTTATTTAATAAATATAAATTTTGACAGTACAGCTTATGGATTACAATGGCTTCCCCCCATAACTTCCCTCTCATCCGCAACCCTCCCATCTCTCGCTCCCTCTCCCATTCCATTCTCATCAAGATTCACTTTCAATTCTCTTTATATACAGAAGATCAATTTTGTATATATTAAGTAAAGATTTCAACAGTTCTGAGAATGGAACAGGCAACATGAAGAAAGAAATACAGGAATGTAGAAGGATGAGAAATATGGGTTTATGAAATGGTTTGAAGTTAGAGATGCAAAAAAGACAAAATTATCTGGAAACCTAGACAGATGAGAATTTTTAGAGATAGGATATTGAGCTACAGGAAAAAATTAATGTAAATTAGAAAAATAAATGTAAATTAATAAGAATAAATTAAGGACAAAATACTTACCAATGAAATTTCCTTCTTATATTCTTCATAGCAACTTTTTTTGCTGTTTTTCTATAATAAAGAGAAAAAACATGAATAATCATGAGTTTGGCATGGTCTAAAACAGGAGTATTTGAAACATTTCAAATGCGTAATAAATCAAAGTGTATTTCTGAAAAGATTACCAGTGTGTATTTCCCTATTAGCAGAATGTTCAATTGTCCAGTTGGCATCCATTAAACATATATTAAAAATAGTGGATAGGGCCGGCGCCGCGGCTCACTAGGCTAATCCTCCGCCTAGCGGCGCCGGCACACCGGGTTCTAGTCCCGGTCGGGGCGCCGGATTCTGTCCCGGTTGCCCCTCTTCCAGGCCAGTCCTCTGCTGTGGCCAGGGAGTGCAGTGGAGGATGGCCCAGGTGCTTGGGCCCTGCACCCCATGGGAGACCAGGAAAAGCACCTGGCTCCTGGCTCCTGCCATCGGATCAGCGCGGTGCGCCGGCCGCAGCGCGCCGGCCGCGGCGGCCATTGGAGGGTAAACCAACGGCAAAGGAAGACCTTTCTCTCTATCTCTCTCTCTCACTGTCCACTCTGCCTGTCAAAAAAAAAAAAAAAATAGTGGATAACTTTTCTACAAAGTTATTCAGGTTTGAGAGCCAGTAAATTTGAGATAGCAATTAAGATTAACATTCATATTAAAGAAATTCTTTTCAAGATACCTTCACCATCATGTGCAGAAAACAATGAAGTTTTTGTACTCCACACAGCACTATAAAAAACAATGTTTCCTGTCTTGAGGATGTAATTCGGGATGATTATTTCCAACCTCTAAAATACACATTATGATTAAGAAGGCACACATATGCTGAAAGCTAAACACATAAGGACAAATAAAAGCTATATCCAATAGCAATTAGAGAGATTTACAGCAAAAAACTGCATTCTAAGATAGGTCCTAGAGGGAGGTAAAGAACAGAGATTCTGCAGAAGAGGAACAGCCTGAACAGAAATGCAGTACAGACCCCTGCGAGGCTTCCCCAGAATGAACACACTGAGCTCTGCTATGTAAACCACGTACAAGAGGGCTCAAAAAGCTCACAGAGAAATTGTGGAATTGTACCATGAAATACATGAGATCTGTTCTCTTTTTATTAATAACAAGTAAAATAAGAAAAAAATCAAAATAAATAGTACTTTATTTTGGTGCCAAAAATGAAACCCAACACATTTTTTTCAAAACATGCATTTTCATGAAGACCCATCATATAAAATTATTACAAAATTTCTTTGCACCAAAATCAATATTTTTTCCATTTCTCCATAAAGCCGTTGAAGTACTCATATGTTAATAATATGGGCATACATTAGTGAATGCGGTGTCTCTTTCTTCTCTTGGGCATTTCTTCACTTTCAGATTACTGCAGCAATCCACAGTAGAATTCTCTGCATTACACAAAATGCTCAGTGGCAAAAATTACAGGAATTCATGCACATAAAAACCTAAATAAAAGTTTTATAATGCTGAAACATTCCTTTGTCTGACTTCAACAATTATACACAGCAATTATCCCTTAATATATGCTACATAAATGAATAAAATTCACATTAGGAAACAAAATAATAGGCAAAAATTATAGGAACCCATATAGATAAAAACCTAAATAAACTTTTGTCATGTTGTAACATTCTTTTGTCTGACTTCAACAATCATACACAGCAATTATCCCCTAACATATACTACATAAATGAATAAAATTCACATTATGAAACCATTAGAAGTTGGGCCTGTGAAAGTTCAGTTGTATTAGATATTCTGATTTTCAGTTACATCTAAAAATTTTAAAGCTCTCCAACTGTAAATTATCATTGTATTGCATTTATCTTCTTCCTCTGTTTTTCTCAAATCAAAATATAAGTTCTGGGGAAGAAAAATTTAACTGGTAAAACTTAACAGACTTGAGTTACAATACTTCTAACATATTGGAAGTGCTATTTTTAATTTTAGAAACATCAGTTATTTTCATTTTTTGATTCGTTAGAAAGATATATAGTAAAACATAAAAATGCAATCAGTTATCATAAACACAAATATATTGAAAAGATATAGACACAAATTCATAAGGACAGCATCATCTGTGCCCTAGTAATTCCCTCTTTTATCTTGTGCTGAACTGAGTACATTGCTATGCATTGCCTCTCTGAATCAATCCCATTCCACCCCACAATCCCAATTTCCTTTTCTTACCTATCATTGGCAATACTGGAAGTAGTTTGATTAGCTATTTTATTGCAGTCAGACTAGTGCATTAAGTACCCCTGTTCCTATAGTTTGCTTATTTCTGGGTTGACTTCATGTCAAGGTATTATGCACAGTGCCATATAAAACATATCTGCTCTTGATCTATTGGAGTGTGTATGCTTTCTGTGCCCAGAAGGAAATTATCTGAAGACTCTGAAGAACTCTCAGGAGCGTGTAAGATCCCAAACCACCACCTCCCAAAGGATCACCAATTCATATGCTATACAACTGTTCTCCCCAGACAGCAAGCGTTTTGCAAGGCAACATTTGTATTTGAAGAGAATCTAGTTTAAACTAAGATACCGGGAATTCAGTATGAATGACCCTAATATGTTTGCCCTCTCACACACACTCTCATGCTTTGAAATCACGGATGTCTAAATGAAGATTTGGGAGTAGAAAAATAGTTATTTTGTGTGGGAATAAAATGGAGAGAGTAGTGGGACTTAGACAAAAC
Organism: Oryctolagus cuniculus; assembly: GCF_051225735.1. NCBI lineage: Eukaryota > Metazoa > Chordata > Mammalia > Lagomorpha > Leporidae > Oryctolagus > Oryctolagus cuniculus. The sequence continues at coordinate 57,914,061 of NC_142877.1, forward strand.
TGAGCTTTTAGCTAAACAGACCATTACTAGTTTGTTATGCACATCTTAGCATTTCACATTTCATATGGTGTTCAGTTTCTTTTCTGCTATCTGTGACACTGTCTACAGAATAGAAGCTTATATTTCTTTTTTTTTTTTTAAAAAAAAAGGTTTATTAATTAGGTGAAAGGCAAACTTATAGAGAACGAGGAGAGACAGATAGAAAGAGATCGTCCATCCACTGCTTCATTCCCCAAATGGCTGCATTGACCAGGGCTTCATCCGGGTCTCCCATGTGGGTGCACAAGTGCTTATATGGGATGACGGGCATCACAGGCGGTGGATTAACCTGCTGTGCCACAACACTGGCTCTCAGCACTCTCCACTTCTTCTATAGAATAGATGGTCATTCCCTTCCCCATCCTCGCAGCTTGGCGCTGCCGTGGGACTAGATTCTGGCCACAATGTCAATAGAGACAATTTGTGCACCTTCCAGTAATTATCCTTGCATAACAGAGGATTTCTTTTCTCTTCCTGTTTATCTCTGCCTATAGTCATAATGTAGATATGAATGGCGTTCGGAGTCATGAGTGAGCAAACACACTTGAGATGGCTACTTGATTTATGTTAATGAGTCATCTAAAAAATCAAGAAAATAATTCCGTTTTAAATGGTTACACACATAAAAATAAAATACCTGGGAGTAAATGTAATCAATCAATTGAAAAGGAGTTAGAAAGACAACCTTAAACTATTGGTGAAAGGAATTTTAGAAGAAATGGATAGACATTTCATGTTCATGAATTGGAAAAGCAGTATTGTTATAATGTGTATACTATACAAAGTAGTTTATAGATTAAGTGCAATTCCTAGAAAAATACCAATAATTTTTTTCACAGAGCTAGTTAAAATACTACTGAAATTTGTAAGGATCCACAAAAGATCCCAAATGGCTAAAGTGATCTTGAGAAAAAAGACAAAGCAAGAGGCACTATATTATCTGACTTTAAATATATTATAAAGCTACAATAATCAAAGCAGCATGGTATGATCAAAAAGCAGATCCACAGACAAACTGAATAGAATAGATACTGTCGATGGAAACTCATACATCCGAGGCTAAGGGATTTTTGGCAAAGGTGCTAGAAAAAGTTGCATTGGAAAAAGAATAGTCTTTTAAAATAAATGAGATAGGGAAAACTGGACACAAACACCCATCAGAATGAAGATAGACCTCTATCTCTCACCATATAAAAAACCAGCTTGGGGCAGGTGTTGTGGCACAGCAGGTTAAGCCTTCACTTGGGATATCACCAGCTCATAAAGGGGTGCTGGTTCAGGTCCCAGTTCCTCTGCTTCTGATTCTTCTTCCTGCCCATAAGCCTGAGAAGACAATGGATGATGGGCCTAGGGCTTGTAGGACTCCTAGATGGAGTTCCAGGCTGCTGGCTTCAGTCTGGTCCAGCCACAACTGTTGCAGCCTGTTGGGGAGGTAAACCAGCATATGGAAGTGCTCTCTTCTAATAGGGAAATACACACTTGCTGTATTGTCCTCTCTCTCTCTCTCTCTCTCTCTCTCTCTCTCTCCATCTCCCTCTTCCTCTCCCTCCCTCTCTCTCTCTCTCTCTCTCTCTCTCTCCCTCCTTTCTCCCTCCCTTCTTCCCTCCCCTTTCCCTTTTCCCTGTCCTCACCCCCTCATTCTGTCCTTAAAATATGTAAGTAAAGAAATCTTTAGAAAACAACCTCAAAAAGAATTAAAGACCTAAATGTTAGACCTGAAGCTTTTAGACTGTTGGAATAAAGAATAAGGACAACACCCCAGGACAATAGAATGGACGAGGATTTTCTGAATCAGTCTCCATAAACACAAGAAAAATAAGAGAAAACAGACACTTGGGGTTTCATCAAACTAAAGTGCTTTAGCATAGCAAAGGAATCAACTGAGAGACTGAAGAGACAAACCACAGAATGGGAGAAAGTGTTTGCAAGCTGTGCATCTGACAAGGGATTAATATCCAGGATATATATAAAGATCACAGATAATTCAACAGCAGAAATCAAACCATCCAATTAAAAACTAGCAATAGATCTAACAGACATTTCTCAAAGGAAGACACACAAATGGCCAAAAGCATGCAAAAATTTTTCAGCATCACCCTTCATCAGAGAAATTCAAATTGAAGCTACAATGAAATATTCAGCCACTTTAGTGAGATTGGCTCTTCTCAAGTTTGCACGGATGTGGAGAAAAAGGAAACTTTGCACACTGTTGGTGGGAATCTAAATTAACACAACCAATATGGAAAGAATATGGGATTCCTCAAGAAAATAAAGGTGGAGCTATCACATGATCCAACAGTCCCACTCCTGGGCATGTGTTCAAGGAGAATGGGATCCACCTGCTGAAGAGAAGTTTGCACTCCCATGTCTATTACTACATCATTCACCATTGTAGCCCAGAAATGGAAACAACATTAGCATCCATCAACTGATGAATGGATAAGGAAAATATGACATATACACACAATGGGATATTACTCAGAAATGACGAAACATGAAATCTTGTCATTTGCACAATGGTTCAAGTTGGAGGTCATTATGTTAATTGAAATAAGCCAAGCACAGAGCAACATTTATCACATAATCTCACTAGTATGTGGGGTCTAAAATATGTTATCTTATAGATGTTAAAATATAATTGTGGTTATCAGAAGCTGAGAGATGTAGGGAGAGATTGGAGTATGTTAAACAGAATGTTAAAGCCCAGACATACAGATAATGACTCAGAAGCCTAGGGATGGTAACTTGATATTCCACAAAGAAATGATAAAAGTATGAGGCAATAGCTATAGTGAATATTCTGATTTCATCATTAGGCAATATATCCACACACACCACATCACGCTGTTACCCATCCATATGCGTATTTTTTACGTGTCAATTAAAAACAAAGGAAGAAAGGAAACAGCAACATTTCTGAAACTCTCTTAGTGCTTCTTGTGAAGAAAATCTTTGGAAATTACTGTTAAGCAGATTTAAGTGCCAAAATATTCTTCTGTTTTAATGGGCAAAGTTGACATTGTGAGATTCGATTATTGTTTACAGCCTTTGTCTACACTCTTGAGGAACAGTGCTTTTCTATTTACTACTTGTTGAATTGTTTATTTAGTGGCCCTATCAATCTGTGTTTATTAAATAAACTGAAAATATGTCATTGTAAAAATTAAACGAAAAAATAAGAAAGAAGGAGGAGAGTGGATGGGAGCATGGGTGGGAGGGAGGGCAGGCTGGGAAGCACGTTATGCTCTTAAATCCATATATATGGAATACATGGCATTTGTTCACCTTATATGAATAAAAAAATTTAAATGCTATTCTGATGTGCAAAGTCTCTTCATGGTTTGAGATTTTGACTTCTCCAGACTTCTTGTTGCTTTACCCACATCACGAGATCAAGCGCTGGTTGTACCACATTATTGAATTGTTCAGAATTTCACTGTCATCTTTTACAGAACAGGAAACACTTCTAATAACTGGTTTCTACTAAATGGAGAAACTGAGGCATAAAATTTGCATAACACCTGCAGGGTCCCAGTGTGTGGCAAAGCTTTTACTGAACCCAGCCGAGTATTTCAAAGCCCTTTGCTACTCATTAGATAATACTTACTCTGTAAATGTGTTGAGTTATCTACTACCTCTGTGTTATTTTCAAATGTTTATGCATTAGGCCGGCGCCATGGCTCACTAGGCTAATCCTCTGCCTAGCGGCGCCGGCACAGCGGGTTCTAGTCCCGGTTGGGGCGCTGGATTCTGTCCCGGTTGCCCCTCTTCCAGGCCAGCTCTCTGCTGTGGCCAGGGAGTGCAGTGGAGGATGGCCCAGGTGCTTGGGCCCTGCACCCCATGGGAGACCAGGAAAAGCACCTGGCTCCTGGCTCCTGCCATCGGATCAGCGCGGTGCGCTGGCCGCAGCGGCCATTGGAGGGTGAACCAACGGCAAAGGAAGACCTTTCTCTCTGTCTCTCTCTCTCACTGTCCACTCTGCCTGTCAAAAAAAATGTTTATGCATTAGTCTTCTTTCTTCATGCATATTTTAGTCTCAGTATAATTTTTACTTTCTGTTGGATTCCTCAAAACTCAATAAACCTATCACCCATTGTTAATTGATTTTTGTGTAGCACATAAAGTAAGGGTCTTGTTTCAAACTTTTGCATGTGGAAATCCAGTTTTTCCAAAGTGGAAGGAAATGGGGCAAACTTAGTAAAAAAATGAGCTTAAGATGCATATAGACAATTTATAAATACATCAATATATGACTATGTATTCAATTCATTTATAAATTTAAAAATTTATACTAAAATAAGCTTATCTTTTAATTACATTATGTCTATATTTTTAAACTTTTATTTAGCAAATATGAATTTCCAAAGTACAGCTTATGTATTACAATGGCTTTCCCCCCCGATAACTTCCCTCCCACCCGCAACCCTCCCAACTCCCACTCCCTCTCCCATTCCATTCACATCAATATTCATTTTCAATTCTCTTTATATACAGATGATCAATTTAGTATATATTAAGTAAAGATTTCAACAGTTTGCACCCACACAGAACATAAAGTGTAAAATACTGTTTGAGTACTAGTTATAGCATTAGTTCACATTGAACAACACATTAAGGACAGAGATCCAACATGAGGAGAAGTGCACAGTGACTCCTGTTGTTGACTTAACAAATTTACACTCTTGTTTATGGCGTCAGTAATCTTTTTTTGATGTCCTTTCATACAGAGAACAGCTTAATAACATCTTAAAAAAAGTGTGCAGGGTATCCTTTTGATTCATCAATCTAATTATAGAAATATACCTTGAAGGATTAACATTATGACTTTCAACATCATGAAAACTGTTTTATAAAAATACATATGTGGTTTTATTCATTTGTACTTTTTTTGTAATTCTCCAAGTTGGAAGCAATCTACCAGCCTGCATATAAGCAGCAGTTAACTAAGGTCTGGTATATCCTCACAAAGAAGGACCATGCAGTTACAAAAAAATTTTTATAAATTGGAGTGTTTCAGAGAATGTATTGTAAAAGGGATAAAGTAGTATTTATAACACATTTGGCTTGAGATAGATTTGTCTTCATCAGGTTGCATTTTCTGTCTTCTACTCACACTTTTTATATCCATGTAAAAAATCCTTTTTTCTTTCTCTTTCTAAATCCTCAGCTATATATCTGAGATTTCCAAAGAATGACATGCATTAGGCAATCAAATCTCACGGCATTTTTTACTGAAACCTCTGAAAGTATAGTTAACAGAAGGAAATGTGTGCTTGCATTCGTGTATGTTTATGTCTGCAGACTGCACTTCTGCAATACACAATTTGGCAACCCCTAAGGAAATGATGTTCTTGAATCTCAGTTGCCCTGAGAATTCTTTGTCGTTAAATATTTTCCTGTAAGGCACAGGAAGCATACATTCTCCACAGTTTTAGCAGACAGTTAATTTTTGTATTGCACAGTGTCGTATTCTGAAAGGTATGCAATACTTAACATGAGCAAATTGTAGTAAATTGCAAAAAGGAGGGAAACTTAATGGTCTCCTAGTATTGCATCATGATTTGCTCAAAGAAAATATTTGTAAGACAACATGTAACTCAGTCACAGGTTTTATAGTAGAATGAAAAGACATCAGTGTTCTGTGTTTACCACAATGGTGAGTTCAGTGTTGATGGGAAGATAGTTTGCCCAAATGTGTGTACGTACAGAATTGTATATATACATGAAACACATGAAAGCTGTTCTCTTTATAGGGATAAATATATTTATTTAAAAAAGAATTTATAATAGGATCTGCTAAACTATTAAATGTTTAATCTTATTACCACCTTTCACATTTTGACTTATAGATGCTGGTTGGTGAAATATTGCAAATAATATGCAATAATTATTTCAATTCAAAAGACTTTTTATCTTAATTATTGATCAGATATTTGTGATATCTAACAAAACTAAATAAAATTAAGTTCTTTGGCTTGTATTCTGTTGATTTCATAATGTGATTTGCATTGTTTTCCTATACAGTGGACGTAAAGGGACAGATGGCAGACATAATTGTTGAATCAGGGTGAACCAAAGGCTTGATATGATGAAACTCTACTTGACACATTAAATAATCATTCATTTGTACCAATGTTGCCATGGGCTGGTTGGTGCAAATGAGAACATGTTGTAATGTATTGCTGCACAATGACCTAAGTGTGCTAGACTAAATAAATCCAGGCAGAGGTGCGCTGTATTTTCCATTAGTCTATGGTTCTAGCACAGATGATTAAATGGAAGAACCCTAATACTGTTTTCAAACAAGCCATGCTTGAGCCACTCACTCCTCTCTTGTTCTTGCTGCTCCATCTGCCTGGAATATCCGTGTCATCCCTCCATATCCTTTTAGGAACTGACCGAGGATCCGTTGAATCAGGTATCTCCTCCTAAAATGTCCGTACTAACACTGGAAAGACCTTTCACATCTTTTAGTTTTTGGTTCTTTATATATTTATTTCTGCATGTGATATGTTTTCTAAACTATTATATTTCAGGAGCTGGAGCTAATTTTGTGAATATCTTCAGTGCATAAACACATGATTTTACAGTTTCCATTTTTATATGATATTAATTTTAAAAGGCTTTTTTAAAAAAAATGGTTTGACTTGATAATAGAAACTCTGAAGAAGCAATTTTTCCTAGAGTTGATGCTAATTTCTTTTACAAGAAATGTCCCATAACTTGTTTTCTAAACCATGTCTTCTGAAAATAGCTTCTCTTGATCTGTTCCCCTGATCTAAATGCAAACCTCAATACAGGTCTACTGTTTGTATTTAATCACTTTGTCCAGCATAAAATATATAAATAATTGAGAATAATGGTTGTTAAATATTCAGTTCACAGTAGATTCATGTATTATTATTACTTAATTTTAATTTATTTGTCTGGTATTTGAATATCATTATTTTTTGTAAGATAGTATATACTATCCAAAATGTGTCTCAGTAGTGAACCCACCACCCATTGTGAATTTGAAACTTACTAAATTTCAAATTTCTCTGTTTTGCTTTTGGTGGCTTCTCTGTTTTGCTTTTTGGTGTGTTCATTCTACAGTTTAGGAAATGATTCTGTATTAAATTCTGTATGAAACATTTTCTCTATATTACTCCTATAATTACAAGTTTACTTACACAATTTAAATTTTTTATGTTTTCCTTTAACTCATTCTCTGAATTTCAAAAAACATATATAAAGACTCCAAGAACCCATTATCTTCCTTTTTCATTTTATTTTTCCTTTCTCAAAATATGTTCTAGAATCATTTGTACATTTATCTGCTTCTACAAAACATTATCTTTCTCTAAATGTTACCAGGCCCTATCTGTATTCAAAACTGTAACTCTATAACAAGCAATTATTTGTTGTTATCTCTGTAGCATTGATAGACTATTCATAATGAAATGGTATTGGGCAGAAAGTGATGTATCATCAGAAATTAGGGGATGAAAATCCTCAAAAGAAAAGCAAAAAGATTTTCCCTATTTCTGACATTGACAGATATATCTAACAATCAATTTCACTGAATCATGAAATCAAGAATCAAGTTGTTGAGCTTTGGTTCATGGAGTTAAATAGTAAAATAGAGAAATTTTTGGTTATTGACTTAATTTAGATTTATTTCTCTGGATATGATTTTAAGCATTAAATATAGATTGCTATAATGCAGCCTTTTGGTTCTACTTTACAACTAAATTTGATCAGGAAATGATACACTATTTCAACTTTTGTAAACCATGCTGTAAAAAGTGCATTTACAAGATTCTTGAGCTCCTGAATTATTCAATGCAAAAATGATAAATTGTCACTATTCTTATGTGATCATCTTATAAGCACAATTTTCTGAAAAATATGACTTAGTATTGCATTGCTATATGTCAAACATTTTCAAAAGTTTGTTTTTTAAAGATTTTTTTACTTTTATTTGAAATTGTGTGTGTGTGTGTGTGTGAGAGAGAGAGAGAGAGAGAGAGAGAGAGAGAATCTCCCATCCCCTGGTTCACTCCATGAATGCCCACAACAGCCATGGTTGCACCAGCCCAAAGCCAAGAGCCATCTGGGTCTCCCACATGAGTGGCAGGAACACAAGCACTTGCATGATTATCCATTGCCTTCACAGGCACATTAGCAGATAATTGGATAGGAAGTGGAGGAACCACATCTGGAATGAGTGTTCCCATATGGGATGCGAGCACCCCAAGTACTGGCTGAGCCTAGGGCATTGAGACGTCTGCCCCCAGTTTGTGCAATTTAGTGTACATACTACTTGTCATTACTGTTTTCTATAATGATCTTGTTGGTTTTGTTTATTAAGACCGTGTAGGAGTCAGAATACAAAAATAGGAAACTACAAAAGAGAAGCAGTCTTTATTTCAGCCAGTGTAAATGATTACTCGCTTTTTAAAGTTGTCATCTTCTTTATTTTCAATTATATTCACAAACACCACTGGTGATGGGATCATGATCATCCTACAGCAGAGACTCAGTTTAAGTTCCTTTGTAGTTTTCTGTTTGAACTGTTCTCTCTTAGAATTTTCTTGTACTACTACGTTAATCCTTAAGTTGCTAATTATTATGCCAAATGGGATAAAAATTATTTCCTATATCTTTTGTGTTGTTCAGGTAATAAATTATTTGAGATATCACTTAAATTCAGAAATTCAAAAAATTTAACACATAAATGATCTATTGAGATAAAATGTTTAAAAGATCACAAATTAATGCTAACCAAAATATAGAACTATATTTCTTTTTTTTTAAAGATTTATTTATTTATTTTAAAGAGTTACAGAGAGAAGGAGAGGCAGAGAGAGAGAGAGAGAGAGAGAGAGATCTTCTATCCACTGGTTCACCCCCCAATTGGCAGCAACAGCTGGAGCTAGGCTGATCCGAAACCAGGAGCCAGGAGCTTCTTCCAGGTCTCCCACGTGGGTGCAGGGGCCCAAGGACTTGGGCCATTCTCCACTGCCCTCCCAGGCCATAGCAGATAGCTAGATCGGAAGTAGAGTAGCCAGGAGTCTAATGGGCACCCATATAGGTTGCCGGCACTGCAGGCGGCAACCCCACCCACTATGCCACAGCGCCAGCCCCAGAGCTACATTTCTAATGACTGATACCAAGCATTCTGGAAAGTGGTAAGGAGGACATATGTAATTCGGAAGACTCTCTTGCTGTCCTTATAAATGTGATTGATGGGTTCTAGGACATTGTGGTGATCTCTAGGTTGATTTACAAAAGTATGTGCTCATATGTAAGCTTCTGTATAGGAAATTTTCTGTGGCTTAAAGTTAAGAAATGTCTTTTTTTGCTGGTGATATTAGTTTTTATTTTCTGTAGATCTGACAAGACAAAGGAGAAATGAAAAATCAATCAGAGGAGATAGAGTTCATTCTACTGGGACTGACAGATGACCCTGTGCTGCAAATTGTGATTTTCCTGTTTCTGTTTTCCAATTACATCTTGAGCCTGATGGGGAACTCAGCCATCATCCTCCTCACCCTGCTGGATCCCCGCCTCAAGACTCCTATGTATTTCTTCCTCCGAAATTTCTCCTTCTTAGAGATTTCCTTTACAACAGCCTGCATTCCACGGTTCCTGATAAGCATTCTGACTGGGGACAGAACCATTTCCTACAATAGCTGTGCAGCTCAACTGTTCTTCTTTTTTTTAATAGGCATCACAGAGTTTTACCTCCTGGCTGCCATGTCCTATGACCGCTACGTCGCCATCTGCAAACCGCTGCATTACCCAATCATTATGAACAGCAGAATGTGCTACCAACTTGTACTCGGCTCCTGGGTAACTGGATTCCTGATCATCTTCCCTCCGTTAGTCTTGGGGCTCAAGCTAGACTTCTGTGCTTCCAAAACTATTGATCACTTCCTATGTGACACTTCTCCTATCCTGCAACTCTCATGCACAGACACACGTTTCCTAGAATTGATGGCTTTTGTTTTAGCTGTGGTGACACTTGTGGTCACGCTGTTGTTAGTGGTCCTCTCCTATACCTACATCATCAAAACCATCCTAAAATTTCCTTCTGCTCAACAAAGGACCAAGGCCTTTTCCACCTGTTCCTCCCACATGGTGGTCGTCTCTATTACTTATGGGAGCTGTATCTTCATGTACATGAAACCATCAGCAAAGGAAAGGGTAACTTTAACTAAAGGAATAGCAGTGCTCAACACCTCCATTGCCCCGTTACTCAACCCCTTCATTTACACCCTAAGGAACCAGCAGGTAAAAGAAGCTCTCAAGGATATACTTCAAAGAGTTTGTCATGTTCACACCAATGAGACAAAATCCGCATATAAGTAAGGTGCTCCACAATGCCAGACTCAGTTTGCACATCTTACCAGTTGTTGTTTTCTGATACCATAATTGACTTCTAGGCTTTCATTCTGATTGCTTATGTTGTCTTGTAGGCTCTGAAGCCTACAATCAATTGATAGTAATCTATGAAAGAATCAAAGTATAATTTACCTACAACTGGAGTATTTCTTTATACATGGGGTATTTCCCATATATTTAAATAATTTGTAAAGTAAAAGTTTCTTCACTACTTCTGCTTTTATCATGTTTGACAAATTAAGTGTATCTTACATAAAACAGAATATAATCATTTTGAACCAATACATTTAAACACATATTCACACCCATGTAGCAATCTACAGAACATTGGCATTGTACTTCTTAGTCCACTTTGTGTCTTCATAGTCATTTCCTTGCCCACAGGCCACCTCCATATGATGTTCAACTAGGGTACACATTGATGTGTTTCCACTCATAATAGATCAGTTTTGTCTTTTTTAAAAGATTTACTTATTTATTTGAAAGTTAGAGTTACACAGAAAGAGAAGGAGAGGCAGAGAGAGAGAGAGAGAGGGGTCTTCCATCTGCTGGTTCACTCTCCAATTGGCCCCAATGGCCAGAGCTGTGCCAATCTGAAGCCAGGAGCCAGGATCTTCCGGGTCTCCCATGCAGGTGTAGGGGCCAAAGGACTTGGGCCATCTTCCATTGCTTTCCCAGGACATAGCAGAGAGCTTAATTAGAAGAGGAGCAGCCAGGACTTCAATGGGATACCAGCACTAGAGGCGGCGGCTTTACCGGCTACAAGACAGCACTGGCCCCAGTTTTGTCTTTTAGAGAATTTCTTGTAAAAGAAACCACCTAATAGGAACTTGAGGTCTGGTTTATCTTACTCAGTATCATATTCTTGAGGTTCACCCCAATGATTACCTGTGTCCGTGCTTGTTCATCTTTTTGCTGAAGTCATTTAGCAATGTGTCTGGTGTCTTTGACAGCCAGTTTCCCCTCCTTTCTCCCAACGCCTTGGTATAATTCTCTAAGTAATCTCTCCAAAAGGCAGTCACTGACCTTCATCAGTATGAAAAGTGAGTGCATCCCGCGTTCAGAAATGCTGATTCCTGAAAGTCCCTGTCCTTCAATAATGTCCTTTGGATGTAAACTGTCTGACAAATCTGACTCAATTGAAAAGAGTTGCCGTCTTACGTCTTGGTGACTCTCTTCCTGAACTCCCGCCCTGCAAGGCCACGAAGCTGCAGAGTGTGTTCATGGCGGAACAGAAGGGTGCAGGAAAAGCAACATGCCTCTTGTTCCTCATCGAGGGGCACAGCTCAGTCCAAATTAACTCCTTCTATTCATTTTTTTGAATGCAGTAGGAACTAGCAATCATCCTGCTCTTGAAGAACTTAGGGATCACATGTCCAAAGACCAGACAGAAATCCGAGCACACTAACACTAAAGATTTCTTGGTGAAGCTCTTAGTGGGAGATGGAAGTGACTTTCTGTGATTCCTGCGAAGGTGTCCACCAATAGTCTTAGTGGTAAAGTGTGTCCTTCTCACTTAGTGCAACTAAGTGGATTTCATATTTGTTCACGAGTCTGAATACAGAGACCTTCAAGAACTATTTCTTCCATTTCTCTTCCAATTTTGGGTTTTTGCACAAAATTGTCTACTTGATAAACTAAGCTAGACTCATGCCAGGAAGGGTTATCTAGGAAGTGATAACCCCTGTGATGTTACCTTAGCATCATATAATTCAGTGCAGATTCACTGAAAATAATCAAAGCCGTGGTCTCAGAAACTGCAAGTCATTGCTTCTATTACTAGCTCTATCCCAAGAGTGACGCCACTGTTTGGGAGAATTAGAAGAGATGAAGCGTATTTTGCATGTACTGGCTCCGTGTACTTCCATTATATACGAGTATTTTTTGTTCCAGGCCATCGTCAATGTGGAACTCCATGATGTCCATTTATGTTGCTCCAGATTCTTCTGATTGTCCAGTTGGGAAACATGGTTTTACAGGGCCCCGTAGACAAGTTCTGACTGGATCAATAGTTAGGTTTTTTCTTGGCTAAAAGCCCTTTTCAAGAATAAATAGTTTGAATTATGTTTTAATTAGTAAATTCCACATAAGCACTTACTAGTTGTCAAAATATACTTCTGGTCGGGGCCGGTGCCATGGTTCACTTGGTTAATCCTCTGCCTGCAGCGTTGGCATCCCATATGGGCACCAGGTTCTAGTCCCGGTTGCTCCTCTTCCAGTCCAACTCTCTGCTGTGGCTCGGGAGGGCAGTGGAGGATGGCCCAAGTGCTTGGGCCCCTGCACGCACATGGAAGACCAGGAGGAAGCACCTGGCTCCTGGCTTTGGATTGGCATTAGGGAGGTGAACCCACAGAAGGAAGACCTTTCTTTCTCTCTCTCTCTCTCTCTCTCTCTCTCTCTCTCACTGTCTAACTCTATTTGTCAAATAAAAAAAATATACTTCTGGTCTACATATAATCTACTTTGGTCATCACTAAGCATACAAACTCTTTCCTGTCCAGCAATTATAATACTGTACAAAACTGTTACTTCTCAAAGCTGATAATTAGCTATAAAAAATATGCCTATAATTATTATGTTACAACTAAATAAATTAATTTGTATTTTAATTTTGAAGTTGTATTTGATCCTGTTACTGAAACAGAATCATAAGAATCAACTTAGCAAATGTCATCATCCACATACCTAATATAACTATCACTTTCCTATTTCATAATGATTCATCATATTTTACAAACATTAATAATAATTCATAAAAAGGAGTGATAAATGAATTAAATATAAATTAAGCCTTATGGTAACATGGTGGTAAAAAAGGACTAAACCAAAGTGAATCAGAGGATGCATAAAGAGAGGTAATAATAGCATTCAAATATCACTAAAAAATTCAAATTACTTTCATTGGTTGCTTGATACATTCGAAAGTCTTAAAAACGTGATAATAACGATAATGGCAATGATAATGGTGCTGGAAGTGATGCTACGTCGACATTCTGGAAGAGAACGGGCTGACGTCACTACCACTTACAGGCCTGAGGAAGTTTGACCCCAGGGCCCGCCTTTCCTAAGAGAGGAAGTGCACCTCTGAAAGGACGTTTCTGCACTGCCAATCGAATAATGCTGAGATGCATGTCTGAAGATGTGACCCAGCCCTTCAGAAAGCGGGGAAGAGATTTCTGTACAGAATGAAAAAGAGCTCACGTGGATATTTAAATCAACCTATCTCAGACTTTCTCAAAAATTAATTTTTTCTAGTCAGAATCAAATTCCTCTGTATGGGGGGAAAGGAGTGTCTGTCATTTCTCTCAACCTCTACTCTTTTTTTTTCCTCTTTTAAAAATTCTTGACATAACAATCTTTTTTACTTTACATTAATCCAAAGCCATAATGCTCCACTAAATAAAGTGTTGAATAAATAAAAAGTAAAAAGACCATAGTTGTACAGGAAAGTAGGCAAGGGCTATAAACCATAATCAAATGAAGAAATGTTCAATTTCACTCATAGAAATTTTAAAATTTTTATATTTTAAATTTTATATTTAAAAATACTTTAAATTTTTAAGTAAAAATTATAATTATAATATATAATTTTAACAATTATTTGACATTTAAAATGTAGTTTAACAAACCATTGTAAAGCAGAATACCACATATTCTCCCTTATACATGAGTGCTTAAATTTTAAAAATAATAATTAAAACCAAAAAAGAGAAATGGCTGTATCAGTTTTGCAGCCAATACAATATTTTCTCACACTTTCTATCTTGGTGCATGGATTTCACAATATAATATTTAAATTGGGGCAAATTGTTTATTGAAGGACATGAATAAATTGTCCTTATTCAAAAGCAAAACTGCATTGCCAGATCACTGCATGCCTTAGCAAAAATGACCAAGATTAAAGTAAAAATTGATCCAAGCTCTCATGCACTGTGCTCTGCCTCCTGAGTTGTGCACCTGGAAGGTCCAGTTGTTTTGTACAGTAGGGGGGCCGTGCTGGGGCTTAGTAGGTTAAGCATCGCCTGCACTGCAATCCAGTATGGGCAGCGCTTTCCATCCAGCTCTCTGCTAATGGCCTGGGAAAGCAGCAGAGCACAATTAAGTCCTTGGGCCCCTGCACTCAAGTGGGATACCCGGAAGAAGCTCCTGTCTCCTGGGTTTTGATTGGCCCAGCTCCAGCCATTGGGGCCATTTAGAGAGTAAACCAGTGGATGGAAGACACCTCTCTCTCTCTCCTCTCTCTCTCTCTCTCTCTCTCTCTCATCTCTATCTCTCTCTCTCTGTCTGTAACTCTACTTCTCAAGTAAATAAATAAATCTTTAAAAAAAAAAAAAACAAAAGAAAGAAAGAAAACACACAATAAGGCATAAGCTTACTGAAGACATGAGAATAAAGCTCTCTTTAATCAATTTAACTAAGGAATACTCCTTGATGGAGCTGTCAGACAATGAGTGAGTGAAGTGCAGAGCCTGGGGTATGAGAACACCATCCATGTGTCATATTCTAAAGCATTCAGATTCTGTGCTGCAGAGAGGAATTTAAAAGCGGCGGGGGCCAGCGCTGCAGCTCACTAGGCTAATCCTCCCCCTTGCAGCGCCAGCACACAGGGTTCTAGTCCCGGTCGGGGCACCGGATTCTGTCCCGGTCGCCCCTCTTCCAGGCCAGCTCTCTTCTGTGGCCAGGGAGTGCAGTGGAGGATGGCCCAAGTGCTTGGGCCCTGCACCCCATGGGAGACCAGGAGAAGCACCTGGCTCCTGCCATCGGATCAGCGCGGTGCGCCGGCCGCAGCACACCGGCTGCAGCGGCCATTGGAGGGTGACCAACGGCAAAGGAAGACCTTTCTCTCTGTCTCTCTCTCTCAATGTCCACTCTGCCTGTCAAAAAAAAGGGGGGGGGGCAGGAAGATCTGATTTATATTATATTGTTATATTATCTTATGTTACATTATATTACTTCACAAAATACTCAGGAGCAATGAACTAGAATATTGGTAATTAGCTGCTGGTTAAATTTCATAGCATGAATTCTAAAGCTCTGATAAATGCAAATACTTTTTTTCTTTGCTTTGGAATCCTAGGAGGAAGTTCACTCAGAGGTGAGAACCAGTGTCTATGTGCATAATAAAATGAGGGAGATGTTTCTAAAGGTTTGTGTCCATGTGTAGAATCAGAATCAGAATGAAGTGAGTGTAGCTAAAAGCTAATTGCAGATCTCTTGTGCATAATACAATGAGGGAGATGTTTCTAAAGGTTTGTGTCCATGCACCTGTTTATTACATTAAACCAGGACCCCAGGAAACCTTGACTGCTGAAATGAGTGGGAGGGCCAGTAAGGAAGAGGGTTTGAGAGATGGAAGGAAAAACAGGGTTTACAGCTTTTCCCTATGGGAATAAGTAGATGACTTAAGGGAGTATTTAAAAAATGAGTAATTAGAATCTAAGACATACCTCAATATCTATCAAGCCAGAGATGAAGCAGATAGTAATTACCTACAATACAATATCCTAAAACACAGTTGCTGTTTAATTTGCCTATTTGATAAGAAATATAGCTGTTTGGACAATATATTCATGTCAGTAATTTCTGTGTGCCCCAAAACTTCTATGAGATGCTTGTAAATGCTTCCTTAAAGTCATTTAATGTATATGAGGGTATTCCATAATGTTCCTGGAAAAGGGAATATAAAGATGTTTATTTTGGTGTAAAAGATTTTGAAATGAGGGCAGACCCTGGGAGACATCAGTACTGGCTTTGGTGCTTGGGTCCATCTACCCACATGGGAGAACAGGAGTGCACACCTGGCACCCAAGTTCCCTCCAGCCCGAACTCCATGTTACAGGTGCACGTGGAGTTCACCAACAGATGGGAGTTCTCGCTATCTCTCTTTCAAATAAAAAATAAATAGAAAAAGTATGGCTTCTAAAATAATCTTGGCTATTGTTACAAACAAAATGGAAATTATGGATATAGCAAGTTACAGTCCACAATACTATTCTGCTGAATGAGACCCTTGGCGTTTCCACTTCTCCAGGCTTACTGCTGTCTCTACCTACATCAGTGCATCAAGAATTAGCTGCAGAGGCTGGTGCTGTGGCGTAGAAGGTAAAGCCACCGCCTGCAGTGCCGGCATCCCATATGGGCATGGGTTCGAGTCCCAGCTGCTCCACTAAACCTGCGGATGGAAGATTCTCTCTCTCTCTCTCTTTTGCTCTCCTTCTCTCTCTCTGTAACTCTGACTTGCAAATAAATAAATCTTTTTTTTTTTTAAAAAAAGAATGAATTGTCTCACATTTTTGAGCTGTTCAGAATTTAAATGCTACCTTTTATTGGGGGATGAATGGTTCTACTGAACGAGTTATAGATCACACTTTTACTTTCCCTATGTAGAACCTGAGGCATGAAAAGTTTGCATAATCTGTTCAGTGCCCCAAAGAGTGTTTGGTAAAAGTTTTATGGCCCCTAGCTGAGTGTTTCAAAACCCTTTTCTAACCATTAGGTATACCAGTTCTCTAAATGTGTGAAGTTATCTTAACACCTCTGTTTTATTTGCCCTGATTCATATTCCAGTCTTTTTTCCTTACACATATTTTTAGCCTCAGCATTATTAATACTTTCCGCTGAAAGTCCTCTCGTCTCTGAAAAACTGCAAGGATGCCAATTTACCTGCCCCATGCTATTTTGCAGGCATTTCTTTTATGCCCTTAATCACATGCCATAAGCAATATTTGGTCTGTATGTTTGTGTCCCTTAGGCAGTGAAAGCTTTTATTTTTTTTAAAGATTTATTTTATTGGCCGGTGCCATGGCTCAATAAGGCTAATCCTCCGCCTGTGGCACCGGCACACAGGGTTCTAGTCCCAATCGGGGCGCCAGATTCTGTCCTGGTCGCCCCTCTTCCTGTCCAGCTCTCTGCTGTGTCCCAGGAGTGCAGTGGAGGATGGCCCAAGTGCTTGGGCCCTGCACCCGCATGGGAGATCAGGAGAAGCACCTGGCTCCTGGCTTCTGATAGGTGTGGTGCGCCAGCCGGAGTGGCTATTAGGCCGTGAACCAACTGAAAAGGAAGACCTTTCTCTCTGTCTCTCTCTCTCACTGTCCACTCTGTCAAAAGAAAAAATTTATTTTATTTATTTGAAAGACAGAGTTACAGAGAGAGGTAGAGAGAGAGAGGGCTTCCATCCGCTGGTTCACTCCCCAGATGGCCTCAATCGCCGGAGCTACACCAATTCGAAGACAGGAGCCAGGAGCTTCTTCCAGGTCTTCCACATGGGTGCAGGGGCCCAAGGACTTTGGCCATCCTCCATTGCTTTCCCTGGCCATAGTAGAGAGCTGGATTGGAAGTGGAACAGTCGGGACTACAACCGGTGTCCATATGGGATGCCGGTTCTTCAGGCCCGGGCTTTAACCTGCTGTGCCACAGCGCCGGCCCCAATGAATGCTTTTTAAAGATAAAGATTGAGCCCCACAGGGTACCCAACAAATTCCATACAGCCAGTTACAGTTGCACCAGGTGGGCTTTATTCAAGTCATGGTTTCTAGAAACAGATAGTAAAAGGGATGGATTGTATAAAACTGGAGAATAGTTGGTGAGCATTTGGTGTAGCTGGTTAAAGCAGTGTTGTGAGGCTGTATCCCAAGTCAGAGAGCTTAGGTTTGAGCCCTGGCTCTGATTCTGATTGCAGCTCTCTGCTAGCACACACACTGGGATGTATCAGGAGATGGCTCAAATATTTGGGTCCCTGTTACTCATGTGGGAGATCTGGGTTGAGGTCTGGGCTCCCGGTTTCAGCTTGGCCCAACCATCACTGTTTTGAGCATTTAGGGAGTGAACTAGAGTATGAAGGTCTCTCTATGTCTATTTGTCTCTGTCTCTTGATCTTTCAAATAAAAATGAAAAAAAAAAAAAAAAAAACGGGACTAAGAAGACACCCACATCCCATAACAGAGTACCTAGGTTCACATTGCGGTTCCAGCTCCCAATTCCATCTCCCTGCTAATGCAAACCCTGGGAGACAGCAGGGATGACTTGTGTAATGTGGACAACCTGGATTGAGTTCTCAGATTTTGTTTTCAGCCTGATCCAGCCCTTGTCATTGATTGCTAGTTAAGCAACAGTCAGCAGCTTGTTTATCTGTGTGTGTGTCTATCTATGTTTCCCAAATAATAATTATTTTTTATTTTAAAAATTTTTTTAATTTATTTTTTTGACAGGCAGAGTTAGACAGTGAGAGAGAGACAGAGAGAAAGGTCTTCCTTCCGTTGGTTCACCCCTCAAATGGCAGCTGTGGCCGGCCCTGCACGGATCTGAAGCCAGGAGCCAGGTGCTTCCTCCTGGTCTCCTATGTGGGTGCAAGGGCCCAAGCTCTTGGGCCATCCTCCACTGCCCTCCCAGGCCACAGCAGAGAGCTGGACTGGAAGAGGAGCAACCAGGACTAGAACCGGCACCCATGTGGGATGCCTATGCCGAAGGTGGAGGATTAGCCAAGTGAGCCATGGCGCCAGCACCAATAAATTGTAATTTCAATAAAATTACTATGTGCTCTTCTCATTCACCCTTTTGAATTTATTTTTATGTGTCTATGTAATTTTGATAGTTTTCTTTTACTTCCTCCATATTTTTTAAGCTATTCAATATCCTGGTAAAAATGTAACTTCTATATTGTTTTCTGCAGATAGCAATTTGATTTAGTCCTGTGTCGCGCTCTCCTCATTACTTTAACTAGGCCACCTACTTCATCATGTGCCTTGTTTGTGGACTTTTAAAAGAGATGTTCACTATTCTCTCTTCCTTATCTTTAGTCATTTCCATTTCTCTCATTTATATTGCTACCTTTTCCATATACTGCTTTTAGAATTTTTGATTTGGAAGAAGATAACATTTATATTTTTATGTACAATATTATCTTCTAAACAGATATTACTGAGTATTTTAAAATGATAGCACACATATATTTCTGATACATATCTACACACACACACACACATCTCTTTCATTATATTTAAAACTTCCACTCTTCTTCTACTTATTTGAAAGAGTTTCTTGGAGTTAGTCAAATGATTTCTATACCAGGAGAGTTTAGTACTCTGATCTAGAACAATTATCTTATCTTAGGTTATAAGCAAGAGTTCCTCAGTGTTTTTCTGCATCACATCACTCACGTGAACAGAATCTACCTACTTCATGAATAGAATCAGAGAAAATGAAACATAGGTGCCATAGTTTGTGAAAACATTTTCATGCCTATTGATACATACCAATGAAACTAACTTATAATTTAGAAAGAATTAAAAATTAAAAATTCCATGCTCAAATGCAACACTGTGAATTGAATTTACAGTTCATATGCCTTACTTCTGGATATGAAATTAAGTTAAAATATAATTAACTTATCTTTTGGCTTACCGTTCATTTCTCTTTGTGTATGACATGTATATGTCGCTCCCCCTCTTTGTGGAGGAACGACACAGGACCCTGCGTTGTTCTTTCGTCTGCTCGGCCCTCCCCGGGTTTGCTGCTGGTTCTTCCCGGGTTGGCTACCAACCCTTCCACC
The DNA here is from genome assembly GCF_051225735.1 of Oryctolagus cuniculus. NCBI lineage: Eukaryota > Metazoa > Chordata > Mammalia > Lagomorpha > Leporidae > Oryctolagus > Oryctolagus cuniculus. The sequence continues at coordinate 57,934,036 of NC_142877.1, forward strand.
TCCGTGGAAGGGCGGTTCCCCCTGCCACTTTCCCCACTTCCGCGGGGGAGCGGCACACCGCCGGCCGGCTCTCTCGGGGGCTGCTCAGATGTTCCTCAGGTATTCCCCTTACATGTTCCTGGTGCATGTTGTCTCTCTCCTCCTTTATAGTCCTCTTCCACCAATCACAACTCTGCTGCCCACACGCCGAGTACGCTGCTCTCCTCCAATGAGGAGCAAGATCAGCTCCTGCAGCTCAATCAAATTGGCGAGAGGCAGCTGTGTAGAAGCTGTTTACTCCCTTCTCAGCGCCATATTGTGGGAGAACAGATGCATAGAATAAGTCTTAATTCCAGTAACTTAGTCTAGTCCAAGTTGCTCCCCACATGTATACTAACATAACTGATGACAATTTTACCTGCTTTCATGCCCCTATTTTGCTATCCAGTCAGGAGATCTACTCCCAGTGAGTTTTCTTTGGAGAGGCAACACGCACACTGTGCTTTTGTGAGAATTTCCATGTTCTCTTAAATTCATGCTCACGTGTAACTTGGAACTCAGGTATCAATCATTTTAATGATGATCTCCCTTTCATTCTAGGTAAGTTGAACTTCTTCAAATTTGTGCTTATGGTTGAAATAATGATCATTCAAAAGCCTTCTGCTAAATGATCTATTTAAAGTAAAATAACTGTAAAAAAACACAAAAATAAAATCAAGAAATCATCTGCTGAAATATAAACACTTTCCAAGAAAGAGATTCCACATAGCCAACTACACACTTATGAAATGCTGCAGCCTTATCCCTTTCTACTTAGTATAAACTCAAGGGAATCTATTGAAATAAAACAAAACCAAACTCTTCTGTGGGGATCAGTGTTATAAAAGTACTAATCATTTTGGTGACAAAAAAGCAAAACACTGTAGTCTACTTTAAGTAAGAGCTGAAGAGAATGTGTCCCAGAGGTGTATCACAAGTGGTTTAGATAAATCAAGAATCACTTAGCAGTAATATCAACAGTTGAATCTCCCTGGAAAAAATGAAAAACCCCAAGATGATTTCTATAAACTGTGTAATGAACTACTGATACACAAACACATGAGTGATTCTTAAAAGCAGAGTACTAAGTAAAGGAAACATGTATAAAACTGCTTCATAATCATGCAACAATATTGTACAGTAAACTGTAGGGACAAAAATCTGATCAGTGGTTCTCCAGGCTGAGAGTGAGGGAAGAAAAGAGATACAGAGACGCTATACAGGAATTATTCAGTGACGAACATGTTTATACTTTATTATTCTGGTAGTGCTTGACTATACCTGTTTTCAAAAGTTCATAAAACCATGTAGTCACAGAAGTGAACTTCGTTGTTAAATTCAACTGCAGTCATCTTGTACCAAGAATATTTGGACATCATTTGCCTTGTTTTTGACAGGCTATTTAGAAGATGATTTAAGCTGCCAGCGCCGCGGCTCACTAGACTAATTCTCCGCTTTGTGGCGCCGGCACACCGGGATCTAGTCCCAGTCAGGACGCCGGATTCTGTCCCGGTTGCCCCTCTTCCAGGCCAGCTCTCTGCTGTGGCCAGGGAGTGCAGTGGAGGATGGCCCAAGTCCTTGGACCCTGCACCCCATGGGAGACCAGGAGAAGCACCTGGCTCCTGCCTTTGGATCAGCGCCGTGCGCCGGCCACAGCACACTGGCCCTGGCGGCCATTGGAGGATGAACCAATGGCAAAGGAAGATCTTTCTCTCTGTCTCTCTCTCTCTCACTGTCCACTCTGCCTGTCAAAAAATAAAAATAAATAAACAGATGATTTAAGCTTTGAAGATTTCACTGCCTAATAAGACAGCTTTTAGTTAAATGTGGAGATATATGTATATATAATCTATTTATGAGCATATAAGTACACTCATAAATATAAATATATTTAATATATACTATAATATATTTAATATTAAATTTTAATTTTATATATACTATTTAATGTGTATAATATGTTTTTCAAGTAATTAAAATTGAATAAAATTAAACATTCCACTTGCCACACTGCAAGTGTTAAATAGCTACAGTATCAAATGTTTACCACTATTACACAAAATGGGCTTAACAATTTTCATTATGATAAGAACACTTAACATATCTACTCCATTAGTAAATATTTTGTGCACAAATAGCAGCATTAAATGTATGCACTAGGATACACAGCAGATCTTTAGGATCCACCTTGCATAACTGAAAAGTTATACCTTATGAAATACAAATGCCATTTCCCAACATACCTAGTTCTCAGTAAACATCTTCCTACTCTCTGCATCTAGAAGTTGCATTATTTTGGATCCTTCATAAATGGAATCATATAGTAATATATATGTAATCCTGTGGTCTCAGCTGATCCTTTTTATCCTCCAACCAGCCACACATCCAGTTGATAGCAGCAGCCTTGGGCTGTGAGTCCACCGTGGCACCAGAAACATCATAACAGTGAGGGCTTTGGTTCTACTCCTATGCTGTACCCTTCTCAGTAGGCTGTGAGCTCTGGACATGGTCTAGAATTCTGTATTGGTGATCACAAGACTAGATACCAAGGCCTACCCCAGCCACAGTAATAGGGTTGTAGGAATGGACAATTCATTTGTAGGCGCTCCCCAGTTCATCCTGCAACAGAGCTGAAGATTTGAACATATCTGAGCCTGGGGCATGTTCTGTCATGAAATAATGACAACACCTCGACAGCAGATCTGTAGGAAACCTCAAAATTAGGGAACATTTAGAACTAAAAGACAAGTCTTAGAGGCTCAAAGAAAATTAGCAGACTGCTTAGAATTTCAGAAAGGACAATCACAAATGAAGCCAGAGATATTATAAATAATCCTTCAATATGAAGACAATGCCGTTCATCAACAAGCATCAAGAATACTCAGGGAATCGTGACTTCCCTAATGAACAAAAAAAGGCGTCAGAAAATAACCACCTAAGACCTGAGGTTTTCAAATGCTCAGATGCAGAATACAAAACAGCAATTTTAAGGGAACTCAATAAGCTTCAAGAGAACGCAGAAAATTATTTAATACTCCAACAGAAAATCTTGACAGAGAGACGGAATTAATTCTTAAGAAGTTAAATAGAAATTCTTGGATGGAAAAGTACACTAAGTGAAACTTGGAACATGATAGAAGTCATAAATCTTTTAAAAGATTAAGCAGAAGAAATAATCAGTTTTCTCTGACTATTTGAAAATACACGATGGAGGAGAGAGAAGGGAAGAAAGGAATCAGGAGGAATGTATATAAAGAGAATTGAAAATGAATCTTGATGTGAATGGAAGTGGAGAGGGAGCGGGAAAGGGGAGGGTTGTGGGTGGGAGGGAAGTCATGGCAGGGGGAAGCCATTGTAATCCATAAGCTGTACTTTGGAAATTTATATTCATTAAATAAAAGTTTAAAAAAAAAGGAATGTCAAAAGCTTAAGGGAACTTTGGGCAAAAAAGAACAAATATCCAGGTTACTGGAGTTAACGAAGGGCTTGAGAATGCCAAAGCGATTAAAACTATATTCAGTGTGATAATAACAAAAAAATTTCCAAGTCTAAAGAAAAAGTATTCATGAACAGGGATGTCAGAAGCCAACAGTGAGATTCAACCCTACTAAATGTGTCCCAAGACAAAGTATGATTAAACTCTCCAACCGTAAAAATAAAGACACAGAGTTCTCAAACATGCAAAGAAAAGATGTCCCAATTCTCCTTGTGGAAGACTCCAGCAATCTTACAGGCCAGGGGAGAGCGGGGTGAGACTCTCACTGGACTGAAGACTAGCCTAGAAGACTGTATTCAGCAAAATTGCTTAATATATGTAGAGGCATACAGGCATTCCCATACTATCAGAAGCTGAGATGATTTATCATCACCGGAATTGTCTTACAAGAAACGCTAAAGGGCATTCTTCAAACGAAAGGAAAGAGATGATAATGAGGAAAAAGAGTACATCAGAAGGTAGCAACCTCACTGGCAAGAGTAACTGAACAAACAATGCTGGAATGCTCTAATATTGTAAACATGATGCGTAGATCACTCATATTGTAGTATGGAGACTAAAAATAAAAGGAATTCAGAAAATATTGACTAGATTATTATTCCAGTATCTAGGCACTTTTTATGGGAAGAGGTAAAATGGGATATCAAATATTGAAAATGGGAGCCTGTGTTTGGGGAGACAGGGTTAAGCTACCACTTGCTTGCCCAGCCTCTGGTATCCACCATTATATTTTTAATTTCTGTGAGATCATCTATTTTTCTATATCCCAGATATGAGTAAAAAATATCACAAGTATCACATGGTGTTTGCCCTTCTGTGTTTGGTTTATTCGGCTTAACCCAATGATCTCTGGTTTCATCGATGTGTTTGCAAGGGACAAGAAGTCATCCTTTTACAACTAAGTAGTATTCCATTGTGCTTAGTTACCACATTTTCTTTATTCACATATCAACTGATGGACACTAAATTTTTTCTCATTTCTGGGCTATTGTGAATAGTGCTGCAATAAGCATGGGAATGCAGATGTCTCTTCAATAGACTCTTCATTGCCCTTGGATATATACCAAGAAATGAGATTGCTGGGTCATATGTGAGTTCTATTTTTAGTTTTTTGAAGAATCTCTATACTATTTTCCACAATGGGTGTATCAAATTACATTCCTATCGACAGGGTACCAGGGTTCACTTTTGTCCACAGCCTTCCTGGCCTTTGTTTTCATTTGTGCTGTTGATAATAGCCAATCGAGCTGAGGTGAAGTGGTGTCTTATTGTAGTTATCATTTGCATTTCCTTAATGATTAGAAATGTTGAGCAGTTTTTCATGTACCCCTTGGTCCTTTATTTGTCTTCATTGAGAAATATCTGTTCAGATCTTCCGTTCATTTTTAATTGGATTATTTGTGTTGTTGGGGTTCCTTGTGTAAACTGGTTATCAACCCCTTGTTACATGTATAACTATCTTTTCCCATTGTTTAGGTTGTCTCTTCACTTTCATTTTTTTCTTTTTCTGTGCCAAAGCTTTTTTTTTTTTTTAAATTTTATTTATTTCAAGACAGAGTAACAAAGAGAGGGAGAGACTGAGAGAAAGAAATCTTCTGTCTGCCGGTTCACTATCCAAATGGCTACAATGTCCAAGACTGGGTCAGGCCAAGGCCAGAAGCCAGAAACACTTTCAGGGTCTCCCATGTAGGTAGCAGGGGCCCAAACACTTGGGTGCCAGTCCACTGCTTTCCCAGGAGCATTAGTAGGAAGCTGGATCAAAAGCAGAGCACCTAGGACTCAAACCGGCACTCTGATAGGGGACGTTAGTAACATAGGCTGCGGCTTATCCTCCTAGGTCACGATGCTTCCCTCCCTCAAAGTTTTGAATCTCATGGAATTTCATTTGTCTACTTTTCATGGATATTCTTATGCTTTTTTGGCCTAATCCAAAAAAATCCTAGCCCATTCTAATGTCCTAAAGCATTTATCCTATGTTTCCTTCTAGTAGTTTCAAAGTTTCAGGTCAGACATGCAGGTCTTCAATATTTTGAATTGATTTTTAGTCATTTGTAGGGGTCTAGTTTCATTCTCCTGCTTGTGGATATTTAATTTTCCCAGCATTATTTATTGAAAATACTGTCACACTAATGTGTGTTCTTAGGATATTTGTCATGATCAGTTCTCTATAGCTGCATGGGTTTATTTTGGGGTCCTTATTTTTAATTACTTGAATTACTTTGGGGTCCTTGTTTTAATCACTGTGGCTCTGTCTTGTCTGTCTTTTGTTATTCCACACAAATATCAGCAATGTTTTTGAGGGTCTTGTCAAAAATATCATTGGCAATTTGATAGAAATTATATGGAGTGTATAAAAAATTATACAGTTTTTGTCTATGGTAGAAATATCCCTTTTTAAATCTGAAAACTGAGAAGTAGGAGTACCTCTGATCAAGGTTATATTTAAATAGATCAGTTCCATCCCCAGACTAAGGATTCTATATGGATCTAATTAGAGAAAACTCTGGACTAGAAATATTAACAGAGGACTTCTTAAGGTTGATGCTCTTCGAAAGTCATTGTCTAAATTTCATATTGTCTCTAACCTAATGCTATTAGGGATCTAGGCTATTCAATGAAAAAGCAATACAAATCGTCCCATATCTCACATAAGAATAAATTATGGACAAATTAAAGATGCAAAAGTGTTAAATAAAGATAAATATTTTTATAAATTTGAATTATGTAGGGGCAGACCTTATAATAAAAATATACTTCCAAGAATTCATGATAAACTGTTCAATCCTTTTCAGTTAAACTACACCATAAACAAGTCAAGTAATAAGTTTAAGCTTTGGGGCTAGCGCTGTGGCATAGCAGGTAAAGCTACTGCCTGCAGTGCCGGCATCCCATATGGGCACTGGTTCAGGACCCAGCTGCTCCATTTTTGATCCAGTTCTCTGTTATGGTCTGGGAAAGCAGTAGAAGATGGCCCAAGTCCTTGGACCCTGCCCCTCCATGGGAAACCTGAAGAAAGTTCCTGGTTCCTGGCTTTGGATTGACGCAGCTCCAGCCATTGCAGCCATCTGGGGAGTGAACCAGCTGATGGAAGACGTCTCTCTCTCTGCCTCTGCCTCTCTGTAACTCTGCCTTTCAAATAATAAATAAATAAATCTTTAAAAAAAAGAAATCAGGGCCGGCGCCGCGGCTCACTAGGCTAATCCTCCGCCTAGCGGCGCCGGCACACCGGGTTCTAGTCCCGGTCGGGGCGCCGGATTCTGTCCCGGTTGCCCCTCTTCCAGGCCAGCCCTCTGCTGTGGCCCGGGAGTGCAGTGGAGGATGGCCCAGGTGCTTGGGCCCTGCACCCCATGGGAGACCAGGAAAAGCACCTGGCTCCTGGCTCCTACCATCGGATCGGTGCGGTGCGCCGGCCGCAGCGCGCCGGCCGCGGCGGCCATTGGAGGGTGAACCAACGGCAAAAGGAAGACCTTTCTCTCTGTCTCTCTCTCTCTGTCCACTCTGCCTGTCAAAAAAAAAAAAAAAAAAAAAAAAAAAAAAAGAAATCAGGTTAGGCTTTAAAAACATCTTACAAAGCAAAAGCACATAAAGTGTTCACATTCATAATACATAAATAAGATAATAAATGCCAAAGAAAGTGAACACAAATTTTAATAGGATAAGAAATATGCCTAGTTCAAAGTTTGATTATTTTTATATAAATTGGAGGATATTAAATTTAAATATATAAATTATGACATTTACATACTATGCATTTACTGTAACCTAACAACTCTAAGCATTTTCTTTTTTGTTCTTTTTTTAAACTTTTATTTAATAAATATAAATTTCCAAAGTACAGTTTACAGATTACAATGGCTTTCCCCCCCATAATTTCCCTCCCACCCGCAACCCTCCCATCTCCCACTCCCTCTCCCATTCCATTCACATCAAGATTCATTTTCAATTCTCTTTATATATAGAAGATCAATTTAGTATATATTAAGTAAAGATTTCAACAGTTTGCACCCACACCGAAACACAAAGTGTAAAGTACTGTTTGAGCACTAGTTATAGCATTACTTCATATTGGACAACACATTAAGGACAGAGATCCCACACGAGGAGTAAGTGCACAGTGACTCCTGTTGTTGATTTAACAATTGACACTCTTGTTTATGGCATCAGTAATTTCCCTAGGCTCTTGTCATGAGCTGCCAAGGCTACGGAAGCATTTTGAGTTCATCAACTCTGACCTTATTTAAATGAAGTCATTGTCAAAGTGGAAGTTCTCTCCTCCCTTCAGAGAAAGGTACTTCCTTCTTTGATGGCCCGTTCTTTCCACTGGGATCTCACTTGCAGAGATCTTTCATTTAGGTCATTTTTTTTTTATTTTTTTGGCCAGAGTGTCTTGGCTTTCCATGCCTAAAATACTCTCATGGGCTCTTCAGCTAGATCCGAATGCCTTAATGGCTAATTCTGAGGTCAGAGTGCTGTTTAGGACATCTGCCATTCTGAGTCCACTGTGTATCCTGCTTCCCATGTTGGATCATTCTCTCCTTCTTAATTCAGATAGTATTAGCAGACACTAGTCTTGTTTATGTGATCCCTTTGACTCTTAGTCCTATCATTATGATCAATTGTGAACTGAAATTGATCCCTTGGACTAGTGAGATGGCATTTAATTTAATTTAATTTCCTTTGGGGAAGATTCAAGGAGTTGCATGGCTGGGCCATGTGGTATGGATATATTTAGGTTTTTGAGGAATCTCCAGACTGACCTCCATAGTGGCTTTACCAGTTTGTATTCCCACCAACAGTGGGTTAGTGTCCCTTTTTCCCCACATCCTCGCCAGCATCTGTTGTTGGTAGATTTCTGTATGTGAGCCATTCTAACCAGGGTGAGGTGAAACCTCATCATTGTTATGATTTGCATTTCCCTGGTTGCTAGTGATCTTGAACATTTTTTCATGTGCCTGTTGGCCATTTGGATTTCCTCTTTTGAAAAATGTCTATTGAGGTCCTTGGCCCATCTCTTAAGTGGGTTGTTTGTTTTGTTGTTGTGTAGTTTCTTGATCTCTTTGTAGATTCTGGTTATTAAACCTTTTTCTGTTGCATAGTTTGCAAATCATGTCTCCCATTCTGTTGGTTGCCTCTTCACTCTCCTGACTGTTTCTTTTGCAGTACAGAAACTTCTCAATTTGATGCAATCCCAATAGTTAATTTTGGCTTTGACTGCCTGTGCTTCCGGGGTCCTTTCCAAGAAGTCTTTGCTGGTGCCTATATCTTGCAGGATTTCTCCAATGCTGTCTAATAATTTGATGGTGTCGGGTCATAGATTTAGGTCTTTAATCCATGTTGAGCAGATTTTTGTGTAAGGTGTAAGGTAGGGGTCTTGCTTCATGCTTCTGCACATGGAAATCCAGTTTTCCCAGCACCATTTATTGAATAGACTGTCCTTGCTTCAGGGATTGGTTTTAGATCCTTGATCAAATATAAGTTGGCTGTAGATGTTTGGATTGATTTCTGGTTTTTCAATTCTGTTCCATTGGTCTATCCATCTCTTTCTGTACCAGTACCATACTGTTTTGATTACAACTGCCCTGTAGTATGTCCTGAAATCTGGTATTGTGATGCCTCCAGCTTTGTTTTTGTTGTACAAGATTGCTTTAGGTATTCGAGGTCTCCTGTGTCTCCATATGAACTTCAGCATCATTTTTTCCAGATCTGAGAAGAAGGTCTTTGGTATTTTGATTGGTATTGCATTGAGTCTATAAATCTCTTTTGGGAGAATGGACATTTTGATGATATTGATTCTTCTAATCCATGAGCATGGAAGATTTTTCCATTTCTTGGTATCCTCTTCCATTTCTTTCTTTAAGATTTTGTAATTCTCATCGTAGAGATCTTTAACGTCCTTGGTTAAGTTTAGTCCAAGGTATTTGATTGTTTTTGTAGCTATTGTGAATGGGATTGATCTTAGAAGTTCTTTCTCAGCTGAGGCATTGCCTATGTGTACAAAGGCTGTTGATTTTTGTACATTGATTTTATATCCTGCTACTTTGCCAAACTCTTCTATGAGTTCCAATAGTATCTTAGTAGAGTTCTTTGGTTCCCCTAAATAAAGAATCATATCATCTGCAAAGAGGGATAGTTTGACTTCTTCCTTCCCAATATATATCCCTTTAATTTCTGTTTCTTGCCTAATAGCTGTGGCTAAAACTTCCAGAACTGTATTGAATAGCAGTGGTGAGAGTGGGCATCCCTGTCTGGTACCAGATCTCAGTGCAAATGCTTCCAACTTTTCCCTATTCAATAGGATGCTGGCTGTGGGTTTTTTATAAATTGCTTTGAATGTATTGAGGAATGTTCCTTCTATACCCAATTTGCTTAGAGTTTTCATTATGAAAGGGTGTTGTGTTTTATCTAATGCTTTCTCTGCATCTATTGAGATAATCATATGGTTTTTTCTGCAGTTTTTTAATGTGGTGTATCACATTGATTGATTTGTGAACATTGAACCATCCCTGCATAGCAGGGATAAATCCCACTTGGTCTGAATGGATGATCTTTCTGATGTGTTGTTGCATCTATTGGCCAGAATTTTATTGAGGATTTTTGCATCTATGTTCATCAGGGATATTGGTCTGTATTTTTCTTTCAATGCTGCATCTTTTTCTGGTTTAGGGATTAAGGTGATGCTGAGTTCATAAAAAGAATTTGGGAGGGTTCCCTCTCCTCTAAGCATTTTCAAACATCATTTCTAAATCTTTACAATATTGTTATGCTTCAGAACTATTGTCCTTCTCATTTTACAGGGATAGAAACTGGAATTTTTTGCAAGTTTTCATTATAATTTTCTCTCTGTAACCTGAGAACTCAGGCACTGATAGCTGGTTTTTTTGTTACTATCTTCACCATTCGATGATATTCCACCTTAATCATTAGATGAATTAGGTCATATTTTTTGCCTCTCTGGTTTAAAACTTTTAAGCAATTTATAACATCCATTGTTAGTTAGGATGAAGAGAAAAGTTTATTTTATCATCAGGTGAGAAATGTTGAAGTAGTTAATAAAATTTAGCACTCACATAGGTTATATAACTACTAGTACATATGTAAATGAATGCATAAGAATCTGCTAAGGTACTTTAAGTAATCATGTGAAATTGGTAGTAAGGTAATTTCTTAAATATTAATCAACAATGAAACTATGAAATTATATAGAAATTTCTCCAGATATTCTATGAAAATGTTATAAAAGGATGTGTTCTCTCTAGATAACTTGATTAGGAATGCTATCCATTATTTTTTCTTGAATTACATCATCAACCTCATAGGATGTTTCATTTATTGAATTTGATGCCACATTTGAATTGCTGGCTTTAATTTTTCTGTTTGGATTACCTACAAAGAAAACAGAAATGAAATAATTGAGGGGTCAGCTCTGTGGCATAGTGGGTAAAGCTGCCACCTGCACTGCCAGCATCCCATATGGGCACCGGTTCAAGTCCCGGCGCTCCACTTCCAATCCAGCTCTCTGCTATGACCTAGGAAAGCAGTAGAAGATGGCCCAAGTTCTTGGGCCCCTGCACCCATGTGGGGGACTTGGAAAAAGCTCCTGGCTCCCGGCTTCAAATTGGTACAGCTCTGGCTGTTGTGGCTATTTTGGGAGTGAACCAGTGGATGGAAGACCTTTATCTCTCTCTCTCTCTCTCTCTCTCTCTGCCTCTGCCTCTCTGGAACTTTGCCTTTCAAATAAATAAATCTTAAAAAAAAACCTCCATCAAAAAAAAGTCTATTAGTGTATAAAGGAAAAATCTTTCCGTATGTGCAGGAAAAAAATCTATAGAACATAGTTTAAATGTTTAACACTGGCTAAAGGTTTGGAGGAAAAGGGAGTTTTGCTTAGGAAAAAGAAAGATCATTCTATGTGTCATTATATTCTACTGTGACGGGTCCTCGATTTTTGTGAAGATTAAAAAATGAAGAGCTAAGTTTTCAAGTACTTTTCTGATTTTTAAACACACTAAAATGTTTTTAAATTATTCTTTCTGCCATGCGGTGGTGGAGATGTGTAAATAGATAAAACCCGGGAACTGGCCTTCAAGAATGGTCCACTGTGGAGCCCTTCAGCCCTGGGTGTAATCAACCTCGGAGGAATTGGGAACAAATTATCTCCTGTGTGCAGACCAAGCACATATTGGGAAAGTTAAATGCAGCCACAGGGAAAGCAGGTCCAGAGGCTCTGCTGATTGCTTCACTGGCTTCAACCTCTCTGCGCTGCCTGGCTGTGCAGAAGGGCAGCCGTGACATCACCACATCCCTGCCGTTCATGCCTGCTGGAATCCCTCGGAGTGATCTCTCAGGGGCTTACACGGAGACTGGGCAAGGTAAATGTTATCTTTGTGTCTTACTCAGTCTTTATCATGTGCCAGAAACTCTGAAATATGTTCCCTTCCTGGCTCTTAAAAGCGGGATTCCTTGGAAATCTGCTAAGAGAACTTTCAGGATTATTAATAGTAGTTTCTTGGAGTTTGCATCAGAACAATGTGTAGGATTGTATGAAAGATAAAAGAGGTAAAGCAGAAATTTATTTCTACTTAGGGCTGTGGAAATTTTATATGCAATTCAACTCGTATTTGCTCCACATGAGAGGTTTTATATAACAGAGGCAAAGGTGAACAAAATACCTCCCAAACACTACTGAAGTCCATTATGAGTGCATTAAATTCCATATTTTATGAAGAAAATTCCAGAATTTTATTGCTGATTTGTATCATCAGACATATGAGAAAATATGCTTTAATAAGTGTATTTTTGTCTTTCTTTCATCCAAGTTAGTATTAATGGAATAAATTGCAGGAAATCTCATAGTATCACTTTAACAGATTTATTATAATGTTTTCAGCCTGAAAATCATAACAGTCTTTGCCTTTTGATTTGCCAGTTTTGCCAATAAGTGAATGACAAAAATATGTCTATTCTCAATGGAAGAGAGAACAGACTGTCATAAAAATGAAACAAAATAAAATAGAAGAAAAATGCAGCGTTTCAGCTGTGATACTTATTACCTGGGGAAATGCCCAGTTCATGCCATAAAGAGAATGTAACGCATCAAACACTATGGATAACTTAAACAGAGATAGAATGCTGGTTCCTGAGGAGGAGAGAACAAGATAGATAAAATCATATAGATACATTTTACGGATTTGTGGCTTCTGTGAAGCAAATCACAAACAAGATCTTCCTTTTTCTGATTATTTAGTCTTCAAGAAAGGATACAGCATAGCAACATTTGCCAATGTGACATCCAAAAAAACCTTTCTTACATCCTCAGGTAAATATAATAATACAAAGACTCAGTGGAATTTTTTTTAATTCAACCAATCTTAAATAACAAACATAAAAATGATGCATGAAGGTATATCCACAATTGATAGGAATTATATGCCACTACAGTTTTAGTGATTTTCTGATTAATTTTAAATTTACTTTTTATGAGTGAAGTTTAGCATCTCATCTGATTATTGTTTATAGCCCTAGCTTATTTTCCTGCTGAACTGTGGTCTCTTTATTTTTTAAGCTCTTCACTTGATGGAAAATTAAGCCTTTAATGATAATGTAATTTAGAAACATTCTTTCTCAAAAACTAATGAAGAAAATATTAAGGTGAAAAAAATCTATGGAAAGTAGAATTAAAAGACCATTTTTTGGTGCAAAGCATTTTTGAAATCCATGCATAGAGAGGTCTTTAAAAAGTTGCTTGAAACTGCAAAGTATGAAAAAATTCTGCATGGATTTCTGCACTAAAATAAACTTAACTATGATTTCTCTTTCATGAAGTGTCTTCCTAAATTGATTAGTATGTTGTAGAACCATTTTATCGAGCCCTATCTCTGTGAGTGTGAATTAATGTATTTGACTTCAGTTGTCTTTTCCATAAATTAAGAGCTTTACTCTTGTTTACAACCAAGACAACTCACATTGTATTATTTCTTTGATAGCAAAATAATTTATCTTAATGGCCATAGTTGACAGAGTATATACTAGAAATAAAAATAATCATTGCTATTATGAAGCTGATGTTTAGGGATTAAGTCATAAATTTCTATCAATAAGGTTTTAAGTTTTTAAATAAAACAAGAGCTAAAACTAAAAATTAATGTTCTAAAATCATAGTCATAGAAACTGGAAAGCAATATCTTGGTAGCCAAGCTATGAACATAATTCATAAATACTATGTAGAAATCCATAAGTGAAAGACATATTGCACTTAACAGAAAACTGGATTCTGTGTAGAGGTTTATGTAAAGTCACTGAAGAGTGGAATTTTAACACTAGAATGTCATTATACATTTCCTTTCCAGTGGAGAATGTGTACAACTTTTTGGCTTTCATAGAAATGAGTGGATATTGAAAAAATGCTTACATGGAAAAAGGTCCCTTGTTTCACCTCATTGGAGCTATGAATGCCAATATTTAACTCCCAATCCTTTGCACTTCACTTATTCTTTCTTGTTTTGTTTTTCTTCAATAGATTTTATTGAAAGAAAAAAAATCAGTATGAGAAATCACACAAAAATTAAAGAGTTTGTGCTCTTGGGCATATCAGACAGACCAGAACTTCAGATTGTGATTTTTATCTTTTTATTTTTAACTTATCTATTAAGTGTCACTGGGAACCTAACCATTATCATTCTCACCTTGATAGACTCACGTTTAAACACTCCTATGTATTACTTCCTCCGGAACTTCTCCTTCATAGAAATCACGTTCACCAGTGTATCCATTCCCAGATTTCTGGGATCAATCGTTACCAAAGTCAAAACCATTGCCTATAACAATTGCTTGGCTCAATTGTTTTTCTTCATCTGCCTGGGGGTATCTGAATTTTTTCTTCTAACCGCCATGTCTTACGACCGGTACGTTGCCATCTGCAAGCCTCTCCATTACACCACTATCATGAATAAGAAAATCTGTTCCGTCCTCGTCTTCAGTTCATGGCTGGGAGGATTTCTGACGATTTTCCCTCCGCTTATGCTTGTCCTCAAGTTAGATTTCTGTGCTTCCAATGTCATCGACCACTTTTCCTGTGACTATTTCCCTATTTTACAACTCTCCTGCACAGATACCTGGCTCTTGGAGATGCTTGGCTTCTACTTTGCTTTTGTCACTCTGCTGTGCACCCTGGCATTAGTGATTCTGTCCTACGTATGCATCATCAGCACCATTCTGAGAATCCCATCTGCCAGCCAGAGGAAAAAGGCTTTCTCCACCTGCTCCTCTCACTTGATCGTCATCTCTATTTCTTATGGAAGCTGCATTTTCATGTATGTCAAGCCTTCCGCAAAGGAAAGAGCATCGTTGACCAAAGGCGTGGCCGTTCTGAACACTTCAATTGCTCCTATGTTGAACCCTTTTATTTACACCCTGAGGAACCAGCAAGTAAAAGAAGCTTTCAAAAACTTGATACATAAAGTAGTGTTTTATAGAAACAAATAAAATTAGAAAAATGAATGCCATTGTGGAGTTTCAAAACAGAGAAATAAAATTTTAATTCTACACTGTTCTGTTACGTCCATCTCACAGCTACTTGCAATGTGGAGCTCATTGGCTTCTGCTTTCTTATGAACCTGAAAGTAGCTATGTTGTGTCTTCTTTTAAAACTATCTGTAAGTGTAATCATGGATTTACCATTCTAAATTGAAAACAATGGCTATGGAACATAAATCAATTTATTGATTGTGTTGGATAATAGAAATATCTTATGTCATAATGACTTAAAGAATTAAACAGTTTTAACCCATTGTGCCACAGCAGTAGCCCCTTTTAATCACAGTTTTAATAAGCTTCATCAACAATTTCTTTTAAAAACTTATATGAAATAAATATCTCCAATAAATATATTTTTGGATTTTTAAGTATGTATTTAATTAAAAGAGATACAGAGAGAGAGGAAGAGACAGAGACAGGGAGATCTATCCACAGGTTCACACCCCACCCCACCCCCAAATATCAGCTAGACTGAACCAGGCTTAAGCCAGGAACCATGAGCATTCCTGAGTGGGTGGCAGGGGACAAGGTGCTTAAGCAATTACCTGCCACCTCCAAAGGTGCATTTTAGTCAGAAGCCAGAATGAGAAGAGAAGGCTGGACATGACCACATGTACCTCACATGGGCTGCTGGAACCCAGGAGGCCACTTACACTGCTGTGCCACAGTGCTGGCCCTAACAAATAAAGATATTTTTCATATCATCTATATTATATATTCAGGTCTTCTTACTCTGCCGATGGGCTTGATTCCTCTCTCACAAGCAATTTGAAGTTCGCTGTGTTCTCTTTTATGTACTTACCATGAATGCAAATGCTATGTCTGGTTTTATGTGCTCTTGTTTATCTGTTTTCAAAAATACATGACTATCATTACTCTTCTGAAACATGGAAGACTGATAGGAATTTCTTAATAACAGCTCCCCTGCAGAAAAGCACTTGTGCCTTATGTGAATATTCAGAGCCATGTGATAAAACGGACATGATTATCTTTGATACATATGTAAACATATGCTAATAAAAGATAAGTAGTGCACCTGAGGTCATTGAGATTCAGTCTTCAATATGATAGCCAGATTTTAAGGACAAAAACACAAGCAATCTTGATTAATGTATTTTAACTTTTATTTAATAAATATAAATTTCAAAAGTACAACTTTTAGATTATAGCAGTTTTCCCCCCATAACCTCCCTCCCACCCACAAGCCATTTCATCTCCTACTCCCTCTCCCATCCCATTCTTCATTAAGATTCATTTTTAACTATCTTTATATACAGAAGATCAACTTAGTATATGCCAAGTAAAGATTTCAACAGATTGCACCCACGCAGACACACAAAGTATAAAGTACTGTTTGAATACTAGTTTTGGCATTAATTCGCATAGTACAACACATTAAAGACAGAGATCCTGCATGGGGAGTAGGTGTACAGTGACTCTTGTTGTTGATTTAACAATTGACACTCTTATTTATGACGTCAGTAATCACCTGAGGCTCTTGTCATGAGCTGCCAAGGCTATGGAAGCCTCTTGAGTTCACAAACTCCAACCTAATTTAGAAAAGGCCATCATCAAAGTGGAAGTTCTCTCCTCCTTTCCTAGAAAGGTACCTCCTTCCTTGATGGCCCGTTCTTTCTCTGGGATCTCGCTCACAGAGACCTTTCATTTAGGTCATTTTTTTGCCAAAGTCTCTTGGCTTTCCATGCCTGAGAAACTCTCATGGGCTTTTTAGCCAGATCCGAGTGCCTTAAGGGCTGATTCTGAGGCCATAGTTCTTTGCTCGATTTTATACATAGTGGACACTGTAAGAATTTGGAATATTTGAGTAGCTTTTACTAAGGAACTGCATGATTTTATTGACTTCCTTTCAGCCACATTACTTCATTTGAGCTTGACTATATTATTACAGTCTTGTCAGGGAAGGCACTCACTCCTAATATACTGGGCATATGAATTATAACACTAGGGGTTGGCGCTGTGGCGTAGCAGGTAAAGCCACTGACTACAGTGCCGGCATCCCATGTGGATGTTGGTTGGAGTCCTGGCTGCTCCACTTCCAATCCAGTTCTCTGCTATGGCCTGGGAAAGCAGCAGAAGATAGCCCAACTCCTTGGGCCCCTGCACCACATGGAAGACCCAGAAGAAACTCTGGCTCTTGGCTTCAGATTGGCACAGCTCCAGGATTAAGGCCAACTGGGGAGTGAACCAGCAGATGGAAGACCTCTCTCTATGCTTCTTTCTGCCTCTCCTTCTACCTTTGTGTAACTCTGACTTTCAAATAAATAAATAAATCTTAAACAAATTATAACACTGGGGCCGGCGCTGTGGCACAGCGGGTTAACGCTCTGACCTGAAGCTCCGGCATCCCATATGGGCACTGGTTCTAGTCCTGGCTGCTCCACTTCTGATCCAGCTCTCTGCTATGGCCTGGGAAAGCAGTAGAAGATGGCCCAAGTCCTTGGGCTCCTGCACCAGTGTGGGAGACCCGGAAGAAGGTCCTGGTTCCTGGCTTTGGATCAGCACGGCTCTGGCTATTGCGGCCAATTGGGGAGTGAAACAGCGGATGGAAGACTTCTCTCTCTCTCTCTCTCATTGCCTCTCCTCTCTCTGTGTAACTCTAACTTTCAAATAAATACATACATCTTAAAAAAATTTTAACACTAACCAATGAAAACAAAAAAACCATTCAACTACTGCTGATGAGCAATACAGTGAGCAGTTAAAAAAAGTGTAAAATCACAAAAATTCCTGTTGGAAAGCAGTTTCAAGATAGTTGAGATAGTGAACATATATAGTGTAATACAGTAGCATCCCAGTATTCAAAATGGTAGGGATGGCTGGGTGAACACCTATATTGGGAATTAAGGTATTTGATTGCTATCTGTGCCTGGAAAGTGATTCTAAGGGCACACATCCTCCACACTTGGTGGTGGTGTTTGTTTATTTGTTATTGTTTGCTTTGTCTCTTTGGGCACTGTCTCCCAAGATTCCATTTCCAAGATAAATACTATCGTGTATTCTGTTTTATATTCCTTAGTGTTTTGTGTACATTCCTTCTTTGCCAATTTTGATTCACTGAATTAATTCCCTGAGCCCATGGGGGAGCTACATTAAGTAGCTTATATGAGATAGACTCTGTGTGGACACCATTGACAATTTTAGAACATCCTCGGATACTGTTCTCCATTTTATACATGGCTGTTTTACACCCTTTGAATTCAAAGTAATATGTCCACTCTGTTTAATAGGGGTAAATTAGAACAAAGTTACTGAC
This sequence comes from Oryctolagus cuniculus, assembly GCF_051225735.1. NCBI lineage: Eukaryota > Metazoa > Chordata > Mammalia > Lagomorpha > Leporidae > Oryctolagus > Oryctolagus cuniculus. Next base: position 57,952,356 of record NC_142877.1, read on the forward strand.
AAAATAAAGCAAACACGTTCAATGGAAAAGAGAGGCAATGATGCTCAGAGCACTTGTGTGCCTGAATTCCCTCAATGGAATTTGCTGGCTATTTTTTTGCTACTGCAGCCATTTTGAGTGTTAGTGGAATGATAAGAAAATCAGAGGTAAGTCAGAGACATATGGGAGGAAATGGAAGTCCGTCAAATCTTAATGCTGCTTCATTACTCAACTCAACTTTAATCAAATTCAGAAGGGTATATTGGGTTGTATTTTGAAACTTGACATACTGAAAAATGTATAAATGGGTTATTATGTCTTGGATTATAGCAATCTATCCGTTTTCTATGGATTAAAAGCAGGAAATTGCTATTTGTTGTCTCTGCTTTTAATGAAATGCAGTCCATTTTGAACTGTGTTTCAGGGAATGCAGTTAGTGTAGGCAGAGATTATATTTGACATTTGGTAGCTACATGAATTAGTTTAAGTTATATAATCTTGCTATCCTCAGTTCTTCAATTCCAAATAAGGATAAAGTTTCATATGCATGTTAAAAGGGTCAAATGAGATAAAATGTTAGTGTTTGGAAATGGAATAAGTAGTGCCTTTAATAAATAACAACGACTAAGAATTTACTTCCCAAAATTGGAAGTAAATTCCCACTAAAAGAAAGTAAAATAATTAATACAGCTACTTGGAGCCTACTAAGTGACATAAGATTCATGGAGCACATTTATTTATATAATGTCATTTAATTATTTGAAATAGCCTGAAAATTTCAACTCCTTTTTAAACAGAGCAATTGAAACACAAAGAGAAAAATTCAACTTATTAAAGCCATAAATCATTAAATGCCCCATTTGTTATTTTTAATTTCTGCCTCACTAAGTTTCTATGATTTTTGAGAACATGAATTGACTTTAATGTCATAAATAAGAAATTAATATCACTTTGATGCCGTAACTCCATTATCCTTGTTTAAATTATAGATGCCTAAAAAATGAGATGAAACCATATGTAGTAGTAGATATTTTCCATAACCTCTACTGACATGAGTGTCTATTTACATTACTATTTAGGAGATTATTAGATGTGATTTCATGAACTCTCTTTTCTCTTGGTTTTGTTTCCAAACACCTTGGCATGAATGATGATAATTAACCTGTTCATTGTTATTAAAATGAATAAATATGTCATTCATACTTCTCCTGGGAAAGTCACAATAAACAATGACAAAGATAGTAAAAAAATTAATTACTTTTTTGAAGATTTATTTATTTATTTGAAAGTCAGAGTTACACATTGAGAGAGGAGAGGCAGAGAGAGAGGTCTTCCATCTGCTGGTTCACTCCCCAGTTGGCCGCAACAGCCAGAGCTGAGCCCATCCAAAGCCAGGAGCGAGGAGCTTCCTACAGGTCTCTGACATGGGTGCAGGGGCCCATGGACTCGGGCCATCTTCTACTGCTTTCTCAGGCCATAGCAGAGAGCTGGATCTGAAGTGGAACAGCCGGCTCTCAAACTGGTGGCCAGATGGGATGCCAGCGCTTCAGGCCAGGACGTTAACCCACTGCACCACAGTGACGGCCCCAATAATATTAATTATTAAAAGAAAAAAACTCTTCCAGATGTAAATGGATTCTCTTGAGGAATCTTTGTGTCATTCATACTGACCAACATTCTCAAAGAAATTTTTGTATCATGGCCCTGAGTGAGGTCTGTGTAAGAGTGCCAGAAATGTATTGTTGTGTAATTCTGAAGTTAAAGCAAATATTTCCACATAATAATTTTAAAATTTAATGGTTACCCTTATTCTAATGTTTTAGGAGAAAACCTGAGTCTCCAATGTCAGGAAGTTATTACATAAATTTCTACCTGAGATTGAAAACAAATGTTGTCTATTTGATGAGAGAACACCTTGTGATGTCAAAGTATTATGCATAAGCTATTCTTTTAATGAGTAACAGTATCTGATATGGTAAGAGTGAAGTTGCTAGAGCTGGAGCAAAGTGAATTGATAGGTTGCATTGTAAGGAAATTTTAGGAAAATAATTTATTTATTTATTTTTAAGGACTTATTTATTCAAAAGATAGAGTTTACAAAGACAGAGAAAAGCAGATGGAGAGAGAGAGAGAGAGAGAGAGAGAGAGAGAGATTACACTTGCTGGTTTATTCCCCAAATGGACAGGATGGTCAGAGTTGGTTGGGCTGAAACCAGGAGCCAGGAGCTTCTTCTGGATTGCCCACATGGTGCAGGGGCCCAAGGACTTAGATCATCTTCCATCCATGGTTATTCCAAGCACATGAGCAGGGAGCTAAATAGAAAGTGGAACAGCCAGGACACTAACACATCCATAGGGGATACCAACATGGCAGACGGTGGCTTTACCTCCTATACTTAATAAGGGGAATTAGATCCCAGCATATAATCATATTTTATAATGAAATTAATGCAGAATAATATATCTCATAACACCTAAGTAATCCAAGCTAGAATATAACATTTAAAAAATAAGAACCAGAGAACTGTTCCTAGTGACTGCATGTGATACAACAACAAATTCAGCATTATTTAAATAAACAAATGTCTCTCTTTTTAAAAAGAGTTATTCATTTATGTATGTATGTATTGAAAAGCAGAGTGACAGAGAGAAACAGAGAGACAAAGAGATATCTTCCATCTCTGGTTCACTCTCCAATGCCCATGTCAACCAGGGCTGGGTCAGGCTGAAGCCAGGAACTAGGTACTCCATCTGAGTCTCCAGTGCAGGTGGCAGGGAACCATGTAATTGGGACATCATCCACTGCCTTCCCAGGCACATCAGCTGAAAGCTGCATCAGCAACAGAGCAGCTAGAACTCAACCAACACTCTATTTGTTACACAGGTGTCCTAAGGGCTGACTTACTCCCCTGTGCCACAATGCCCACTCGGACAAATGTGTCTTTAAAACCAACTTTAATTACATGATGCACTGGATCATTTTAAAATAGCTTTGATCAGATCCTGTCTAAAATGTCAGAAAGATACAGTAACAGAGTAGTTTAGAAGGCATTGTCAGCACAGTCTCAGTTTGGGACTGATGAGTATGAGGTTCTTATGGAATTTGCACACCGGATTTTATAGCTAGTGTTGTTGTGGAAATAAGGATGGGGTGATTTGGAGTGTCACTGCAATGTGCCACTCCAATGCTAGATACGTCAGTTTTTTCTCAAGTATTACAGACTTCACGGTGACTTTTAGGAAAGTTACACCAAAAAGTAGTAGAGAAACAAACTGGCCTTGGGTAGTAATATTGAGATGCTATAGACATTTAACCTGCCTCAAATGCACTGACCAAATTCTGGCTGAAGATGGGAGAAGTTGCACATGGGTATGTGAGGGGTGTGTGTGTGTGTGTGTGTGTGTGCGCGCTAGTGGTGGTGGTGGTGACAGATGGAAGCTGGCAGAGAGCACAAAATGGAGATATTGGCACCATGTAAAAAGGTGGAAGAGCAAAGCTAATTTCATCTGACTACATTCTAACATGTGCTGTCCATACAGGTAATTCCTACCCTATTTTGCTGTTGTTCTTATGTGACTCTTGGTCTTAATCTATTGATTACTGTTGATTCTAGACCAAACCTTTCACACATAGCATAATCCTAATCCCAAGGGTTTTCCATTCATTGGTTAGAGACCATTTTCTCCATAGCCAAACCCTATACAGCTTTCATCAAATGTTAAACATTTTATAACTGCGTCAGATATATTAATTTATTAAGTTCTCACAATGATCCGGTGAGATCTACTTGTATACATGGGAGGCAACTGTGAACTGATGGATGAGCAAGGCAATCACAGAAAATTCAGTGATTTTCGGGCTTAGTAAGTGGATTCAAAGCAAGCTTTTCTCACTCTTTCCTATGGATGCATCCATACCAATGTCATTTGAACCTTATTAAACAAAGATAAAAATTAAACTTTACTACTTAGAATAATGAAAATGAGCATTTCATTTTGTTCTAGGATAATTCTTTATCATTCTAGCTAATTTGGGGGCTATCTCAACCATTACTAGACATTAAAATACTATTTATACTATTTGTTATTTTAACTAGATAGCAGAGTGGTTTGTATAGGAGTAAAGATCATGACAATGACATAGGCAGGTTGAAATTCCATGATATCTTGCAAAGATTTCACACTCAATGGCCCTAGGTTTTAACCCCTTCCAGTTAACATAATTTTCTACTCCTTTCTCTTCTAACCCTGACATTCAAGATGCCTCATGGCAGTGGCTTCAGGATTTGTGACTTTCATGAGACAGAATAGGAATTGGAAAAGCTAAGTGTGATAAATGTTGACAGACAGCGAAAGACAAACCAGTTGCTTAAAACAATAAGGTATCTCTCCCATTTTTTTTAGAATTCTTCATGAAATACAAATTTCATAAAGGGAAACTTGTGTTACACATTAAGAAATGACTCAAAGGTGATTCTCATTGGGAAGGAGACTTTGTGATGTGTCTACACAGCAACGGATATTATTTAGAATCAGCAAAGTCTGGATAAAAATCCCTGCCTTCGAAGTGTTCTACATGCTTCAAGTTGTATGACACCATGCTATTTCTTAACTTGCCACAACTAAAGAGTTTTCAGCTGTAAAACAGAGGAAACTAAAGCCTGTGCTGTTGTGATCATGTGGCTTTAAATTTCTCCTGAAGGTGGCAATGGCATACTATTTAGGCATACATGATTGTTTACTGATCTACAGCTCAATGTTCTTGTGCTTTCCCTTAGAGTCCTGGCAGGAGGAAAAATCAGCCACTGGGGAATGAGAAACCGTACCACAGTCACAGAGTTTATCCTCCTGGGACTGTCAGATGACCCAAAGCTGCAAGTGGTCATCTTTGTCTTTCTCTTCATCACCTACATGCTCAGCATTATGGGGAACCTGACCATCATCACCCTCACCCTGCTGGATTCCCATCTGCACACCCCCATGTATTTCTTCCTCAGGAATTTCTCCTTTCTAGAAGTTTCATTCACAACTGTCAGTATACCCAGGTTCCTGAGCACCATTATGACAGGAGATAAAACCATCTCGTTCAATGACTGCATAGCTCAGTTATTCTTTTTCATTCTCTTGGGAGTCACTGAATTTTACCTGCTGGCCGCCATGTCCTATGACCGGTATCTCGCCATCTGCAAACCCCTGCACTACCTGGCCATCATGAATCGCAGAGTGTGCACACTGCTTGTCTTGTCTTCGTGGCTGGTTTCCTTCTTCATTATCTTCCCTGCCCTCTTGCTGGTCTTAAAACTGGACTACTGCAGATCTAATATTATTGACCATTTTACCTGTGATTATTTTCCCCTGCTGCAACTTTCTTGTTCAGACACAAAACTCCTAGAGAGAATGGGGTTTTTCTGGGCTGTGTTTACTCTGATGCTGACTCTGGCTTTGATATTTCTGTCCTACGCGTGCATCGTCACAACAATTCTGAAGATTCCTTCCACTAGTCAGAGGACAAAGGCCTTCTCCACCTGCTCTTCTCACATGATTGTCATCTCCATCTCTTACGGAAGCTGCATTTTTATGTACATTAAACCCTCAGCAACAGACAGAGCGTCTTTGAGCAAAGGTGTTGCTGTGCTAAACACCTCGGTCGCCCCCATGTTGAACCCCTTTATCTACAGCCTAAGGAATCAGCAGGTTAGGCAGGCCTTCCTGAATGCGGTTTGGAAGCGTGTGTTTTTCAAGCATCCCTGATGCGATGCGGTTGCCTGAATCTTGAGTTCCGCAGAAGGAAAGTTTTATTTTTTTTAATATTTATTTTATTTTATTTATTTGAAAGAGTTACAGAGAGAGGTCTTCCATCCGCTGGTTCACTCCCCAGATGGCTGCAATGGCCAGAGCTGCACCGTTCTAATGCCAGGAGCCAGGAGCTTCTTCCGGGTCTCCCACGCAGGTGCAGAGACACAAGGACTTGAGCCATCTTCTACTGCTTTCCCAGGGTATATCAGAGAGCTGGATCGGAAGAGGAGCAGCCAGGACTAGAACTGGCACCCATATGGGATGCCGTCGCTTAAGGCCAGGACGTTAACCGGCTGCACCACAGCGCTGGCCCCAGGAAAGTTTTTAAAACACAAATATGAAATGTTGTTGGCCAAATCAAATCAGTTTTAGCCTCTCTCCTTCCTTGCTCATTCTTTCTTATTTCTAGCATTTTGCAAAAGTATGTTAAATAGATTTCTCTTCCAATTTAGATTTTGTTATGCTTTTCTACTTGTCCATTATTTTGAAAATTTGTTTATCACAACTTCTTAAATAATTGCTCTACAAATAAAGTTGAATTTTTAATTTTTCAGATGGAAAATAATCTCCAGAAATGGAGGAGACACTTTATAAGTATTGATAATGTTACTTATTGTACACAAAAATATAATTTAGTGATTTTTTTTTACAAAAGTTGTCTCATTGCCTTGCAGTTTCTCTGGGAATTTTTTTAATGCTATTCAAACTAATAAAACTTTAAGAATTTTCATGTAAAAATCAGAAACTATTACTTGGAACTCAATATAATGTAGTATGTTCATTCAATTTATGTGTTTTTAGGAAAGTACAGACATTAGGTATAAATAGATCTCCTTCTTTTAAAATCCTATAATCGATCTCTCAATAGATACATAGGTGAATATATGGGCAGATGCAAACATAAATAAATACATGCACACATGTAGAAAGAAATATATTTTCTGTAATTCTATAAAAATAAATGCCTTTTTGATCCAGTAGCATGTTTGTATATAAATATATTTATAATTATATTTATTTGTATATATTTCAAGTTCAAACTAGTATAAAACCTAATATGTATTATATAATTTATTTAATAGATATATATCATATAATAATATATAGTCTATATATTTATTAGGAGGTATATATATAAATCCCCTCATAGTTTGGAATAGTTAAAACAGTGCATGTATCCATATTACTACATACTTAAGCCTAAGCCTTTTTTTTAACTTTATTTTTACTTATTTAAAGCAAAAAGAGAGAGAAAGAGGTCCTTCATCAACTGGTTCATTCTCCAAATTTTTGCAACAGTAGGGTTTGGGCCATGCATCAGCCAAGAGCCAAGAGCTCCATCTGGGTGTCACCATGCATAGTGAGGTTGCCAGTACATGGGCAGCATCTGCTACCTCCCAGGACATACAGCACTAGTAAACTGAAATGGCAGTGAAGGTGAGACTCCACCCCAAGTACCCCAATGTGGGATGTGGGCTTCCTAAGCCACAGCTTAACCAATGTGCACAATGCCTGCCCCCAAGCCTTTATTTTTCTATAAAGTAAAAATTTCATCACAAAATAAATTTTTCCATTAAATGTAAAATCAAAATTACATGTTTTAAAATAAGCATAAAATATGTTCTGAACAAAGAAACACAATAGATCCTCAGACTGAATTTTTCAAATACTATTATATTTTTAAGATGTATTTATTTATTCAAGAGGCAAGAGTTACAGACATTAAGAGAGAGAGAGAGAGAGATCTTCCAGCCACTGGTTCACCCCCAAAATGGCCACAATGGCTGGAGCTGGCTGCTCCAAAGCCAGGAGCCAGGAGCTTCTTCCCCATCTCCCAGTTGGGTGCAGGAGCCCAAGAATCTGGGCCATCTTCTGTTGCTTTCCCAGGTGTATTAGCAGGGAGCTGGATGGGAAGAGGAGCAGCCAGGTCTCAAGTCGGCACCCATATGCGATGCTAGCGTTGCAGGTGGCGGCTTGATTTGTTATGCCAAAGCATCGTACCCCCAAGTGCAGATTTTTAAGAGATAGAAAATATTAACAAGTGCCAAACAATATCATAGTGCTGAAAAGCAATACTGCAATAGTCTTTGCAAAAAAAAAAAATCCTAAACTAAACCTGGATTAAGTCTCTATGTTCAATAGCAAAAGGAATCATAGGAAAAGGATGCAATCAAGTGAGCCACTGCTCATATCTGCCTTCCATGAAGCATCTTGATAGCATTTCTCACTCTTTATTAATTGGGATTTTATGGTAAAAACATAACACTGGTTTTACTGTTTCCATTAAATGTATCAATAAGAATTTAGTGGATGAAAGTGGCATGCCTTAATATGGACAGTCTGATTTGCCAAAATACCCTTTACTGAGTGCACTTGAAGCAGTAAAGTAACCTTCAAACAAGCTTGTATCCCAGCCATGATAGGGTTTCCTTTTAATGATTATGCTATTATTTGATGCACAAGGTATATCAAAATATTCTTTTTTTAAAGATTTATTTATTTATTTGAAAGGCAGAGTTACACAGAGAAGGAGAGGCAGAGGGAGAGAGGTCTTCCATCCTTTGTTTCTCTTCATTCGGCTGCAATGGCTGGAGCTGTGCCAATCCGAAGCCAGGAGCCTGGAGATTCTTCCAGGTCTCCCATGTAGGTACAGGGGCCCACCCAGGCCATTAGGAGGAAGCTGGATTGGAAGAGGAGCAGCCAGGATTCCAACCGGTGCCCATACAGGAACCGCTGTATCCGCTATAGCATGGCACTGGCCCCATCAAAATATTCTATACCTCAAGTTCAGAGACTATTTGTCAATCATACCTCCTAAAGTTGAAAAACAAAATAAAATGTTACTTGATTATGTAAATTTTATTTTTATGTATCAGGTGTGCTCCTAGTTATTCTATCAAAATATATCATATTTATTGTATATTAAAATTCCTAAAGTATAAAATGTATTACTAGTTTTTAAAAACATTTATTTATTTGAGGCAGAATTACAATGAGAGAGAGATAAATCTTCCAACCTCTGGTTCACACCCCGAATGGTCACAACAGCTTGGGTTGGTCTGGGCCAAAGACCAGAGGTCGGAGCTCCATCCATGTCTCCCACATTGGTAGCAGGATCCCAGACACTAAGACCATATCCCACTGCTTTTCTAGGCATATTAGCAGAGAGCTGAGAGGAAGCAGAGTGTCTGGAACTTGAACCAGTGCCCATATTGTGGGGAGCAACTGGGAGCAACTCGGACTAGACTAAGTTACTGGAATTAAGACTTATTCTATGCATCTGCTCTCCCACAATATGGCGCTGGGAGAGGAGGAAACAGCTTCTACACAGCTGCCTCCAGTTCAACCAATAAACTGTAGGACCTGCTCCTGATTGGAGGAGAGCAGCGTACTCGGCATGTGGGTAGCAGAGTTGGGATTGGTGGAAGAGGACTATAAAGGAGGAGAGAGACAACATGCACCAGGAACGTCTATCTGAAGGAACACCTGTGCAGCCCCCGAGAGAGCCGGCCGGCGGCGTGCCGCACCCCCGCGGAAGTGGGGAAAGTGGCAGGGGGAGCCGCCCTTCCACGGAGGTGGAAGGGACGGTAGCCAACCCGGGAAGAACCAGCAGCAAACCCGGGGAGGGCCGAGCAGACAAAAGAACAGCGCAGGGTCCTGTGTCGTTCCTCCACGAAGATGGGGAGCGACATAATGGTGCTGTGACTCGGATATGAAGCCTAGGCAGGGTTTAGTGTCGTTCCTCCACGAAGAGGGGGAGCGACACAAATAGATGCCAGCATCACAGGCAAATGACTTAACCCATTATGGCACAATGCCAGTCCCTGTTTTTACAATTGTATATCTTATTTCTATCTTTTTACAAATGTTTTATTGTCAAAATATGTGTATTTGGGAAACATAAGGAACAGTAGAGATAATAGTTATAATCCACTAGCCAGAATTTCACATAAATTAAACCTCTTCCTTTTCTGGTTTTTATAATTGAATGTTGAAGAGATAATAAGTAGATTAAATGTCAAAATGAACAATATTCTGGATAAAATTTAAATTCCAGTTCCATATCACAATTTTTAATGAGAATTACATTAGTTCACCTCTATAACAACATATTCTGAAGTTGTGAGCACAGTATGTACATTATAAAAGTTAACTTTCTACTTAACATTATGGAATACCCTTTTGTTTTTCATACCTCAGCACCTAACAAAGGCTAAGAATAAACAGTAAAAAAAATATATGTAGAAAAACTTGTGTTTCAAAGAGAGAATTAAAAACCAATTCCATTTAAGGTCCTGGTTGTGTAAGAAAGCAGATTATGTAACTTCTTATTACTCATGAAATATTAAAAAGCTTGAAATACTATGTAATTGTGTTTAACGGAAGTAAATATTTTGTAGAAGACAACGTTTTAGGTCCTCAGAGAAAATACAAAGATGAATGGAACCAGCTCAAGGGAGATCACCTACAGAGAAGAGCAAAGAGGTTGCTGGGAAATCCAACCATGGCTTCCAGAAATCCTTCCCGTCTATAGTACAGTAGAGATGCAGCCCAGGATTTTTCTTATTCTCAGGAGACTCAATCATTTGAGGTCAAAGCAAGTAGACGTGGACTATTTAAGAAGTGAGTACAACCACTGAGGAGCCAGATCCTGATTTAAGTAGCTGTCCTCATACTGTACACTACTGCCACCTCTTTCTCTCTCTAGATATTACTTTCTTGAAGGTCTACCTTGATCAAATTATTGAAAAACAGTGTAGTCTGTTTCCACATATTATGAAGATTTCTGACTTTCTATGTTAATTTCTGACATCAGTCATTCATAAAATAGAGAAAAATAAAGCCAAATTTGGTTAGCATGTACTTTGCTAGTGTCAGGCTAGGAAATAATGATTTCACATTCCTTGTCTCACAGTGGAAACTTATCTCCAACATGGAGGGGGATTTGACTTTCAGGTTTTAGCTGATCGTAGCCAGCATGAGTTTGAATAATTGGGGGTTAACTGAGTAGGTGAAGATAGAGGAGAGAGGTTTTTCCTATACACTTCTAGATATCCTTATGGATAAGTGGATCCATAAGGATGAGTGGTCTCCAGTGGGACAACATTACTGGGGAATAAAAGAGTTCCCCATAAAGAGAAGCAGATCAGGAAGAACGATGTCTGAACAGAAAGCACACTTTGCTGCAATCTGAATGGCGGAGCTGCTGAAATCTAAGGCAAGTAGCTGCTTTTCCAACTTGTGCTCAGAGCAAAATGAAAGACAAATAAATACCACATGTCCCCTCAAACTCAAAAATAAAAATGTCTATATACTGTATACACATTTCTAGCCTGTCATACAAGATATCATACATTAAAGATTTTGTTAGAATTATAAGATAAACCAAGAGTTAGCAAATATTTCACTATTCATTAAATGAAATAATTGTTATTTATCTTGTAGTAAATATAACATACACAGTATGTACTCACATCGTCTTTACTATTAGATCCAAATATTAACACTAAAAATAATAAATTAAATATAAAATAAAAACATACTTTATTCACTAATGTATACATCAGAAAAAAGAAAACGCATAATTCATATGATGGTTTCAATAAAAAGAGGTAATAATGTTTTACACACATTAGATACATAGGAAGAGTTATTGATTTTGCTTAACATCTCTCAGTGATGTGGTTTATTGTGTGAAAATTTTCTAACTTCTCTTGCTGGATTTAAAATAAGAAAACTGGCAAATAAGCCATTCTCACAGACATGGATGCTACATGATGCAAAGAAGGTGGTGAAAGTGAAATGGTTGTGCCCTGCTGAAGATATTCCAGAGCTGTGCCACTGATGGTGATACTGGCTATGAGGAATGACACCCTTAACCTCTTCCAATTCATTGTTCCCTGTAAACCTCATTGGTAGAAGATAAAAGGAGAGAGAGACAGAAAGAGAGAGAGAGGAGAGGGAGACAGCAAGAAAGAAGGGGATGAATCACACAGAGATCACAGAGTTTGTCCTCCTCGGTCTTTCTGATGACCCCAAACTTCAGATTGTGATTTTCATCTTTTTGTTGATCACGTATCTATTAAGTGTAACAGGAAACCTGGCCATCATCACCCTAACTCTGGTAGACTCCCATCTGCAGACACCCATGTATTTCTTCCTCAGGAACTTCTCTTTCTTGGAAATCTCGTTCACAACCGTATGTATCCCTAGGTTTCTGGGGGCAATTATCACCAAGGACAAAACCATTTCCTATAACAACTGTGCGGCACAACTTTTTTTCTTCATCTTCATGGGTGTGACGGAGTTTTACATCTTAACCGCCATGTCCTATGACCGCTACGTGGCCATCTGCAGACCCCTGCACTACACGACCATCATGAACAGGAGACTCTGCACCCTGCTGGTGCTGTGCGCCTGGGTCGGTGGCTTCCTGACCATCTTCCCACCCCTTATGCTTCTGCTGCAGCTGGATTACTGTGCTTCCAACGTCATTGATCACTTTGCCTGCGACTACTTTCCCCTCTTACAACTGTCCTGCTCAGACACCTGGTTTCTGGAAGTAATGGGCTTTTACTTTGCCTTGGTTACTCTGCTCTTCACTTTGGCATTGGTGATTTTATCATACATGTATATCATCAGGGCCATCCTGAGAATTCCATCTGCCAGTCAGAGAAAAAAGGCTTTCTCCACTTGTTCCTCTCACATGATTGTCATTTCCATTTCTTACGGAAGCTGTATATTCATGTACGCTAATCCCTCTGCAAAGGAAAAGGCATCATTGACCAAAGGAGTAGCTATTCTCAACACCTCTGTTGCCCCCATGCTGAACCCATTCATTTACACTCTAAGGAACCAGCAAGTCAAGCAAGCCTTCAAAAACGTGGTGCATAAGGTAGTATTTTCCACAAGCAAATGACATGTTTTTGTCAAAGAAAAAAGACATGATAAAAAGCAATGAAGTCAAATCATGAAATTCCTAAGTATCTATAGAAATAGCTTTCTTCTCTTACAGCTTCTTTTAGCCACATTATGGTTAATTAGAGATTTTCCTAGTTCATATCGTCACCTTCCATACCCAAGTTTCTCCAATGTATTGTTTGCTGGCACTTTTATTTTTTCTGTTAATTTAGTTCTTCACTTAAAATAAAAATAGAATTAGGTCATAATGTAATTGTTTTAATCATATTGACATCAATTCAATAACAAATCTTCTGGCTTGAGGAATAAGTCACACTGTATTGTTACAGAATTTAAACTGCAAATGTTTACAGTTTTTTCTTTGAATTGATTTTAATTAGATAGTTTTAAGTTTAACACACTCTCTCCCTGAATTTGTAGACTGCTATAAATGGCTAAAATACAAAAAAAAATTTCAAATATCTATAAAATTACTTCAAATATTTGTAAAATAAAAAATGTACAGCCTTTAATATAAATAAGAATATTTGGTCTATATAGCTCAACTATCAGCTGCTGAGATCTGGAAGTCAAAGCATTTTAATAAGAGAAATTTGCATGGTGATATTTATCTGAGGAATCTATTCTTTAAATCGTTGTGACACTTTAAAGATTAAGACATGCCCTGTGGTTTATGTCTCTCACATATGCAAAGTCTCCGATAAATAGGTATACCACTAATAACTCCCTTTTATTTAGTACTTAAAAATGTCAGACATATTGCTAAGAACATAAGCTTAATTACTTTAATACACCTTGAGATACAAATAGTAACAATGTTGAGAGTTGTTAATGCTGTTCCACAAATAATTTTACTAGATTTTATGCTTTTAAACTGAACTGCAATGCCCAAACAAAAACTGTGATCCTGATCCTACTCAGTGAATACAAATATTCTCCCTAAATATCATATTTTGTTTGTGTAGCTTTAGCAAAAGAAAAATAAACTTACTGTCTATGTATGTGTATTTGACTGTCTGTTCAAATGTTAAAATCGGTTGCTGGATTCATGTTTAAAATTACCTGACATGTTATAAGCAAGACGAAATAAGTTTCTTGACCATCAGTAAGAATTTTAGAAAATTAAATGCACTAGCTTTTCAAAGCTAATAAGAAAGTAATATTATTTGGTTATTGTGAAATCAATTACAAAAGACACAGAGACTATTTTTAAGCCAAGAAATAGCCTAAAAGTCTATGGTATGAAAGGCTTAGATTTTGTTGGAAGTCTGTAGCCTTTATGGACTCTCAGGAGCCTAGGTCGTTTGCCTGGTAAACACGTACTCATCAAGTTGCCAATGAACTCTTTCGATGAGATTACATATTAACGGTAAGGAGAAGGGTGCTCCTTCAAGGCATGTTGAGCCAATGTGTCTTCTTCCCTGCTTATCTGGGTTTAGACAAATGTAATTTGCTACACAACAAGGAATCAAGACTGAATGAAGTCCCAGTTGCCATGCTAGTCTCACTCTCATGGTATGCATTTTTTACTGCAACAGAGTGAGTTCCTTTTGGAACAAGATGAATCGCTGTATGGATAAATTCTGCATCCTTCAGGACATTATGTTTTGGGGCCTAGTTATGAACTGGATGATGGAATATGTTCTGTGTTCTGAAGGAAGTAATTTTCTTGTGTCTGGTTTTCCTCAGTGCATTAGCTTTTCAAATGGCTAGCAGGTAAGGGTATGTTAACATTAATCCATGATTATTATTTTGTATGTATCAAAAGGAATATTATTTACATAACAAAAACTCTCATTGAAATAGAGTGACACTGTAAATGATTAAATTTTTTCAGATTTCCTTTTGGTTTAATTAGGCAACGCTATGTTTTTTTCCATGACATTGATATATGTCATAATACACCTGTTCTTCCACTGAGTTAAATTGGTTTATTTTTGACTCATATTTTCTGAGGATTTTTTAAAGTATTTATTTATTTATTTGAAAGGCAGAGTGAAAAAGAGAGAGAGACATTCCATCTGCTGGTTCACTACCCAAACGGCCACATTGGCCAGTGCTGGGCCAGGCTGAAGCCAGGAGCCAGGAGCTTCTTCTAGGTCTCCCATGTGGGTGCAGGGGCCCAAGTATTTGGGCCATATTATGCTCTTTCTCAGGCCATTAGCAGGGAACTGGACAGGAAGTGGAGTAGTTAGGACATGAGCTGGTTCCCATATGGCTTGCCGACATCACAGGGGCTGGTACTATAACCCATTATGCCACAGTGCCAGCCCCATGGATTTTTTTTTTTAAGATTTATTCATTTATTTGAGAGGCAGTGTTACAGAAAGAAAGAGGAAGAGACAGAGAGGGAGGTCTTTCATCCACTGTTTCACTCTCCAAAAGGCCGCAACGGCCAGAACTAGGCCAACCCAAAGCCAGAAGCTTCTTCCAGTTTTCCCACACGGATACAGAGGCCGAAGCACTTGAGCCATCTTTCACTGCTTTCCCAAACCATCATCAAGGAGCTGGATTGGAAGAGGAGCAGCTAGGACTCCAGCTAGGTCCATATGGGATGCCAGCGCCACAGCAAAAATTTAATCTACTACGCCACAGCATCGGCCCCAGCTCCATGGATTTTTAATAGATTTTATTTCTTCAAAAGATTCTTTCAGGAGTCTGGCCTTGTGGCACAGTGAGTTAAGCAACTGCCTGCAATGCCAATGTCCTGTTTAGGTGCTGGTAAAATTCTCAGCTGCTTGGCTGCTCTGCTACCAATCTACTTCTGCTAATGCAGAAGTGAAAAATGACCTAAGTGCCTGACCCCCTGCACCCACGTGGGAGACAGATGGAGTTTCAGGGCCCTAGCTGTGACCTGGCCCAGGCCCTGCTGTTGCGGCATTTGGAGAGTGAATCAGTGGTTGGAAGTTTCTCTCTCTCTCTCTCTCTCTCTCTCTCTCTCATAACACTGTCTTTTAAATAAATAAATAAGTCCTTAAAAAAAGATTCTTTCAGAGTTGCTTAGAGGATAGCAAACAACTTTAATTCTTTCTACTTTTATTAAGCACTGAAATATTTCCATAAGCACAAAAATTGTCAGTTAAAAAATAGTCCTTACAAAGACTACAAATACCAGAAAGTTACTAAATTATAATAATCATAATTTTTTGTCCAATGGATATCAAATAATATGATAATTTTTGAGTTTTCATTTTACAAATCAGTTTCTCCTGGAAAATTGTTTAAAGATTATTTATATATTTATTTAAGAGGCAAAGTTAACAGAGAGAGAGAGCGAGGTCTTCCATCCACTGATTCACTCTCCATATGGCCGCAGTGGCCAGAGCTGAATTGATCCAAATCCAGGAGCCAGAAGCTTCTTCCGGTTTCCCATGTGAGAAAAGAACCATTTCAAGGAGACTGTAGCACTTTCCAAGGTACATTGCTTAGTATTGGGAGAAGGATGACAATGTAAAACTCTCCTTCCTACCCATTAAATGGGTCTTGCCTTATTATTATGTTTAACCAGGTATTGTGATCTCCCTCCTGGTTCCCTAGCCTTTGTGAAGGTATCTTCATGTGGAGATAGTTATTCATACTGATGTTCCTGCAAGACGATGCTCTCTGCAAAGTCCTATTCCACCATCTTGTTGAGAATTTCCTCTATTTTCACAGAGCGCGATCTGGTAGCAGAATTGTGTGTTGCTGACATAGACCTGTTAGTCATCACCCTAAGTGTACTTTGGAGACCACTGGATAGATTCTAAAAAGCAAACGCTCAATTAACTTTGGATGTGACCCTAACAGAGATAAATCATCTTAAATTAAAAGTGAAAAGTGGGGCAGTTGGCCCAACAGTGAAAATACCTGCTCCCCACATTGAAATGCTCAACTTTGCTCTCTATTCAAGCCCTTGCTTCCAGCTTCCTGCTAACACAGATCCTGGGAGGTATCAGTGATGGCTGCAGTGACTGACCTACTGCCACCCACACGGGAGACCTGGATTGAGTTCCTGGCCACCCTCCTCCAGCTGCACTCTCAGTCTTGCCTGGGGCTAATACAGGCACGGGGGGGGGGGGGGGGGGCAGGTTTAACCAGTAGATGGAAATGCAAGATCACTCTCTCCCCTTTCCCTGCCTCCTAAATTAATTAAGTAATTAAATAATTTTAATTGACAATTCTTTTTTTTTCACAATGATACTCTTTCAGTTTGTTTTATAATCACGATTAACCCACCACCTAATAAAGAATTCAACAAGTCATAAGCAGCAAAAACCACTATTCCAAGAATATAGGCAAGGGCTATATACTATAATCAAATCCCAAAATGTCAATTTCACTCATATACATTACATTTTTGTGCTCTGTATATTATTTTTGAGAAATATTAGGAGATATGCTGAAAAGCTCTAGAGGTGAAAGGGAAACAAAGGTGGTAAAGAGGTGGGGTGGGCATTGGGCGCATTGTGTGAAACCATTGTTTGGGGTTCCTAGATCCCACATCAGAGTGTCTGGGACCAAGTCCCACTCCTGCTTCTCATCCAGCTTCCTTCTTTTTTTTTTTTTTAACTTTTATTTAATGAATATAAATTTCCAAAGTACAGCTTATGGATTACAATGGCTTCCCCCCCATAATGTCCCTCCCACCCGCAACCCTCCCCTTTCCCCCATTGATCGCCAGGGTAGATTCGGCTGATCTGGCTGGCTAGGCGGGTGTCCCCTTCCTCCCTCACCGCTCCATGTGCATCCCTCCCGAAGCTGCGCGCTCGGTCGAAGAGGACGACCTTCCCCGCTGGAGGAGGACCGGTCTTTGGTCAAGGGTATACGAGTAGCTGCGCTCCCCTGCTAGAACCTCCAAACAAGCTCTCAAGGTCCATCCAGCTTCCTTCTAATGCACCTTGGAGGCAACATATGATGGCCCAAGTTCTTGGGATCCTGCCATCCATGTGGGAAATCCAGATGGGATTCCTGGCTCCTGACTTCGGCCTGGCCCGGTCCTGGCTGGTGCAGGCTAGTACAGAGTGAACCCATGGATAGATGAGATCTCTCTCTCTCTTTTCTCTCTCTCTCTTCCCTTTCCTCTCTCTCTCTTTCTCCCCCCTTCCTTTCAAATACAAAAATCAATAAATATTTTAGAAAACAAAGATAAAGATCTAAGAAAAAATAACATGGAGAAAAAAATGAGCCTGACACGATATGTTAAAATAAAATGAATCTTGATGTGAATGGAAGGGGAGAGGGAGTGGGAAAGGGGAGGGTTGCGGGTGGGAGGGACGTTATGGGGGGGGAAGCCATTGTAATCCATAAGCTGTATTTTGGAAATTTATATTCATTAAAAAAAATAAAAATAAAGTTAATTGAAAATAGATTTTAGTCAAAACTAAGAATGGGAATAGGAGGGAGAGGACGAAGAAGGGTGAGAGGGTGAGAGGACTGGTATGGTGGGAAGAATCACTATGTTCCTAATGTTATATTTATGAAATACATGAAGTTTGTATGCCTTAAATAAAAGGTTTCTGGAAAAATAAAAAAATGGAAAACCATAAAAAAATAAAATAAAATATTGTTCTTCACCTGAAAGTCACTGTTTTCCTTTAAAAAAACCAAAGACTACATTGCTCACAAATGCACATTTCATGGACAGAAGACATTTAACTAATTTCTTTTTTTGTCTTACTGTTTTTGTTACTGCTTGTTAGGAAAAAAATGAGATAAATTACATTATTAGTATATACCTGGTAATCAAAATTTAAAAAGAGATTGCTAGATGTGTTGTTGTTAAAGAGATTACAAAAGAAAATAGAAAAATAATCATTATTATGTAAAAACTAAAGTCAAAGAAATAACATTTTCATATGTAGGAAATTATTTTCATCATTTCTACATAAATACATTGAATCAATAATCTCAATGTCTATCTTAAAATGGATGTTATAAATCCCATACAGCACAACGACTTCGTATTCTCCTGTGTGTCAGTGACTTGCTCATCCTATCCTATTTCCTTGTTTCTGCCCCACTTTCTAAACACATCTTTCTATCTTATCAGTGATCTGGATCAGTGTGTTTCTGGAATTGTATACACAGCTGCCCTATGATTATCTTTTTACCTGCAAAGAAAACAGGATAAACTGTTAAATATAAGGTTCATAATTTATATGTGTATATAGAATATGAGTATTAAATTTTTCCTGTCCCAATTTTGGGAATTCCTAACCCCAAATTTCCAACTATTTACTTTATTGATTCACAAATATTCTCACATTAAGAGATTGTTATATAAGTAAGTATAGGGGCCAGCGCTGTGGCATAGCAGGTAATGCCACTGCCTGCAGTGCCGGCATCTCATATGGGTGCCAGTTTGAGTTCCTGCTGCTCCACTTCCAATCCAGCTCTCTGATATGGCCCGGAAAAGCAGTGGAAGATGGCCCAAGTGTTTGGGCCCTTGCATCCACATGGGAGAATCGGAGGAAGCTCCTGGCCACTGGCTTTGGATCAGCACAGCTCCAGCCATTGCAGCCAATTGGAGAGTGAACCAGCAGATGGAAGACCTCTCTCTCTCTCTGCCTCTCCTTCTCTCTCTGTGTAACTCTTTCAAATAAATAAATAAATCTTTTTAAAAAAAAACAAGTAAGTATAAAAAATGATTTAACAAAAGTAGATGTCAAAAGGCAGTAAATGCAACTTCAAATATCACTATGATCCTAGTCATAGGCATGGGATTTCATTAGGTGCAAGAGACCAACACAGGGATAAAGGCCCTTACAGGTCCTTAACACTGTCCATTTCAGGAAACAGGTAAGTCATACCAGAAATCCAAAGCATCATTTGCTACCATGTCATCATGACATAGTAAATAGAATTTTTTTCTTGGTTGCCAAAATGCAAAGGGAATTAGTATGGCAACTCTACTGAAGAAAGATACAGCTTTTCTAAGAGAAAAATACAGACTGATACACTCATAGAACAAAAAGTCTAAATCAACTTGTCACATACATAGTTTCTCATATTTATGTGCTCCACAAATTTTAATCAAAAGTTTTTACAGTTTCTTATCAATATTTTAAAAGGCCAATATCAATGATGCATCTGTATCTCTTAATGATGCCTCTCCTTGGCAATCATTGTTTACTTAATGAATTCCCCTGAGTCAGGAATAAAGACTCGGATAAACTATGTTCAATGCCATTCGTCTGACATTCATAGAGAGGAACTGTCCTTTTTTTCTATTGCTCAAATCAGCACTTGCAGAGCAGTGTAACACTTCTCTAGAGCTTTGGGAATGGTTACTCAGATTTGATTGGTGTATACTTGTAGGATTATAAAATACTTATTTCAAGTGTGCAAACGCCAAGAAAATATTTTCATAAGTGTTTTGTACTACCTGCAAAGGGACAAACAGAAGCGTGTTTTACTAATCAACCCAGGTATCCCTGTGTTGATATGCAGATCCAATGTGAGAGGGGAAAAGCAGGAACTCATTGCAGTGTCTTACAAGGTTCCAACAACTTTACAGGAATTATTGTAAGGAGCTAAGAACATCATTGAACAAATATCACTATCTTCTATTAAAAAATACATAATTCCTGAAAGCCATAAAAAAGCTAAATCACCACAGTTGTTCTGAGAGAATAAAGGAAATCAAATTAATAGCCAAGTCAATTTGCCAGCTCTGACACTATTTTAATATTTGAGAAAGCCAGACCAACAGAATTCCAGAGTGAATTATCAAGAACCAGAAAGTAAGTAATTTTGCTATTCATTAACATAATTTTATTATTCCATATTATTTAAACATTTGAAAATGTTATTTTTACACATGAGAACGGATTGTCACCCTCTTTAATTTTAAAAATCAAATAATTATTTATTACTGAGAAAACTTTTAATGGAGTCCCAAAGCAGGGCCATAATAAGTCTTGGATTGCACACTTTTTTTTCTAAGATTAAATGTTATGCTGTGATAGAATAACATTTTTCACATTAAGTAAATATTTTGTTAAAAACCTTTTATTTAGGTTCTATTATGTGGAATGATGTCTGTATATAAATGCACATGAAATCAAAGTAAAATATATTTCTTATTGTGAGTCACTGCCAATTTTTTTTTTTTAAATTACACTAAGGTCGATCGCATGATTATTTCAAAAACAACGAGCAGCACTGAGTCTAAGTCACAGAGATATCTCCACAGGACTGCCCTCTGGGACCAGGTCGTACATCTGACCTCTGCAGAATCAGAGGACATTCTGTCAGCTTCTGCTCCGTGTGCTGCTGCCTCTGGCCTCGGGATTCGGTGGAGGTGATCTAGGAGTAAAAATTTTTTTTTAAATCATTCTCTATTCTGAAGAATATCTGCTTCCCAGGAGACTTTATTTTGACCATCTACTTAGTTATCACAGTAATGCTGAAAAAAGAGGTAGAGCATGGGGAATCTGAATTGCGCTATGTAGGATTTAAAATGTTTGGGCCATGAGTGGTTTTAGCAAAGCAGTTGCCTTCCTTCCAGCTTTTTTGTTAGAATAGGAATGAAATAGGATGCTCACAGCATCAACCAAAGCGTGAAGTACCGACACTGGGAGACAGTGGCAACACAACACTGGTGTAGTCTCTACATAAGGTGATGATCACGGTGACACTGTCTCGCCCGTCCAACTTTACTAACCTCTGTAGAACTGATTTCTCTTCACATGAAGGTACTCCTCCACAACCTGGAAAGATTTTGAACTCTGTGTTTAGACTGTGCTAGATTACAGGAGGGTTTTCAGAATATTGAGGGAATCTTAAAATCAATTAAGATATTTTCACCTGTTTTATAAAAATAGGTAGATATTTTCAAAGATAATTATAATTTAAAGGAATGGGTTCTGTTTGAATGTTAGCAATGGAATGTTTTAGCCAGGATCCATGTTTAACTTAGTTAATATTTGCTACTTCAGTGCAAGGTACAATGGAAATAGAAGAGCGTTACCGGTGGAGAGAAGCCATTTTAATTTTATTTCATGATTTCTTCATTGCTATGTATATTTTTAAATGCATATCCTATTAGAAATGCTAACATTCCATAGGAGAAACACATATTTGTTGTTCAAAGGTGGAAAATGAAAAAGACAGAATGAAAAACCACTCAGTGCCCACAGAGTTCATCTTACTCGGGCTGTCAGATGACCCAGACCTTCAGGTCGCTATTTTTCTCTTTCTAATGATCACATACATATTAAGTGTTGCCGGAAATTTGACCATCATCACTCTCACCTTGGTGGACTCCCATCTACAGACCCCTATGTATTTCTTCCTCAGGAACTTCTCAGTATTAGAAATAACCTTTACAACAGTCTCCATACCTAGATTTCTTAGTACAATTATCACCAGAGACAAAACTATTTCATACAACAATTGTACAGCTCAGCTGTTTTTCTTCATCTTCTTGGGCATCACTGAATTTTACCTCCTGACTGCCATGTCTTACGATCGCTATGTAGCCATTTGCAAACCTTTGCATTACACAACCATCATGAATCAGAGAGTCTGCATGTTGCTTGTCTTTTGTGCTTGGCTGGCAGGATTCTTCAACATCTTCCCACCTGTTATTCTTTTCCTCCAGTTAGACTACTGTGGCTCCAATGTCATCGATCACTTTGCTTGTGACTATTTCCCCCTGTTGCAATTATCCTGCTCAGACACATGGCTCCTGGAAGTGATTGGCTTCTACTCTGCAATAGTGATTCTGCTTTTCACTTTGGCATTGATAATCCTGTCCTACATGTTCATCATCAGCACAATTCTGAAGCTCCCTTCTGCAAGTCAGAGAAAAAAGGCCTTTTCCACCTGCTCCTCTCACATGATTGTCATCTCCATCTCTTATGGAAGCTGCATCTTTATGTATGCTAATCCGTCTGCAAAAGAAAGAGCGTCACTGACCAAAGGAGTAGCTATTCTCAACACCTCTGTTGCTCCCATGATGAATCCATTCATATACACCCTCAGGAACCAGCAAGTGAAGCAAGCTTTTAAGGATACCATCCAAAAGGTTATGTTCTTCTCTGGTAAATGAAAGTATTAGCAGTGTCCAAAGAACAAAATCCTTCTAAGTGCTTTCTACTATGCACACCCTCTCCAAACATCTTTCCTTACAATGATATAGTTACATGTGTATGTTTTCCCATTTCTGTATTAAACCCCCCTCACTGTTGTACTCAATAAATGTGATAAGGCTGAATATTGTTTTAGAAATATTTGAAAGTTCAAATGTTTCATTCAAATGTATTTGTGTGAATTAGAATACCTTGGTTGACGATTGTAACTTTGAATAGAACAAAAATGGTTTTCCCTGAGAGAGACACGGGGCTTTTAGTTTGCCGTGAATAGTATCAGGATAGAAGCGTGCATGTATTTCTTCTCCTCCTTTGAATGAATGATGCACTGAAAGCCATCATCCCCAGAAACAAGGAATTACAGATGTTTGATACTTACCAGGACAGTGATTAAAATCACGGCTATGCCACAGTAAGCAAACCTTTGTACCATCACACAGGAGAGGTAAGAAATCTAGCAAAATAAAAATATACAATGGAATCTTAGAATTACAGTATTAAATGCTACTAGGCCTCTTTTTTTTCCCACAAAAGTGTGAAATGAGCACATCCAAAACACCAAGTTTGGCTTAGGCAAATATCTCTGCCAAATTAACAAACCCTAGAAAATGAAATGTTCAAGGGCAATTGTCTCTTTGGAATTGAACATTAAGTCTCTTAAACAGCAGAAAATTACTTTAGCTAAAGAAACTGAGAATACTGCAAAAATTCTGTTTCTAACCTCTGATGGTTATATGCCTGATGACATATATGATAAATGCTCAATGTATTCTGTTTTGTTTGATGCTTTTTGGGAAAGACTGTCATTTGGGGATTGAACACTGAACTAGCCACACCACCAACCTCAGCCATAGCTATGGAAAATGTAGTTTATAATTCATTATAGATATTATTTAAGCATTCTCTTATACAGTAAACCTCTATATCCTTAAACAATGAAAATTCCTACAACTCTTTTTTGATGTTAGCTCTCCTGTGCTATCATTACCAAGCCCATCACTTTCTTGGTCCATTGATAATTTGGATCTATTTCTATATTTTGTTCCATAAGATCCCATAAGTGATTCAGAATGGTGCAGTGCCCTCACCAATGTACTAGAAAATTTCAGAATATATTAGAATTTCCTTTTTTTTGACTGACTCTACTAATGGGCCATGCACATTTTTCAAGCATAGAGAAAATTTTGCTCACTTGTGCTCACCAAATGGCTTATTATAGCATAGTGATTCAAAATATATTTGTTAAATTAATAAACAAATGGATGGAAGTCTTAAAATGCCTACTTCCTGTTTTTATTATCAATATGACTTCCTTTAAATTATCATGACTCTGCTCTGACAAATTATTGGAACAAACAGTTACATCTGGGTTTCTGATTCATTTTTCAGAACCATGGATACAAGCACTGTAATCCTTCAACAGTATTAGCTACATCTTATACTCCTTATTCAACATATGAACCTCTCTCTCCTTTCTAGATTTCCAACCCAATCCTCCACTGTGGACATACATAGGATAAAATGCTATCTTTCACTCAGTAAGCTTTCAGAGGGACCTTGGTGACCAGTTTCCCATGCGTATCAACAGCTTGATGCTTTCTTTTTTAAAGATTTATTTATTTATTCCAAAAGCAAAATGAAAGAGAGAGAAAGAGTAAGAAGCATAGAAACAGGAAAAGAGAGAAATAGATCATGTGGTGATTTACTCCTCAAGTAGCTACAACAGCCAAGATTGAGCCAGACCAAAACCCGAAGTTTGAAACGCTATTCAGGCCTCCCACATCAGAGGCAGGGCTCACGTACTTGGTTCATCTGCTGCCTTTCCAGGTGTATTAGCAGGGAGCTGGACCAGAAGCAGAGTTTCCACGACTCCAACAGGCACTCTGATATGGGATATAGCAGTGGCTTAACCTGTTATGCCACAACATCAGCCCCTAGTGTTTTCTTAACTCTAAATGGTTTCTTGTATCCAACAGTGAAATATTACAATGATATGCAACAGTATTATTAACTCAGGGAAGTTCTGCCGCACTAACTCAGAAACTAGTGGCTGGTTCACTTCCCAAATTTTTTAAAGATTTTATTTATTTACTTGAGAGGCAAAGTTACAGAGAGAGGGAGAGACAGAGATAAAGATCTTCCATCCACTGATTCACTCCTCAGATGGCCACAACAGCCAGAGCTGTACTGATCCAAAGCCAGGAGCCAGGAGCTTCTTCCAGGTCTCCCACGTGGGTGCAGGGCCCAAGGACTTGAGCCATTTTCTACTGCTTTCCCAGGCCATAGCAGAGAACTGGATCAGAAGACCAGCAGCCGGGACAGGAAATGGCACCCATATGGGATGCTGGCACCACAGGCTGGATGCTTAGCCTACTAAGCCTCAGCACTGGCCCTTTCATTAATTTTTAAATTGATCTGAGAGAACATTCTGTTTGAAATGTACTAACGTTACAGTTTCTGGTTTTTTTTTTTTCTGCTTATTTTTTTCTTATAATTCTTGAAATATATATTTTAAAAGGCACTTAGAAAATGACATGCATTTTTTGTTTGGTTTTTTGTTTATTTGTTTTTTTGACAGGCAGAGTGGATAGTGAGAGACAGACAGAGAGAAAGGTCTTCCTTTTGCCGTTGGTTCACCCTCCAATGGCCGCCACGGCTGGCGCACCGTGCTGATCCGATGGCAGGAGCCAGGTACTTCTCCTGGTCTCCCATGGGGTGCAGGGCCCAAGGACTTGGGCCATCCTCCACTGCACTCCCTGGCCCAGCAGAGAGCTGGCCTGGAAGAGGGGCAACTGGGACAGAATCTGGTGCCCCGACCGGGACTAGAACCCGGTATGCCAGCGCCACAAGGCAGAGGATTAGCCTAGTGAGCCACGGCGCCGGCCAGAAAATGGCATGCATTTTAAAGTGTTCTTTTTTCAGACTGAAAATTTGCTTTAGGCATAAAAAAAAAAAAAAAGCAATGCTTACTGTAACAAATGGATCTAATTGTTTTACAAATTACAAGCATAACCAATACTAAAGGCCTGGGTTGGAAAGCCACTGACCTAAGTAATTTTGAAATCAATGCTTTGACTGAAGGAAAAATAGATTAGGAACACTATATTTTAAGAAGTAAATTTGTGGGGCCAGCACTGTGGTGCAGAGGGTAAAGCCACTGCCTGCAGTGCCAGCATCCCATATGGACACTGCTTCTAGTCCTGGCTGTGCCTCTCCTGATCCAGCTCTCTGCCATGGCCTAGGAAAGCAGTGGAAGATAGCCCAAGTCCTTGGGCCCTGCACCCATGTGGGAGACCCAGAGGAAGCTCCTGGCTTCAGATTAGCGCAGCTCCAGCCATTGCAGCCATTTGGGGAGTGAACCAGTGGATGGAAGACCTCTCTCTCTTTCTCTACCTCTCTGTGTAACTCTGTTTTTCAAATAGATAAAATAAATCTTTAAAAAAAGAAGTAAATTTATTTCTCATAGGCACATTAGCTAGCAATTCTGAAACTACTCTGTTTACCATATTTGATTAAATACATGAATATATTACAAAACAAGTGTACTTCCTACCAACGAAAGAAATTACAAAGAAGTAAATGACAAATGCCAGATTGAACTCTGTCCCTGGGCACTGAGGTTGGAATATCGTTATGAACTTTTTAATTTTAAATTTTATTTTATTTTATTTTATTTTATTTATTTATTTATTTTTGACAGGCAGAGTGGACAGTGAGAGAGAGAGACAGAGAGAAAGGTCTTCCTTTGCCATTGGTTCACCCTCTAATGGCCGCTGCAGCCGGCGCACCGTGCTGATCCGATGGCAGGAGCCAGGTGCTTATCCTGGTCTCCCATGGGGTGCAGGGCCCAAGCTCTTGGGCCATCCTCCACTTCACTCCCAGGCCACAGCAGAGAGCTGGCCTGGAAGAGGGGCAACCGGGACAGAATCTGGCGCCCTGACCGGGACTAGAACCCGGGGTGCCGGCGCTGCAAGGTGGAGGATTAGCCTATTGAGCCAAGGCGCAGGCCTAAATTTAAATTTTAAATGGATACCCATGATGCGCAGATTCCATACTTACTGATTTGCCTTGGGACTAAAAGTGTATTTGTAACTCCAAAGTTAATGTTCGTTCCACTTTTACAGTCATTTAGGAACACACAGAGCAAGGAAACAAAACTGAGTTACTCATAATGCACATTTTCACTTGAGGTTACATGAAACTATGCGCTGTCTTCTTGCTTCAGCTCTCACACGCTAAACAAGTGGTGTTATCATCATCCAGTCAATGCCACATTTTTCATTGTTTTGTGGGGTTTTTTTCTCTAGGTAATTTCACTTCAATTGGCAGCAAATGACTTGCTGTCTACATTTCATAAGAGCAAGAAGGCTGTGTTATGACTTAACAGGAGCAGTCTTTAACAAAAACGGTACAGTTGGAAGCACCACATCGCCTGGTCTCAAGACATATTGCAGGGCCCAGAATCACCAAAATAACATGATCTGGCATCAAAACAGACAATGCAGACTGACATTATGGAACACTGGGTTAAGCAGCTGCTTGTGCACCACTGTTCCATGTCAGAGTTCTGGTTCCAGGACTGGCTACTACACTTGCAACTCAGTTCCTTGCTTATGTGCCTGGGAAACAGCAGATGATGGCCCAGGTACTTGGACCCCTGACACCCATGTGGGAGACCTGGATGAAGCCCCTGGGTCCTGGTCTTGGCCTAGAGCAGCCCTAGCTGTGGTATTCAAGACCGTCTGGGGAGTGAACCAGCAGATGGAAGATCGCCATCTGTCTCTCCCTCTGTCCCCCTGTCTTTTCCTTATCTTTGTCATTATGTCTTTGAAATAAATAAATAGATAAATATCTCTTTAAACAAAAAAAGAGAGAAATATACACATGAGCCAATGGAATGAATAGAAACCCCAAAAGCAATTCCAACAGCCACAGCCAACTGATTCTCAACAAAGTTACCAAAGAAATGTAGCAGGAAAAAGGACAGCCTCTCCTTAAGCAGCCCTGGAGAAATGGTCAATCTATGAACAAAAAAATTGAAACTTGAATCTTACCCCTCACCCTATACAAAAATCAACTCAAAATGGATCAAAGACATAAATGTAAAACCTGCAATTATGAAGTAACAAAAAGACTAAGAAACATTAGGATTGGAAATTTTTTTGGTAAGTCCCAAAAGCATAGGCAACAAAGGAAAACTATACAACTGGGATTATAAAAACTAAGATGCCTCTGAATAGAAATCACAGAGTGAAGAGACGACAAATGGAATGGGAGAAAATAGTTGCAAACTATCTGACAAAGGATTAATATCCGTGGGGTGGCGCTGTGGCATAGTTGGTAAGGTCACTGCCTGCAGTGCAGGCATCCTATATGGGCGCCAGTTCAAGACCCGGCTGCTCCACTTCCGACCCAGCTCTCTGCTATGGCCTGAGAAAGCAGTAGAAGATGGCCCAAGTCCTTGGGCCCTGCACCTGAGTGGGAGACCTGAAAGAAGTTCCTGGATCCTGGATCCTGGCTCCTGGTTTCAGATCAGCACAGCTCTGGCCGTTGCGGCTAACTGGGGAGTGAACCAGCAGATGGAAGAACTCCCCCTCTCTGCCTCTCTTTCTCTCTCTGTGTAACTCTTTCAAATAAATAAATAAATCTTTTTTTAAAAAGGATTAATATCCAAAATAAATATGGAACTCAAAAAACTCAGTAATAAAAAATAAAAAAAATTTAAAAGGTCAAATATATGAATAAAAATGGCTCAAAAGAAGGAATCAAATGTTCAACAAATTTATGAAAATACACTCAACATCATTAGCCATCAGGAAAATGCAAATCAAAACCACGGTAAGATATTGTTTCATACCACTTAGAATTGTTATTATCATAAATATAAATAACAAATGCTGAAAGAAAAGAACCCCTGATCCACTGTTGGTGGGAAAGTGAGTATAGGAATTATGGTGTGTAAATTCTTTAAAAGAAACTAAATATAGAACCACCCTGTGATACAAGAATCTCATTTCTGGGAATATATTCCAAGGAAATGAAATCAGCACGTCAGAGAAATACCAGCACTTCCATTCTTACTACTGCACTATTCACAGGTATATATGGAATCCATTTAAATGCCCATTAATGGATGAATGGATAAGGAAAATGTGGCATATATACACATATATAAAATATATATGCAATGGAAAAGTATTTTGATGTCAAATATGATATTCTACCATTTGCAACAAAATGAAACTGTAGGACATTATCACATTAAGTGAAGTCAGATACAGGAACAAAAAAAGATCACCTGAGGAACCTAAAAAGAGAATCTGATCTGAATGTGGAATAGTGATTATTAGAGACTTGGAATGGAGGGGAAAGGGAGAAAAGTGATGTTGGATAAAGGGTAACAAAGTACAGTCATCTGGAAGGGTTAAGTTTTCATATTCTACAGCACACATGGATGAGGGACAATAATTACAATAGTATATATTTTATAAATAGCTGGAAGAGAGGAACTCTAAGACCCCAAAAAGAGGTAGTGATGGGGAAACTGAGACATTGATTTTCCTGATTTGATCAGAAGGCTTTGTATACGTGTACATGTAATAGTTTTGCACTGAGAGGGATTACTAATTAAATTTTGTAAATGTTTAAGGAAAAAAAAGGCATGGGTCAGATAACCTTTGCTCAGATGTGAGTTATGGGACTGCTGTTCATGAGCTCAGTGTTAATGAATCAATAACACAGTGTCTGAGTCCAACTCCAGCCAGTCCAGGAGTTCCTGAAGGTATGGAGGCATCGGTGCAGGAATAAGTGAGAGACACACTCACAGCAAGGCTGATGGCGTGGCTCTGGCTCTCAAGCACCAGACTTGATTTTTATATCATGTCACATAATGATTCTTTCTTCTTACAATAACAAGTCTGTTGTCCATTTTCTTAGAACCATTGACCTTGTGTTTTGTGTTGCCTCTAGATTCTATGTCTACATCTAGTTACAGTTTCTTTGATTTTCAAGGGCATATTCAGAGCATGGGTTACAATCATAGACAGGCACGAGATAACAGGCTGCCCACACAAGCCAAGGCCTGGAGTGCTGTCGAGCTAAGCAGAAATTGGCTACACAAGCTAGAATATTACCTTCCTAATTTAATCTTTACTAAAAGCCCCAATGTTCAAAGCAGGCCCTTTTTAAAATACATTCCCTCCTTTGCAGTTCTTTCTGTAACTCTTTAATTTCTTTATTGTACTTATCTAAAGGTTTATTTAGATCTATGCCACAGTTTTGACATCCTAACCATTGTTGTATTTGTAGCACATATTAAATTAAAGCTTTAATAACATCTGTCTTTGTTTTAGTGGGAAGGGAGCTTGTTGCCTTTTAATTCTTACCCACAAACAGCTCAACCTTGCGTAAAGCATCAACCCCTTCCTTCTCCTAAACTAATATTCTGCTTGATTAAAATTCTACAAAGCAGGCTGGTGCCGCGGCTCACTAGGCTAATCCTCCGCCTTGCGGCGCCAGCACATCGGGTTCTAGTCCCGGTCAGGGCGCCGGATTCTGTCCCGGTTGCCCCTCTTCCAGGCCAGCTCTCTGCTGTGGCCAGGGAAGTGCAGTGGAGGATGGCCCAAGTGCTTGGGCCCTGCACCCCATGGGAGACCAGGAGAAGCACCTGGCTCCTGCCATCGGATCAGCACAGTGTGCCGGCCGCAGTGCGCCGGCCGCGGCGGCCATTGGAGGGTGAACCAACGGCAAAGGAAGACCTTTCTCTCTGTCTCTCTCTCTCACTGTCCACTCTGCCTGTCAAAAAAAATTAAAAATAAAATAAAATTCTACAAAGCAGTGGACATTTTGGGGATTTTTAAATTAAGCGCTCTTCCCTAAAATTAGGAATCATTAGTGTGGCCACCAATAAGCTCCGGCTTTGTTATGCAGAGTGTATTTCCTAACAAACCTAAAACCATCAAGAGGACCACAACTGTCCTTCTTAAGCCTTGCTGAGACAAACCTTCTGCTGTGACCTTGTCAGAAGGCTGAAGTTGCCTTGACCTCACCAACACAGGATGTCAGAAAGAGGAAGAGAAGCTAACCAATCTGTATGCGAAGCTTACCATGAAAAGGCAAAAATACCATCTCTAGTGCAAAACAAAGCTATGGAAAAGATGAGCACAGCTAAATTTGTGGATTCATGAGATGAACATTGATTTTTTTTAAAAAAAGCATTGTTGTTGAGGTTGAAATCAAGCAAATTCATGTTCATGTTACCCAGAATGAGAAAAATGTTGAACCAGTGATGACTGACCTACATGCTTCAGTGATAAAATAGAAAAAAGTTAAATTAGCAGGTAATGCAAGTTTTCCAGACAAGTGGACTGTGAAAGAGGTTTTGAAATGACATATAATAAAATGTTTTATAGAAGGAGTTTTCAACATTAATGAGATTGTCTTGTTTGACAAGGATATTGGAAAACTAATTTTTATAACACTAATTATATAGAATTTGATTAACTCATACCTAAAATGTTCAGATCAGAAGTGCTTTGGATCCAGGATTTTTTTTTAATTTGTAGTGGTTGCACGTACATGTTGAACTATATTAGGGATGTGACCAGTCTAAACAAAACATCCACTTATATTTCATATAAACTGAATATACAAGTTTATAACTCGAAGGTAATTTTATACATTAGTTTATAAACCTGTGTTTTGACTACAACCTGCCACTTGAGGCCAGATGTTGAATTCTGCACTGGTGATATCATGTAAGCAACCAAAAGCTTTCAGATTTTGAAGCATTTTAGATTTTGTATTATCAGATTAGGAATGCTTGACCCGCGTCCTGTATGCAACAACAAACAGTATTGGCTGATGAAAGTGCTGTGACCAGAGGCTTGCAGAAATCAAATCCTCATTTGCCCTAGAATCAAGAGATTTGTATTATTACTCCAGAGTTTGTGGAGATTTTTGTGGAACTTAATTACCATGCACAATGAAAATTAACTATATATGCTTACAATACATGTACATAGTACTCGTGTATTTGTGTACATCCATGAATCAGTGTGCATACATAGATTTCTCATCTCTGGCAGGCCTTAGGAAGACTTCATGAATAAAATGGAATCAGATTGAAAAAACTCAGCAGCCTAACCTGAAAGAACAGCCAATGGCCAAGGCACAAATATTTTGGAAATCAAATAAATTGTATCAGATTATAAACCAAAGAATAACATGCATTATTGCATACAATTATAAATAAAAGTTTGTATAATTCAACAAAAGTTAAGAAACATATAACTTTTTCATAAAAAATCTAATTATTAAATACAGAAGAAATTAGGTAACATAAAATCACCATTATTGCAGGTGAGAACAGTGTAGAAAACCAAAATTTGTGATTAAAGTTTTAGCAAGGAAGTGGATATTTGCACATTTTCAAAGTATCTCCACCCAACACTACTGGAAAAAACAAAGGAACATGACATCTAGATGCTTCATGGATTTTGGATTTGATTCTGAAAGATGGGACAGTAATTGTTTTAAAGATAACGAGGTAGTCTCACTATACTCGGCAGTATTATATCAAAATTATTTTTCTAGTTTGACAATTTTACTATGGTTATATAAGATTTTGCATTTCATGGGAATTGAGTGAATGGAATACAACAATTCTGTATGATTTTGTGACTCTAACTTATGTTTAAAATTACTGCAAAATTAAAAGCTTTTGAAAACCTCATAGCTAATCCTATCTTCCTAAAAACAAGAACCATCCCAGTAGCCCTAAGTGATTTTTAAATACTGTCTACTGTATTGCTGCATCATTTGCCTCTTATACAACAATATATCTCTTAACTCGTTATTTATGAGAAACAATTTACACATTGTGGTTGCTTCTCTGTGACCAGTTCAAGGTTGTAACACAACTCTGCGGAGGCATCATCAATAGCCCTCTGTCCTACAGTGATTCTATGAATTGGGCTCCTGAGAACTACTTTCATTGTAGAGTTAACAGTAAAACTATCTCATAAACATATTTTGCAGGACAAATTTTATACATTAAGCTGAGCCAACATTCCTGATGACATTATTTTAGCCACTCATTTGTTGCACCTTCTTATTTTTCTAGTCAATTTTCAATGTATAAAAAACCAGAGTAGTCTTAGTTTTGTTGAATCTTGTATGTATTTTACTGAATAAGGCAAATCTTCTGTTAATTCTCAAGATTTCTTTACATAGAACTCTGGATTGTTATATTAACTATACTTCACCATTAACAGATACATAGATAAAGCTCCACTTCATTACTTGGAAGTTTTTGTTCCATCAAGAAAACTGGTTTTCTTTATCCGCTTCCTTAAAGCAAAGGACTGTGAGAATGAGAACCGTGTTAGGTACTGCGGCACGGCTGATGAAGCTGCCACCTGCAGCTCCTTCACAGTACGAGTACTGGTTTGAGTGTCGACTGCTTTACTTCTAAGCCAGCTCCCTGCTAATGTACCTGCAGAAGTAGCAGAAGATGGCCCAAGTGCTTGGGCTCCTGCTCCCACGTGGGAGACCTGAGTGGAGTTCCAGGCTTCTGACTTCAGCCTGGCCCAGCCCAGGTTGCTGTGGCCATGTGGGGAATGAACCTGTGGGTGGAACATCTCTCTGTCTCTCCCTCTCTTTCTCTGTATTTCTGCCTTTCAAATAAATAAACCTTTTAGAGAAAATAAGAATTAGAACTATGCTAAAGATCAATATTTTATAAGATAAGAAGACATTGGGGTGTGTAAAGGAGTGTTGCCTTGTTTACAACACAAGAGTCAAATATTTTGTATGTATAAAGCAGAAAGCAAGTACTAGTATGCAATGGATAAATCTTACCTTTTTTAATTTCCTTGTTTAAAATTTTGCACATATTTATTTTAGTGTTTTGTTCTCATTTGGTTAAATAAATAATAAAAGTCCATATGTTTTATTTCCTTTATGTGCATTTAAGATAACCAAGTGATAAATGATACCATTGCAATGAAAATACATGAACTCAGGTATAAATTTCAAGGAAAGCTAAAGTTAAAATTTTGGGTCATATTAGTAACTTCTATGGCACACCACAGGTTTTAAAAAGTCCTCAATTTTTCTGGAATGTTGTTAAAATTGTTATCAAAGAGGTAATTATCTCTTTATTTTTAAAGATTTATTTATTTATTTGAATGGCAGAGTTACACAGAGAGAGAGAGGGAGAGAGAGATCTTCCATCCATTGGTTCACTCCCAAATGGCCACAATGGCTGGAGCTAGGCTACTCCAAAGCCAAAAGCCAGGAGCTTATTCCAGGTCTCTCACATGGGTGCAGGGACCCAAGCACTTGGGCCATCCTCCGCTGCTTTCTCAGGCACATCAGCAAGGAACTGGATCAGAAGTGGAGCAGGGGCCGGCACTGTGATGTAGTGGGGTAAAACCACCACCTGTAGCACCAGCATCCCATATGGGCGCTGGTTTGTGCCCCGGCTGCTCCACTTCTGATTCCGCTCTCTACTATGGCCTGGGAAAGCAGAAGATGGCCCAACATGGAGACCTGGAACCCACATGGAGACCTGGAAGAAGCTCCTGGCTCCTGGCTCTGGCCGTTGTGGCCAATTGGGGAGTTAACCAGTGGAAGACCTCTCTCTCTGTCTCTCCTTCTCTCTCTAACTCTGATTTTCAAATAAATAAATGAAATCTTAAAAAAAAAAAAAAAGAAGAAGTGGAGCATCTGGGACTCGAACCAGTGCCCATATGGGTTGCCAGCATTGCAGCTGATGGATTTACTTGCTATGCCACAGGGCCAGCCCCAGAGTTAATTATTTCTTATTTTATTTACTTAATCAGAACAGACTTAATTGCTTATAATCTGTCAATCTCTATGCCTATTGTTGAAATTTTTGACACCAAAGTGCATCCTGCTAAAATTTGTAAAGGCATATAAATTTTAGACTTATTAGAGATATATTCTTTAATGCTGATATTCAAAGTATTTATTTCTGGTACTGGGTTGATGGAACCCTTAAAAAATTCATGGAAACTGTGGAAAGAGTCTTACTTGAAAACATGGTCTTTGAAGGTATAATCAAGTTAATATGAGATTGCATACATTAAAGCAATTTCCTACACATTATATATACTCTATAATATGTAATTTTAAAATATTACCTTGAAATTTGACTTTCAGAGAGGTATTGAATGAATACTAACATAGCAATGTTTGTAATTCAACAGGGACATATTTATGGCAATAATAATAAATAATAATTTTTAACTATGTACTCTGAATTCCTTAATATTTTTTCATTGTAATAATAGTATGCCTTAAATGCTATGTCTTCCAAAGAAACAGTAAAAAGAATCTTAAAATCTTATTTCAGGAAGTGACTAACATCCTAGAATTATCAAACAATCCCAATTTCCATTAGATTCAAATACCTATATATCTTTAGAGCAATTGGATTAAATATCAACTAAGCATAAGTCTCGAGATAGTAGTATAAGGGGCTATTGAAAGGAATAGTAACTTGTATTGGACTTGGAAAGGGTACGGTGAAACATTAAATATAAAGTAGAATCGTTAGACTTTGCTACAAGAAGTAAAATCTATGCAAATTGCTATCTTTTCCATGTCTGAATTCCCAAAACCAACACATAAGTATCTTCAAAAATATGTGTCGAGTGAATAAATGGTAGTGACAGTAAACACATTCAGGTTTTCTACATTACCATTCAGTGGAAAGATGTAAAACTTTAAAGACTGAAATCTCTTTTGGGATGTGTGCATATTTATTCTCATTTTATTTCAAAAGCACAGAGACAGAGAGCCAGAGATCCTCTGTCCTCTGGTTCACTCCCCCTAATACTTGCAACAGATCAGATCAGAGCCAGGAGTCTGAAACTTGAGCTGGACCCCCAACCTCAGTGGCAGAGAATCACATAGTTGATCATCTGCTGCCAGCCAGGGTGCCCATGAGCCAGAAGCTGGGTCTGAAAGAACCAGACACTTAAGTGTGGGTTGAGGAGGTTCCAAGCAACACTTACTCATTGTTTCAATAGGCGCCTGAAGTTTTAAATATGTTATGATGTAGAAAATGAAGACCTCAGATTATTGTGAAACATCACAGTGATCTACTAATTTTCTCTAAAATTGGAAAATTCATTGATTCATAGTTTGGTCTTCTGCCACTTAAAGACTGCTGATCTCTACAGCGTCATTACTTAACTACTTCTCCGGGTGAAGTTCTGGATTATGATGAAAATGTCAATCTCTGTTCTCTGCTGATTTCAGACCACCATCTTCTAACTGATCTGGTCAAATCGTAGACTACTTTGGGCTACCATTCAGCACTTGGTGTCTAGAGAACACCAATCTCCATGGTACCTTTTGTTTATTCTTTCAACTAATTCCCCTGAGTCCACTGTAAATGGAACACAGGAAAGTAAGGCTAGCCTAAATAACAGTGGTTCTGCATACAAGACCATATCATCCTGCCCATCATTAGAGAGATATTACAGTGGCCTTCACTTCAAGCATCAGGATAAACTGGCAATAGGTAAGATAACCTGGGATCTCAGGTTCTGGGAGACCTTTGTATTGATGAATCAAGATGGGCTGATGGATGACCTTCCTGGATAAATTGTAGAGAAATGCTCAGGATCGTCTTCTACAAGCAATAGCTTAGATATTTCATCACAAATATGAGAACACAGAGGCAAAACAGATTGCAGAGTCTCCTGATAAACCTCAAAGCACCTATGTTTGAACATATTAATAAGCTAGTAGAGAAGACACTTACTATACCAGTCATATTTACCAGAAAAGTAAGTATATCCTTTTAGGAATATCAATTTTGTTTTATTAGTGCATATTTTATACAAGTAATTTTTATTATGTATATTTTTATACATAAAAATTAAACTACACTGATTACATGAATTACATAAATGAAAGAAAACCAAAAAAACTATGAGGCAATAGTTTCATGCAACATTTCAGTCTATTACACCTAAGTGTTTTGTGAGTAATAGAACTATGTAATGTTTGTGTTGTTACCTAGGTATCTGGTAGTAATTGTGTTATAATCCATATTTGGAAACCAGGAAATCATTATTGTCTAATATACGAAATGATTTATTTGATATGCTTCAATACTGATCAAATATACTTTATGTTTTAGTTTTGCATAATGTGAATTTTATAGAAAGAGAAAATTAACACCTATTATGTAAGGACACATGACATAAAGTGCATATCATATGACCTAAGGATGGAAGACATTAAAAATAGAAATGTATCTCTCCAAGAGTCTAACAGGTAAAAATTTTGGGCAAATTCATCATACATTACAATACTAGGCTAATAATGGGAAAATGTTAGTATGCTCAATAGCCCAATCAAGAATATAGAAATCAACTGAGACGTTAGATACTATCTAGATATTTAAATATTTTAAATTACCTTCAATGAAAGCATATTTAAAATGTTTGTAGAAAATAATGACTTTAGACATGAAGGAACAAATACTGTAGAACATGAAGAGTGATATCAGAATCAAAAATATTTAAAAAAATGAATCTTCCTTGCCTTCTCAAAACCTCATGTTGAATTTACTACTCATCCTCCTTCAGGAAAGAGTCACTGGTTTTGTGAAGTGATATGCAATTTGGGGAAAAAAGACAAAAGCATTTTCCATTAAAAATAAAATTAAGCTTTCAAGAACTGTTTTACATTAACTGTAAACACTGAACAAAACTACAGAAAGAAATACTTATTTGAAATTTTTTAGAATACAAAGAGAAAGCAGCAAAAATTCAGAGTACTGTGGTATACAGGCAGTGAGTTATCAAGTGTGTTATTTCAAAAGTTTTCCAGAGGTTTTAAGCTCTTCTTTCTTCTTTTCAGGGACTACATTGAAACATTCAGAAGACACATTTATATTGAAATACTTGAGAATTCAATGAAGGAAATATAGGAATAATGATATATAAAGCAGAAACAGGATTTTTTAATATATTGTATGTACAATAAAATAATTTTTCTCCATAAGAAAAAGATATGTTTTTCAAAAGTTTATTTGTATGTTAAATTATTTTTCATGTTATATATCCAAGGTGTACAACATTATGATTACATATGCAAATAGTAAAATTATTACAATATTCAAACAATTTATTCTATCTCTCCTTCCACAATTATCTTTTTTTTTAATTTTGTGATAAAAGCATCTAAACTCCACTCTCTTAGCAAATTTTCAGCATGCAATATCATATTATTAACCACAGGCATCATGCCATACATTAGATCTCTAGACTTACATACCCTGTATATATGAAAGTGGGCACCCTCTGAAGAACATGGGAGATATAAAAACAACATCACAGATTCTGTAAATTCACATACGTATATGTGCACACTGCCACACAATGGAATATTATTCATCCTATTATGAGGCATTATGCTAAGTGAAATAAGTCAGGTGCCTAGAAATTTCCTAATTATTTTTACTAGTGTCATAGCTTTTTTTATGGCATCACCTCTTCTACAGCTAAAATACTGAGCATCTTAGACAAAAGAATGAGAAATTCCACCACAGTAACAAACTTTATTCTTCTTGGATTAACCAGTGACCCTCAGTGGCAGGTTGTGCTTTTCGTATTTCTCCTGGTCACCTACATGCTAAGCGTGACTGGGAACCTGATCATTATCACCCTCACCCTCTCGGATCCTCATCTGCAGACGCCCATGTATTTCTTCCTTCGGAACTTCTCGTTTCTGGAAATATCATTTACGTCTGTCTGCATTCCCAGGTTCCTTGTCACCATTGTGACGGGAGACAGAACTATTTCCTACAGCGGCTGTGTTGCTCAGTTGTTTTTTTTCATCTTCTTGGGGGTGACAGAGTTTTATCTTCTGGCGGCCATGTCCTATGACCGCTACGTGGCCATCTGCAAGCCCCTGCACTACACAACCATCATGAGCGGCCGAGTCTGTGTCCTTCTTGTGTTCAGCTCATGGCTTGCAGGGTTCCTGATCATCTTTCCACCGATAATCTTTCTGCTACAGCTGGATTTCTGTGCCTCCAATGTAATCGATCATTTCATCTGTGACTCTTCTCCAATGCTGCAGCTTTCTTGCACAAACACTCGCTTTCTAGAACTCACGGCGTTTGTTTTAGCAGTGGTAACACTCATGGTCACCTTGACTTTAATTATTCTCTCCTACACAAATATCATCCGGACAATTCTGAGAATTCCTTCCACAAGTCAAAGGAAAAAAGCCTTTTCCACGTGTTCCTCCCATATGGTAGTCGTGTCCCTCTCTTACGGGAGCTGCATCTTCATGTACATTAAGCCCTCTGCAAGGGAGAGGGTGACGTTAAGCAAAGGAGTAGCTGTGCTCAATACCTCAGTGGCTCCTCTCTTGAATCCCTTCATATACACGCTGAGGAATCAGCAGGTGAAGCAAGCCTTCAAGAGCATGGTGCACAGGGTGATCTTTGCTTCACAGAAGTGAGTGTGGTTATGTGCGAAACGGACCCCTGCAGGAAAGCTGGAAGAAAAGCTCTCTAGTCTTTCTGCATCAGTTATTTCTCAACACTTCATCTCCACCCGTCAGTTAGATATATATCATCAACCTCTTTTTCTGATTAACATAAAATCTGAATTATAATAAAAATGCTTGCTCTTTCTTCTGTATAACTAAATTTTAGGCAAGTCAACATTTCTATTGTTTCTCATATCCAGGCAAGGTAGAATATGATCTCATGTATTAAATATGTATTGCTATCAGGCCGGCGCTGCGGCTCACTAGGCTAATCCTCCGCCTTGCGGCACCAGCACACCGGGTTCTAGTCCCAATCTGGGCGCTGGATTCTGTCCCGGTTGCCCCTCTTCCAGGCCAGCTCTCTGCTGTGGCCAGGGAGTGCAGTGGAGGATGGCCCAAGTCCTTGGGCCCTGCACCCCATGGGAGACCAGGATAAGTACCTGGCTCCTGCCATCGGATCAGCGCGGTGCG
Organism: Oryctolagus cuniculus; assembly: GCF_051225735.1. NCBI lineage: Eukaryota > Metazoa > Chordata > Mammalia > Lagomorpha > Leporidae > Oryctolagus > Oryctolagus cuniculus. Next base: position 57,992,141 of record NC_142877.1, read on the forward strand.
CCGGCCACAGCGCACCGGCCACGGCGGCCATTGGAGGGTGAACCAATGGCAAAAGGAAGACTTTTCTCTCTGTCTCTCTCTATCTACTCTGCCTGTCAAAAAAAAAAAAAAAATGTATTGCTATCAATTAGGAAGCTTACTAAAAACATGATCAAATATATAAATATCATATTAAGCATAAGATATGTAAGATAATGTGTCAATTAATCTCTTTAAAATTCCTTCTTCAAGGTCAGCAGAAATGTTGCACAATTAAAATGTTATTAAAATATCTCTTTGAGGGAGGTGCCTTTCTCTGAAGGGAGGAGAGAACCTCCACTTTGACTATGACCGTGTCTAAACAAGATAAGAGTCGGAGAACTCAAGGGGCTTCCATAGCCTTGGAAACTCATAACTGGTGCATAGGGAGATTACTGATGCCATAAACAGGAGTGTCAATTGGTAAAGTCAACAACAGGAGTCACTGTGCACTTACTCCTCATGTAGGATCTCGGTCCTTAACGTGCTCTACACTGAGGCTTAATGCTATAACGAGTACTCAAACAGTATATTTCACTTTGTGTTTCTATGGGGGTGCAAACGACTGAAATCTTTACTTAATGTACACTAAACTGATCTTCTGTAAAAAAAAAAAAAAAAAAAAAAAAAAAGAAAGAAATTTTCCCAACTTGACTCTCACTGGGATTAAACATGACAATAGGTCTGATCTGATTTCATCATCATTTAAAAAAAATCATCTATTATTTTTCACTTTATGTTTCTGTGTGGGAGCAAACTGTTGAAATACTTACTTAAGGTATACTAAGCTGATCTTCTGTATATTAAGATAATCGAAAATGAATCTTGATGTGAATGGAAGGGGAGAGGGAGTGGGAAAGGGGAGGGTTGTGGGTGGGAGGGACGGTATGGGGGGGGAAGCCATTGTAACCCATGAGTCGTACTTTGGAAATTTATATTCATTAAATAAAAGATAAAAAAAAATAAAATAAAATATCTCTTTGAATGTTTAATTAAAAGTAATAAAATGTGGAAACATTAAATATAAATTAAAGATACAATATAATACACTGAAATACTATCTGTTGTTTGAATTGAAGTTGTAGTGATATGCTTTCTAAGGAAAAAAAAGTTTGGAATAGATATGATATTTACCTTATATTTTTCCCTTGATACTAAATAATAACTAATAAATAGATTCTTTAAGTGAATGCTTCCCTATTTCTGCCAACTGCATTTTAAAAGAAAAGCTGTCTATAAGAGAAAGTTGTTAAAATAATAATATATTTTATTCATATTTTTATTTATTCATATTTTTTACTTTTTCTTTCAAATAGTTTTACATTTACAAAGCAAAAATTGTTGAATTGTACAAAGAGTTTCCATATTCCCCACACTGACCTTCCCCTATTGTTAGCAACTTATATTAGATTTCTCATGATCCTCAATCACACCCAATTTCCTCTCTATTTTAATCCAAATTTCCAGTTTCCTTCTCATCTCTCCCAGCATCTGGTGATCAACATTTTGTGTTCATATTGAGTTTGGTTTATTTTTTTAGCTCCTACAAATGTGGGAGGACATGCAGTGCTGGAATTTCTGTGTCTAGTGATATCCTCTAGTTCCATACATCTTCCTGCAAATGACAGGATTTCATTCTTTTTCAGGGCTAAATAGTATTCCATGGTGCACATATGCCACGTTTTCTTTGTCTATTCCTTTGATGTGGACATTTTGGTGATGTCATATCTTGACTACTGTGAACAGTGCTACAATAAGCATGATGGAACAGGTACTTCTTTGTTAAAATGATTTTATGTCTTTCGGATACATACCTAGTGGATTGCTAGATAGTCTGGAAGTTCTATTTCTAGTCTTTCAAGGAATCTCCAGACTGTCTTCCATAGTGGCTGTACTAATTTACATTCCACCAACAGAGCATGAGGTCCTCACCAGTGTTTTTGCTCTCTTTTTGGATAGCAGTGAGGAGATTTCTCATTGTGGCTTTGAGCTGCACTTTTCTGCTGGCTAGTGAGATTGAACTCTTTTTCATATATTTGTTGGCCATTTGCATGGCAGAACCTTCCACGATGACCCACCCCAGCACAAAGGGAATTTGAGCCTCTGGAGCCGGACCCAGTGATTGCCAAAGACCCATCGTAGCCCATGCCCTACTGCGCAGCCACAGAATTCTGACAGTCACAGTGCACTCAGCTCCCACAGCCACAGGGAGCCGAGGATCCCCTCCCTGCCCCGTGAGCCGCCCATCCACGGATGGAGCCATCCCGTTCCTGGAGTTGGCTGCCTGCCATGAGGGGGTCAGCCAGTGCTCCACCTTGGCCAGCTGAGTCCTGCACTGTGGTGGAGCAAGTGGAGGGGCGCAACATCCCCTCGATTCTCACACCCAAGTGGTTGCCCCCTCCACCTCCCACACCTCCACCAACTCTCCAGGCCAGACAAAAACAAAATTGTCTGTTCAGGTCCTTTGCACATTTTTTAGACAGATTGGTTATTTATGATTGTTAAGTTTGTTATGAGTTCCTGGTGTATTCTGAATATCCATTCTTTGTCAGGTAAGTGGCTTGCAAATATTTTCTCCCATTTCTTCACTCTATTGATTGCTTCCTTTGCATTACATGAGTTTCTGAGTTTTACTTAACACCATTTGCCTACGTTTGGATTTTTTGCCTGCACTTTTGGGATCTTATCCCCAAAATCATTACCTACACCAGTGTCTGGAACTGTTTCCCCCATGTTTTCTTCTTGCAATTTCATAGTTTCAGTTATTACATTAAGATATTTGATCCGGGCGGGCGCCACGGCTCACTAGGCTAATCCTCCGCCTAGGGGCGCCGGCACACCAGGTTCTAGTCCCGGTAGGGGCGCCAGATTCTGTCCCGGTTGCCCCTCTTCCAGGCCAGCCCTCTGCTGTGGCCAGGGAGTGCAGTGGAGGATGGCCCAAGTGCTTGGGCCCTGCACCCCATGGGAGACCAGGAAAAGCACCTGGCTCCTGGCTCCTGCCATCGGATCAGCGCGGTGCGCCGGCCGCAGCGCGCCGGCCGCGGCGGCCATTGGAGGGTGAACCAACGGCAAAGGAAGACCTTTCTCTCTGTCTCTCTCTCTCACTGTCCACTCTGCCTGTCAAAAATAAATAAAAAAAAATAATAAAAAAACATAAATAAAGATATTTGATCCATCTAGAATTTATTTTTGCATATGTTGGGAGTGTAAGGTCTAGTTTTCACTCTAATACACCATTTATTGAAATGACTTTCCTTTCCCCAATGTATGTTTTTGGCACTGGTGTCAAAAATCAAATGGCTGAAAAGGCATGTACTAATTTCTGTGCTCTCTATTTTATGCAATTGATCTTTCAGTTGTTATACCAATTCCATGCTGTTTTAATTATCATAGCTTTGTAATATGCTTTGAAATCAGATAATGTGATACTTATGATTGCTTTGACTACCCTGAATCTTTTGTGTTTCCATGTGAATTTTAGGATTGTGTACTAATTCTGTTAAAGGATGTCACTGGTATTTTGATAGGGATAGCATTGAATCTATATTATGCTTTGGGTAGTATGGACATTTTAACAATATCAGTTCTTCCAATCCATGAACATGGAACTACTTTCCTCTTTTTGTGTGTCCTTGATTTCTTCATCAATGTTTATAATTTTTATTTTAGAGATCTTTCATTTATTTGGCTGACTTTAGTATTAAATATTCAAATTTTGTAGATATTGTAAATGTAAATTCTCTCAAACTGGCCCAGTCCTGTCTGTTGTAATTTGGAGAATAAACCAATGGGTGGGAGCCCTTTCTTTCTCTCTCTCTCTCTCTCCCTTCCTCTTTCCCTCCCTGTCTTTCTCTGTAATTCTGCCTTTCAAATCAACTAAATAAATCTTTAAAAGTTTACAAATAAAGAAATGACACTTATGTATTACTCACAAAAAATGCATGTGTGTTATAAAGTTATTTTCTAACCATATTGCAATTACTAGGGTGATAAAAATTGGAGCTGGCAAAAATCATAAGTATTCATTGATTTCTATTGGTGAATTATTATCTTGGAAGTTGATTCTACCAAAGTTAAATTGTTGCAAAGAATGAAAAGTCCTACTGCTAGTATAAATTTAAACTTCATTAATTCATATTACTATAGAGAATTCTTCAAGCCCTAATATTTCCAAATGAAAAAAAAAATATTATGGACTATTGAATCCCTTGGAATCATTATAATAGGTTATGACTAGAAAGAAGAAGTTATGGGGCCAGTGCTGTGGTGTAGTGGGTAAAGCCGCTGTCTGCAGTGCAGCATCCCACATAGGCACCAGTTTGAGTCCCGGCTGCTCCACTTCCAATCCAGCTCCCTGCTGTGGCCTGGGAAAGTGGTAGGAGATGGCCCAAGTGCTTGGGCCCCTGCACCCATGTGCAAGACCCAGAGGAAGCTCCTGGCTCCTGGCTCCTGGCTTCGGATTGTTGCAGCTCTGGCTGTTGCAGCCAACTGGGGAGTGAACCAGCGGATGGAAGATCTCTCTCTCTCTCTCTGCCTCTGCATCTAAGTAACTCTGCCTTTCAAATAAATCAATCTCAAAAATAAATAAATAAAACTTAAAAAGAAATTATAATCATTAAGAATTTATTGATGACAAAACATAAGTAAATGTGTAAATATTTTTTTAATTAATTAATTTATTTATTTTATTTATTTATTTTTTTTGACAGGCAGAATGGACAGTGAGAGAGAGAGAGACAGAGAGAAAGGTCTTCCTTTGCCGTTGGTTCACCCTCCAATGGCCTCCACGGCCGGTGCGCTGCGGCCGGCGCACCGCACTGATCCGATGGCAGGAGCCAGGAGCCAGGTGCTTTTCCTGGTCTCCCATGGGGTGCAGGGCCCAAGCACTTGGGCCATCCTCCACTGCACTCCCGGGCCACAGAAACATTTTTAAGATATTCTGCTTATTCATGTTTCTATAAAAGGGAACCACATTTGCCATTTATATAGTAGCAGCATTATAGCTCAGGAATGGTGCATGTGTTTTCTAGTTCTGTTTAAATCTTTTATGTGTTACCACTAGGATTTCATAAACATTCCTTTTTTTAATTTATCTCTGAGTCACAAGATACTAAGGGAAACCTTTAAGTGCAATCTTGTAATAATTCTATCTTCACTCACTGCTGAAATTGAAATCGTTATACAATTCAGTCTAATAAGGATAGAAGTATACGTGGATGAAGATGACCCTGATCTTACCACACATTAAAAAAGAAAAATTTTCCTAGAATCTTGGTGCCAAATGCAAGAAAAATAGTGCCCAAAAGAGTGAAATATACTAACTATAATATTTATAAAATATTTGAAATAGAGGGTAAAGGAACCAGTGTTTTCAGTTAAAAAATACTGTAATTTATTAAGGTTCTCTTAAAAGAAGACAATGAATTGACAATATTGAATCACCAATATGTTGGCCCCATTTCTTTTGATTCACCTGCTTTATAGTATAACCATGTAAATACTAACAAAATTCTAAGGACAATGCTAACTAACCTGATTTGACCTCTAACCATTGAATATATGTAGTGAATAATCATGCTGAATATCATAAAGGTGTATAATTAAATTTATTTTAATAATTAATTAATTAAAATTCAGCATCTACACCAAGCATACTGTAGTCAAACAATTCAATAGCTGAAAACAATGGACCAGACCCCAAATTGTCCAAAGGGAGAAATAAGGCAAGTATAATAAAAAAGTACATAAATCTTGCTTGCTTTATTGCTAATAGGAACAAAGCAATATTTAAGGAATTTTTTAAGATAACAATCTCATGGTTTTATATTTATATTACATTCTCCATTTTTGCTTGTATCTTAAAATGTGCCTACAAACCAATTATATCTTGCCTAAAATACATACTCTATGTGTATTTTTATTAACAAGAAAATACTTTAGTGTCAGATATTATGTTCTTGTGATCCTTTCCCTTATTTTCTGCTTGCTTACATGTTTACATTTAATTGGATTATATTATTTCAGCAGGCAGCTATTTCGTGTTAAAACAAAATGTTGACAATTGTGACTCCAAATAACTCACGACATTTCCTCAATGTCAGCATTATAGACTTCTGTGGTAGTTGTTTAAAAATATTAGTTCTGAAGGATGCTTAATGAAAATTTGGCACTAGGGTGCACACAACAGTACCGCCTGTCTCAGGAGACATTTTAATTCTTGTTTCCTGAAAGAATCCCCTGTGTGTATTTTTGGGAAAAAAAAAAAAAACCAAACAGATAGAACCAGTCTGCTTGGGAGAGACTATTTAGCTAAATTCTCTCACCAAAAGGTGAATAACAACAACAAAAAAAATCAACAAGCTGCCTTTCTTTCACAAGAGTGACTGAGAACCAAGTGAAATATTGTAGTAGGAGGGTTTCCTAGTAGCTGTGGTCAGGACTTCTTTTCATGGGAATTTTGAGTAATAAATAATACTAAATATTTAGCCTTGGACTGCAAAACTTAGGATAGTCCACTATCAGGTTGCAAGAATGTTCTGTTTCAGAACCTTCATTCACGTGCCATGCAGCTCTCCTGTTTTCTACAGCAATTATTTCTTGATTCTACTCATGTTCCGAGCCCTCCTCTTCTTGTGAATTAAGAGCTTCACTTAACTAACTAACGGAATCTATGATCTATCATCTTCTATTTGACCATCTCGGTGTAAGTATTGCCCTGGCTCTGACCACCGGAATCACACACTTGTCATCTTTCCTTCCACGTCTTCCTTTCTCTCTTGGCAGCTTACCTTCCTGGCTTCCCTCTCTTTCTCTCCTTTCCCCTCTCCCTCTCCCTCTCCTTCCTTCCTCCCTTCCTATTTTTTTTCTTCTTTCTGTTTTGAGGGGGTTGAAGACAATCTTATCCACATTCCAGGAAAGTTTGACCCCTGCTTCTGAATTCCTGCTCAGTAAACCAGTTTATTTTTTTTTAAAGCTTTATGTATTTTACTTGAAAGTCAGAGTTACACGGGGAGGGAGGAGAGAGAGCTTTTCCATCCACTGCTTCACTCCTCAATTGGCCACACGACTGGAGCTGCACCTATCTGAAGCCAGGAGCCAAGAGCTTCTTCCAGGTCTCCAACATGAGTATAGGGGCCCAAGGACTTGGGCCATCTTCTACTACTTTCCCAAGCCATAGCAGAGAGCTGGATCGGAAGTGGAGCAGCCGGGTCTTGAACCGGCACCCATATGGGATGCCGGCACTTCAGGCCAGGGCTTTATCCGGTACGCCACAGCGCCAGCCCCAGTAAATCAGTTTCAAACTACCCGTTCTGCCACTGCTCTCTTCCATTTCCACACCCTCTGGCTTTACTCCTAAATAATAACTTAGTGCCAGGGACACTTTTACTCGATGAACATGTTTGCAGTATCACCTGAATTTCCGACTCTGACACGTGACATAAGCTGACTGCTGGGGACTGCCTCTAGAGTGTCTGCCACTGACTATGGCTACCAGATTTCTCGCAGGTCTAAGACTCTCCCCGTGGGCCACAAGTTGCAGGACTTCTTGGATACATTGCTAAGGTCTAACCGTAGCCCCCTCTCCAAGCCCCTAGTACTGTGTCACCTTCCTACCCAGGCCTTCCTGCCTCTGGTAATAAATCTTCTTCTGGACTCATTCCTAAAATATGTTTCCCCTCACTGCATATCATCTTGCCTAGTTCTACCCACACACTACATAATTACGTTATTATGGAAGAAAATCAAAGGCTAGGAAGTCTATAAAATACTTCAAACGCAAAACATCAAACACTGACACTCAGATACAGTAAAGCAACAGAACATTTAGATTTCAGCAGCCAAACTGTTACTGCATGGGGTTACTTAATTGTAAGTATGGTTTCCATTTTTGCTTATTTTTTTTCCATTTTCTAATAAATTTTAAATTTAAATCACTTAAATCTGGCTGTAGGGATTTGTTATATAAATTGATAAATTATTATGTAATTCAAAAAAGGAAAAAGTTAAAGCTTTCAAAACCTTAAGAAATTCTGAGTTTGTTTCTTTAGGATCATATGCATGTTGGTTTTGATGATCCTAATTCATTTATTGTTACATTTAAATACTAAAATTCAATATCTTCAGATATCATGGAAAATAACCACAAGAACATGTTCTAAAATGTTTCATTTTTAGAAAATCAGGGCCGGCGCCACGGCTCAATAGGCTAATCCTCCACCTGTGGCGTCGGCACACCAGGTTCTAGTCCCGGTCGGGGCGCCAGATTCTGTCCCGGTTGCCCCTCTTCCAGGCCAGCCCTCTGCTGTGGCCAGGGAGTGCAGTGGAGGATGGCCCAGGTGCCTGGGCCCTGCACCCCATGGGAGACCAGGAAAAGCACCTGGCTCCTGGCTCCTGCCATCGGATCAGCGCGGTGCGCCGGCCGCAGCGTGCCGGCCACGGCGGCCATTGGAGGGTGAACCAACGGCAAAGGAAGACCTTTCTCTCTGTCTCTCTGTCTCTCTCTCTCACTGTCCACTCTGCCTGTCAAAAAAAAAAAATCAGAACAAATGCTTACTGGTATACTAACTTAGCAGCAGTCAGTGAATGAATTTAAGGTTTTCTAACTAGTTTTTGCACATCACACATTTGATCAGATTCTTAAAAGAAAGTAAAACATATTTGGTAGGTATATATATTTCCTATACAGATTTATTGATTATATGCTCGATATGAAATGACTAGTGATCTATGAGTCAGATATCAGATATAGATTTTTTTTTGTGGTGGTTAAAATATATCATTTTTTCAGAACTTAACACAACTTGTTAGTTGGTTTATTGCTTCTTTATAGGCTTGATAATATTTCCTAACCCAACAGATGTGATATAATTTAACTTTAAATCATTTTTTCACTTGTAGACTTGGCAGGAGTCAACATTAAGAAATGAGAAATCAAACATCTGTGAACGAGTTCATTCTTCTGGGGTTAACAGATGACCCAAAGCTAAATGTTTTAATTTTCCTATTTTTATTTCTCACTTATATACTGAGTATAACCGGAAACCTGACCATTATTACGCTCACTCTGATAGATCCACATCTCAAAACACCCATGTATTTCTTCCTTAGGAATTTTTCTTTCCTGGAAATCTCTTTCACAACCGTTTCTATTCCTAGATTTCTGGTCAGCATTGTAACAGGGGATATGACCATTTCCTATAATTCTTGCATGGCCCAGGTGTTTTTCTTCATACTCCTTGGTTCAACAGAGTTTTTCCTTTTGGCTGCCATGTCCTACGATCGTTATGTAGCTATCTGTAAGCCACTGCATTACACGACAATAATGAACAGCAGAATCTGTATGCAGCTTGTAATTAGCTCTTGGCTGGCTGGGTTTCTCATTATCTTTCCGCCTGTGATCATGGGACTTCAACTGGATTTCTGCGATTCCAACATCATTGACCACTTCACCTGCGACTCCTCTCCTATGCTGCTGATCTCCTGCACTGATACAGCTTTCCTAGAGCTCATGGGATTCTTCCTGGCAATATTTACTCTCATGGTAACCTTGACATTAGTCATTCTTTCCTACGTATTCATCCTAAAGACAATTCTGAAAATCCCGTCTGCTGAGCAAAGGAAAAAGGCCTTTTCCACTTGCTCCTCACACATGATTGTGGTCTCCATTTCTTATGGGAGCTGCATTTTCATGTATGTCAAAACTTCAGCAAAGGAGGGAGTGGCTTTGACAAAAGGTGTTGCAGTGCTCAATACCTCTGTTGCCCCAATGCTGAACCCTTTCATTTACTCCCTAAGAAACCAGCAGGTAAAACAGTCTATCAAGAATGTGGTCCAAAAATGTTTCTCAAATACAGTTTATTCATAACCAAATCCATAGGCTGGGAATATGTTCATTGGCACTGCTATCATGTGTAGGTCAGAGCCTCCTAAAGGGTCAGAAAATCTGTGAAACTCTTCATCAGAGGGCTGAGCTGTGAAACAAGCCGGGAGCCTGAGAGGCAATGCTCACAGACTGTGCTAGCGAGAGGTCTAAACACCGAGCACTCCAGGGGCTTCCAGGTTGTCACCTGTGCCACCATTGGAGGAGGTGGACGCGGACATGCAAGCAAAGGCCACTCAAAGTGAATGGAAGAGTTGTGGAACCAAAGAGCGCTGTCTCAGGAGAAGGCTCTCAAAGACCAGGTGCCCATCTAACTGTGAAAAAGATCTTCGTGGGTGGCATTAAAGAAGACACTGAAGAGCATCACCTCCGAGATTACTTTGAACAGTACAGGAAAATCAAGGTGATTGAGATCATGACTGACCGAGGCAGTGGCGAGAAGAGGGGCTTTGCTTTCGTGACCTTTGACGACAGTGACTGTGGATAAGATTGTCAGTGAGTATCAGATCCCTGGCACATACTAAGCATTCCAAAATCCATGTAGTATTCCAGTCTCCAAGATCTAATCGCCATGTTTATCTTCAAACCTTTTCCATCACAAAATACCACACTGTGAATGGCCACAGCTGTGAAGTGAGAAAGGCCCTGTCGAAGCAGGAGGTGGCCAGAGCTCCACTCACCCCGAGAGGTTCTGGAGACTCTGGTGGTGGTATTGGGATTTTGACTCATGTGAACTCAGCCAAGCACAGTGGTGGCAGGACCTGTCTGCTACAAAGAAGACATATTTTAGACAATATTCATGTGCATTGGCAAAAAAACTCAAGGACTGTATTTGTCACTAACTGTATAACGGGTTATTTTAGTGTCTGTTCTGTGGGAAGTATAAAAGCACCCCAACAAAGGATTTTAATGTGGTTTTTTCTTTTCTGTTTTTTCTTTGCACCCATACTGTTGATTGCTAAATACAATAGTCTGATCATGATGCTGAGTGGATGTGTCTTTTTTTTTTTTTTTTTAATGTGCTGTGTAAAATTAGTCTCCTCTGAAGCCTTCTTGGTTAACTTTCCCAAAAATGTGAAGTCAGAATTCATCAGAGTGATGCCAGATTCCACTTGAAATATATTTACAAACTGCTTGGGTGGAGAAGCCATTGCCCTTAAATAATGGCAGATACTGTTATAACCTTCTGATGTTCACATTGTCATCCAAGCAAAGACATAGGATTGTGTGGTTATAAAAATTGTTGGTGCATCCTATGCAATACATCTAGATTGAAAAATGGTACCAGATAAAATTACAGATGGCAAGGAAGCTGTGTATCATCCTCTATCCTATGTAATCAATAAATGATTTAGTCCTCTTGAACGAAAAAAAAAAAAAAGACAAGAAATCCATAGCCTGAACTTTTTTTTTTTTTTTTTTGACAGGCAGAGTGGACAGTGAGAGTGAGAGACAGAGAGAAAGGTCTTCCTTTGCCATTGTTTCACCCTCCAATGGCCGCCGCTGATCCGAAGGCAGGAGCCGGGTACTTACCCTGGTCTCCCATGCAGGTGCAGGGCCCAAGCACTTGGGCCATCCTCCACTGCACTCCCTGGCCACAGCAGAGAGCTGGCCTGGAAGAGGGGCAACCGGGACAGAATCCGGCGCCCCGACGGGGACTAGAACCTGGTGTGCCGGCGCCGCAAGGCGGAGGATTAGCTTAGTGAGCCGCGGCACCGGCTATAGCCTGAATTTAAATGAAATTGTGTATGAAACACAATATTAACATTGCTCCACCTCTCCTTCACTAGTCTATCTCACTCTCTTACCCTGTAGATTTGTTCTGTTTTCCCTGTTCTGACCTCACTTGGCGTGATTACCTTGTTACATTTATGTGGGCTGTGAATCTATACATGAATGATAAATGTCACATTAATAACTTTTAGAGCACCAAAATTTGGTTTTAAACAATCATGGAACAACATTCCTTTTGGGCTCCAAGAAAATGTTAAATATAAATTATTAAGCACTTCTGAAAATTCCTTTTCCCAGGGCATAAGCACAGAATACTAAAATAAGCTCTTTTGTGGGGTAAAGTCTCCTGCCACTAGTGTGTTTCTATTTCTCCAGGCATCTCCTAAGGTTTTTGATTAATAAATGTTGGCCTATGTTATTTGGTACATAAATGCTTTATTTTCATTATTAATTTCATTCATGGATATTATATATTAATAGTTTTATGGCTAAAGCTTCGAGAATATTTGTGGATGTCTTTGGTATTTCTGGGAGGCCTACTAACTCACCATGAAGCCTCTGTAACAAACCACACTGATGGTTGCTTGGTAGCCCATTGTTTCCTCCTTTATTTTTTGAAGTTTATTTGCGGATTTATTTTAAAAGCAGATAGACAACATAGATATAGACAGAAAGAGTTCTCTTTCTTCAGCTGCCAACACCCTACTAGCTAAGGCTGGGCCAGAAACACAGTCAGGAACTCCCAGGAGGGTAGCAGGGACCCACGTGCTTGGCCATCACCCGGTGCCTCTCAGGGTGCACATGAAAAAGAAGCTGTAATGGGAAGTGGGGGCACAGCAAATGCCTGCTCCCACTCCGTTCTTTTAACTGAGAGTGGAGCTCCTCGGAGGCCCCATCGGAAACAGACTGGCTTGCCATTGATTCCCTGCTATCCAATGCCCTTACCATTGATTCCTGGCAACTCTTTCTCTTCCAGGTAGTTCTTAAAATTTCTGTTACGCTGATGAAATTCCAAATTATTTTCCAGTGTTTATACAATCTCATTCTTTTTGAAAAAAATAGTATTTTTGTGGATACTGGAGAGTGTGTGAAATTAAGTATATTTATACTATCTGCATCCACCTTAACATAAATCTTTCCTATTAGAGGTCCCTAATTTGTAAGAATAAAAATGTGTTTACTATACATTCATTTGATTCTTTCCTGTCCTTTTCTGCTACAAGCAATGCATGAGCACATGAAATCATTTAAATTTCCACCCTGGGGCTGGTGCTGTGGCTGCGGCACAGTGGGTAAAGCTACCGCCTGCAGTGCTGGCATCCCATATGGGTGCTGGTTCGAGTACTTTCTGGGGCATGCGTGTAGCCTAGTGGTTAAGACTGTTTAAAACATTCGCATCTCATATCAGTGTGCCTGGGACTGGGTCTCAAGCTTCACTCTTAATTCCAGCATTTTGTTACTGCAGATCCTGGGAGGCAGCAGTGAGGACTCAAGTAGCTGAATCCCTGTCACTCACATGGGGAGACATAGGTTGAATTCTCAGCTCCAGGCTTTGGCCCAGCCAAACCCTGGCTATCGTGGGTATTTGGGGAGTAACTGTAAATGACAGTTCTCTCTCTCATCTTTCTACATCTAAAACAAAAAAATAAAATAATTTTAAATCATTATCTAATGTATCTAAGTACTTTATATAAGTATTATTATCTAATAATATCTAAGTATTTTATTATGTCAAGCTTTTTTTTTTAATTGTGTTAAGGTTTTCTACATTTTCAGACAATGGGAACGTGTAAAACCTTGAAGTCTATTCTAAAGTCCTATTTGATATAGCAGAATTGGAATCTTAGACCAGGTCTAGAACATCACAATGAAATGGTAACGTTTTCCTAAAGGTTAGAGACAAGCCTCCTTGTTTACAGCAGTGTGTCATTGTTCAGAGACTGTTGTCATTTACTATTACATGGCTAAGTTTCTTCCCTCTGTGAAGTCACAAGACATTGTCAACATACAAGTCTTCCTAGACCTTCTTGTAGGCATGCCACTTGGCATAGTAGTGCTAACATAGATGTGACTGCCATTTTTGTCCACGGTAGGATGCCTGCGTGTGTACTGGAATGCTCCCACTAACAAATCTGAGTGGAGCACATAGTGCTTGAAATAGAGCTGATTTCCCTGCTCCTGACTCTTTATGAGAAGCAGAACCTCAATATCTGGCAAGCAGCCACCTTTGTCTAGCTGGCATATCACTTCCTTTCTTTCAGCCCTGAATGAAGATCCGCTAATCTTGCCACCCCCACCTTGACCACATTTCTATACCTAAGCTTCCTTAATAAACTGCACACTTTGAGAATCCTTAATTTGTGTTCATTCAGTAATCTCCCATGAGTCTCTTACACATGGAGAACCAGAATGATGGTTAGTTTGAGGAACACTAGCACTGTGCACAAAAACATACAATCCTGCCCATGGAGCCAGGGAAGACATTATTAAATAATTCTCCGTGTCAATGACTCCAATTTATTTCATTTCAAATGCTAGGATACTATTTCCTTAAATGAAAATAGGTGGAGTACTGAAAGAGCTGTGGCTCTCAAACAGACTTGATTGGACATATAGAAATTGAGCTCTTAGGGGCCAGCGCTGTGGTGCAGCAAGTTGACGCCCTGGCCTGAAGCTCTGGCATCCCATATGGGCGCCAGTTTGAGACCTGGCTGCTCCACTTCCCATCCAGCTCTCTGCTATGGCCTGGAAAAGCAGTAGAAGATGGCCCAAGTCCTTGGGCCCCTGCACCTGCGTGGGACACCCAGTGGAAGCTCCTGGCTCCTGACTTTGGATCAGCTCAGCTCCAGGCATTGCAGCCAGTTGGGGAGTGAACCAGCGGATGGAAGACCTCTCTCACTCTCTCTCTGTGTAACTCTGACTTTCAAATAAATAAATAAATAAATCTTAAAAAAAAAAAAAAGGCTTCCATAGCCTTGGCAACTCATGACAAGAGCCTAGGGTGATTACTGATGCCATAAACAAGAGTGTCAATTTGTTAAGTCAACAATAGGAGTCACTGTGCACTTACTCCTCATGTAGGATCTCTGTCCTTAATGTGCTGTACATTGTGATTTAATGCTATAACTAGTACTCAAACAGTATTTTTCACTTTGTGTTTCTATGTGGGTGCAAACTGTTGAAATCTTTACTTAATATATGCTAAACTGATCTTCTGTATATAAAGAGAATTGAAAATGAATCTTGATGTGAATGGAAGGGGGAGGGAGAGGGAAAGGGGAAGGTTGCGGGTGGGAGGGAAGTTATGGGGTGGGGGGAAGCCATTGTAATCCATAAGCTGTACTTTGGAAATTTATATTCATTAAATAAAAGTTTTCATCATGAAAGGGTGTTGTATTTTATCCAATGCTTTCTCTGCGTCTATTGAGATAATCATATGGTTTTTCTTCTGCAGTCTGTTAATGTGGTGTATCACATTGATTGATTTGCGAATGTTGAACCATCCCTGCATACCAGGGATAAATCCCATTTGGTCTGGGTGGATGATCTTTCTGATGTGTTGTTGCATTCTATTGGCCAAAATTTTATTGAGGATTTTTGCATCTAGGTTCATCAGGGATATTGGTCTGTAATTCTCTTTCAATGCTGCATCTTTTTCTACTGTCTCCTTGTTGATCTTCTGTCCTGTTGATCTGTCTATTCTGAGAGTGGGGTATTGAAGTCCCCCAGTACTATTGTATTGGGGTCTAAGTCTCCCTTTAAGTCCCTTAACAAATGCTGGCTTCATATAAAGAATTTGGGAGGATTCCCTCTTTTTCGATTGTTCTGAATAGTTTGAGAAGAAATGGAGTTAGTTCTTCTTTAAATGTCTGGTAGAATTCAGCAGTGAATCCGTCTAGTCCTGGGCTTTTTTTTTTTGGGAGGGCCTTTATTACTGTTTCAATTTCTGTCTCAGTTATGGGTCTGTTTAGGTTTTCTATGTCTTCCTGGTTCAGTTTAGGTAGGTTGCATGTGTCCATGAATCTATCCATTTCTGATAGGTTACCCTGTTTGCTGGCATACAGGTCCTTGTAGTAATTTCTGATGATTCTTTTTATTTCTGTGGTGTCTGTTGTTACATTTCCTTTTTCATCTCTGATTTTATTGATTTGGGTCTTTTCTCTTTTTTTTTTTAGTTAGTTGGGCCAATGGGGTGTCAATTTTGTTTATTTTTTCAAAAAACCAGCTCCTCGTTTGGCTGATTTTTTGTAATGTTTTTTTTGGATTCAATCCTGTTGATTTCTTCTCTGATTTTAATTATTTCTCTTCTCCTACTAGATTTGGGTCTGGTTTGCTGCAGATTTTCTAGATCCTTGAGATTCATTGAAAGCTCATCTATTTGGCCCCTTTCCAATTTCTTGATGTAGGCACCTATTGATACAAACTTTCCTCTTAACATTGCTTTTGCTGTATCCCATAAGTTTTGGTATGTTGTGCTGTTATCCTCATTTACTTTCAGAAAATTTTTGATTTCTCTTTTAATTTCTTCTATGACCCATTGTTCATTCAGGAGCATGTTGCTCAATCTCCATGTGTTTGCATATGCTTTAGGGATTCCTGAGTTGCTAATTTCCAACTTCATTCCTTTATGGTCTGAGAAGCTGCATGGTCTGATTCTAATTCTTTTGAATTTGCTGAGACTTGGTTTATGGCCTAGTATGTGTTCAATCTTAGAGAAGGTTCCATGTACTGCTGAGAAGAATGTAAATGCTTTCTGTGTAGGATGAAAAGTTCTATAGATATTTGTTAGATCCATTTGGGTTATAGTGTCGTTTAAATCTACTGTCTCCTTGTTGATCTTCTGTCCTGTTGATCTGTCTATTCTGAGAGTGGGGTATTGAAGTCCCCCAGTACTATTGTATTGGGGTCTAAGTCTCCCTTTAAGTCCGTTAACAAATCTTTTAGATAAACCGGTGCCCTGTAGTTAGGCACATATACATTGATAATCGTTATATCTTCCTGTTGAATTGATCCTTTAATCATTATATAGTGCCCCTCTTTGTCTCTCCTAACAGGTTTTGTGGTAAAGTTTATGTTGTCAATATTAAGATGGCTACACCCGCTCTTTTTTCATTTCTGTTGGCATGGTATATCTTTTTCCAGTCTTTCACTTTCAGTCTGTATGCATCTTTGTTGAAAAGATGTGTTTCTTGTAAGCAGCAAATAGATGGGTTTTGTTCCTTTCCCCAATCAGCCAATCGGTGTCTTTTAACTGGACAGTTCAGGCCATTCACGTTCAATGTGACTATTGATAAGTAGTAGCTTTGCCCTGCCATTTGCCAAAGATATTTTCTGATATATGTTTTGAACTTCCTGTGATCTTTTGGTGTGAGATTTCCTTCATTTACCTTCTTTCATATTGATGGCCGTGTTTCTGTGTTTCTGTTTGTAACACATCTTTAAGCATCATTTGCAGGGCTGGACGAGTGGAGACAAATTCTTTCAATTTCTGTTTGTTGTGAAAGGTCTTTATTTCACCTTCATTCACAAATGAGAGCTTAGCAGGATATAATATTCTGGGCTTGCTGTTTTTCTCTCTTAGTACCTGGGCTATATCTCGCATTCCCTCCTACCTTGTAGGGTTTCTGATGAGAAGTCAGCTGTGATTCTGATGGAGATCCTCTGAGAGTAATCTGACGTTTCTCTCCTGCACATTTTAGGATCTTTTCTTTATGTCTCACTGTGATGAGTTTAATTACAACATGTCGTGGTGAGGATCTCTTTTGGTCATGTTTATTAGAGGTTCTATGAGCTTCCTGTACTAGGATGTCTCTGTCCTTCTCCAAACCTGGGACAGTTTCTGCTGATATCTCACTAAAAAGGCCTTCTAATCCTTTCTCCCTCTCCATGCCTTCAGGAACTCCTAGAACCCGAATGTTGGTTTTTTTAATAGTATCCTGAAGATTCCCGACAATATCTTTTAGATTTCTAATTTCCTCTTCTTTTCTTTGGTTTGATTGTATATTTTCCTGTGCTCTGTCTTCTAAGTCTGATATTCTCTCTTTTGCTTCACCCATTCTGTTTGTAAGGCTCTCTATTGTGTTTGTCATTTGATCTATTGAATTCTTCACTTCATTATGATTTCTCATCACTATCACAGTTTCATTTTCTACTAGTTGTATCATTTCATTTTGATTCCTCCTTAATATTTCATTTTCACGAGAGAGATTTTCTATCTTGTCCATTAAGGATTTCTGTAGTTCGAGAATTTGTTTTTGAGAACTTCTTAATGTTCTTATCAATTTTTTGAGATCTGCTTCTTGCATTTCTTCTATCTCATCATCTTCATAATCTTGAATTGGGGTGTCTATTTCATTTGGGGGCATCATAGTGTCTTCCTTGTTCTTGTTACCTCGGCTTTTGTGTTTGTTTGTCATATTGGAGATATTCTTTGGTTTTTTTCTCATTATACTGTGACTCTATATTAAGAGGACTGTCTGCTTTTGATGGATCCTTAGAGGCTGTGATGGGTGTGGCCAGAGAGCTCTGGTTCTACAGGGTTAAGGGTTTGCCAAAGGTGATTCACCCTGATTGTTCTCTTGCTCGCTCTCTCTCTCTCTCTCTTTTTTTTTTTTTTTTTTGACTCAGTTGGGAAGTAATTCCACACAGCTGAGTGGAATTGAGAGTAGTTGATGTATGAAATCTTGCCCCTGTGGGTATTCGTTTGCTTACCAGAGTCAGGTTTTTCTGCTTGGCTAATGAGAGACACCCGCTTTACATATGCAAAATGGCGGGCACCGCTTTACTTATGTAAAATGGCGCCTGCCCTTTGTCTTGCTCGGCTTTGTAAGGTGAGTGTAGAGAGAGGCTAAATATCCGTGCCGGTTCCCCTTATTTATTCGATTTTTTTCTCTCCTCCAGCCAGCCTGGTGAACTTTCCCCAATGGGGTTTCAGGCCTCGTTCTCTACAGGCTTTTTCTGCCTTTCCCCGCCAGTGTCTCAGGTTACAAGAGGTTTTTAGCTCACCTCCCCTTCCAGTGCTGGCGCGCAGACTCTGCGGCTCTGGCAGATCTGGCGGGTCCAGCAGGTCCAGCTGCTCCGGCGGGTCTGGCAGGTCCCATGGCTCAGCTTCCATGCAGTGGGCGACCTTGCTTTCCCCTTAGGTCCTCTGAGTCACAGCCACTAGATCCAGAAGAGTTTCCTCTGCAGTTTTTCCCTGATCCTTTTCCTGAGGCTACCATAACTCCACTTTTATTAAACTATCTTTTCCCGGACTGTCGGTGCGCGCCCTCACTATTCTGCCATCTTGGCTCCACCCACTATGCGGATTTTAAACATAGTGAAAGTCATTTCCCATCACGTAAAGGTGAAAGACAAAAAAAACCTACATATCTTTGTCTACAAAGAGATCAGATAATAGGAAATACAGATATACAGATAATCTCCTAGGTAAAACTTGGTAGTAAATGTATTCACACAATAAGTTGATTGAAACAATGAAAATGCTATCCCAAGTTTAAAGTCCTAGAGCCTCTGACGAATATAAGAATAAAGGAGACTTTTCGATCACAGATCATTTGTTCATATATTTAAGTATATTGAAATTTTTATTAATATAAAGAGAATAAATTCATGTGTTTCAAAGATAACTATTCTAAGAATTCTTTCCTCTTTCTCTCCCTAAATTTATGTAATGGCAGCACATTTAGACTTTTATGTCAGATAACTAAATCAGAACAAACAAGTAAACTAATCTGATATAATACCAAAGTTGAGATCAGAGACAAAATACTGAAGGGAAAAATAGTCCTCCCTTGAACAGGCACTTGGGCTCATGGTTAAGACTCTGGTGAAGGTGCCCGTATCCCACATATGAGTACCTGGTTTCAATTTCCAGCTCCAGCTCCTGATTCCAATTTCCTGCTAATGCAGACCTTGGGAAGCAGTGGAAGTGGTTGGGTTCCTGCCACCTACACGGGAGACCTACATTAGGTTTCCAGCTTCATCCCAATCTAGCACAGGTCTTTGGGCATTTGGGGAGTGAACCAGCAGAGGTACTTTCTCTCCCTCTCTCCTTCTCTCTCTCCACCACAACCTCCCCATGATGTCTATTAAAAACAAAAAAAAACAAACAAAAAAAGAAAATTTAAAGAATCTTCACATCTAAAGCATAGATAGAATTTTGAACTATTGTTATTCATCACTCTTCAAGAAAAGAATAATCAGTTTTATAAAGACCTGTAAATCATTCTGGGAATAAGATTTGTAAGAATACTCAAGTTTACCAAAATGCAGTATAACACATTAAGTATTAAAAAAAAAAGTATTACTTTACAAAATGGGAGATAGAATTATGACACACAGATGTTAAATTAAAAATATATTCAAGAAGACTATATTTACAATCTTATAGGACAAACATAACAGATTTTTAACTGTACTAGAACACTTCCACAGCAAACATTTGAACTACAAGTTAGAGTTGGAATCTTCCCTTGACAATAACTGTTTCTATATACCATTATTGGGATAAGCTGATTACTTTACCAGATGAAGGACTAAACTGACTTCATTTATTTTAAAAATTTCAATGGGGAGATGAAATCCATGCTCACTGAAAATTTTAAATATGAAGGGAAAACAAAATAAAATATCAAAGAGTTTAGAAATATGTTGGTGGGTGTGCACTCAGAATTTTAAAAATGTTTTGATCTAAGAGAATTTAATCTTTTTTTCCCTTCTTTTCAAGGAATATGTTTTCTATAAGGGGATATTGACATTAAAATAGAAAAGAATATAATGATGGAAATATGCAAATAATGAATTAATAGGTGATGTAATTAATAAATGAGTATTTTGTGTCTGTATACTACAACATAATTTTCTTAAAAATAAAAGACAATGATGATTTTCGTATAATGCATGTTTGTGTGTTTTACCTGTGTATTTCATTGTTATCATAGGTTTCTTACTTTGTCTCATATTTTACAGGCAAAGCAAAGGATAACATGTTAAAGAAAGAAGACATGAAATCTCGTGGCAGTCAGACTTCATTCCTGGACTGGCCAATGACCCACAGCAGCAGGTCACATTTTTCATAGTTCTTCTTGTTACCTTTGTGCTAAGTGCTGGAACCCCTCACCCTTCCAGATTTCCACCTCTGGAATATGTATGTGTTCCTTAGGAACTTTCATTCCTAGAAATACATATTCATATCCGCCTGCATTCCCAGGGTCCTTGTCACCACCAGATGGCAGACAAAAGCTTTTCCTGTTCTAATGGCTGTGTCACTTGATTCATTTACTTGGGGTGAAAGCATTTTACTCCTGGCCACTGTGTCCTTTGATTTCTGCATGGCTTTCCAGAGAGTATCCTATAAATGAATAAATAAAGAATTTATGTCTTAGCTTCCCTTTATTATCAATCCTATTACTGCCTTCACCGTTCCATTGTTTCTATCACAATAGGCTTCAGTGCAGACAC
Organism: Oryctolagus cuniculus; assembly: GCF_051225735.1. Taxonomy (NCBI): domain Eukaryota; kingdom Metazoa; phylum Chordata; class Mammalia; order Lagomorpha; family Leporidae; genus Oryctolagus; species Oryctolagus cuniculus. Next base: position 58,013,235 of record NC_142877.1, read on the forward strand.
ACATGTATCCAAAACAATGGCAGTTGGAGGCATCTGGGAACTGCAACACACGAGACCCAGTTCCTGTAGTTAATAAGTCCCTCAAAACCCAGGTGTCATTCATAAAATTAACTACCTTGGCTCAGTAACTGTAAGTCTGATTAGATATATGTAAATGAATTTGATTGTAGTATCTTGATTTTCAGCCCAATATGATAATCTAGATCACTATAAATAGTTCTAGATAGTCTACATGCTAACAAAATGACTCTGTTTGGGGAGTTGTCTCATGAAGTAAACATCCTTAACCGTCAACTACTTCTTACCATTAGGCTTTCATGGAATGAGTACTTTTTTAAAAACCAGATTCTAATTAATATCATATGATTTTGTCTATGAATTTCTTATTGTAACAAAAAATGAAACAATGCCATGACTTTTTTTAGCATCACAATATGTGCATAGAAATGCAAAAGAGAATAATCAATAGTGACAAATTTATTTTCTTTGTTGACTCCTCTGAATAAATCATTTTAATTGGTCTAGCTCCAAGGTTGTTGATTCCTTTTTGCCTATTAAAACACACCATTGATGCCCTCTGTGAATATTTCAAGTCAGCTATTATATCTTTTGGTTTCAGAATTTATCTTTAGTCCTTTCTTGTAATTTTTATAGTTTTATTGATTTTTCATCATTTTTCTGATTCCTTTAAGTCTTTTGTCCATGGTTTTCTTGTGCTGTTGGACATAATTGACACAGGTAGAAAGTTTCAGGCTAATTTATTCAAGGTCTGCTTTCTCTGGCTGGTGCCGTGGCTCACTAGGCTAATTCTCTGCCTGCGGCACTGGCACCCCAGGTTCTAGTCCAGGTCGGGGCTCTGGTTCTGTCACTCCTCTTCCAGTCCAGCTCTCTGCTGTGGCCCGGGAGTGCAGTGGAGGATGGCCCAAGTGCTTAGGCCCTGCACCCTCATGGGAGACCAGGAGGAAACACCTGGCTCCTGGCTTCGGATCAGCGCAGCACACCAGCCGCAGCGGCCATTTTGGGGGTGAACCAACGGAAAGGAAGACCTTTCTCTCTGTCTCTCTCACTGTCTAACTCTGCCTGTCAAAAAAAAATAAGTCTCTGCTTTCTCAAGGTTGGTTCCAATCTATTTCTTTTTTCTCCACACTCTGAACCTGGTGAATGAGTCATATTTTCCTAGTTCTTCACAGCTTTTGTTGGTTCTTTTTTTGAATCTGGACATTTTGAATGTTATAACGTGGTTACTTTAGAAGTCAAATTTTTCCTTCTCACTAAGTTTTTCTCTTGTTGCTTGTTGAGAGCTGTAGTCATCAATCTATTAAGTAACTTTAATAAGCCAAATTTTGCTAAGATTATATTTCCTGAAGTATCTGTTCTGTTATCTCAATAATCACTCAGTGAACTGACAAAAAAATTTCTTGAATTTCTGAAATGAAAAAAGAGAAAATAGGATGCTGGTCTTTCCAAACTGTGTCTGAATTGGGGGGGAGGGACACTCATTCACTGTCAAGCCGCCTACAGTTCTACCTTCACCTTTATTGCTTGCTTGGAGCCCACAGATCTGCCACAGGTGAGAGCCTTGGGTGTGCTGAGGTTTTTTACAACCAAGTTTTGACACTGGGCCAGTGTATTTCACTCACGTTTCCATAGATCTCCTAACTTCTTTGTGCCCCCAAGGCTCAGCCTCCCATTGCTCAAGCTTTGGGTTTGTCTCTATTTAACCCCATTTACTGTCATGATCCTGTCTGCTACAGGCAATTGTATATCTTTAAATATTTTGACAGCCACCACTGCTAGTTAGAATGCCACTCCAGCCTCTGCACCAATTTCTGAAGGAACCCTGAGCCTGATGAAAATGCACAGTGCAGTATTTTAATAACAAAATTTGTATGAGGGTCCTCGCACCAGCAAGCCATAAAAAGAATGAAGGTTTCTGTTTTTCACAACTGCCGCTGTCCTGGGGGGGAAAAAAAAAAACAGAACACAATGTTGTCTCATCAAAATTTAGCCAGATTATGCTATGACGAGTACTCAAACAATATATTTCACTTTGTGTTTCTATGGGGGTGCAAACTGTTGAAATCTTTACTTAATGCATACTAAACTGATCTTCTGTAAAAAAAAAAAAAAAAAAAAAACAAATTATCAATTCCCAACTTGACTCTCACTGGGATTAAACATGACAATAGGTCTGATCTGATTTCATCATCATTTAAAAAAAAATCATCTATTATTTTTCACTTTATGTTTCTGTGTGGGAGCAAACTGTTGAAATCCTTACTTAACGTATACTAAGCTGATCTTCTGTATATTAAGATAATCGAAAATGAATCTTGATGTGAATGGAAGGGGAGAGGGAGTGGGAAAGGGGAGGGTAGTGGGTGGGAGGGACGGTATGGGGGGGAAGCCATTGTAATCCATAAGTCGTACTTTGGAAATTTATATTCATTAAATAAAAGTTAAAAAAAATTTAGCCAGATTGCTCTCCATTACTCTCCTTGTTGTTCCAAGTTTTTTATTAGATTGAAGAATGCTTTTCAAAATTTAGCATGTATTATTTTAAGAAATCTATAATACTTTGCTAAATCACTCAACTAAAAATGCATGATCTTTTCCAAAGATCTTCAATTGTACTAGCAAACTATTTTTTCACTTTGTCTGTATTATAAAATCTTAGGTTGGGATTTCTTTTGGAGACCAATTATATTATAATTTCATAATTCATGTTTTCTCATTGAAATTTATTAAAGAACCAAGATAAATCTCTCCTCACTTAAAGTAATCATCAGAATGATAATTGGAAGAAATAATCAAGCAGGAGATCATTATTTCATCAGTCTCCCTTTGCTTCATGCAACGTCTACTATTATAGATAAGGTTCTATATTCCTCCAACACCACTTGGCTCCCAAGTGAATCCAATTAAAGTGATGTCAAAACTAATTGTGTTGCAGCTGAACTAGTGTTTCAGTCTCCAGGGGGCTTTCTACCACATTCCTTCAAAAACGAACTCCTCTCTAACATTATATTCAAAGTCATATAAATGGTACCTGTTCTTCTTTTGAAGAAAAGCTATTTACCTATATCATTGAGTGATATCAGAAGAATCATGAGACATATGATACTTTAATTCCAAAAGGATATTTTGAATGTATGTTTATTTGATTTTTCATCCACAAATACTGGATTTTGGATTAAGAACTTCATGGTTTAAGAAAAGGTAGAATTCGATAAAAAAAATCTTGAAGTCTTAATAACTGAATAGATTTACAAAAGTGAACTAGTTTGATAAAAGTATAAAAAGAAGAAAATGCTTCTGTATAAAATATATCATGTCTCATATACACAATCAGAAAAAAAGCTATTTAGGTTGAGACAATGACTTGAATCCATCAAGAACTAACATAAACGTGAGTATGTATTTTCTCTATCCACACTGTTCATCTTTCTTTCTCAATCATGAAATGCTTAATAATCACTCTCTTTGAAATAAATCATGGAGACTTTTTTCAATTCTTGCATTCATTTTTTTCTGCCTAGATCTTTCTAAATACATATAACTGAGTTCAGAAGTGAGCATTTGCCTCAAGAAGGAGTTGGTCGTTTTCATAGTTAATTCTCAGTTACCATGACTTTGTGAAGTCACACTGGTCACAACGTGTATTACTCCACTCCACCGTCATCTGCACGCATCCTAATGCCTCACAGTCTGGCTCTGTTCATTAAATCAAACCACCCTTGTGGTTCACTCAAGAATCACCAAACTGGTCTCTTCCTTCTCTTTAACAGTAGGATATTTTGTCAAGCCAGCCAGATAAATAAATATCCACAAGGGTGTTGAGTATCTGCTTTAGCAGAATTCAATTCCAAGGTTTTTGTTATCTGAAATTCACATCTCATTGACATACATCTCTACTGGTGTCTGTATCAATCAGAATTGATTAGTTCAGAATACTTGATGCATGAATGCAGAACTCCATCCATTGGGGTAAAACAAGTATCTGAATCCTAAATCCAAAACTAATGATAGTCACACATGTATTAGTCAATCATTATTTCATTCTGTAATCAAATAAAATAGGCTCCAAGTCGCAGTTAAGTTCTGTAAGTGATGCAGTGGAAGACAAACATGAATGCAACACTCTGTACTACCAATATAACCATGGGCAAGGCTGCATTCCCTTCTGTACATAAACTTCTCAGTCTGAAAAATCAGTCTGCTAATAGAACCTACAAAGAGGATTCTCAGGTATCAGGTAAGATATGGATCTATGTCTGATCTACAACTGGAAAAAGAAAGAGAATGAAGAGGAGGAAGAAAAGAAAGGAAAGTCCATCACATTTTATGCTGTTTATATTATTTTTATTGCCATTATTTTCCTTCTAGTATATTTCCTTAACACATTATTGAAAAATAATAAAGTTATCAGATTGTTTTCCCTAGAGTTTCATAAAGGCTGTCATGCAACAATTTTCTGAAATAATGTATTTAATCTTACTAGGAATAATCTGAATTATTTTATTATTTATATGATTGATTATATTTGAAAAGCCCAATTGGAAAAATTTTTTAAAGATTTACTTAGTTATATGAAAGTCATAGTTACACAGAGAGAGGAAAGGTAGAGAGAGAGAGAGAGAGAGAGAGAGGTCTTTCATCCATTAGTCACTCCCCAATTGGCCACAATGGCCGGAGCTGCGCCGATCTGAAGCCAGGAGCGAAGAGCTTCTTCCAGGTCTCCCACATGGGTGCAGGGGCCCAAGGACTTGGGCCATCTTCTACTGCTTTCCCAGGCCATAGCAGAGAGCTGGATCAGAAGTAGAGCAGCCAGGTCTCGAACCAGCACCCATATGAGATGCCAGCGCTTTAGACCAGGGCATTAATCCACTAAGTCACAGCGCCGGCCCCCCCCCATTGGAAATTTTAAGTCATGAACCTGTTTATTAATAAAAGTTAGTATTTTATTTATGTCAATTATCAATCAGAGAGGAGCTAGCAGAATCAAGTTCGCATAAGAACAAGAGGGAATGGATCTCAATGCTATTCCCAAAATATACCATTTTCTGTTTAGCTTTTGCTATGAACAGAAATCAAGAATCATTTAGGAAAAAGATTAAACCATGAATAAAAAATAAGTTTTCCATTGATAAAATTAGCAATTGTTTTTATGGTCAGTATGTTTTCAAAATCACTATTAGTATTTTGATAAGTTGTTTGACATTCCATAGCACAGTGAACATTTATCACCACTACCCAGTTTTATAAATACACAAAAATATTTCTGTGTGTTAACTTAGCAATCAAAAACAAGTATCATGGGATTATCAAAGCTGAGATTAAAACATGATTTTACAGTAATAAACTTGATTAATAATTTCCCTTCTGATATGAGCTTTGATGTCTGGTGGACAACTATTTTGCCACTTCTGGTTGAAAGCATCTATTCAAGTTCTTCACACGGTGTAAGAGCACTACAAGTGTGTTTGAAATCACATCACGAGATGACATTCAGTCTTCTTTTTCCTACAGATGTATCACAGCTCAGAACTTAGCCATGCCAAATAAGACTTCCATTAGAGAATTCATTCTTCTGGGACTTACAGACGATCCAGAGTTACAAGCTGTAATATTCTGCTTTATGTTCATCACATACTTACTAAGTGTAAGTGGAAATATGGCCATCATTATATTAACATTGTCTGATGTTCGCTTGAAAACTCCTATGTATTTCTTCCTCAGGAATTTCTCTTTCTTAGAAATTTCATTTACAACAGTATGCATCCCTAGATTTCTAATGAGCATCGCTACAGGGGACACAACCATCTCCTACAATGCTTGTATGGCACAAGTATTTTTTTTAATTCTTCTGGGAGCAACAGAGTTTTTTCTTCTGGCTGTCATGTCCTATGATCGCTATGTGGCCATCTGCAAACCTCTACATTATACAACTATAATGAGTAACAAAGTCTGCCATTGGCTGGTGATCAGCTCCTGGCTAGCTGGTTTTCTTGTTATCTTCCCCCCAGTGGTGATGGGGCTCCAGCTGGACTTCTGTGACTCCAACATTATCGACCACTTCACCTGCGACTCTTCTCCTATGCTGCTCATTGCTTGTTCAGACACACAGTTTCTAGAGCTTCTGGCATTTTTCCTAGCAGTCTTCACACTTATGGTAACTCTGACCTTGGTGATTCTCTCCTACACACTCATCCTTAGAACAATTCTAAAGATTCCCTCTGCTCAGCAAAGGAAAAAGGCCTTTTCCACGTGTTCCTCCCATATGATAGTGGTTTCCATTTCTTATGGAAGTTGTATTTTTATGTACGTGAAAACATCTGCAAAAGAAGGTGTGGCCCTCAGCAAAGGCATAGCAGTCCTTAATACCTCTGTTGCTCCCATGTTAAATCCCTTTATTTACACATTAAGGAACCAGCAGGTGAAACAGGCTCTGAAGGACTTCTCAAAAAAAATGTTGTCATTAAACAAGCATTAGTGGGGCCGGAGCGGGTAAAGCCACCACCTGCAGTGCCAGCATCCCATATGGTCGCCAGTTTGAGTCCTAACTGCCCCACTTCCGATCCATCTCTCTGCTATGGCTTGGGAAGGCAGAAGATGGCCCAAGTCTTTGGGCCCCTGCACCTGCATGGGAGACCCAGAAGAAGCTCCTGGCTCCTGGCTTCGGTTCAGCATATCTCCGACCATTTTAGCCATTTGGGGAGTGAACCAGCGAATAGAAGACCTTCTCCCTCCCTTCCTCCCTCCCTCTCTCCCTCTGTCTCTCCTCTCTCTGTAAATATGACTTCAAATAAAATAAATCTTTAAAAAATTAAATAAGCATTAGTCATTATAAAATCTATACCTGAAACCATTCTATATAACCCATGAACACAAAGGAATACAAAGCACACAAATATTCTCACCACTGTACAGCTGACTTTTAGTGACAAGACACACACATTAAACAGCCAATATCATAGAAAAAGCAAATTGCATAATACTTTAGGAAATGATAAATGTTATAAAAAATGAAAAACATAATGGGAAGGGAGTTATGCTTAAAATTCTAGTTAAATAGTCTACTCAAAAATTTTACAGTCACAGCTCCTTTTTTATATTTTTTCTATATTCAAACATATTTTCTTATAACTTTAGTCTCTTTTTTCTGGAAATTTCCCATCTTACGTTCACCGGTTTCATATATGTCATATATATTGAGATTGTAAGATGTGACTCTATAGTAAGTGTGGATCTTTGCTTCAAAAAAAATGTGTACCGAACTCTAGATAACTTAACCAAATTCTCCCTGAAAATGAACGATTCTTCAAATAACTTACAGCAAGCCCTGGTTAATAACTGGGGTGGACTTAAACTCAAAGCTTGGAAAACTGTGCTTTGTGGTAACTTTGAAGAAAAGGGCTCTGTTTCGACCTTACACTTCTTCCTTCATTTTAGTGAATCAGATATTAAAATCTGTTAAGGGAAAATGACCAAGTTATCCAGGTTTCTGCTTCATCAACTCTGCCGTTTCAGATCACGCACCTCTTGTTACAGAGAAAGAAATTGTCAGAGACTAGAGCTGTTGGGGAGGAAGGTTTCCAATGGAGTGTTATAAAGTTACTAGAAATGACCGCCTTACATTAAATGCCATGGCTTTTCATTTTATGGCAGAAAATATTACAAAATTTCATCATCAGATAGAAGTGGAGATCATAAAATCAGTCCACTAAGTTACTGAAAATCAATGATGAATTGATAACACACCTACTGAACATGCCTACAGTAATCACAGAACACAATTATATTTGTGACTAAATGAGTAATCAAAGAAAAATCATATACCTTTCCAGTTTTCAAATATCCATATAAGTCATGAATATTATTTAACTAATTAAACAGAAACTATTGAAAATAAATGTGAAACCACTGAATGTGAGCCATGAAATTTCAAAAATGAATATTCAATTTGTGGAAAACCAAAAAGTATGAAACTCAACATAATCTGAAAAAAGTAAGAATGATGCTTAATTACTTACTTCTAATATAATAATAAGTCCAAAAGCAAAACGTAATATTTTAAAAATTATAATATTACTAATACTAATAAAACAATAAAACTGTATAATTATTTGGCAATAAGATAAAAATGATACTATGTGCAATTACATATGGAGAAAGTATTAATCAGCAAATATTCATAGAGCAGTAGATATGACAAATTTATGTTTTAACTATTAAATGACCTAACAAATACAAATCTCTAAGAGCTATCACTCCTAAACATTTCCATGATTTTATTAATATCTTACTCTAAATTTTATATGCATAAACAATTTATAAAGTGTATATTCTCTTAAATAGTAGTATGCCATAAATATTTGAAAAAAATTCACTTTACAAAATGTAATAATCTCCATATATATGTATTTACATATACTTTGTATATTGAAATATACAATGAACCAATACTATAAAAAATACTACAACACATGAGAAACACAAAACTACTTGATTATTAGGAAGCTTTGGAATATACTACATCATGATATCTTTTTTTTGGTATGCTTTTTAAAAATTTTTATTTAATATAAAGAGAATAGATTTCATACATGCCATGCTACTACAGTTCCAAGAAGACAACCACACTTCCCTCCTTCCTCCTTCCCTCTCCAAATTCTCCTCCCTTACTCCCTCTCTTCTTTATCAGTTCCTGCAAAAACATATTTTTTCTTTGACAGGCAGAGTGGACAGTGAGAGAGACAAAGACAAAGGTCTTCCTTTGCCATTGGTTCACCCTCCAATGGCCACCGCGGCCGGCGCACCACGCTGATCCAAAGGCAGGAGCCAGGTGCTTCTCCTGGTCTCCCATGGGGTGCAGGGCCCAAGCACTTGGGCCATCCTCCACTGCACTCCCAGGCCACAGCAGAGAGCTGGCCTGGAAGAGAGGCAACCAGGACAGAATCTGGCGCCCCGACCGGGACTAGAACCCGGTGTGCCGGCACCGCAGGTGGAGGATTAGCCTAGTGAGCTGCAGCGCCGGCCACAAAAACATAATTTTAATACACTATACTCATAGACTTAATTCACCACTAACCATAATATTCAACATATAAAAAGTAGGAAAACCACAGTTTCACAGAAGTATAAACAAATGCTAAAAATGATGGTTATATCACAAAATGTCCATTTCATTCCTAAATAGGTCTGATGGAAATACCATTATAAATATCCCAAAATATATTACTAATTGCCTAAAAATTTGAGTTAAAATAACAAAAATAATTCAGTTAACACAGTTATGATGACCACAATGTCAAAGCCAGAAAGAAAATACATGTTAAATGCACAATTAGAATTTTACTAAAAGGTGAAAGTAGTGTCATTCATGTTGAAAGAATGATGTGCTATGCTCTTATTATCTATTCATTGGTTCAGCGATCTCCAGATACATTTAGTTAATTCAAAAACAAACAGTTGCAAAATCCACAAATATTCAAAAAGAGAGCACAAATATTCTTTTTAAAATAATTTCTATAAATACTTACTAAATGTTTTAAAATCTCTGAAAACTACAGGAATTTATGAAACTGAAGAAATCACAAATCAATGGAAGATATCTTGTGTTCATGGATTGAAAAAATTATTTTATTAAAAATGCCCACCCAAAGTAAGCTATATATTTAATATGACATTTTACATAGACATAGAAAAAAGAGACATAAACTTGGTATGGAATTACCAATAGCCTTGAATACTGAAATCATTCATGAGAAAAAAATAAAGCTATAGACATCACCTTCATGATTTCAGAACTACAGTTGTCAAAATAGTGCAACTCCAGAATCAAAAGAAGAACAAAAAACACTGAAACAGAATAGGGCCCATAAATATATAGACACACATACAGTCAAATAATCTTTCTCAAGGTGCCAAGAATACACTATAGACAAGGGATAACCTCATCAATAAATAGTGTCGGGGAAATTGGATATTCACATGCCAAAGAATGGAATTGGACCCAGAACTTACACCATATATAGAATTTTGATAAAAATAGAAACCATAGAACTCCTAAAAGAAAATATTGGGAAAAATTTTGACAGTAGTCTTGGAAACTTTTTTTCTTTTTTTGATGATGACATCAAAAGCGCAGGCAACAAAGGCAAAAACAAACAAGTGGTACTACATTAAACTAAGCACCTTCTGCATAGCAAAGGAAATAATAAATAGAATAAAAAGGAAACCTATGGAATAGAAGAAAATATTTTACAAACCATGTACCTGATAACGAGCTAACATCAAAAATAAAAGACTCCTACAATTCAATAGATTGTATTTCCTTTGGGTAAATTCCCAGGAATAGCATGGCTGAGCCATATGATAACTCTACTTTGAGATTTCTGAAGAATCTCCATACTGTCTTCCAGTTTACTATCTTCCAGTTGTACTATCTTCTAGTTTACATTTCCCACCAAGAGAGCACAGGACACCCTCTTCTCCACATCCTCACCAGCATTTCTTATCTTTTGATTATTGTATGATAGCCATTCTAACAGGGGTGATGTGAAATGTTATTCTAGTTTTTATTTGCATTTCCCTGATGGCTAGTGATCCTGAGCATCTTTTCATGTGTCTATTGGCCATTTGTAATTCATCTTTTGAAGAATGCCTCTTCTATCTTAATTGAACTTTTTTTTAAAGAATGATTTCTTTTTTAATATTTATTTATTTATTTGAAAGACAGTTACAGAGAGAGGTAGATACAGCGAGGTGGGGGGGGGGGTAGAGACAGAGACAGAAAGAGAGAGGTCTTCCACCCACTGGTTCACTCCTCAAATGGCTGCATCAACCAGAGCTGGGCCAATCTAAAGCCAGGAGCCAGGAGCTTCTTCCAAGTCTCCCACAGGGATACAGGGGCCTAAGGACTCGGGCCATCCTCCTCTGCTTTCCCAGGTACATTAGCAGGGAGCTGGACTGGAAGTGGAGCAGCCAAAACTTGAGCTAGTGCCCATATGGGATGCTGGCACTGCAGGTCAGTGCTTTAACCCACAGCACAACAGTGCCGGCCCCTGTTTTGTTTCTGTTGAGTTTCTTGAACTCCTTATATATTCTGGATGGTAATCCTTTATCAGATGCATACTTTGCAAATATTTTCTCCCATCCTGTCAGTTACCTCTTCACGTTGTTTAGTGATTGCTTTGCTTTGCAGAAGCTTATTCGCTTGATGTAATCCCGTTTCTATTCGCCTTGTATTGCCTGTGCTTCTGGGGTCACATACAACAAGTCTGTGCTTAGGACAATGCATTGAAGTGCTTTCATTATGGTTTCCTCTAGCAATTTGATTGTTTCCAGTCTTAGGTTTAGATTTTTGATCCATTATGAGTTGATTTCTGTATAGGGTGTAAGGTAGGGCTCTATTTTCATACTTCCGCATGCAGATCGAATTTTCCCAACACCATTTATTGAAGAGACTGCACACTCTACACTTTAATGGCTTTCCCAGGCACATTAGCAGGGAGCTGGAGCAGAAGCAGAGCAGCTGGGACTCGAACCAGCCCCCGTATGGGATGCAGGCACTGCAGTGGTTTAACCCACTACACCACAGCACCAGCTGCTAAAATGTTTATTGTTACAAAAGTATGTAAAATGAATTTCCCTAGGAAAATATGGAATTATGTACATTCTAACCATCCAAATTTGTGATGTAGTAACTCCATCTGGGGAATTTATACTCAAAATTAATAAGACTGGGACTGACATTGTGGCACAGCAGGTTTAGCTGCCCCCTGCAAGAATGCTGCCATCCCATATCACAGTGACAGTTTGAGTCCCAGCTGCTCCTTTTCCTATCCAACTCCCCTCTAATGCACCTGGGAAAGCAGTGGAAGATGGCCCAAGTGCCTAGGTCCCTGTCACTCACATGGGAGACCTGTATGATGTTCTTTTTTTTTTAACTTTTATTTAATGAATGTAAATTTCCAAAGTACAGCTTATAGATTACAATGGCTTCCCCCTCATAACGTCCCTTCCACCCGCAACCCTCCCCTTTCCCACTCCCTCTCCCCTTCCATTCACACTGTATGATGTTCTTGACTCCTGGCTTTGACCTGACCCAGCCCTGGTTGGGAGAGTGAAGCAGTAGAGTGAAGATTTCTTCCTTCCTTCCTTCCTTCCTTCCTTCCTTCCTTCCTTCCTTCCTTCCTTCCTCCCTCCCTCCCTCCCTCCCTTCCTTCCTTCCTTCCTTCCTTCCTTCCTTCCTTCCTTCCTTCCTTCCTTTCTTTTTCTGCCTGTCTCTTTTCCCTCTGTCACTCTGCCCTACAAATAAGTAAAATACATCTTTTATTAAAAAGTAATGGGACAATAATACCAAAATGTATATTTGGATCCATGGATTCTAATATTATTTATAATAAATAATTTTTTAAGATTTCACTGGTGTGCTCAAGAAAGAGAATTCAATTGATTGTGGCATAGTCATACAACAAAATATGGTTCAGTCAACAAAATTGATGTTATAAATATCTAACCTATTATCAAATAATTAACTATTGCTTGGGGACAAATGTAGATTTTCTAATTAAAGTTTTAAAAATGTGACTAAGCTGTCATTTAGGAAACCTGCACCCCAGATCCAGGTTCCTGTGTTCACACCCCCCTCGGGCTTCTCTTTCTTGCCACAGATGCTGGCCTGGGAGGCAGTGGTGATGGCTTGAGTGATTGAGTCTGCCACCAGTATGAGAGGCATGGATTGGGTTAGGTGGGCATTGGGAGTGAGTCGCCAGCTGCCATTTCCCTCTCTCTCTCTCTAGGTAAAAGTAAGTCATAAATAAAAATTCAAAATCGATTTTCCCCGCAGTTTCAATGATCCATCGATCTTAGGAGAGTGAATGTCAGGGGATGTTGTTAATGTTGCTAGGCTTCACCCATATCCACAACCCTGGATAACACCCTGCTGAATAATCTGCTCAGACTTCTGGGATACAAGACCCATAATCAACCAATTAAAATATAATCACTAAAGTTGATCTTGCATGTGGATTCATTAGTTCCCTGCTATCTTTATATAAAAGTTCATTAAGTATTTATCTCAAAAATATTTCCAAAATTATGTGGAGCTAAACACATTTAAAGCTCTGTGTTTCCTTTCATCCTGGGAGAAATGAATGGAAATGGCTCTCTGGGAAACATCAGATAATGAAAGATAATTCTAAAAAAGTTTTTCTTTTATAAAAGGCAAGCATTTGTCTAAAGGCTTGGTGATAAGATGGCAGGGATAGGTTAGGATTCCAGATTTGGGACAGTGTTGGGGGAAACGTGGTGAAATGATTCCATTAGGTGTTTTGAGATGAGCAGGAAGGGCTCTGTGATGGAATCTGTAGCAGCTTTGAGGAAGAGAGAAGAAAACACTTCTCCATGAGGCATTGAGATTTCTGGAGTAAGAGAATTCAGCACACCAACTTTTAGCTCTAGCCATCAAGACTTTGCTAGCAGGTAAGGATTCTCAATGTATTTTGATGTGATGCTTCAGCCTGTGGTCAGTCTCTCCATTCTACAACATCGTTTACTGTCCTCGGGAGGATTTCATTTTTGTTTCTCAATCTGTTACATACTTTTCCTTACATTATTTTATTTTAGAAGTGGTAATTAGTAAATACATAATCTTATCCATTTCTACGAGGTACCGTTCAACAGACAACACCTACACATAGCGTAAGTCAACCAAACCATGCAAGTAGGCATTCCATCTTCTTCCCTTTGTGTTTGGAGCATACCAGCTCGTCCCGTCTATGCTGGTATACACAGCACACTTTTATATATGCTGGTATACACAGCACACATCTATCTTTTATATAAAGATAGCAGGTGAACGATGGTCACCTCACCATGCTGTGGGTCACTGGGACTTGTTACTTCTACTTTCTGGCATTCACTGTCCACCCTCCCTCCAGCCTCTCCTGCCTTCCCCCTTTCCAACCTCCAGTAATGATAATTTTAAGAAACTGGAGATCATTATGTTAAGTGAAATAAGCCCAATAAAAATAGGAAATACCATGCGTTCTGTCTCATATGTGGAAATTTAAAAAATCAAAATAATTTAAATATTTTAAATTTTGTAAAAGTCAATCTGAATTTAGAATAGTGAAAATGATGGAGTGATAGATAATGTGAAAATATTTTACATGGAAACTTTGGCCATTAAGCGAGATATTTGCTTAATATTGGAATATTTATACTTTATAAAACTGGTTCATATAGTTAGTAGATGTGCAAGATACTTCTAAATAATATATATAAAATCTTTGTGAGTTTCATAACTGATTCAATACTTGTGTACTTCATTAAAATATTTTTTTTTTTTTTTGACAGGTAGAGTGGACAGTGAGAGAGAGAGACAGAGAGAAAGGTCTTCCTTTGCCGCTGGTTCACCCTCCAATGGCCGCCGCTGCAGCCGGCGCACCGCGCTGATCCTGGCAGGAGCCAGGAGCCAGGTGCTTTTCCTGGTCTCCCATGGGGTGCAGGGCCCAAGCACCTGGGCCATCCTCCACTGCACTCCCTGGCCATAGCAGAGAGCTGGCCTGGAAGAGGGGCAACCGGGACAGAATCCGGCGCCCCAACCGGGACTAGAACCCGGTGTGCCGGCGCCGCAAGGTGGAGGATTAGCCTATTGAGCCACGGCGCCGGCTTCATTAAAATATTTTCTGACCATGCCATTTGATGCCTAGCTGAATTTTTAAACAGCTCTTAGGGGAGCTTAAATCAGTGAAACAACATTACATTAATTAAATTTTGATTTTTTTTTAACTTTTATTAAGACACTCTGGCAAAAAAAAAAAAAAAGAAAACCTAAATTTGATTTTAAAAACTTTCTTTAAAAATCATGAAATACGGTAAGGGTTTGAAAGATTCCAATGATATCTGGAAATAAAATGTGTTGTGTATTGACAAAAAAATGAGTGATGTTTATGTAAACTATTATTTAACTGTTCAAACAAAATATTATACTGGGGAAAGAAATAAACCAGCAGAGGTTGTAGTGGTTCCTTCCCAAAAGGACAGATCACTATTTCCATAATCTAGGACACATTCCTGAAGTGTCCCCTATATTTTAACTAAGTAATGAAGCATTAGAAGACTTCATACTGAATACATTACTGCAAAATAAATACAAGATATGGAGGCACAGTATAAATATGTAACACTGATATTAAACAAAGGGGATATACCTTTAAAAAGATCTAATAGAAATTATGGGAATATAATAGAGAATGGTAAAATATCCAAAAAAGACCCAGGGTGTTACACAGCATATATCATAACAAAGCATCATCTAATACCCTGCAGATACTTAACAATTTTTGCATCAATTAAAAATTTGAAAATACAATAGAACTTGGAAGAATGTGTGCAGATATATATACTTATTTCCAGACTCACTGTTTTCTATGTTATTTTTTCAGTAAGGTTTGCCAACTATTAACCATCCAAAATGAGAAACAGAACATCAGGGACGGATTTCATCCTCCTGGGTCTGACGGATAACCCTGAATTGCAGATCGTGGTTTTCTCCTTTTTCTTTCTCACGTATGTACTGAGTGTTACTGGAAATCTGACCATCATCTCCCTCACCCTGCTGGATTCCCACTTGAAGACCCCAATGTATTTCTTCCTCAGAAACTTCTCCTTCTTGGAGATTTCCTTTACTTCTGTTTGTAATCCTAGATTTTTGATCAGCATCATCACTGGAGACAAGTCGATATCCTACGATGCTTGTGTAGCTCAGCTATTTTTCTTTATCTTCCTTGGGTCCACAGAGTTTTTTCTCCTGGCCTCCATGTCCTACGATCGGTATGTGGCTATCTGCAAGCCTCTACATTATACAACCATCATGAGCAGCAAGATCTGTTACCAGCTTTTAATCAGCTCCTGGCTGGCAGGCTTCCTGGTCATTTTTCCACCACTGGCCATAGGGTTAGAGCTGGATTTCTGTGCTTCCCATGTCATCGACCATTTCACCTGCGACTCTGCTCCTTTGTTGCAAATCTCTTGCACAGACACAAGTACTCTAGAACTCATGAGCTTTGTTTTAGCTTTGTTTACTCTTATGACTACATTGACACTAATAATCCTCTCCTACACTTACATCCTCAGAACAATTTTCAGACTCCCCTCCGTTCAACAAAGAAAAAAAGCCTTCTCCACCTGCTCCTCACATATGATTGTTGTCTCTATCTCTTACGGAAGCTGCATCTTCATGTACGTGAAAACGTCAGCCAAGGAAGGAGTCGCACTAACTAAAGGGGTAGCTATTCTCAATACCTCTGTTGCACCAATGCTGAATCCATTTATTTACACTCTAAGGAACCAGCAGGTGAAACATGCATTTAAGGGTGCGATGAGAAAGATGCTTTCCTCAAAAACATCGATCTAAATGTGATTTATTACAGCAACACATACAACAATAAATATGTTTTTGTCTTAGTTCTTCTGTCTTCTTACTTTTATCTTGTCTCAGAAACATAACTGTGCTAATTTGTATTTATTGTTTTTATATTATAATTCCTTTGATGAATTTGTGCATAAAATGAGTAAGGAATTATCTGATGTATTTTTATACTGTGCAATTCAAAGATAGAACTAAAGTCACTTAGTATAGCATATACTACAAGTACTATGCATGTCGATATTAATCATTGCACATATTTTAACAGAATAATATATTGAGCTTCTTGTTAATTCATGTATGTATTTATATAAATGTACCTACAAGTGCACGAACATGTGTGTATTTGCATAAATGTTTTAATGTCTGTGTGAGCATATGATTACCCTGTTTCTAATAATTTTTGAATGATACATGGAAGAAACTATCCCATATGGGATACAAGAATAGCTGATTTACAAACAAACAGTAAATTAAGAGTTAAGCAGTATGAAAAAAGTGCATGCTCATTTTTGTATAATTAAATTTAACCCACAACTTAACTATATCTTCTGCAAAATTTAAAATTGAAATACATTTGTGACCATGATAGCAAATACGTAATGAATACAATAATTTTGCTGGTTAATTTTTACCTTCAGTGCCATTTGTTATGTGAACAATTAAATAAGAAAAATTAATGTAACTATGACTTTAAGTATAATGTCATGACTTAGAACTTTTTAAAATACAAGTAATTCTTGGAAGAAAGGCAATAGCATGTAATCATGTTTCCATAAATCTTTCAACAGAGTGAGCAACATTTTTTTGAGAATGACATTTTTTGGGGAACTTACCTTACCTAAGGTTGTGATTTAAGGATATTTATCCACACTGTATACCACTAATAGTATTGTATTGTCTCTTTCATCAATTGTCTCAATTTTAATATTTGCACATTATATTATGTGGGATAATATTGGTTGCTAAATAAAGAAAAAAGATAAAGAATTAAGATTGAGGAGACTGAAAATATAAGGAAGACTTGAAAGGTCTAAAAACCCCCCATCTCAAGAGCTGGAAAGAACGATTCATGTAGGATGACTATTAATTTCTCTTGAAGCCTTCTGGTGCTTTCTGTTTTAGTATATCTTTAATTGTTTATACTTTGTTTCCTTATCCCCAAAACCAGTCTTCTGTCATATAATAAGTAGACTAGACTGTGGGGCTCTAATTGACTCTTTCTTGTTTGTTTATGTTGACAATTTATTGATATATCATTTATATATACAAGAACTACCTATTTACTGCATACGATTGGATGAGTTTTGGCATACATACAAGCCCATAAAACTGTGAGCACAATCAAGGTAATAAACACACTCATATCCTCCAAAGTGGTTTCCTGTCTACCCCTTTTTGTTTGTTTCTGTTTTTTTTATTTAGCAGGAACCCTTAACATTAGCTGTAACTTCTTATCAAATTTTTGTGTTTTTTTAATTTCTTTATTTATATAAAGTGAACAAATTTAGTGCAATTCCTATATACAGATTTAGGAAAGGCAATACTTCCCATCCTCCTTCCTCCTTCCTTTCTTATTCGTAAAATATTTACAATCACGCACTTCCCCTCTCCCGTTCCCTCTCCTCTCCCTCTTCTCTCTTTCCTTTCCTCTCTCTTACTTTTCCTCTCCCTCTCTCTGTCACTCTTTCAAATAAATAAGTCTTTTAAAAATTTACACAGAAACTGTGATTTTTAATTTCCCTTCATTATTGACCCAAAACAACACATCATCCAACCAGCCCTCCAAACTCTTTAATTTTATGGTTTTTTTTTTTTTTTTTTTTTGACAGGTAGAATTAGACAGTGAGAGAGCAAGAGAGACAGAAAGGTCTTCCTTCCATTGGTTCACTCCCCAAATGGCTGCTACGGCCAGCACTGGGCCGATCCAAAGCCAGGAGCCAGGTTCTTCTTCCTGGTCTCCCATGTGGGTGCAGGGGCCCAAGCACTTGGGCCATCCTCCACTGCCCTCCCAGGCCACAGCAGAGAGCTGGACTGGAAGAGGAGCAACCAGGACTAGAACCCAGCGCTTATATGGGATGCCGGCACCGCAGGCGGAGGATCAGCCAGGTGAGCCATGGCGCCGGCCCCTTTATTATGTATTTTTAAAACACTATCCACAGTCACTTTGAGACATTCTTATTAAATACACTTACTTTAAAATCTTACATGCATATTTTCTAAGCAGGAATTCATTAATACGATGATTCATAATTGTGTAAACTATTTCTCAATGTCATCCATCTAACAATGATGCTATAAGGCATTGTTTGTGGACAGAATAAATAATGTGTAATCTATGTATGTTTTTTGATTTTTCAAATGTAGATACATTTTCCTGTGATTAACAAAATCAGAATTGATTTTACAGGGACACCATATACATAGTAATTTTTCAGAGTGTGAGTTTTCATAAAATAGATATTTTACAAAATAATTATATAATGTGAGATTCTGTGTGGCAAAATATTTTGATGATTGAAAAACAGGCTCAATGCAGTTGGGAATTAAATCGTATTTGCACTTTTTTAATTCATCAGGATGAGCATTGGCCTCTGCTTGAGGCTGGTGTTCCATCTTACTGTCTCAAAGGAAGGTGGCTCTGCTCCTCCCTGTTCTAGTTGCTCCATCAAAGTTAATTACACAGGGTCGTTAGTGATGATTAAATCAGGTCACGAAGGATCCTCTATTCCGTTCATGCCAGTAATCCCAGTGCACCTCCAGGAGGCAGGACAGAAAGCATAAATGTTTTCATTTTTAGAGTAGAAAGGCTAACTCCTTGCTTAAAAACATCAGAGCATCTGCTCTTTCCAAGCCAGAGGAAATTCTCCTGTTCTCTTCTTTACGTTAGATTTTCCTACCACCATGGTGGGGACCGAAGAAAACGTATCTAGAGCCTGAAATAACGAACAGTGTGTAAAGAGGGTCTTTACCTGATGTGAAAGTGGGGACTAGAACTGCAGACCTGCAGAAGATGCCTGTAGCGTAAATGCAGGATGAAGGGCTTGTAGACCAGCAGTACTGAGTCACGTCTTCCTGCCCACAGCACAGTCAAACCCTCTAAGGTACTGCCGGCTGAAAACATAAAGAATTATCAAAATTGTAAGTACCATAGGAAAGATATGAGGTTTATTTTCTCTTTCGAGAGATGAGGGAAAGAAATATTTGTTGGTATATTATAATTTCATTAGTCAAGTTTGTTTCAACTTTTTACTGTAGGAAATTGTAGTGAGCGAATTTTGGAATTCTTCAACAGCCCTTTGACAATACTGATGTGATAGCCAGGGCATTGTTATGCATCCATAGTAAATAAGTAAATAAATAAGTTTACAGAAAGTAAGTTTCAGTCATTTATGAAGCATAATTTCATATGTGGCAGTTAACATAGAATACAAAAAAGTGTAAGAAGGAAACTTGCTGAACATTGTGGTTAACGATGCATTAAGCATATAACTATAAAGTAAACTGAAATTACGTAATTGCAAAAATTAAGGGAAAAAAGAAAGGAAGGTAGGGTTATCTTCTTGAAATATCTATGAAATACATGATTTTTTTCTCTTTATATTAATAAAAAATCTTTAAAATTTTAAAAGCCCCAGAAATATAACTTACAATTCCTTATAATATACACCAAAAACAAATAGTACATTGTTATAATTTCGACATTTGTAAATAATAAACATTCTTTCATGTTGAAAAATTAAGCATAAATTATCCAATCCTTCCTAAATTCTACTTCAATGAAAGTGTTCCCTTAATCTATAATTGAGACAAATTCCTCTGTTGAGAGGATTTTTTGTTTCCGTCAGAGAAGAACTGCATGGGATTATACAGCTTCAAAAGCTGATGTCACAGAGGCAGTTTCTGCCTGATGTGTGTTCAGAGTGAAAGCATGAAAAAGAAAATGACAGGAATGACGTCAATTCTTAGTTCCTTCATAGTCTTCTCTACCAAACTGCACTTTTGTGGCCCTACAGTGGTCAGCAGAGAATGAATTATTAGACAAAACACAATCAAAAACAAGGCCTAGGAAATTATTTGCACAATATTGTAATTGTATAAAAGAGAAGTCATTTATAAATCTGTCTTAACTAAAAAATTCAAAAATGGAATTTGCAGAAAAGAAAGAATGGAGGCTACATGGAAACACTCATGGAATTTGAAAACAAAAAATTCTGTTTTCCTTTCTTGAATAAGCTATTGACTAGCAGGAAAGACAGTAAAAACCAGTCTTTGTAGAGAAGGTCATCAAAGGAAGCAGTTTCAGTGTTGAGGATTTCTGGGAAACCCTTCAGGAATTTCATTAAGAAATGCACATGACAGGATGTTGGCATATTCATGTGGGGGCAACCAGCAAGCTTTGAGAGCGTCTTCATTCTAGCTGCGCCAGGTCTGCTCTATTTCCCTAAACAGAATTTTTCATTCGTTTCCTGCATACATTTATTTTCCTATGACTGTCCCTTTAAAGCAAGGTGGGCCTTGCCATGTGTGCTTCATGTTATTTCACAGGATATAAGATCTTAAAAAGAAGAAATTCTTTTGTCCAGACCCAGTGGACTCATGTTAATCTCGGGAAATTTTAAAAAGCAAACTGAAGGGGAAAATCATTCATGATTTCACTTTATTCAGTGTTGGAGAAGCAGCAAAAACTTGTATTTTCAAATAAAACACGTGCTCATTTCTATCATTGTTAATAATTTTTTCTAACTTTTATTTAATGAATATAAATTTCCAAAGTACAGCTTATGGATTACAGTGGCTTCTCCCCCATAACGTCCCTCCCACTCACAACCCTCCCCTTTCCCACTCCCTCTCCCCTTCCATTCACATCAAGATTCATTTTCGATTCTCTTTATATACAGAAGATCAGTTTAGGATACATTAAGTAAAGATTTCAACAGTTTGCACCCACACAGAAACATAAAGTGAAAAATACTGTTTGAGTACTAGTTATAGCATTAAATCTCAATGTACAACACACTAAGGACAGAGATCCTACATGAGGAGTAAGTGCACAGTGACTCCTGTTGTTGACTTAACAAATTGACACTCTTGTTTATGGCATCAGTAATCACCCTAGGCTCTTTTTTTAAGATTTATTTATTTATTTGAAAGTCAAAGTTACACAGAGAGAGAAGGAAAGGCAGAGAGAGGGAGAGAGGTCTTCCATCCACTGGTTCACTCCCTAATTGGCCGCAATGGCTGGAGCTGCGCCGATCTGAAGCCAGGAGCCAGGAGCTTCTTTCAGGTCTCCCACATGGGTGCAGGGACCCAAGCACTTGGGCCATCTTCTACTGCTTTCCCAGGCCATGGCAGAGAGCTGGATTGGAAGTAGAGCAGCCGGGACTTGAACCGGCACCCATATGGGATGCTGGCACTGCAGGCGGTGGCTTTACCCACTATACCACAGCGCCGGCCCCCATTGTTAATAATTAATGCTGGCTGAGGATCAGGCATAGTTGTTGCCCCATGAAGAGGAGTAGTCTTTTCCTTTTGCTGAAGCATGTGCATAATGATCACAGATACGACGCCCACAAAAGAAGACTCATAGTGTAGCTGAAATAATCCAGCAAGTTTTTTTTAATCATCCTACATTTGAGTCTGAATTTACAATGCACATATAAAAATTATGTGAGCACTTATCACATAAGGGACAGCACCAATGGGGAAGATAGATGATGATGTCAAAGAAAAGCAACAAAATTCCTTAATGGCCTAAGTGATTCTCAAGCATTAATATGCATACAAAATTCTTGATCATTATACTACAATTGTTCTAATTTCTCCAAGAGCACCTGACTTCACTTCTCCACTGTGTGAAAATTTATTAGATCTATGTGATTCCTAGGAGTGTATATTTACTACATATAGCTTTGAGTTTCAGAAGTCAAATTCAAGTATTTCCAAAAGAAGGTAATGCATTACAAAATACAGCAGTGGAGTTATCATTGTAAATCGAATGAGTTGTTTGGTAGAGAACCCAGTCTGGTGCCTAGCAAATGGCAGCCACAGAATGGGATGGTTTCGTTTGCTATAATTGCTTCGTATTTTCCAATAGTCAGGTGGAAGTGAACCTTGTGCTTTAATAAGAAGGAGAAGAGATGGAAGGGTCCAGAGCTTCTTCATCAATTGAGAAGAGTGGATTCAAAAGAATGTCAGATGGAGCCCTCTGCATTAAGAGCACGTAATAGTGATCAGCGAAAGGAGGTTGGCAGGTTAGCAAGGTGGGTGTGGAGGCAAATGCAGCATTTTCCACAACTTTCCATGTCCTGCACTAGTGGAAAGTCTTCCAGGAGGCAAAATATAGACAAATTAGGAGGGGAGAGGATTCTTGTCTTCTAGAAAAGGAGAAGATATATTCACCTTTACTCAATATATATAAAGACTGTAAAGAGAAATTTTTAAGTATATTATGCTTCTGAGGAGGATAACAAATAGGAAGCTGGTTAAATTTAAAGTTTAGATAAAAGGTCAAGTGAGAAGATGTCCAAGTAGAAAAGCAAAAAACAGTAAGTCAAATAATTAATCATTTTCCCTTAAAACTGCTAGGAAAAGGATTCTGGGTTGTCCTTTCCAAATGATACAGTTGGACTAATGTCTGCAGATGAAATGCAGCAATAGTCTGGCCACAGGACAAACAGAACAGATTCGGGACCCACTCTGTTGCCACAGTCTGTTGCTATCTGTGGAAGTTTCAATGTGTTTAGATAGTGCATAGTCTTCTGTAATTTCACAGATGTAGTGATTCCAACTTAATACGTCTGGACATAAGCTTACACCCATGAGATCATCACCATAATCAAGGTAATAAATATATTCATCAATTCTCAAAATTTCTCCATACCTCTTTTTCAGTTTTATTACCTTCTGGGGTGTGCGTGTGTGTGTGTGTGTGTGTGTGTGTGTGTGTTTTGTTTTGAGTTGAGTGTACAATCTGTAAAGTTTACAGATTGCTGGAACTTCCTCACCTTCCATAACTGAAGGTTTATAACAATTAAACAACTTCCCATTTTCCCAGGCCCTGGCAAACACCATTCTCTCTGATTTGATTTTATCAGTTTTTGGATCCTTATAACAGTAGAATCGTGCAGGATTTGTCTTGCTGTAACTTCTCACTAAATTTAGCATGATATATTTCAGGTTCATCCATATTATTATATGGTTTGTAATTCCTTCTTTTTAAAGCTAAATAATATTCTGCTGTATGAAAATATCACATTTTCTGTATCTATTCATCTATTAATAAACACTATACCGTGGCGATTTTGAATTATGTGGCAATGTACATGAGAGTGCAGGTATTTCTTTGAGATATTTATTTCTATTCTTTTTTATTTATTCCAAGAAATGAAATTGCTGGATCACAGAGTAGTTCTATTTTTAATTTTTTAAAATAATTTTAGACTATTTTCTATAGTGGAGGCCCTATTACACATTTCCATCAATAGTATGCAAGGGTTACAAAAACTCCACACCATTGCCAAAATGTATCTTTTAATGCTGTTGTTAATAGACACCCTAGAAATCATGAATTTATATCTCATTGTGGTTTTCACTTGCATTTCCGCAATGCCTAGTGCTGTTGAGCACTTTTCCATAGGCCTATTGACCATTTGCATGTCATCTTTGAAAAAAGTCTCTTTACATCCCTTTTCCACATTAATATTGACCTTCTTTGTTTTACTATTAAATTAGAATACTGACTTTCTTTAATACTGAGTTTATAGGATTTCCTATCCCTTACCAGACATATGGTCTGCAAATATTTTCTCTTGAGTTGTGTTCCAAATCTCCCTGAAGCTATGCAAATTGTCATTAATTGTTAATGTGCTCATTCTAAATGATAGGAAGATTAGAGCCCTTTTTTTTAACAATAGTTATTTAAAATCTGAAGAGTACGGATTATTTTCTTAATGTATCTTATTCCAAACTCCTGATATTCACAATATAAGAAAGACTCCTAACTATGACCACAGCTCCTGGGGATATGACAGAATCATTACAGAAGTTTTATTTGTTTTTTTAAACTAAACCTTTCCTACCTGTTCATCTTTAAGTCAACCTGTACCTGGTTTCCTTTCACTGCAAAAGGGAGAAATCCACTGCTAGTGTAAGATTGTATTCTTTACCTCAAAACTGCTAGGTCTGGAGAATTTAGAATGCTGTGACATTTTAGACGTGAAATTACGCCGCCTGTGGCACCGGCACACCGGGTTCTATTCCCGGTCAGGGCTCCGGATTCTGTCCCAGTTGCTCTTCTTCCAGGCCAGCTCTGTGCTGTGGCCTGGGAGTGCAGTGGAGGATGACCCAGGTCCTTGGGCCCTGCACCCCCTGGCTTTGGATCAGTGCAGTGTGCCGGCTGCAGCGCGCCAGCCGTAGTGGCCACTGGAGGGTGAACCAATGGAAAAGGAAGACCTTTCTCTCTGTTTCTCTCTCTCACTGTCCACTCTGCCTGTCAAAAAAAAAAAAAAAAAAAAAAAAAAAAAAAAAAGGACAGGAAAGCAGAAAGTAAAACAACTGAGGTCCCTACAGACAGTTTCGTAGGGAGCAGGTTCTAAAACACTGGAGAAAATACTGAGCACTGAACAAGGAGAGGAGAGGTGAGACAGCACCAGAAACAACCATCCAACCATCGTTAGTAGATAGGGAACTAATTATGAAGGGTGAGGTAAGGCGTAATACAGAAGCCAGTACAAACTCTGGAAAAGTTACTGGGAAAGGAGGATTCACAGAGTCCAGAACTGTGAATATTAAGAGTATAGTTAAAATGACCAGGTGGTTTGAATCATGAAAATTAGAACATTGAGCCAACTGCCAATAAGCATAAAGAAACAGATTAGTCTTGATTCATTTAAACCACTCTGATGTGTTTCTCACCAAATTTCCTAAGCACATATAAGGGTAGGAGTATATAAAATATTGGTGCTACTTTAAGAAAGTTTGCCAAAACATACAGGAGAAATGTAAGTACCACGTAGAATACAATCCAATGTGTTGTATTCCAAGACAGAATAAACGATGGACACTTGGGAAGGACACAGCAGCGTAATTTCACGTTCTCTCAGTGAATAGATGAAGTTTCCCATGAAGAACTAACACCTAAAGAGAACCCTGAGGGGCTCACAGACATTTGTCACTCAAAAGAGTGGCCTGTGCAGAGGAGAGAACATGTGGTAAATAAGAATTCCAAGTCGTCAGCGTGAGTGGAACTTAAACCATGAGAGAAAATGGTAAGGAGAAAGGAAGTGATGAGACGGGAAAATCAAGGAGGGAATAGTCCATAAGGAGCCTTGCGGGGCCATAAAAGAGGTTCAGCTTTATCAAGAAACCGTGAATACTAGAAGAAAAGAAAGCTCAAGAAAGGAGATGACGTCAGAGCATGAGGGAAAGGAGGTGTCTGCCTCTGTATTCACACATGTGGTGCCTGCAGATACAGGGGCCGCTCTGGGGGTCCTGGGGTATCCATGGATGTTGGCAACTGTAGAAAGTCCTGGAAATCCTGGGAACAACTCCATGGAACAGTCTGTATACTCAGCACGGTTGTTGTGGGGAATAGACCTCGTCTCCAGAGCACATTGTGTGAGTGATAAATCAGTTACACTGGGTGAAATCACCATTGGAGAGTATAGTGTAAGAATAACAGATAGAAAACAAGAAGTGAGAGTTCTGAAAATAGTCTATTGAGCAATACCAATACATCACATGGGAATAGAAACGGAGGCTAGAAACAGAGAAAGTAGAAAAAGAGCTTGAAAACTAGGAGGCAAATCAGAATGATATCACAGAACTCATCGTAAAAATGATTTAACTTTATTTTTTAAATGCTGTGGCAATGCCAGGCCAGACAAAAATAAAAACATGTCAATGATTTCAACAATAACAAAGTTTTTATAGGTATTAGGAAAGCTGAAGGAGGCTGGAAGTGAAAGTCTTAAAATTGATTTTTAACTTTTTAAGATTAAAATGTTATTAATTTTCAAAATTAATTTTAATTATTAATTTTAATGTAATTATTTCAATTTTTGATTTATTTAATTTTAATTTTAACTTTGGAGTTTTAAAGTTTATTAATTTCATTTGAATTTAATTAAATTTTTAATTTAAAGCCTAAATTAACTGTCAGTTAAGCTGAGATGGTAACATTATTTTTTTTCAAAAGAATGAAAACATCATGAAAATCAGCACAGCCTAGAAGATTCTATGTAGTGAAGCTAAATGTAGATTAGCTTCTGAGTTGTTGAGAGAAAATGGTCCATAATCAATTAACTGAATGTTATCTGAAAGCATATGATGACATCTCTGTTGTAAATGTCGTGACCATAATCTTTTCTAACACTATAAATAAAACAGTTGCATATCAAGTCATCTATAGGTATCACAGTATTACTAAGAAGGAACACAATCAGAAAAAAGGGACAAGAGAAAGAATCAGTATCTAAGATTGTATTCTGTTGTCATTTTTCCTTGTTTTCCAGGAGAAATCCATCTTGCCCTTAAAACCATCCTTGGAAAGTGACAATATATTTAATTGCCTGTATATATCATCTAGCAGTTTGACTTGAACCAAGAGCTTTTAAGTACATGTGAAATGACATCCTCCTTATGCAAGCCACTTGGAAATCTGACCCAGGTAATGGATTACAACCAACAACATTTGGAAATCATGAGGGACAAAAAATGACCAAAGAAACAATTGGATAGTTTCACACAACACAAATCCATAGGGCAGCTCCACTGCTCATAGCTGTGAGATTCAGGAAGGCTTTTGAAGTACTGGCAATGCTGATTATACAGGGAAAGGAGAAAATAAGCATAGACTGGCTTGTCTGGCTTCCGTATGCACAGTCCTGCTGTAGACTTTGACAATCTGTCTTCTTGCCAAAGCTTGATTTTCCCATGAAGATCAGGAAGATATCAAAGACCAGTAATGAGAAACCACACCGCAATAACAACTTTCATCCTGCTGGGACTGACAGATGACCCACAACTGCAGGTGCTGCTTTTTCTCTTTTTACTTCTCACCTATGTGTTGAGTGTAGCAGGGAACCTGACTATCATCACCCTCACCTTGGTGGACCCCCACCTTCAAACGCCCATGTACTTTTTCCTCCGAAATTTTTCCTTCTTAGAAGTCTCATTTACCACTGTATGTATTCCTAGATTCCTTTACAGTCTAATGACTGGGGACAATATCATTACCTACAACGCTTGTGCCAGTCAAATATTCTTTGTCATTCTCTTTGGAGCCACAGAATTCTTTCTCCTGGCAGCAATGTCATATGACCGCTATGTGGCCATCTGCAGACCCCTGCAGTACATGAGTGTCATGAGCTCCAGGATGTGTACCTTATTAGTCCTCTCCTGTTGGGTAGCTGGTTTAATGATCATCATCCCGCCCCTGAGCCTGGGTCTCCAGCTTGAGTTCTGTGACTCCAACACCATTGATCATTTCAGCTGTGATGCAAGTCCCCTCCTAAAGATCTCATGCTCAGACACTTGGCTAATAGAACAAATGGTTATTTTCATGGCTGTATTTGCACTCATGACCACCCTACTCTGTGTGGTCCTGTCCTACACATACATCCTCAGGACAATTCTGAGATTCCCCTCTGTCCAGCAAAGGAAGAAGGCCTTCTCCACCTGCTCGTCCCACATGATTGTGGTTTCCATCACCTACGGCAGCTGCATCTTCATCTACATCAAGCCCTCTGCTAAGGAAGAGGTGGCCATCAACAAGGGAGTGTCGGTTCTCACAACTTCTGTTGCACCCTTGTTGAACCCCTTCATTTACACCTTGAGGAATAAGCAAGTGAAGCGAGCTTTCAATCACTCTGTGAAGAAGATTGCACTTCTCTCCAAGAAGCGGAAGGTCTGATAGATCAAAATAAAATGAAAACACTTGACCAACGATCTTATTGCACCTTCTAGCTTACTTCATTGCTTGCCGCCTACAATTCTTTTCAATCTCACCTTTATAAAACTCCTTATTCTTTTTAACAGAACTGATAGATAGTGTTTTCCCTCACTGTGAGACTGAAAAATGTATTTCTAAGAAATTAAAGTTTTCTCTGCTTCTGAGTTAATCTTGTCCTCATTGTTCTGAAGAAGGAAATAAAGTGCTTTTATAAAAAGTATATGAATGATCTGTGTATTAAATTTTATGGTAATGGTACTAATTTCATCCTCCAATATAAAGTTATCAGAATTAATATCATAATAATAATCATAGCAAAAATGGAGAAAAATGGAACATAAGGATTAAAAATAAATTGTGAAGCCAGTGCTGCGGCTCAATAGGCTAATCCTCTGCCTGCGGCACCGGCACACCGGGTTCTTGTCCCGGTTGGGGCGCCGGATTCTGTTCCGGTTGCCCCTCTTCCAGGCCAGCTCTCTGCTGTGGCCCGGGAGTACAGTGGAGGATGGCCCAAGTGCTTGGGCCCTGCACCCCATGGGAGACCAGGATAAGCATCTAGCTCCTGCCTTCGGATCAGCGCGGTGCACTGGCTGCAGTGCGCTGGACGTGGCGACCATTGGAGGGTGAACCAACTGCAAAGGAAGACCTTTCTCTCTCTCTCTCTCTCTCTCTCTCTCTCTCTCTCACTATCCACTCTACCTGTCAATAAATAAATAAATAAATAAATAAATAAAGGGTTTGGGGCTGCAATACAGTGGGTTAAGTCAGAACAGAGTGTTCGGGGTGGACTTCCACCACAACCTCTGATCCGGCTGCCTGATAATGTGTTTGTGGGGCAGCAGATGATGGCTGAAGGGCTTGGGTCCTGCCACCCACACGGGAGACCCAGATGTAGCTCTTGACTCCTGGCTTCAGCTTGGCCCAGCCCTGACTGTTGCAGGTATTTCTTTGGGGAGTGAACCAGTGGGTGAACTCTCTCTCTCTCTCTCTCTCTCTCTCTCTCTCCACACACACACATACACACACACACACATCTCTCTCTCTCTCCATATACACACGTGCACACACACACACACATATAAGTATACACACACAAATATAAATACTAAACTAGTATCACACAATCAAAATTATAACTCACTTCAAAGGAAAATGCTTTCTTAACATTGTGACATTTCAAAAATTTTAAATAATTCACTATATTATATTTTAAAGAATAAGATCTCCTGGAATATTTTAAGTATATTTATTAGTAACAAGATTTAATTTATCTAATAATTTAAATATAGCAAAAATGTGTTTCTTTAAATTATTTAACAGATTCAGTTATTTCAGATTCTATATTTTATAATGCAACAAAACACCATATTCATTTTATTCTAGCAGGCTTTTAGAGAAAATTGATTTTGCTATTTTAAGTTTCTGGTGTAGAAAAGTTTTCATATTGAAGAACAGAAAGTTAAAATCAAGGTGAGTAGAGAGGAAATAGTTTCTAATCTCAGGTGACCTAAAGAAGACAAACATTGTTTCAATTTTTAAGGTCTGTTTATTTGAAAGAATTACGAAGAGAAGGAGGGAGAGACAAGAGAGATACTGATATCTTCCATTTCCTGGTTCACTCCCCAAATGACTGCAATGGCCAGAACTGGGCTGGTTTGAAGCCAGGAGCCAGGAGCTTCCTCCGGGTCTCCCACGCAGGTGCAGAGGCCCAAGGACCTGGGCCATCTTCCCCTGCTCTCCAAGGCACATCAACAATTAGCTGGATCAGAAATGAAGCAGGAAGGACTCAAACCAGCACTCCTGGGATGCAGCGTCACGGGCAGTGGCTTAACCTACTGCACTATAACACCGGCTCCCATATTTCAATTTAAACTAAAAGAGCCAAATTGGTTTTATTTGTTCAAAGTTTCTTTTATGTTTTCCCTTAATATTTCAATAAATGATATTATTTGTTTGAAGCAGAAAATATCTTTCTCAATACAGCTCTGAAAGCTTGTTTAACTTGCTGGTTCCTCAGAGTATAAATGAATGGGTTCAACATAGGGGCAACTGAAATATTAAGCACAGCTACTCCCTTGCTTAAAGAAACTCTTTCATTTGCTGTTGGCTTTATGTAGATAAATATACAACTACCATAAGTGATGGAGACAACAGTCATGTGAGAAGAGCATGTGGAAAAAGCCTTTTTCCTTTGCTGAGCTGAAGGGAGTTTGAGAATTGTTCTGATAATGTGGGAGTAAGAAAGGACGACCAATGACAATGTGACCAGCAGTGTCACGGCAGCCAACAAGAAAGCAATCAGTTCCAGTAAATGTGTGTCTGAGCAAGAAAGTTCCAGGACAGGAGAAACATCACAAATGAAGTGGTCGATGATATTGGAGGCACAGAAATCCAGATTCAGACCCAGAGTCAACGGCGGGAAAATGAGCAGGAATCCAGCTACCCAAGAACTGAGTACAAGTTGATGGCAGACCTTTCTGTTCATGATGGACGAGTAATGCAAAGGTTTGCAGATGGCAACATAGCGGTCGTAAGACATAGCAGCCAGAAGGAGAAACTCTGTGACCCCCAAGGAAATGTAGAAAAACAACTGAGCTATACAACCATTATAGGAAATGCTCTTTTCCTTAGTTGCAATGGTGATCAAGAATCTAGGAATGCAAACACTTGTGAACAAAATTTCCAGGAAAGAGAAATTACGGAGGAAGAAATACATTGGCGTCTTGAGATTGGACTCCAGCAGAGTCAGTGCAATGATGGTTAAGTTCCCCATCAACCCTAACATGTAATTTAGAAACAGAAACAAGAAAATTATAATCTGTAACTGTGAATCATTTGTCAGTCCCAGCAGGATAAACTCTATCTGCCTTGTGTGGTTCTTCATTTCTCTTTTGTGAATTCCACTTTATTCTGGAAATAAAAAGATACAAAAATCAGAAACTACATGAGTAGGTTTATAAACAAGAAAAGATACAGGAAAGGAAGTACATTCACAAAGATACCCATTAAGAGGCAACACTCCATAGATGCTGAAGACGTGAAATAGAACTATGCAACAGAAATTGTTTACTAAGATTTGAAAAGTGTTGTAGCAATCACCTCATTTTTGGAAACTCATCTGCAAAACCCATAATAGTTTATTTTTTCACCTTCCCAGTTCAAGCTTCTAGTTAATTACAATTAATACCAAGTTTGTCTACTTGTTAAATAAACCATAAAAGGATCTTGAATCAGGATTCAAACATGGTTAATCCATCCAAAGAAAATATGCCAGTGAAATGAATTAAGTTTTGAAACTTTATATTTCAGATAGAAGTGACATTTGTTTAGATTCTCATTGCAGCCTCTTGAAACTTCTCTATAAATTACTGAGGAAGATACAGGGAAATGTCCAGGAAAGTATGGGTTTATACAATAAAATAAGTACAAATTAAATCTAATAAAATTAAAATTGAATATTAAGTATAGCCACATTTGCAAAAAAAAACAAGAATTTATTTAGGACTTCAATGTATTTCAATGTTTTGCCACATGTAGCCAAGATTATGGGAATAAAATGGAGAATAGAAAATGCATTGCAACTCTTCCCAATCTCAACCTGTTTACAGGTACCTAAAATCTAAACCTGTTTATCAGATATAACTGTAAGAGTGAAAAATCAGGGTTTTTTGGTCACAAGACCTGTGTCTCATGCCCCTAGCTGTTATTCATATACCCAACAGTGACTATTAAGGATACACCAGTGTGAGAAGGATGTATTGATGTAGATGGGATGGCCACATTCTGATACTATTTCATACTTATCATTAGCTAGACAGGTTTCCCAAGTGTTAGGTTGCCAGTGATGAAAACACAGTGAATGGTAAAATGAAGTACAGCAAAGTGGGATTAGAGACTGAATTAAACCTGTGCTGATCTGCCTGTGGATCTGAGAAAGAACGTACTAATGAGAGCTGAGACAAAGGATAATCCTCTCTCCATGTTTAGACAGGTCTTTCACTGTTGAACACTGAACTTCATTTATATAATTTTTTAAGGCAGAAAAATAAGAGAGAGAGAGCGCGCACTCCCCTCTGCTGGTCACACCCCAAATCAATGGCTGGGACTGGGCCAGGTGGAAGCAGGGATCCAGAATTACTTGAGCCCCCACCACTGCTTTCCAGAGTCTGCACTGTCAGGAAGCTGGAGTCGGGAGCCACAGCTGGGACTCTGACGTGAGACGCAGGTGTCTTAGTCTCCAAGCTAAATATCTGCTCCCAAGAATGGTTTAAGTGTTAAACTGAATACCACAAACAAAAATATAGCAGAACACAAGAAGAATAGAATAGGCAGGTCAGGATTTCAGAATCTCCTAGAATTTGTTTGTTGCATGGTCTGGGAATAATTACCCACTTCCTTATTTTCATCTATGAAAAAGCAATAAAATAGTTTTTGATTGACATTATAAGGATCAAATATATTACATACAGAACACATGAATGTGTAGTAATTGCCTAATAATCGGAGAGGAGACTAGTGCATGTAAACACTCAAAGTGTAGGCAGAGTTCTCACTGCCTTATCCTGCTCGAGAGTACACCTGCAGCAGGGGCTCCGCAGTCATTGAAATCTGCTGAGACAAGCAGAGGCCTATGGAGAGCAGAAAAGATTCTCCATCAACGTTCTGGAATAGATTATGTAATGTATAAACCATGATGTTGTAACTAAGCATAGCTCTCTGTTTCCAAGGGGCAGCAATTCTATGAGTATCAGATGTGTTCCAGCTTCTCAATGTGATAACACAAGTGTCTGAGAGAAATTTCTTCAAGTTCGCTTTTAGTATGCAGTGAAGGGAAAGAGTGACAGAATAGCAGGGAATTCAGTTTACAGCATCTTTAGAAACATGCTATTGGGAGCAATCGAAAGTTTAACTTAGCAGCTAAGATGCCCATGCTGCACATCAGACTGTACCTGGATCTGATTCCCAGAATTTGAGAAGTGAGCCAGTGGATAGAAGTTTCTCTCTCTCTCTCTCTCCCTCTCTCTCTCTCTCTCTTCCTCTTCCTCTTTGTGTGTGTGTGTGTGTGCACGCACGCCATTCTGCCTCTCAAATAAATCGAGAGATGTTACAAAAAAAAGAATACATTAACAAATTATAGAATAATAGCCAGAAAATAATTCCATTAATCTCGTAGGGACTGAAATTAGGATATATATTGTTGTAAAAAAAACTCTGAAATCCATGCGTTTTAAGGAGTCCTCAAAATGTGATAGAAATGTGTTATGAAAATGCATGACTTTAAAAAATTTGCACATTAACTTATCTTTTATTTGCATTTCTTATACATTTGCAAATACATTTATACAATATGGACAAATCTTAGAACTGTAAGTCAAAAGGTATGTTCCAGAAAACAACATATAACTGATAGCATATGTACAAACCTACATATAATACAATATGGTTGAGAGATAATGGATAGAGAAACATCATAATTGTTGATATATAGGTGATATAGATAGATGATAGACAATCTCAGAGAGAGAATGATATATTTCTCTATACATGGGTGTGCGTATGTATGTAAATGTTGCACTTATTGCAAAAAATAATTTTCTATCTAAAGATTATTACTATCATAGATGCCTAACTAATTCCAACTGAGTATTCCAGAAGAAATTTTACAATACTAAAGCATGCATCAAGACATTTTTGGTTCACAATATGTGAAAATCTATAATCTTGTCAATACTAAGAAAAGCAATATTTGTTGCAGTGAGTAGTTTGATTTTAAACTTAAATAATATGATGGCCCCAAATTAGTAATAATCAATTTTATGCTACCCATAATGCTACAGCAATAATTTTAGAGATTTTCACTTTGTGTTTTATCATCCAATATACATTTCTTAATTAAAGCAATACCAAGCTTTCTAAGAAGAGCAAGACTAGGTGATCAAGCATTAATAACTGACTAATTAGGCACCCATGTTCAGTCACCATTTGCAATGCCAGCATCAATAGGCATCAGAGTGAAAAACTTTAAGCATGGGGGAGACCAGAGTGGAGTTCTAGGCTTCTGGCTTCAGTCTGGCCCAGACCTAACTATAGCAGCCATTTGGAGAGTGAACCTGTGGATTGAAGTTAAAGATTCTGTCTCTCTCTCTCTCTTAGTCTCTGCCTTTTGAATGTATAAAATAAAACTCAATTAAATGCTTGATTAGTATTTGATTGATTAGATAAATAATTTCCTTTCAAGTGATCTAAATGGGCACTTAGAATATGCAAGAATAATAAATTGAAATTATTACAGTAATAAGACAGTTCAGTAACATGAACACAGAAAACAATTACCTAAAAAGGTAAACACTTTTTAGGTTACTTGAGAAGGTAAATGTCACGGTATTATTTAAGAGTGTAAAATGGAAAATACCTTCAATATGTAAAAATAAGTAATTTTCCAAGTAATTTTTATCAGGTAATAAAATTTTGAAGTAAAAACAGTAGTTAATATACATGAGTGCTCTTCAAAAAGTTCACTGTAAATGCCTATGATGAAAAAACTAGGTATGGTTTTCAAAATAAAGCACCAAAATTAACTTATTGTTTAATTCCATTTTTCAACATTTTGACATACCGTTGTAGTCTCATGTAAAATATTGTTAATACATTTTATATACCAAATACCAAAGAGAACTGTATAAGCTGATCCTATTTCTTATAAGGATCTACACAAAGTGCATTTAGTTATGATTTTTACAAATTCACACAAAACAATAGAAAGTAAAAATAAAAATATCTTTTCATAAGATATTATAGTGCATTCATATTTTAAGAAAAAAATCCAGTCATTATTAACAATATTCCATCCAAGAAAATCATCAAAAAACATACATTTTTTCCAATTTCTCTATTAACAGCAAAAATATTAGTGAATTCAGAAACTGATTGATTATTTTAGACATGTTTTTCACTAAAAGAAAAATGATGCACTTCATTTTCCTCTGAACTTTTGTTGCCAATTTGCAAAATAAGTCAGATGTTTCCACATAAACTTAGAACATAAGCACTGAAAGAGAAAGAAAAATAAAATATCCTATGTGGTATACAAAGTTTTTCTTCTTTTAAATTAAAATATTTAATTAGCATTCCTTCTTACACTCGTGTTATTAATAAATATCTTTGCCTCTTCTATTTTCCTTTTTGTTGTTGAATATGTAATATTTGTATTTCTATGTGATTTCCTCATGACTTCATTTATAAGTTTTAAAAACTCCACGTTACTTCATTAATCAGTTTTATTTTTAGTAAACATTTTCTTTTCTTTTCTTTCTTTTTTTTTTTTTTTTTTGGACAGGCAGAGTAGACAGTGAGAGAGAGAGACAGAGAGACACCCTCCAGTGGCCGCTGTGGCCAGCGTGCTGCGGCCAGCGCACCTTGCTGATCCAAAGCCAGGAGCCAGGTGCTTCTCCTGGTCTCCCATGTGGGTGCAGGGCCCAAGCACTTGGGCCATCCTCCACTGCACTCCCGGGCCACAGCAGAGAGCTGGCCTGGAAGAGGAGCAACCGGGACTGAATCCGGCTCCCCAGCTGGGACTAGAATCCGGTGTGCCGGCGCCACAGGTGGAGGATTAGCCTATTGAGCCGCAGCGCCGGCCAGTAAACATTTTCTTATTTTTTGTTACTTACCATGTTTATTTTCCTGTGTTACTAATTTTCCAAAGACTTAATTCCGGATATTTGATGGACATGACAGCTCTTAGAGCTTTACAGATAAGTCCAAATCTTCCTTACATTTAAGTTGACACTTTTTATTTCGCTAATGTCTGTGTTTTACCCTCTATTCTTTTTTTGCAAAATATAATGAGCATTTTTGTGATTAAATGTGGGATCCAGAGGATTTTCAAAAGCGTCAAATAGACTTTCATTCTTCGGTCAGGTCAGAGCAAATTAGGTAATCAATAATTATCAATGGTAAATTGTTGTTGTACATGTGTGTTGATCAGAATCAGCATTTCCAAAAGAGATATTTTCTTTAGTATTTCTAAATATGTACAAAACTGAGTGAAGTCAACTCTCCCAGAAAAAAAAATCTTGCTATGTTTTATTAACTAAGCAGTTTTATTAACTGTTTAGGTCGTTTTTTAATCTAGATAGAAGTAGAATAATCATCAGTCTTTCCACAATTCTATAGGACAGCGTATGAATAAAATCTCCTAAGGTCATTGAAATGCAGCTCCACGCCATAAATGAAATTTTATGCCCCTGCATGAAGACAATTAGCAATTATTAGTGCTCTACTTAAAAAGGAATAATAAAATAACACACTTAAATCTCTTTTTTGTAACTTATACTGTATTTGTAATTCTCAAATTTTTGAAGGAACAGTAATTCCACTGTTTTACTTACCATTAACAGTGTATGTTGTTATCCCTTTTTCTCTAGAATACATGAGAAACCATAATGAAAGGCAAATGGACTCACTGGAGAACAGTACTTAATATTGGCAGCAGGAAAATTAACATAACTTATCTCTCAGGTTAATTCAAAGCAGAGCTAAGCTATGAATGCTTTAATAGTATAAATTTTCTTCACTATCACATATATCTTAACGTGATTGGATCTATGCCTTGGATAACAAATATTTCTAATAAACTCATCTTTTTAATACATAAATTGTAACATAATGTATGTTAATATACCCAACTAGCCCCATCTCACAAGCCTTCACAAAGATGAACATAACTGAGATAATTGCCTGTTGCTTGCAAAATATTAACTAGTTTCCAATTATTTAAAAGGAGTAATGTTTCTCTGTGGGAAATCTAAGGGGAGATTCCCTATGGAAAACTAGGAAAGATTTAAAATTATCCAAAACAGCATATAAAACACTGGGTTTTTATTGTATATATAGTTGATTAAAATTTCATTTATTGTTAAGCATGATGATATAAAGTATCATGTTTGTCACATAAAAATAATCATTTCAGAACAATCATTATTTGTATTATAAATAATACGTATGTGTCAAAATACCAAAGGAAATTCCTTTGGGGATTATTTTTTACCAATATATGAATCCATCACTCAGAGAATAGCATATGTATGCCTGGTACAAATTTTACTCAAATTATGTTGTAATTATGTTCAATATTAAGAATAAATATAAACTTCTGTATAATATTATGATTTGAAAATGAACTTCTGAACACTTTCATCATGTTATAATGGAAACCTAAGTTTAAGCTTTTCTACGTATTATTAATAATTATAACAATAATCAAGTATTGAATATTTATTATGTGTGAGGCACTCTGCCAATTGTTGTGCATACATTATTCAATTAAATCACCATAATGCACAATGAAGACATAATTATGAACACTTTGCTGTTGAAAACTGAGAATTAGGGAAATCTTTCTCACACTCTTGAGTTTCAGTTTATGGAGACAAGACTGTAATAAATTCTTGAATTTCAAAGTATAAATTGTTAACTAAATGCCATCTTTCCAATAAAGCAAATGGATAGATTGATGATCGATGAGAGACACATGAAGATATACATAGATACAGATAGAAAAGAAAGGTAGTTAATTTAGATAATAGGTATAATATTCCTAACATTATATCTGTTATTTGAATGTAGAACAATGTTTTGAGTAAATGCATGATTTAAAAAGTAACACTTTTGTACTACAGCATACACATAAAAAAAACCTAAAATGAATTCATGAAGCTTTTCTACGTATACATTTTAGATAAAATGTTGAACAATGTTTTGAGTAAATGGATGATTTAAAAAGTAACACTTTTGTACTACAGCATACACATCAAAACAAAACTAAAATGGGCCAGCGTGGCGGCTCAATAGGCTAATCCTCCGCCTTACAGCGCCGGCACACTGGGTTCTAGTCCCAGTCAGGGCACCCGATTCTGTCCCGGTTGCCCCTCTTCCAGGCCAGCTCTCTGCTGTGGCCCAGGAGTGCAGTGGAGGATGCACCCCATGGGAGACCAGGTGAAGCACCTGTCTCCTGCCTTTGGATCAGCGCAGTGCACCAGCTGCAGCGCGCCAGCCACAGAGGCCATTGGAGGGTGAACCAACAGTAAAGGAAGACCTTTCTCCCTGTCTCTCTCTCTCACTGTCCACTCTGCCTGTCCAAAAAATAAAAAATAAAAGAAAACTAAAATGAATTCATGAAGCTTTTCTATGTATACATTTTATCTAAAATTTTGATATTCCAACTATATTATTATTGTATGTATTTTGAGTGAGAGATTTTAGATTTTTGTGATTTTTATTAGCACTCAGAGTTCTTAGACTGCCATTCAAAATACATTAAATTTTCTTATTGCCTTTTTGTCCCCTCTATTGGCTGTTACTCATTGTGAAATACTTACTTAATTTCTATTTGTATCCAATTATAGATTTGCCTGTCTTCATTTATATGACACTTTAAAATATCAACTTTAAACAGATCCTATATCATGTAATGCTTTCCTAATTTCATTTAACTATTCATTATTCTCTTGTATTTCTTTGAGTATCCTTACAATAATCCTTTTAAATTCTTTATAAAGCACTTCATTAATCTTCTTGATATCAAAGCATTATTGAGTTCCTTTATGGGCATGAAATTTCCTTGTTTTTTTTTGTATTCCTTGTGTCCCTATGTTGATGTTTGGGTACCTGGAGGATCATTTATCTCAATTTTTATTTGAGGGGCAGAAGTACCAAGACAGAGAGAGAGAGCGCACTCCCATCCATTGCTTCTCTTCCCAAATATCCATGACAGTGGGAATGAACTTGGTCAAACCAGGGAGCCAGGAACTCAATTCACAACCCCCACATGGGTGGAAGGGATCCAACTACTTGGACCATAGCCACTGTCTCCAAAGGTTTGCATTGGCAAAAAGCTGGAATCTGGAACCATGGCTGATAATTGAATCCAGGAACTCCGGTGTGGGACACAGGTGCCTCAGCCACCAGGATAAATGCCTGCTCCCTCTATCACTTTTATTTTATTTTATTTTATTTTATTTTATTTTATTTTACTTTTTGCCAGGCAGAGATAGATAGTGAGAGAGCGAGAGCGAGAGCGAGAGAGAGAGAGAGAGAGAGAGAAAGGTCTTCCTTCCACTGGTTCACTCCCCAAATGGCCATCACGGCCAGCGCACTGCGCCAATCCAAAGCCAGGAGCCAGGTGCTTCCCCCTGGTGTCCCATGCAGGT
This sequence comes from Oryctolagus cuniculus, assembly GCF_051225735.1. Taxonomy (NCBI): domain Eukaryota; kingdom Metazoa; phylum Chordata; class Mammalia; order Lagomorpha; family Leporidae; genus Oryctolagus; species Oryctolagus cuniculus. The sequence goes on from NC_142877.1 coordinate 58,052,833, forward strand.
GCAGGGGCCCAAGCACCTGAGCCATCCTCCACTGCCTTCCCGGGCCACAACAGAGAGCTGGACCAGAACCCAGAGCCCATACGGGATGCAGGCGCCACAGGCGGAGGATCAACCAAGTGAGCCACGGAGCTGGCCACCCCTCTATCACTTTTAATGCAAGGCTTTTGTGGATTGAAGGCTTTTTCTTGAGGATCTATCTTAGGTGTGAATTTGGTAGGTTACTTCAGCTTTAATTCCAAATGGGTGCTGACTTGCTGTCTCCATGTATCATCTTTCACTATTAATGTTGGCATGTTGAGCACACTACTCCCTCCTGCTTGGGAGCGATGCTGGGTCTGGATCACAGCTTCACTTCTGATTCCAGCTTCATGCTAATGCACACCCTGGGAGACAAAAGATGATGGTCCACGTCCCTGTCACCCACATGAGATACTCACATTGAGCTCTTGTTCCTGGCCCAGCCCCAGCTGTTAGAGGTATTTGGAGAGTGACCCAACCAATGGGAGAGCTCTCTGTTTTCTGTCTCTTTCTGTTTCTCTCCCTCTACAGTTAATAAAAATATGATTATACCTCTTCCAGAAAAATCTCTCTTTCTCTCTCTTTCTCTCTCCTTCTCTTTCTCTCTCCCTGTCCCTCTATATATTCCCCTCCCTCTCCTTTTCTGCCAGGGACTAGAACACGCTGGCAACTTTTCTGCCTAAAACCCTTGCTTCACTTGACGTCCATGGTACCACACTCCTCTATGTTCTTCCCCAACCTCATAACAGACTCTTCTCTTTTTTTTAATTATTTTTATTTATTTGAAAGACTGAGTTACAGAGAGAGGTAGAGACAGAGAGAGAGGTCTTCCATTTGCTGGTTCACTCTCCAGATGGCCGCAACGGCCAGAGCTGTGCCGATCCAAAAGCAGGAACCAGGAGCTCCTTCCAGATCTCCCACGTGGGTGCAGGGGCCCAAGGACTTGGGCCATCTTCTAATGCTTTTCCAGGCTGTAGCAGAGAGCTGGATTGGAAGAGCAGCAGCCAGGACTAGAACTGGCACCCGTATGGAATGCCAACGCTTCAAGCCAGGGTATTAACCCTTTGCGCCACAGTGCCAGCCCCTTAACAGACACTTCTGACATGGTTTTTGCTTGTTCCTCATTATTGTGATCCTGGGTGTTGAACTGGACTTTTGCAATCAATCTTTCTTCTTCCTATACTCATTCCAAAGGTGTTTTCATTCAGTCTTGTGTTTTCAACTCATTTATAGGCTGATATCTCTCCTATTTCACCTCTAGTTAATATCTCACTAGTGAACTCTAGACCCATACAAAGGGTCATGTACCTGAATAAATCAAGTCTAAGAATTCCAAAAAGGAACCACTTTTAATTGCCAGTTGTGTTCTTGATAACACTCTTCCTAGAATCCAGAGCTAAACAGGTCAATGTCACCCATAACTTCTCTCTTTTGCACTCAAAATATAGTTTACTAGCAAATCATGAAAGATTTTTATTGAAAAATTTTTGGACTTAACCACATCTCATCAATCTCAGTGTCACTCTTTAGTTTAAAACCATCTTATTTTTTGATGTTTTATTTACATTTTTAGTAGGCAAAAGATTTAAATTGATGGTGAAGTCATTTCATTTGATAAATTAGTATTGGTCCCAATGGAAAATACGGTATTTTATCTTCAACGACAGGTAATACACTTATTTTTTTGTGAGAAGTATAAACTTATCAACACGGGCATTTCTATTCATATTTTATCTTTCTCGACCTCGGATGAGAATCAAACTACAAACTGTGGTATGGTGGGGGAGGTGACATGAGGAATAGCAAGAGGCCAATGAGCAATGAGTAACATTTTTAGGGGAAATGGGCAGTAAGGGAGATTAGAAGAACAAAATGAGACTATCAGAGATGTATGGTATGTGTGGAGAAATATCAAGGAAATTTACAAAAGTTTATATGAAGTGTGGCAGTGGGTTATGAATTATTCTCCCATTGCTTTATCTAAGAAATGTTCTCAAATCTTACATTTAGCACGAACTACTTCTGGCTTCAATATTTTCCATATTTGACATGCGTCTCCACCTTTATCACAATTGCATCATCCAAATAAAATGCAAAGAATATCTTAGCCAATTTGTGCTGCTGTAACAAGCAACCTGAGACCGGAGAATTTACAAAGAATGGAAATCTGTATTCTCGTAGTTCTGGAGGCTGCGACTTCCAAGAGCAAGGTGCCTGCAGATTCAACTGTCTGATGAAGGTTGCCCTCTTCTTCGAAGCTGGCACCTAAAGGAAGACCATTGTGTCCTCCCATGGTTGAACCTAGAAGAGCAAGCAAGCCTAATACTGAGAGAAGCTTCCCTTGTAAGGGCCTTCATTTCATTCACAAGGGAGAAACCTTCACCCCTTCAAGGGCCCACCTATTAATCCAATCACATTCACCATTAACCTTCAGTGCCTCTGTTTTGAAGAACGATTCAAACCATCATAGTTAGATAATTTTTAATTTTATAATTAAATAGAAACTTTCATTTCAGTCAGTTGTATGTTTAAAATATTATAATTTGATCCCACATACATGTCTTATATATCACTCTTTCCATCATGATGATATAGAAAGCTGAGTATGTAGATACACCATAGGTTTTATTTCTTTTTTGATGGATTAATAAATTGGAATTTCTAATAAAATATTTACATCTGTTATTCAATATTTCAGATTTTGAATTGTAGACTCATCTGATCAACACTTCTGTGAACTCAACCCCCGTTTACTCTCCTTCTCTCCCAACAGAGAATACTGATTTCAATTATTCCATCATTTCTTGTTTGTATCATGACCCCCCCATTGCCTTTTATTGTCCCATATTGCTTTCTTGGTGACACCAGAAGCAGTGTATGTAGAAATCAAGTTCCACTGTCAAATAGCATATTTTTACTCTTGTCCATATTGATTATCACTAAATATAATATTGGATACCTAATATTCCAGTATTAGGTGTCTTTTATCCTTCTTTTTTCCCTAGATTTGCATCCAGTGGTGATATAAATAAGATAAAATAAATATAGAATAAGATTGACACAAAAAATAATTTTTCAAAATGTATAGATTGAAGATGGCTTCCATTTTTTCTTTTCAGGTGAAAGAAATTAATACCAATTCTAAAAGTAACTTCAAAGGTGAGACAAAACCATAATAGTTGATTATTTGCCAGATCAGATTAGAACTGGCTGATCATTTGAAAAAGATATATATCTTCATACCTTACATTAAATCATAATTCAGGAAGGGAATAAATAAATAAGAATGAAAATCAAAAATTATTGGAAGAATATATATTTGTAATATATATATATGTTTGTATATAGTGAGATTAATGTCAGTAGAGACACTCAAAAAATGATAGCATATTCAGAAATAAATGATAAGGTGATTATATTTTATGACAGAGTAATCAAATTTTCTGTACATCAACAGCATCATAAATAGTACTAAATGACAAATTGTAAAGTATGTTTTCTAATATAAAAGATGGTTATCAAAAACTTAAATAAGGATATTTAGCATGTGAAAATATGAACCAACATTCCAAAAACAGTTAAAAAGAAGTAATATTCTAGTCATTAGTTATAAATGACCAATAAATTATGGAGACATTGTTCTACATTATTATCAATCAACAAACTGTGAATTAAAATAAACAACAAAATATTATTTGGATTATTATCATGTGATGTAGTTCCTATACATAGAATGCATCTTTACCTTGGTGCTTACAATGCAACTTCCATTCTCCAAGGAGACTGTTCCAATTCCTGGATGCATTACTTAGCCTTTGTTTTGATTTTATAATAACATTAATTATATTTTATAGTAATTAGTGATTCTGAAGCAGGGTCACCAAGGACACTTGCTTTTTTATATAACTTAGTTTCTCTTATCTATTACAAGGGATGATATGAAACATCTTCAACTTTGTCTTTGTTGAACCTTCTAAGAGACCCATTCTGAGTTAATATTATTAATTAATATTAATATTAACTTTACAATAACCAAAGAGAATTTCTTGTTCCTCCCTGCCCACTTATTACTCCTTCTTTCTAATTATCCTTTGAGATTATGCAGAAACAATTTCTCTCAAAACTTAAACTGCTATTGAAATTCAGGCATTGAGTATGTATTTCAACTGCTAACTTTGAGTAAAAGTTAAATGACAAAGTACAATGAGGTGGTGTCTACCTCACTACCAATACATTCTTGACTGGTGGTAGATTTCACTCAGGATCTATGTGGAATGCCTGCCTGACAGATCAAAGAGTAAGTACTTTTGTATTTCTCAAGCTGCTTATACTATTTTTTGTGAAATTTAGTAAACTGGAATAATTACTATCACTTTCCTGCCATTTACATATGTGTGTGTGTGTGTGTGTGTTAATTTGAAGAGCTCATAAAGATAGAAGGAATTAATTTCACTTCTTGAGTGTCATTCCTTTTCAATAACATTGAACATGGAGGTAGTTGATGTTTACAAGCCTGTTTTTTATGAAGTAGGAAAGTATGTGGGTAATAATATATACTAAATTTAACACATGTGTAATATTAATTTCCCCCACTGCTAACACAAATGCATGCATATAACCATAAATATATAAATATATAATCTACATATAAATATTCCTGTACCAATTTAACAAAACTTGGTTTGACATTTCACCTATAAAATATTCTGTATTTATACAAGCAAAACAGTCTTATTTGTGCATACTAAATTAAAATCAATAATTACACTTGCATTATAATTTTTCAGAATATTTCTTAGACAGGAGTAACTAGAAAGTCAGTAACTAGAAAGGCAAAAGTGTTGTTTTTGCATCCTTGGATAACACCCAAAATCAGCTGACATTTGCTAGGGGTTACAATATTGAATGAAGAGAAGATGCTTACAAGAAAGGAGAGTGGTCACTGGGAAGAGCAGCCCTGTACTTCATATGAGTTCTCATGGATATTTCAAGCATGAATCTGCAAGACAGAACAGGTACCCCGTCCTGTGTCACTGGTTAATATATGCAATTTTTTTAAAGACCTCACTACGCTACACTTATTTTTCATGATGTTTTTAGGTTTTATATCTCTCTATATTAGAGAGAATATAAATGAGTAGTCCTATGGCACTGTGACCAGTAGAGGTGATGAAGTGCCTGTTCTGATTCATAAGCTCATACCGCTCATCCTGCTAGGCATGAGGAAGGCGTGACACCAGTTATTACCCTGAAGGAAATACCTTCCGTGTGCATGCCGCGCCTTCCACGTGGACCACAGGTATAAATGACTTTTCTCAACTAAAATCCTAAAATATGAGTAAAGAACATATACTGATGTCTGTCTGTAAACATCTGAGAAACTATTATAATTAGAAATGGGAGGGACCGGTACTGTGGTATAGCGGGCTAAGTTACCACTGGAAGCGCCGGCACCCCATGTGGGTGCTGGTTCAAGCCAAGCTGCTCTGCTTCCATTCCAGCTCCCTGCTAGGGCACGGGCAAAAGCAGCAAGGGTGGTCCAGGCCCTTGGGCCCCTGCAACCCACGTTGGAGACCTGCATGGAGCTCCTGGCTCCTGACTTAGCGTAGCCCAGCTCCAGCCATTGAGGCTGTTCGGGGAGTAAACTTAACAGAGGATCTCTCTCTCCCTCTCTCTCTGTGGCTCTGACTTTCAAATAAACAAAGTAAATCTTTAAAAAAAGAAATGTGAGAACATAAACATTATATCATTGTGAATAAGGCTCTAATCGCAAGACTATAGCAGTCTAACTGGGGAGAGAAAATAATAAATAAGCAACACTGAACAACTCTGAGGTAGAGATAATGGCTCTCAAAACATCAGAATTATACCTAGTCAGTCTTAAACTAATGGAGATGGTATTTCAGACTTCATTCTAGATACAGTAAGGAAAATGGATTAGAAAGACTTAGAACAGGAGACGTCACATCCAGTTAGAACATGAATTTTCATTTTGAGTGTTAAATCAAAATAATGTGAAACAGAGTAAAAACATGAAATGGAATAGACAAACATATGTATAACATACTAAGGGTATTAAACTGTAGAATCTAAAGAGATTATCAATTACACAGATACAGACAATCAACTAGAAGAAGGTCTGGGAGAAATCTAGGTTTTTTACTTTGTCAAGAAGAAACACTAATGAGTTAAACAAAAGAAGCCAGATTTTTTGTTTCAACAAGCAGCAACCTGAATAATCAAAGAAAGATGAAAAAGTAGAGAAGCAGACTGCTTAGAGAATAAAAAGGAACACACACACACACATGAGGGTGCTTCAAAAAGTTCATTGAAATCGAATTAAAAATGAGTTTATTTTATTGAAAACCTTTCTGGAATTCATGTGTATGAAGAATCATTAAAACACTTATGAAAGGACAACCATTTAGCCTACCACTTGGGACACCAGTTAAGGTGCCTGTGCCCCACATTGGAGGGCCTGGGTCCAATATTTGGCTCCAGCTCCTGACTCCAGCGTCTTGCTAGTGCAGATCCCGGGAGGCAGTGATGATGGCTCAGGTAATTGGGTTCCTGCCACCTACGTGCATGCCTAGCAATTCCCTGACCCAGGTCCAGTTGTTGCAGGTACTTGGGGAGTGAGTCAGCAGGTGGTCTCTCTCTCTCTCTCTCTCTCTCTCTCTCTCTCTCTCTCTCTCTCTCTCTTTCTCTGTCTCTTCTGCCATCCCTCTAAAATAAATGAATGCTAAAATTGATCATGGAAAATGCATATTATGAAAGACCTAATGCTTGGGTCTCAAAATTTGTTGTATCACACTATCATCTACATTTCCATGAAATTTTTGCGATACCCCCATGTATAACTTCAAAGCAAGTATATAGTTAACTGGATAAATTTATGATTTGAAAGTTTTGTTTTAATAACACAGTCTTTGAAATATAGTTGATTGATGTATGTTAACCTTAGCTACATCTAATCAATACAACTCATGCCAAGCATTTCCTTATATTTTATTACACTTGTGCATTAAATATTAGTAAAAGCTGTAGAAAAAGGAATGATTATATAATATTAAAGGGTTAGGGCTTGCATAGCCTTGGAAACTCATGAGTGGTGCATAGGGAGATTACTGATGCCATAGACAGGAGTGTCAATTGGTAAAGTCAACAACAGGAGTCACTGTGCACTTACTCCTCATGTAGGATCTCTGTCCTTAATGTGCTGTACATTGAGACTTAATGCTATAATGAGTACTCAAACAGTATATTTCCCTTTGTGTTTCTATGGGGGTGCAAACTGTTGAAATCTTTACTTAATGTATACTAAACTGATCTTCTGTAAAAAAAAAAAAAAAAAAAAAAAAAAAAGAAGAAATTATTAATTCCCAACTTGACTCTCGCTGGGATTAAACATGACAATAGGTCTGATCTGATTTCATCATCATTTAAAAAATCATCTATTATTTTTCACTTTATGTTTGTGTGGGAGCTAACTGTTGAAATCTTTACTTAATGTATGCTAAACTGATCTTCTGTATATAAAGAGAATCGAAAATGAATCCTCATGTGAATGGAAGGGGAGAGGGAGTGGGAAAGGGGAGGGGTGCGGGTGGGACAGATGTTATGGGGGGGAAGCCATTGTAATCCATAAGCCGTACTTTGGAAATTTATATTCATTAAATAGAAGTTTAAAAAAATAAAATAAAATAAAAATAAAGGGTTAGATGAAATGATTAAACTGAAGTTTGTCTTTTTCAATTATTGCACTTTATGTTAATGCAACATTATAGGAAAAGTGAACAGCCACCTCTATGAATAGGAAACAGATCATTGGCCGGCACCTTGGCTCACTAGGCTAATCCTCTGCCTTGCGGCGCTGGCACACCGGGTTCTAGTCCCGGTCGGGGTGCCGGATTCTGTCCCAGTTGCCCCTCTTCCAGGCCAGCTCTCTGCTGTGGCCAGGGAGTGCAGTGGAGGATGTCCCAAGTGCCTGGGCCCTGCACCCCATGGGAGACCAGGAGAAGCACCTGGCTCCTGCCATCGGATCAGCACGGTGCGCCGGCTGCAGTGCGCCGGCCGCAGCGGCCATTGGAGGGTGAACCAAGGGCAAAGGAAGACCTTTCTCTCTGACTCTCTCACTGTCCACTCTGCCTGTCAAAAAAAAAAAAAAAATTAAACGAAAAAATAAGAAAGGAAGGAGGAGAGTGGATGGGAGCATGGGTGGGAGGGAGGGTAGGCTGGGAAGCATGTTAAGCTCTTAAATCCATATATATGGAATACATGACATTTGTTCACCTTATGTGATTAAAAAAATTTAGATGCTATTCTGAAAATATGTCATTGTAAAAATTAAACAAAGCCGGCGCCGCGGCTCACTAGGCTAATCCTCCGCCTTGCGGTGCCGGCACACCGGGGTTCTAGTCCCGGTCGGGGTGCCGTATTCTGTCCCGGTTGCCCCTCTTCCAGGCCAGCTCTCTGCTGCGGCCCGGGAGGGCAGTGGAGGATGGCCCAAGTGCTTGGGCCCTGCGCCCCATGGGAAACCAGGATAAGTACCTGGCTCCTGCCATTGGATCAGTGCGGTGCGCCGGCCGCATTGCGCCGGCCGCGGCGGCCATTGGAGGGTGAAGCAATGGCAAAAGAAGACCTTTCTCTCTGTCTCTCTCTCTCTCACTGTCCACTCTGCCTGTCAAAAAAACAAAATAATAATAATAATAAAGAAAACAGATTATTAACAGTGTTGCGTAAACCTAAATAAGGGTACGCAAAAGTTCATGGAGACAAAAAGTGAGTTTATTTTGGTGGGGAAATTTTGAAATCCATGCAGTTTTTTTTTTAACTTTTGTTTAATGAATATAAATTTCCAAAGTATGACTTATGGATTACAATGGCTTCCCCCCCATACTGTCCCTCCCACCCACAACCCTCCCCTTTCCCACTCCCTCTCCCCTTCTGTGGGGAGCAACCCGGACTAGACTAAGTTACTGGAATTAAGACTTATTCTATGCATCTGCTCTCCCACAATATGGCGCTGAGAAGGGAGAAGCAGCTTCTACACAGCTGCCTCCAGTTCAACCAGTAAACAGCAGGACCTGCTCCTGATTGGAGGAGAGCAGCGTACTCGGCGTGTGGGCAGCCGAGTTGGGATTGGTGGAAGAGGACTATAAAGGAGGAGAGAGACAACATGCACCAGGAACATCTAAGAGGAACATCTAAGGGGAACATCTATTTGAAGGAACACCTGTGCAGCCCCCGAGAGAGCCGGCCGGCGGTGTGCCGCTCCCCCACGGAAGTGGGGAATGTGGCAGGGGGAACCACCCTTCCACGGAGGTGGAAGGGACGGTAGCCAACCCGGGAAGGACCAGCAGCCAACCCGGGAAGGACCAGCAGCCAACCCGGGAAGAACCAGCAGCAAACCCGGGGAGGGCCGAGCAGACAAAAGAACAGCGCAGGGTCCTGTGTCGTTCCTCCACGAAGACGGGGAGCGACATAATGGTGCGGTGACTCGGATATGAAGCCTAGGCAGGGTTCAGTGTCATTCCTCCACGAAGAGGGGGAGCGACACCCTTCCATTCACATCAAGATTCATTTTCGATTATCTTAATATACAGAAGATCAGCTTAGTATACATTAATTAAGGATTTCAACAGTTTGCTCCCACACAGAAACATAAAGTGAAAAATAATAGATGATTTTTTAAAATGATGATGAAATCAGATCAGACCTATTGTCATGTTTAATCCTAGTGAGAGTCAAGTTGGGAATTGATAATTTCTTCTTCTTTTTTTTTTTTTTTTTTTTACAGAAGATCAGTTTAGTATGCATTAAGTAAAGATTTCAACAGTTTGCACCCCCATAGAAACACAAAGTGAAATATATTGTTTGAGTATTCGTTATAGCATTAAATCTCAATGCACAGCACATTAAGGACAGAGATCCTACATGAGGAGTAAGTGCACAGTGACTCCTGTTGTTGACTTTACCAATTGACACTCCTGTCTATGGCATCAGTAATCTCCCTATGCTCCAGTCATGAGTTTCCAAGGCTATGGAAGCCCTCTGAGTTCTCTGACTCTTATCTTGTTTAGACAAGGTCATAGTCAAAGTGGAGTTTTTTAAAAAAGATTTATTTCATTTATTTGAAAGGCAGAGCTAAAGAGAGAGGTAGAGACAGAGTGAGGTCCTCCATCCACTGGTTCACTCCCCTGATGGCCGCAACGGCCAGAGGTGCACCGATCCGAAGCCAGGTGCCAGGAGCTTCTTCCAGGTCTCCCACATGGGTGCAGGGACCCAAGCCCTTGAGCCATCTTCTACTGCTTTCCCAGGCCATAGCAGAGAGCTGGATTGAAAGAGGAGTAGCCAGGACTAGAACTGGCACCCATATGGGATGCTAGCATTGCAGGCCATGGCTTTAACCCACTGCGCCACAGCGCCGGTCCCCATACAGTTTGTTTTTAAGATTTGTTTTACAGAGTGAGAAGGAGAGATCTTCCATCCACTGGTTCACTACCCAAATGACTGCAATGGCCAAGGCTGGGCCACGCCAAAGCCAAGAGCCTGGAACTCCGAGCGGGTCGCTCACATATGTGGCCCAAGTATTTGTGCTGTCTTCCACTGCTTTTCCCAGGTGTGTTAGCAGGGAGCTGGATCAGAAGTGGAATAGCTGAGCTTCAAAACGGTGCCACCATGCTGTCTCCATGGTTTTGTCATAATATGCATTTTTCCATGAACTTTTTGAAGAGCTTTCATATACATTGGTTCAAAAATGTTTTGAATCAAGATAATCAATTCTTTCAATTCCATTTCCACAAACTTTTTGGAGTAGCTTCATATAAACATAGACCTAGTCCCTACCCTCATACTCTCCAAAACTATAAATATTATCTAACTCTATATATAATTTTTGCTTAGATTTGAACTTTGTATGACTATGATGATATCAGTGTTCTGTAGTGTTTAGTTTCTTTCAGTCAAATTTGTGAAAACTTCCCATAGTGTTGCATGTGTATTATGTTTATCTCCTTGTCATATAGCTCAAATTTATGAATACATAATAACTTTAACCTTGATTTTGTCACTGATGAGCATTTTTGGTTTTCAAGTTTGGATTATTGAGAATAATACTGTTACAAACTTTGTGAAGCATATATACATGTATGTATGTAAGTATATTTTGTGTACATATGTACATATTTCTGTTGGGTAAATGTCTAGAATTAGTTCATAGGTACCTGGACATTCAGCTTAAAAATATATTCAGAAAGTTTTCACATTATTTGTAGAAGTGTATGCACATACATTTAAGATATTAGTATTCTACTTATCCCATATTCACAGAAACACTTGTTATCATCCATCTACTTAATATTGATTACTCTGGCGATTATGCAGTAGTTATAAATTGAAGTTCTTTTTATCAGTACTGAAAAGGTCACATTTTTGCATATTCATTGGTTAGGTATAACCATTTGGGAAGGAATTTTTTCATTATCTGTAAGAATAGATTCTGGGCCGGCGCCACGACTCACTAGGCTAATCCTCCACCTTGCAGCGCCGGCACACCAGGTTCTAGTCCCGGTTGGGGCGCCGGATTCTGTCCCGGTTGCCCCTCTTCCAGGCCAGCTCTCTGCTGTGGCCAGGGAGTGCAGTGGAGGATGGCCCAAGTCCTTGGGCCCTACACCCCATGGGAGACCAGGAGAAGCACCTGGCTCCTGTCATCGGATCAGCGCGGTGCGCCGGCTGCATTGCGCAGGCTGCGGCGGCCATTGGAGGGTGAACCAACGGCAAAGGAAGACCTTTCTCTCTGTCTCTCTCTCTCACTGTCCACTCTGCCTGTCAAAAAAAAAAAAAAGAATAGATTCTGTGTTTTTATTGGTTTACAGTAGTTATTTATAAATGCTGATTATAAGTCCTTGGCAGTTATAGCAAATATCGCCTCTCGATTCACAACTTATTTCATCTGATACAATTAACTTACATGCTGTGAAATGCATTTATTTACTGGGTGGTTTTTCAGCAAATTTTGACAAATCTGTGCATGTGGTTTTATAACCATTACCAAACTCAAGGTACATATACATTTCTATCACTTAAAAACATTTGCTTATCCTCTTTCCCAATTAATCTCTGGGAAAAACACTCATCTCTCATAAATGAAATCATAAAGCATGTTCTTCACAGTGTGCATTTTTTAATTTTTTTTTGATAGGCAGAGTTAGACAGTGAGAGAGAGAGACAGAGAGAAAGATCTTCCCTCCGTTGGCTCACCCCCCAAATGGCCGCTACAGCCTCGTGCTATGCCAATCCGAAGCCAGGAGCCAGGTGCTTCTTCCTGGTCTCCCATGTGGGTGCAGGGCCCAAGCAAATGAGCCATCCTCCACTGCACTCCCGGGCCACAGCAGAGAGCTGGACTGGAAGAGGAGCAACCAGGACAGAACCCAGAGCCCCAACTTGGCAAACTATAATTTAGATTTATCGTTCTCATCATATATATCAATTTTTATTCTTTTATACTGTGTAGTATCCCATCAATAGATATAAGAAAAATGTTCATTTATTGATACTTTATTATTTATTTATGCTGCATTCAAATTTTTAAAGTTTTGATTAACAAGATTTTCTCTGTACATATGTTTTTGTTTCTTTTGGGAAAATTCTAAAGAATATATTTTCTAGTCACATAGTAGATATAGTTCTAATTTTATAATAAATAGTGAAATAGTTTTTCAAATTGATTTTCCATGTGAAACTCAGGAATTCTCTTTAACTCATATTTTTCCTGTACTTGGTATTGTTATGCCTCTTGATATTCTTATAAAGGTTTAAATGTTTATTCTTATAAATGTTGATATTCTTATAAATGTTTAGTAATATCTCAGTCTTTAGATCTTACTTGCTTGATGACCAGTGATGTTCAGTATTCATTCTTCTTCCTTTGTGAAATATCTGTTCAGGTTTTGACCATATTTTAGTCAGGCTGTTTGTCTTTTTTTAATTTTTTAATTTTTAAAGATTTTATTGGAGTCAGCGCTATGGCATAGCAGGTAAAGCCACCGTCTGCAGTGCCAGCATCCCATATGGGTTCCATTTTGAGTCTTGGCTGCTCCACTTCCAATCCAGCTCTCTGCTATGGCCTGGGAAAGCAGTAGAAGATGGCCCAAGGCCTTGGGGCCCTGCACCCGTATGGGAGACCCGAAGGAAGCTCCTGGCTCCTGGCTCCTGGCTTCAGATTAGCCCAGCTCTGGCAGTTGGGACCATTTGGGGAGTGAACCAGTGGATGGATGATCTCTCTGCCTCTGCCTCTCCTTCTCTCTCTATGTAACTCTGACTTTCAAGTAAATAAATAAATCTTTTGTAAAAAAAAAAATGTATATACTTGAAAGGTAGAGTTACAGAGAGAGGGAGAGACAGAAAGAGCGGTCTTCCATCCACTGGTTCACTCCCCAATGGCTAGAACTAAGCTGATCCGAAGCCAAAAGCCAGAAGTTTCTTCCAGGTCTCCCATGCAGGTGCACGGTCCCAAGCACTTAGGCCATCTTCCACTGCTTTGCCAGGTGATAAGCAGGGAACTGGATCAGAAGAGGAGCAGCCAGACCCGAATCGGCACCCATGTGAAATGCCAGCACTGCAGGCAAAGGCCCAGTCCACTACAACACAGCGCCAGCTGTTTGTATTTTCATTTGTAAGCTGTGTATGTGTATCAGTATATTGATGAGAATATGTTCTATTCCTATCTGAAACTTTTGTCAAATACATTTTATAAACATCTCTCAGTATGTAGTTTTTATTTCATGTTTTAACAATACCATGCGAGCAGAAGATCTTAAATTATGTCTATTATTTACTTCCTTTTGTTTTTATTGTGTTCTTTTTTTAAAAAAATTATTAACATAAAGAGAACAGATTTCATTCATTTCATAGGTACAGTTCTAACATGATAACCATACTTCCCTGCCTAGCTCTCTCCCTCCCTCAAGGCCCCTACTTCCTTCCCTTCACTTTTTTCTTTAATTTTTGCAAGGATTTAATTTCAATCCCCTCCATAATCACAGCTTTAATTCACCACATGCAATATTCAACAAGTAAAAAAGTAGGAAGACCACAGTTCCCAGGAGTATAAACAAAGGCTAAAACAAAAATGATACCACATGATGTCCATTTCATCCCTACACATTTTTTTCTGTATTGTGTTCACTTTTTTCTATACATATGTCTTATTATTGCAGCTCCATTCATTAAAGACTTCTTGTTTTATCTATGTTTGCTTATGTCGCTCTGTTTCAGTATACACAATTCCATTACAATAAGTTACTTGCAATGTTTATCCTCTCAATTCAAGTTTATATCATCAGTAATCAAGCTTTTCTTATTTTTTGTAATTTCCATTTTCTTTGTCTTTTGCATAATTTTTTACAGATAATTCCCAGGTACTTAATGTTTAAATTGATGTTGTAAATAGCACTTCAAAAGCTTCACGTTCCAAACTCTCAGAGATGGGACACATATCCCAAATTTTACACATACTGACCTTCTATCCTTTCCTTTGCTACACTTATTCATTCCTGATTTTTCTTCATTTCATGGACTTCTTTTGGTATATAATTATGCTATATACCAAGGAAGAAAAGTTCTTTGCCTATTACCTTTGCTTTCATATATTTTTTCTAGCCTTACTGTATTTACTAGGAATTCCTATGGATTGTTGGATAATAGTTGTGCAGTAGTTATTTTTACCTATTTTGTGATTTTAAGGAAGAGTGTTCAGGGTTTCCTCACTAATGTATAACATGAGCAGAATCAGTTTGGTTGTTAGTTTTTAGTAGAATCTTCCTGGGCATCATTTGATATAATATGATGACATTTTCCCCCTCATCCCTTTCATAGGGTACTTATATTGACTATTCAAAACTCTTTTGCATTCTAGGGATGAATTGCACCTGGCAACAGTATATTATGCTTTCTAAATAGTGTTGAATTTCAATCATTAATATCAGTTGAGAAGTTAGTGGCTTATAGTTGTTTTACTTGTATTATAGTTTCATATTTGAATTTCAGCATATTGCTAGTTTCATAAAAGAAGGTAAAAACTGCTCTTCAGTTTTCTGAGAGAATGCATAGACTTGATGATACTTCATGTTAAATACCTTGCACTAAACATTTCTGCTTTAGAATGATTTTAACCACAAATCCATTTTTTAATAGTTGTAGGATTATGCAGGCTGCCTAATTCATCTTAGTTGTGCTTTGGTAGTTTTTTAAAAATCAGTTCTTTCATTTAAATTTTCAAACATATGTATATTAATTCCTTATGGTATTCCATTACTATTCTTTTAGTATCATCAACCATATCCTTTCTTTAATTCTTGATCTTACTAATATATGTGTTGTCTTTCTTCTAGTGTTTTGTTTTACTTTGTTTATCAGTTTGTTGAGAAGCTTATCAGTGTCACTCATCTCTCACAAAAATTAAATTTGGGGATCATGCATTTAACCCACTTGTTAAGACACCCATGTGCCATGTCAGAGTGCCTAGATGTGAGTGCCAGGGCCTGCTCCCAATCGTACCTTGTTGTTAATGTGAACCTAAAAGGTATCAGTTGGTGACTCAACCAATTCGGTCCTTGCCATATTGTGCCCAGATTGAGTTCCCAACTTCTGGCTTTGGCTAACCACAGCCCTGACCATTGTGAATATTTGGGAAACCATTGCAATCTCTCTCTCTTATTCTCTCTCTCTCTTTCCCCCCACCCCCGTCTCCTTCTCTCCCACCCACCCTACCCCCCCCATCTCTCTGCCCCTCAAATGAAAGTAAATAAATATATTGAAAACAAAGTTTTGGTGTTGCTGATTCTATTGTCTTCTTGGTTTTAATTTTACTGATTTCTGGTCTTTATTGTTCCTTCTTTTGGCTTATTTGATTTTATTTCTCTCTTTGGTTTCCACTTTGTTATCACTGAAGTTCATGTATTTCATTCACGTTTAAAATTTTTAATTTCCATTCTTCTTTTCAGATACTCTGGCTTTGACCTTTTACATGCAGCTCGCCCAGAACATTAATGGTAGCTATGAGAAATCACACAACAGTAACAACATTCATCTTGCTGGGACTCACAGATGACCCAAAGCTGCAAGCTCTGCTTTTTATCTTTTTGTTTCTGATGTACGTTCTGAGCATAACTGGAAACACGACCATTATCATTCTCACTCTGACAGATTCCCATCTTAAATCACCTATGTATTTTTTTCTGCGAAACTTCTCCTTTTTAGAAATCTCATTCACAACAGTCTGTGTTCCCAGATTCCTGTACAGTATATCAACTACGGACAACACTATTACTTACAATGCTTGCGCCAGTCAAATATTTTTTATTGGACTCTTTGGGGCCACAGAGTTTTTCCTGCTGGCCGCCATGTCCTATGACCGCTACGTGGCCATCTGCAAGCCCCTGCACTACACGACCATCATGAACACCAGGGTCTGCCTCATCCTTGTCATCTGCTGCTGGATTTCTGGGTTAGTGATCATCATCACTCCACTTGGTATGGGCCTCCAGCTGGAATTCTGTGACTCCAATACTATTGATCATTTTGGTTGTGATGCATCTCCTCTTTTTAAGATAGCATGTTCAGACACATGGTTTATAGAGCAGACTGTTATTTTTTGTGCAGTGTTGACTTTCATCATCACACTAATAGGCGTGATGCTTTCCTACGTATTTATTATCAAGACAATTCTCAGATTCCCTTCTGCTCAGCAAAGAAGAAAAGCTTTCTCCACCTGCTCTTCCCACATGATTGTGGTCTCCATCACCTATGGCAGCTGCATCTTCATCTATATCAAACCTTCAGCCAAAGAAGAAGTGGCCATAAATAAAGGGGTATCTGTGCTCACCACATCTGTTGCTCCTTTGTTAAACCCATTTATTTACACCTTGAGGAACAAGCAGGTAAAACAAGCTTTAAATAGCACAATCAAAAAAATTGCATTTATCTTACACAAGTAAGAGCACTCCAAACCTGGGCAATTAAATGAAAATGAAAGATAAGTTCTTAACATTTTCTGGAATCCTATTTAGTTCAGCCAAAGGCTAACAACTTTCTGATCAATTCTTGAAATCATGATTTTCAAGCTAGTTAGCTAAAATAAACTTTCTCTTTCTTTGATCTCAATCAGAATTATTTCCATTATTAAGAAATATGATAATTGACTTTCAGAAAATAAAATATTCCTTCATTTCTCACTTAGCTTTTCTGCTATTAAAGCATAAGAAATTGCAGAGCAGACCACACTAACTTTGAGTCCAGCCTGGAGACCTACCAGCAGGCAAGGGTACCCATCTAATCCAATGGAAGAAAAGCACGTGTCCTTCTCTCAATGCCCCAAAAGGTTGCCCAGAAACTGGTGGGGAGAAGGTTCTGACAATTTGACATCAGCAGAGGCTTGCAGCAGCTGCTGTGCAAACATGTGACCAGGAACCATTACCACAGGGGAAAAGCCATGTTCCCCAGTGACTTTGAGTATGACTGGGAGGGTTGAAAGGGTACTTGGCACCCATGTAGGACTGAGAGGTGCCCCCAGCCTCTCAACATATCACAGGCTCTGGTGCTCAAACCGCCAAGGTGGGGCACCCACAGGCAGCCGGCTCTGGAAACATCTCTGCTTTCTCCAAGGACGGGGCAGATCCTGTGCACCCTGTGACTGTGGGAGCCTAGTGTCCTGTGACTGTAGGAATCCTGTGACTGTACAATAGGGCCCCATTGTAGCTGGGTTTCTGGGCAACCACTGTGTCTGGTGGCAGAGGCTCAGAGCTCCCTGATTGCCTGGTGTGGGTCACCGTAGAAGGTCCCATGTTCACACTGAGGACAGCACAGACCCTCTGTGTGGTTCATGGGCTATGTGGAGGGGGTGCTGCCCACTGTGAGTTAACCCCACTCATTGCTCACCTTGAAAGACAGGGGTGAGGTTCTGATTATGCCAAAAGACATGAGCATGCCCTATCCCCTGCAGACAACAGAGGAGATTTACCATACCCAACATAGACACTTGCTCCACCTGGTCCCAACATGTAACCCTGGATACTCGCACCACCCAGGAGCACTGACCAAAGCTCCTTGGCCACACCCAGCACACACCTCTGAGAATTCCCTGAAAGAGCAGAAGTCCACTAATCCGAAGAAGTATAGTTCAGAGATAGAGGCGAAACCAACAAGTATCTCCACAAAAGCCTAAAAATAAATGCAGCAATTCAAAAAACAAGAATAAGGGAGACAACATGACTTCCTCCAAAGGAACACAAAAAGCACTTGAATATTAGCATGCCGAGATGAAGAGACAGATGAAATGCTAGAACAGGAATTCAAAAGAAGGATTCTGAGTAATCACTCAGAAGCAATGAGAAGCAAACTCAAGCATTAAAGAAATTCATACATGACATAGATGAAAAGTTTTCCCATGAGATTGAGATTTTGAAAAGATATCCAACTGATATATTAGACATTAAGAATTCACTATGTCAAATAAAAAATACAATGGAAAGTCTTAACAACAAACTTGGTGAGGCAGAATACCTGAGCCAGAAGACAAATCTTTAGAAATATCACAGTCAGACCAAAAAACGAAGAGGAAGTTAGAAAAGTGAAAGCAATGTTCAAGGGTCAACACCGTGGCATAGTAGGCAAAGCCTCTGCCTGCAGTGCCGGCATCCCATATGGGTGTCAGTTCATGCCCTGGATGCTCCTCTTCTGATCCAGCTCTCTGCTTATGGCCTGGGAAAGCAGCAGAAGATGGCCCAAGTGCTTGGACCCCTTCACATACATAGGAGACCTGGAAGAAGCTCCTGGCTCCTGGCTTCAGATCGGCTCAGCTCCAGCCGTTGTGGCCATTGGTGTAGTGAACCAGCAGATGGAAGATGGTTTTTTCTGTCTCTCCCTCTCTCTGTAACTCTGCCTATGAAATAAATAGATTTTTTTAAAAATGCTCAAGATATATGGGATACTATCAAATGACCCAACATAAGGGTCTTAGGAGTTCCTGAAAGTGTGGAAAGAGAGAATGGATTAGAAGGCCTATTCAGTGAAATAATTACAGAAAAATTTCCAAATTTGGAGAAAGAAAGGGTTCAACCAAGTACATGAAGCATATAGGACTTCTAAAAGACATGCCCAGAAACAATCTTCACCACAATACATTGTAGTCCAACTTTCAACAGTAAAATATACAGAAAAGATTCTAAAATGTTCATGAGAGCAAAGCCAGATTACTTTCAAGGGTGTCAAATTAGACTCACAGCTGACTTCTCATCAGAAACACTTCAGGCTAGGAGAGAATGGCAAGACATAGACTAGGCCTTAAGAGAAAAAACCTGTCAACCCAGAATACTGTATTTCACATATACAGATTTTTTTTTTTTTTTTTTTTTTGACAGGCAGAGTGGACAGTGAGAGAGAGAGAGAGACAGAGAGAGAAAGGTCTTCCTTTGCCGTTGGTTCACCCTCCAATGGCCGCCGCTGCAGCTGGCGCACCGCGCTGATCCTGGCAGGAGCCAGGATCCAGGTGCTTTTCCTGGTCTCCCATGGGGTGCAGGGCCCAAGCACCTGGGCCATCCTCCACTGCACTCCCTGGCCATAGCAGAGAGCTGGCCTGGAAGAGGGGCAACCGGGACAGAATCCGGCGCCCCAACCGGGACTAGAACCCGGTGTGCCGGCGCCGCAAGGTGGAGGATTAGCCTGTTGAGCCACGGCGCCGGCTCTCACATATACAGATTTAGCAACACAGTGACACTTCCACCCAACCCACTCTCCCACCCGTGCCTGCACCTTCCTCCTCCTTTCTCTTTTATTCCCTCTTAGTTTGCATAATTATCTATAAAAATTTTATAATGATCTATAAAAATTTATAATTTGTTCAGTATACTTTATACTCTGAAGATTAACCCTACACTAAGTATTCAACAAATAGTAGGAAGAAAAAAACACTGTTCAATAGAAGAGACAAGAGCTGTAAATAATAATCGAATCTCAGAATGTTGATTTCATTCTTATACATTTTTTGATACTCTATTAGTTACCTCAGATCAGGGAAAATATATGATATTTGTGTTTTGGGTATTGGGTTATTTCACTGAAAATACTGGTTTCCAGTTGCATCCATTTTGCTGCGAAAGACAGGATTTCATTTTTCTGCTGAGTAGTAGGGAATTGGAACATTTATCACTGCTGATGGGACTCTACAACTTAGTTCAACAACTTTAGAAGACAATTTGCATTTCCTCAAAAAATTAAATATACATAAAACAATTGACCCAACAATTTTACTGCTTGTTGTCTATCCAAGGTAAAATATATATACAGACAAAATCTTGAACCGAAGTATTAAGAGTGGCATTATTCATAAAATCTCTACTAATGGATTAAATACTAAATAAATTATAACATATAAATGCAATTAAACTTTATTTGGTGATAAAAAGAATGTAAAATGATACATGTTATAACATGAATGAACCTTGAGAACATGCTGAGCAAAAGACAGTCCTGACAAAAGGCCACACGTTCTATTATTTCAGAAGTCCAGAATGGCAATTCCCCAGAGTCTGAATAAAAGTTATAGATCGCCAGCAGCTGGGGACAAGCAGGAATGGATGTGATGCTAATTACATTGTTTCCTAAACTGAGAAATCTGTTCTAAAATTAGTGGTGAGAATTGCAAGATGCCATAAATAAATAAGTACAAGTAGTATAATTTAAACTGTATAATTTTACAAATATTTTTCATAAATTGCATAAATGTATACAGCAAATTGTATAAATTTGATTATATAATTTAAAAGGGTAAATATTATGACCATCTCCCTTTAAAATAGATATTTATTTTTAATAACTTTATTATTTTTCAGCTTTAAAATTTAACAATCTTTAACACTATTTTGCAATATTTACTTCACAGGTAGACATTGCCTGTGTAGTATTTTTTCTTGAAAATATGGATTTGTTTTTAAAATGAGCTACTGCTACATATAACAATTTCAAATCTTTATACTAAGGGAAAGGAACCAGACTCAACGCATACATATATATTACCATATATTAAAAATCCCCAAAAATAATGTTCTGGTAATAAATGGAATCAATAATGAAACCAAAAGACCTCTGATGAGCTGGAGCTGGAGAAAGGATACAGACGCGACAGGAAGGGACAATGATGGGGTGACAGAATGTTCTATCTTGATTGTGGAGCTGGTTACAGAGGAGTAGATGTCTGTCAAAACTTGTCAAACTGTGCAGTAAAATGGGTACGTGCTATTCTGTGTAAGTTATTACTCAAAAAATCTGCAACCTAGGCTTACCTCAGATCTGTCCTTGATTAGATTAAGTGAGCATTCCCGAGACTCTACAAACATAAAGAACAATAATAAAAATGCTCACTCATGGCAGGAGTGCATCTACAAGGGTGCCCTCGTCTGTGTGGATGGAAGGGAAATTCTAATTACTTTTTACCACATCATTAATGTAGTCCTAAAAGTAATAAAATAATTGGTTGACAAAATTTTGCATTTAGCAATTATTCTGATAATATGCTAAAATAATCTAAACATAGGATTCTTATGAAATTTGTTATAATTAAGGAAAAGTGGGAAAAAATCTAAAATTATTCATTAGAGACTAAACAAAAAAGGTATCCAAGTAGATTTAAATTTAAAATAGCATGTGACAAACTGTCTACTTCAATGTGTTTTCTTAATTTTATATTTATGCATTGTTCAATATTACATGTAATATATATGGGAAGAGGGAAAATATATATTGCAAGAGGGAAAATACAGAATATATTCCAAAATATTAGTATTTGTGACCTTTTATAAAGTTCTTTTCCTTGTTTTTTGCCCTGTATCTCTGCTTTTCTTTATCAAATGTCTCAGAAATATGTAATTTCCCTATACATGCTTTTAATTACTTTATGTGATAGAAATTAAAAGAAACTGGCCTAGATGAGATTTTTTTTAATTAGATTCCAATTGATTTTTCTTCCAGTCCTGTTTTAAACTGTTGTCTGACTCAGATACTTTCTCCTGTCCCTGAGGGCTTCGTCCTCACTAATAGTATCCCAGATTTGATACTTTTTTTTTTCTCCAAGTCCATTCCACAGATGATTCATTAGTTACTTTTAAACCCAGGTGACCAAGGACTCTGTTTATTAACTAGTTGCAAAACTGGCAAATAAAACAAACCTCAAGCTTGAAATTGAAACAAACCTCTCTGAGCAAACAAGTTTGGAGCTTTGATTCTTTCAAAGCTACCAGGCGCTCCTTTTACTGGTATTACGCTCCAGTAATAGAGCATATAAAAGAAAGTTACCTGGGCTTATGACAGCACAAGTTTGTGCAATTACCTGAGGGTAGAATCCTCAGTCTCTGCAAACTTCTATACCAGTGGGCACAGGTTCAGGTGGAAGTCTAAACATTGCTTTCATTTTCACCTGTGTAGCCATAAGAACAATTGTTTCTGAACAACTCATCGAGGGAGTTTGACATTAACTGCCAAAAGTGTAAGTAAAATAAATTCTGAAATTTCAATTATATAACTCTTTTATGACATTGAGTCATATATGTCTCTTAGGCAATGGATTTTTCTTGCTTGCATAAAACCAATAATTGTAAATTTCCAAAGGGATATTATAGAAATGCCATTTTTAGAATGCATTAAATTGGATAGTTTGTGTTCATTGATGTGATCATTTTTGTGCAACAATACATAGGAAGCCTTTAAAGAAGTATAACTTGAGGACCATGAAGACATAATAACACCACCTCAACCCACCCCCCAAAAAACCGACAACTTAAGCAACACTGCATCAGCTCACAAGAACTTAAATCTTAAAAATTTTTAAATAAAATATAAGCAGGCATCAGTCAATGATATTGAGGTCAGTTCACTATTCAATATCTATAATATCAGAGTTCTCACAGAAGTACAGCTGTAATGATTCTGTATCTGAATGCTCCTCAGTGAGCAGGGCTACAGTAGTTACCACAGAGAAGCAATACTCTCTCTCTACCCAGGGAGAAAAGCAGACTAGAGGGGAGAGCCAGCTGCAGAAATGCATGCTCTGCTCTCAAAGTGACCTGGTGGAAGTACAGGTGGGCACCTACATGGCATGGGGGCGTCCTAGTCCTCAGGTAACCACGGGCAAGTCCTTGCACCTCCTGTGTGACAGTGACCCTAACTCCTGGACTTACCTCTGCAACTTACACACATGGTTAGAGCAGGCACAGGCCCCCGCTCAAGAGGGAAGGAATGTCCTAAAGTAACATCAGGACACTGAAGCCCTTCACATAACACAAATATTGAAGCCTCCAGGAAATCCTGCAGGGAATTTACTCTTGGAAAGTACTGATTCAGTTTTTTTTTAACATTTTGAAAAGTTGGTGCAGTGCTTTATGAGCATTAGTGGAGAAGCAGAAGGTACAGAAAATAGCACCACAAATATAGAATGTGGAACTCCCTGGCTTCTGATTTTGCTACTCTGTGGAATGATGCACCAGTGTAGGAAAGCAATGTCAGCAACCAAGCTCTCATTCATCCAAAGGCAGTTAAGACAGGAGAAGAAACAGTGTTTTCAGGAGTGAAGGTAACAGCAGTGAGCAGAGGGTGCTTTTTCATAAAAAAAAAAAAAAAAAAAAAAAAAAAAAAAAAAAAAAAAAACTTCCTAGCAAATACAACCAAACAGTGAAAAATTAGAATACAGCAAATTAAATAAGAAATGCAAAATTCTATAAATTTTTAGATTCATCTTAAATTAAAAAAATCCAGCTTCATCTACAATTTTTTACTTAAATCTTTGTTATTAAGTTCAGGGGCACTGAAAATTAATATATGGCACTGTGTGACACAGTTTTCATTAAAAACATCACTTTGGTTTGTAAAAAAAATGTACATTTTCCATGTTAAAATTGGGATAAGAATTGCTTGCTCCGATTAGTACCCCATCAAGTATCTGAGTTTTCTATGTCCTCAGAACAGATGGAACTGGAGTTTGTTGCACAGAGATATGAAAAGAAAGAGTACCAGATAAAAACTGAGCCCAGAGAGATCATTCATGCAAAGTGATAAACTCAATACCTGGTCAAACTTACCTTTTGAAGATACAAGTCTTTTGGAAAGAAAGACAGGTAAGTGTGGTCACTTCTGTGTTTCTGGTATATGATAGCACTTCAAAACATTCATGGAAAATGAAATAAAAATGTTTCTTTTGATACAAAAACTTTTTTTGAAACACATCATTTTTTATAATACATGTTTTTACAGACATTTAAAATATCTTTAATATTTAGCCATATTCTGAAAACCAATATTTGTGGATCTGAAGCTTTAAGTCAAGATACTATCTACTAAGAATACACTTGTTAAATTATGGAATATTCAGTCTAACACTCTCCCAACCGAGCTATTTTCACTTTGTGTTTCTATGTGGGTGCAAACTGTTGAAATCTTTACTTAATATATGCTAAACTGACCTTCTGTATATAAAGAGAATTGAAAATGATTCTTGATGTGAATGGAAGGGGAGAGGGAGTGGGAAAGGGGAGGGTTGCAGGTGGGAGGGAAGTTATGTGGGGGAAGCCGTTGTAATCCATAAACTGTACTTTGGAAATTTATATTTAGTAAATAAAAGTTAAAAAAAAACTTTAAAAAAAGTTATGGAATCTAAGAGAAGAAACTGAGAAGTTTATGCACAATAGAGACCAATATGAAAAAAAAAATACCCAGAAATTAGAAATAAAAAGGTAAGAAGAAAAATGTATGTGATGTTCAGTTATCAGAGAATGTAATAAACAGTATATGGTCAAAAGTAAACAGTCCACATAGAAATACTTTTAATTTTCAGAAAAACGGAATTTAAAAAATTAAAGAAGACCTTTGGTAAACTTCAGCCAAAATGTTTCATTAAAGTGGTTTGGGCAAAAAATCTAATTACAATAGGGTATAGAAAGAATGGATTGTGACAAAAGAAAGAAAAGCCATTGTGGACCAAGGTTTTCAAATGCTGAGACTATGTGTATTATTTATTTGGAGCTAGGCACTGTTCCAAACAATTTTAGATATAGAGAAAGAAATATAGATATATAGACATCCACATGTAGAGTTTAATTTTTTAAAAGTAGAATATAAAGGACACAGATTTGGGGTTTTTTTCCCATTTTTAAATGACAAAATTGAATCTCAGTGAAAGCAGACAATAATTGAAAGTGTGATTGCATTTGCAACCTTATTCTTTTGTATGTAACTGGCATTGGTACTGAGAAGTTAGAATGTGTTACTACCTCAGTTATATAGATTGAAAGGAAACAACTGTGACAATGTCACTCAAGCCTATGAATGTCTCAGCAAACACATTGTAACATTCTAAATAATGTTCTCATCCAAACAGTTTTTTCTGCAAACTAGGCGCTGCCTACAAATTTTAGACAGAAAGAAGAAGCAGGGTGAAGGTGAAAGGACATGAGAAAGTTTATAATAAAGCGTAAGTTTAAAAACGAGTGTTAATGCTACAACTCAAAATCTTAAGCAATGGATATCAAAAGCTTGTTAGAGTAAACTTGCACTATTGGTGTTACTTTCACAGTTTATCAATAACCAAATTCAATCAGTTGAAGATGTGGCTGTAGAACTTAGGAAACAAAAAAAATGATAATACAATCCCATCTGCAAATAAACTGATACAAAATGGGAATTTAAAACATTGAAAAAAGGACTTTTAATATGTTGGGGTAGAGTATACATTAAGTATTCTGATTTTCAAATATCCCCTAAATTATCCCACAAAAAGTCACAGTGAAAACTGTGCTACTATTGTGATGGTATTATTTATAAACTAACACATATTGTGTGTCCTACAGTTTGGCACAGTTTGATGAGCAATTAATTATTGCTGGCTGATGTTAACACCAAGCCCCTCATAGCAAATATCTGAATTGCATATGCGGATTGGGTAGGAGTCAGTTATGAGAAACCACACAGTCACAACGTTTGTCTTGCTGGGGCTGACGGATGACCCCCAGCTGCAGGCTGTGACTTTCATCTTTCTGTTTCTCACCTACGTGTTGAGTGTAACTGGCAACCTGACCATCATCTTCCTCACCTCCATACATTCACACCTGAAAACGGCCATGTACTTTTTCCTACAAAACTTCTCCTTCCTAGAAATCTCATTTACAACGGCTTGTATTCCCAGATACTTGTACAACATATCAACCGGTGACAGAACAATCACATACAACAACTGTGTCATTCAAATGTTTTTTATCGATCTCCTTGGTGTCACAGAATTTTTCCTCCTGGCCATCATGTCCTACGACCGCTATGTGGCCATCTGCAAGCCCCTGCATTACGTGACCATCATGAGCAGCCAGGTCTGCAGGAGACTCGTCCTCTGCTGCTGGGTAGCCGGCTTCTTGGTCATCCTCCCACCCCTGAGCTTGGGCTTACGTCTAAAGTTCTGTGACTCTAACATCGTTGACCATTTCATCTGCGATGTGTCTCCCCTCCTGAAGATCACATGCACAGATACACGGTTGATAGAGCAGATGGTCATGGTCACTGCTGTGCTGACCTTCATCATGACCCTGGTCTGTGTGGGTCTATCCTACATATACATCATCAAGACCATTCTACGATTCCCCTCAGCCCAGCAAAGGAAGAAGGCCTTTTCCACCTGCTCCTCCCACATGATTGTGGTCTCCATCACCTACGGCAGCTGCATCTTCATCTATGTGAAGCCCTCAGCAAAGCAGTCAGTGGCCACTAACAAGGGTGTGATTGTGCTCACCACCTCCATCGCACCTATGCTGAACCCCTTCATCTACACCCTGAGGAACAAGCAAGTGAAACAAGCCTTCAATGACTCAGTCAAAAGAATTGCTTTGTTCTTAAAGAAGTAAGAGAATATACAGGCACAATTGTTTTTTCCCAACATTTTCCATCCACAGTTGGTTGAATCCAAAACTCTGGAACCCATGGATGTAGTAGGATGACTTCCTTTGTTATATATTGTAAACCAAGGAAGAAGAATGGCTTTGAGACACTGGCTTGGTCTGAAAGGTAAGATTTAAATCCTGAAGTCATAATGTTGTTGTTGGTGTTTATCTTTACACTATAGCAACAACAAACAGAGCAGTTACTCTTCAGAAAATCACTAGAGCCCTATTGTTTTGCATTCTACAAAAATAATTTTAAAAATTGGCACACCCTCAGATCCCAAAATGGTGGACACTGGATTACATGTATACATTGTGCAAGGTTCAGTCAGGAGTGTATATTTAGACTTTCAACCATTTATCATTTCATTATAGTGAAAACATCCAAAATTCTAACTTCTAGTTTTCTTATATAGAAATATATACTAAATTAACCCTATATGTTGTCATCATGTAAAAGTACATATATGGCATGCCATTTAACATAAGCATTCATAGAAATAAATAATTTAAATATTTGTTGTATTGAAAACAGTTTATATTCAATATCATTCTTCTAAAATGAAAACATATCTTATCATAAACAATGAGGGGCCAAAATTTTAAACAAAAAATAAATGAGGTCAATACATTAAGTACATTCTGTTTAGGAAGTAATTAAAATTGAAATTGCCTATGAAATCCAATACAGAACTGAATATGTGAATATAACAAATGTTGAGGTTCCTAAGAAAGGCCAATGGAATCAGGGAAATGAGCTTAAGAAGCCACTGGCCACGAGCAATGACCTTCAGTGGAAGCAGAACTCTGTCAAGTATAGGACCCCGAAGTCACAGATGTCCCTTCCATCCAGGCTTGGTGACATGCTCCATTCCATCAGCTGCTTAAGGTTAGTCCATGACCAGGATGGTTACAAAACAAAGAAGGTATTTTCTGAGGTGTAAAAACTTACACTTCTTTGTTGTATATAACTCCAAAAGGGGAAGAGAGTAGCCTGGGACACTGTTGGTGGAAACACACATTGGTACAGACTTTATGGAAAGCAGTGTGGGGACCAGCACTGTTGTGTAGCAGGTAAAGCCACCAACTGCAGTGCATAGCATCCCATATGGGCACTGGTTGAGTCCCTGTATCTTATCAGGAGCACTACATGTGCTAATATGTGAAATGCTTAGAAAAGTACTCACTCAAGATTTTTTTTTAATTTTTAAATAATCAAGATAGGCATGAACTAAAAGAGAAAGTCTTCCAAACTTCGTATGACTCCAGGAATAAGTTAATAGACACTAAAAGGCCTGTTCTCCCCTTCATTGTTGGATTGGGGATTATTATCATCCCCCAAAGATGGGGCAGTTGTCCAACATGTTGGAGAGAGCAATGGTGAAACTGATAGGAACCAGGATCCGAGGAGCTGGTTTTCCTAGATTCAAGAGGAGAACAACAGGCAGGCACTGTGGCCCAGTAGGTTAATGCTAAGCCTGCAGTGCTGGCATCCTATATGGTTGCTAGTTCTAGTCTTGGCTGCTCCACTTCTGATCCAGCTCTCTGCTATGGCCTGCGAAAGCAGCAGAAGATGGCACAAGTTCTTGAGCCCCTGCACCCATGTAGGAGACCTGGAAGAAGCTCCTGGCTCCTGGCTTCAGATGGGCTCAGCTCCGGCTGTTGTAGCCATTTGAGGAGTGAACTAGTGAATAGAAGACAGACCTCTCTCTCCCTCCCACTCCTTCACTCTCTCTCTCGCTCTCGCTCTCTCTCTCTGCCTCTGCCTCTCTCTCTCGCTCTGCCTCTGCCTCTCTGTAACTCTGCCTTTCAAATAAACTTAAAATCTTAAAAAAATTAAAATAAAACAATGTGGTGGTTCCTAAAAGCAATTAAAAATAGAATCCTAAGGGCCAGTACTGTGGCAGAGCAGGCTAAGCCACTTCTAGCAACAGTGGCATGCCATATCGGAGTGCCTGTTCAAGTCCCAGCTGTTCTGCTCAGATCCATCTTCCTACTGATGCACCTAGGAAGGCACTGGGTAATGGAACAAGTACTTTGGCCCCCGCCACCCACATGAGAGAACAAGGTGGAGTTCCTGGCTCCTGTCTGCAACCTGGCTCTGGTCGGGCTGTTGTGGTCATCCAGGAGCTCTTTCTGTCTCTCCCTCTCTGTCAATCTGCCTTCCAAGTAAATAATAAAAATACAACTTCCAAAAAATCTTAAGTGTAACTACTAGTTAATATTATTTTGAAGCTGCTGGCTTACTCTATCATTTTCCAACAAAGTCTATGTTTTCATTTGAACATCATTAATTTTTATTTTTCACAGGAGTTTTATCCTAAATGATTATTGTAATTTCTTACATAAATGTTTGTAGTGATTTCTACACTACACTGATGATGGCCATCCATGCCACAGATGCATTCCCTTATCCATTTGAACAAGATGAATTATTTAGTAATTAAAATATCAAATAGTTCAATTTATTTTTTATTTTTTTATTTTTTTTTATTTTTTTTATTTTTTTTTAACTTTTATTTAATGAATATACGTTTCCAAAGTACGAATAATGGATTACTATGGCTTCCCCCCCATACCGTCCCTCCCACCCACAACCCTCCCCTTTCCCACTCCCTCTCCCCTTCCATTCACATCAAGATTCATTTTCGATTATCTTAATATACAGAAGATCAGCTTAGTATACATTAAGTAAGGATTTCAACAGTTTGCTCCCACACAGAAACATAAAGTGAAAAATAATAGATGATTTTTTTTAATGATGATGAAATCAGATCAGACCTATTGTCATGTTTAATCCCAGTGAGAGTCAAGTTGGGAGTTGATAGTTTCTTTTCTTTTCTTTTCTTTTTTTTTCTTTTTCTTTTTTTTTTTTTTTTTACAGAGGATCAGTTTAGTATGCTTTAAGTAAAGATTTCAACAGTTTGCACCCCCATAGAAACACAAAGTGAAATATATTATTTGAGTACTTGTTATAGCATTAAATCTCAATGCACAGCACATTAAGGACAGAGATCCTACATGAGGAGTAAGTGCACAGTGATTCCTGTTGTTGACTTTACCAATTGACACTCCTGTCTATGGCATCAGTAATCTCCCTATGCTCCAGTCATGAGTTTCCAAGGCTATGGAAGCCCCTTGAGTTCTCCGACTCTTATCTTGTTTAGACAAGGTCATAGTCAAAGTGGAGGTTCTCTCCTCCCTTCAGAGAAAGGTACCTCCTTCTTTGAAGACCTGTTCTTTCCACTGAGATCTCACTCACAGAGATCTTTTGCCAGAGTGTCTTGGCTTTCCATGCCTGAAATACTCTCATGGGCTTTTCAGCCAGATCTGAATGCCTTTAGGGCTGATTCTGAGGCCAGAGTGCTATTTAGGGCATCTGCCATTCTATGAGTCTGCTGAGTATCTCACTTCCCATGTTGGATCACTCTCCCCTTTATTTATTCTATCGGTTAGTGTTAGCAGGTACTAGACTTGCTTATGTGCTCCCTTTGACTCTTAGTCCTTTCATTATGATCAATTGCGAACTGAAATTGATCACTTGGACTAGTGAGATGGCATTGGTACATGCCACCTTGATGGGATTAAATTGGAGTCCCCTGGTATGTTTCTAACTCTACCATTTGGGGCAAGTCAGCTTGAGCATGTCCCAAATTATATATCTCTTCCCTCTCTTATTCCTACTCTTATGTTTAACAGGGATCACATTTCAGTTAAATTTCAACACTTAAGAATAACTGTGTATTAATTACAGAATTAAATCAGTCATATTAAGTAGAACAGACAAAAAAACTACTAAGAGGGATAATGTATTAAGTTGTTCATTAACAGTCAGGGCTGTGCTGATATTTTTTTTTTTTATTTTTGACAGGCAGAGGGGACAGTGAGAGAGAGAGAGACAGAGAGAAAGGTCTTCCTTTGCCATTGGTTCACCCTCCAATGGCCGCCGCAGCCGGCACGCAGTGGCCGGCACATCGCGCTGATCCGAAGCCAGGAGCCAGGTGCTTCTCCTGGTCTCCCATGTGGTACAGGGCCCAAGGACTTGGGCCATCCTCCACTGCACTCCTGGGCCATAGCCGAGGGCTGGCCTGGAAGAGGGGCAACCGGGACAGAATCCAGCGCCCTGACCAGGACTAGAACCCGGTGTGCCGGCACTGCAAGGTGGAGGATTAGCCTATTGAGCCGCGGCACCGGCCTCACATAGTTCAATTTAGATTGATCACTCTGGCTTTATTTGATCAGTGAGCTAATTGAAAGGTTGCCATCTACCCAGTGAATTTTAAACGAGACCGCACTGTGACCCAGCAGATTAAGTCACAGCCTGCAGCACTGGCATCCCATATGGGCACTGGTTTGAGTCTTGGATTTTCCACTTCCAATCCAGCTCCTGCTAATGCACCTGGGAGATCACTGAAGATGACCCAAGACCCTGGACTCCTGCCTCCCACCCAGGAGACGCAGATCAATTTCCTGGCTCCTGGCTTTTTCCCGGCCCAGCCCCTGATGTCCTGGCAATTTGGAGAGTGAATCAGCAAACTGAAGATCTCTCTCTCTCTCTCTCTCTCTCTCTCTCTCTCTCATTTTCACTCTTGGTAACTCTACCTCTCAAATAAATGAATAAACTTTTAAAAGCAAATAAATAAATAATAAAAACAAGGAAAAAAAGAAAAGCATGGGAAAGTCAGCAAAGTGTAGATTTAAAAAAAAAAGAGAGAGAGAGACAGCACTGACACACTATAAGCAAAGGAGAAAACAATATTGTGGAATTGAAAATCTAGCCATCTTGAATGGGAAAGAAATAAGGGCCTCTTGTTAAGGCTAGTCTTGATGTCAGGCCAGTGGTGGGGCTGACCTTGTTCTTCCCATGTGTGCCCCCTTAAATCTACCTGATGACACATTGAACAAATCACAATTTTATATGTAATTTTATATATATGTATATAATTACACAGAAAAAAATACCCTTTTTGATAATTCAAAAATGCATTGGTCAATTGAAGAGGTTCATTTACTGCCTCCATTGAAAAATAAAAATTCCATCAGATAAAATATTTATAGCTAGAATAGTAACTATTGCAAACTCTGTAAGCTGTTCCCAACTACTCAACCAGACTCAGGGAAAAATAAACTCTACCTACCAGCTGCTATACTTTTTGACTATGTCTAACTAAGACAGTGTTAGACATGTGCAGTATGCTGAACAACACCTCCCAGAAATATCCTGAGCCCTGAAATCTATGCATATTCATGTGCTACCTCACTGGGGAAAAGAAGCATGGCAAGTCTGATAAATTCATGGTTCTGAAAATGAGAAGACGATCATGGATTATTCAGGGGAGCTCATGTAGTCATATGGTACTACTGAGAGGAGGCAAGAGAATCAAAACAATAGTACATAGTCCGGGGAGGGCGGCGGCACTGTGGCACAGTAGGTTAATCCTCCACCTGCAGTGTCAACATCCCGTATGGACACTGGTTCTAGTCCCGGTTGCTCCACTTCCAATCCACTTCCCTGTAATGCATCTGGAAAGCAGTGGAAGATAGCCCAAGTGCTTGGGCCACCGCGCCCGCATGGGAGACCCAGAAGAAGCTCCTGGCTCCTGGCTTCGGATCAGTTCAGCTCCGGCCATTGCGGCCATCTGGGCAGAGAACCAGCAGATGGGAGACCTCTCTCTCTGTCTATCCCTCTCACTTTCTGTAACTCTACCTCTCAAATAAATAAAATCCTTTTTTAAAAAAAAGTATATAATGGGGCTGATAGAAGGAATTCATACAGACCATAGATGCTAAAAGACAAAAAAGGAAAGAAAAAGCAGTTTCACTCTTGTCAACAACTTCATTTTAGATTTCTGATATTCAGGGTTCAAAGAGGAAAATTTTGTGATGTTTCAGACACTATCTTTGTGAATATTGGCTGCAGCATGATGGGAACCTAAACATGAAGAGAAAGAAGCATTTCTGCCAAAATTTTTGTGAAAACAGGTACATGCTGAATTCAAGTATAATACCTGATGTGAATACCCCAGTGCTACAACACCTCAGAGCAAACCCCTTCAATGCTTTCCACACAATTACCATTTTTAGAATCTATGTAATCAGACCCATGACAAAAATCTTCAGTACATTTTATAGGAGTAGTTTGAATGGTACATAAAAATGTTATTGAACTAGGGACAGTGTGTGGCATAGCAGATCAAGCCACTGTTGGTGAACACGGGATGTAGTCCTGACTGCTCTTCTCCTGACTCAGCTCCCCGATATTGTGTCTGAGAAGACAAAAAAAGGCAGCCCAAATATCTGAGCCTCTGATACCCACATGAAAGACCCCAACAGAGCTCCAGACTCCTGGCTCCAGCCTGGCCCAGTCCCAGCCCCAGGCATTGCTACTATTTTGGTTTTTTTTGTTTGTTTAAAGATTTATTTATTTATTTGAAATTCAGATTTACCCAGAAAGAGGAGACACAGACAGAGAGAGGTCTTCCATCTGCTGATTCACTCCCCAACTGGCTGCAACAGCCGGAGCTGCGCCAATCGAAAGCCTGGGCCAGGAGCCAGGAGCTTCCTCCAGTTCTCCCACGCAGGTGCAGGGGCCCAAGTCCTTGGGCCATCTTCTACTGCTTTCCCAGGCCACAGCAGGAGCTGGATCGGAAGTGGAGCAGCCAGGACTCGAACCGGTGCCCATATGGGATGCCAGCACTGCATGCATAGGCCCCACCCTCTATGACACAACGCCAGCCCCCATTGCTACTATTTTGGAAGTGAACTACTGAAAGGAAGATATCTCTGTCAATGTCTATCACTGTCTTTCAAATAAATAAAATAAATAAAGTTGTACTTACAAAACTTGTATACCTTAAATGAAAGGTTTCTTTGGTGAAAAAAAGTCATTGTTAGTATCTGACTACACATACAGTAAGACTTAAATAGACACAATGGTTGTTCCTACTATAAAAATATTCCCAGCAGAAGTTTACTTTTTCTTAGAGTTAATGCTAAATTTCTGATGATGTGATTATGATAAGATACAAGTCACAAAGAGACTAGAATGACTAAATGGCATTGTAGTAATTCCTTAATCATTCAAGAATGGTTCCTGAAAACAATGTCACTGCAAATCCCAGCTAATATTCATGTTCATGAGAAGCATTGACAGTCATTGTAGACCTGTGCCTTAGTTATTGCAGAGGTCATTTATTTGACATTGGTTGGTTCACAGTAGTATAGACTCACATTACATATCCTGTGCTTTCTCCCATTTGTGGGAGCTTATGCTTTGCTTCCTAACAATGTTCTATCAGTTGAAATTCCTGAAATCAGAATTCCATTCCCCAAACTATCTATTGCATCATACTCAATTGTCCAAATATATCAAACAGAAGCAATTGAGAAAGATCATATTTATACTCTGCTCAAAAACACATATTTCAATACATTTCAATCAAGAAACAGTGAAACGTGACCCACATACCCTACTCTAAATCACTATCATTACTCCAGACCCACATGTTTAAAGGTTAAATGTTCATTTTTTCAATGCAATGATTTGGAGATAATTCCAGCAAAAGGCCTAGAAAGAATTTCCACCTGCCTGTCTAGCTTCCATTCTGAAACGTCCTTACTCACCATGGAAAAAATATCAAGGTTTCATGAGATTGGAACACTCAGGATTTCTGCTCAATCTGAGTGAAGAAAACACGAAAAGCACAAAGAAAAAAGAAAATAAATGTTTAGTTGGATTTCGTCAAAATTAAAACTTTCATCTTCAAATGACACCATTACAAAAGCAAGAAGAAAATCAAAAAACAGCAGACACACTTGCAATGATAATCTCTGTTAAGAAATCTGTACTCAAAATACGTAAGAACTCTAACAATTAAACACTAGAAAGAACTAAACTTTAGATATGCAACATATTTGAATAGACATTTCTATAAAGAAGATTTAGAAATATCCAATTTGGTGCTGGCGCTGTGGTGCAGTGGGTTAAAGCCCTGGGCTACAGTCCTAGCCAACCCATCTGGGTGCCGGTTCAAATCCTGGCTGCTCCACTTTCGATCCCACTCCCTGCTAATGTGCCTGGAAAAGCAGAGGAAGATGGCCCATGCCCCTGGGCCCGTGCACCCACGTGGGAGACCCAGAAGAAGCTCCTGGCTCCTGGCTTCAGATCGTCTGAGCTCTAGCCTTGCGGCCATTTGGGGAGTGAACCAGCGAATCGAAGACTTTCTCTATGTATCTCTGTCTCTCTCTGTCTCTCTCTCTCTCTCTCTCTCCCTGTCTCTGTAACTCTGTCTTTCAAATAAACAAATAAACAAAATAAATCTTTAAAAAAACAATAAAAATATCATACATGAAAAGATATCCACATAATTAGTGGCTAGGGAAATGCAAATCAAATCCACATTGAGATACCACTGCACAATGATTAAATGACCAAAAGTAAAAAAACACAGACCAAACAAATGCTTGCAAATATGCAAAAAAGAAATTGAAGCATTCTATGATTGCTAATGGGACTAGCAACATCATTCTCACAACATCGTACAAAAACGTGGCATAAAATTTGTAGTTCCTCAAAAAGTAAATATGAAGCAACCACTGACCTAGCAATTCTAACCCCTAGTATATACCTTATTTAAAATATATGCAGGGAGAAAAATGCAAGCCCAAATATTAATAGCAACATTATTCATAAACAAAAAAAGTAGCTACAAGCCAAACTGTCCAACCAAGGAAGAAAAAATAAAGTGTAACATATCCATACAATTAAATAGTATTTGGTACTAAAAAGAATGAAACACCATCATGCTACAACATGAGTGAAGCTTAAAAACATCATAAAAGACCACATATTCTATTATTTCACTTAAGGACAAAGTCAAAGAATTGGTGATGGTGATTCTCTAGAGTCGAAATAGAAATTGCTGCTTGCCGGCAGCTGAGAAAATGCAGGAATGACAGTAACTGCTAATTGTGGGGATTTTTTCTAAGTGGTGGAAGGTTTCTAAAACTAGTGTTGAGAATTGCAAAATGCTGTAAATAAATAAATGAGTACTAAACCCCACCAAATTGTATAAGTTTTGTAAATATTTACTTTATTTTTTTGAAAGTCAGTGTTACAGAGTGGGGAGAGACAGACACAAAGACAGAGAGAGAGAGAGAGAGAGAGAGAGCGCTCGCGAGAGTACTTCCACATGCTGGTTCACTTCCCCAGTGGCTGCAATGGCCAGGGATGGTCCAGGCTGCACCCAGCAAGCAGAACTATTCTGGGTCTCTCACGCAGGTTATAGGGGACAAAGCCCTTTTGCGGTCTTACGATTCTTTTCCCAGGCACATTGAGATGGATGGGAAGTGGAACAACAAGGACACAGACAGGTGCCCACTGGGATGCCAGCACTGCAGGCAGCAGATTTACCCATTTTGCCACAGCATCAGCTCCAAATTGTATACTTTAAAAGGCTAAATTTTATGACAGCTTCCATTTGGAAATATAGGTTTTATTGTATTTCAGCCTTAAAATGTAGCAATTTTAATACGTTGCCACATCCACTTCATGTGTAGACATTATGTATGAACTATTTTTCTTGAAAATAGGATTTGTTATTAAAATGAACAATTGCTGTGTATAGCAATTTCAAATCCTTATGCTAAAGGATGGAGGCCAGGCTCTAAAGCCTACATATAAATGATCCCTTTCATATAAGACTCCAGAAACGTATCAGCTGTTCATTAACTGAAACTATGATGACAAAAAGATCACTTGTGGCCTGGAGCTTGAGGCGTGACAAGACTCAGTGATAAGAAGGGACACGAAGAAAGAGCAGGTGGGGTGATAGAATGTTCTGTCTTCATTGTGGAGCAGGTTACAAAGGGGTAGGGGTTTGCCAGTTTTCTCAAATGTGCAGTAACATGGGTACGCACAATCTGTATGAGTTATTACTAAAACAATCTGCAACCTAGGCTTACCTCAGAGCAGCTCTTGATAATAAAGTGACATGCCAGCTTTAAAAAGTAAAAAACAAAAAGATGCTCATTGATGACAAGAATGCATCTACAAAGGCACTCTTACCTGCCTGGCTTGAAGAGAAGTTTTAATTACTTTACATTATATGATTAAGGCAGTTCTAAAAATGGATCTGATTCAGTGAAGAAATTTTACTTGTAGCAAGTATTCTGATAAACTACCAAAAACAATTGGACAAGGATTATTTTATAGAAAAATTTGCTATAATGAGAAAAGGTGGGAAGTACTTAAAATTATTAACTAGGGACTAAATAAATAAGGTGTGTCAACATACGACTTCATTTGTAAACACATTGAAACAGTAGAAAGTACCTAAATTTACAATCAAGTTTGGTTAAAACAATGTGCTGAAGCTTAATCAAAATTTAATGATACCTGCCAAAGCTAAAATACATACATATTATAAATGTAAAAGCATGTGCCAAGTAGTCTGCCTCCATATATGTGATTTTGTTAATTTTATATTTATATATTTATAAATATTACATGTGATATAGATAGGTATTTTTACAGGAGAAAAATAATGCTCCATAACAAGTGTTTCCTATCTTTTTAAAATTCACTTTCCTTATTCTTTTGCTGCATTATTTCTCTGTTCATCTTTATTATATCAAATGTCTCAGAAATGTGTATTTTCTCTGTATGTGCTGTTAATTGCCCTGTATGGTAGAAATCAACAGAAATTGCCCAACGTGTGGTACTTAATTAGATTCTGATAATTGCTACCAATGTCTTCTAAATGATTCGAATGCTTTCTCCTGTCTCTGAAGGGTGTGTCCTCAGGATTAATATGCTAGGTTTGATACAGGGACTATCTCAAAGTCAATTCCACTGATCATTCATTAGTCACTTTCAAACCTAGATCACCAAAGACTCTTGTTATTACTTGTACAGAAGTGGGAAATAAAACAAACTTCAAGCTTGAAACCGAAAACGATCTCTGTGTAAAGATGGCTCAGAATACAGACGCTTGCCAAGCTCCGAGGCACTCTTCTGTACTGGTGTTTCTTTCTGGCAATGGACAGCAGAAGAAACTAGGTCTGGGCTTATGACAGCACATCTGGTGCACGAAGTTTCTACCTGAGGGCAGAAACCCCAGTCTCTGGACAGCAACCATGGCACGCATCCAGGTGGTAGTCTCCAACATTCCTTCCATTTCCACACAGGTAAGAATGAGCGTTTCTGAACAGCTCACAGAGTGAGGCTAACGTTAACTGCCAGAAGTGTAAGTATAATAAATTCTGGAATTTCAATTGTATACTCTTTGATGACATTAGGTCCTATTTGCCTCTTAGGCAATGGATTTTTCCTGATTGTATGAAACCAACCGAAGTGAGTTTTCACAAGGATATTAAAGAAATGCCAATTTTAGAGAATATTATCTTGAATAGTTTGTGTTAATTGATGTGATAATTTTCATACTACAGTAAGCAGGAAAGCAAGCAAAACTTGAGGAGCTTGATGAAGCCATAACAACATCTCAACCCCCCCCCCGCAAAAATGACATCTTATACAACATTGCATCATCTCATTGGAAATTAAATTTTTTAATATTTTAATTCAAATATAAGCAGTCATCATAATACTCAGCTCAGTTCATTACTAAACTATCAGAATTCTCGTGGAAGTACAGAGTTCTTTATTAAGATTTATTGATTGATTCAAAGTCAGAGTTACAGAGAGAGAGGAAGAGAGGTCTTCCATACACTGGTTCACTCCCCAAATGACCTCAAGGCCAGGGATGGACCACACCAAACCCAGGAACCAAGAGCTTCATCCAGGTCACCCATGTGGCTGCAGGGGCCCAAGCACTTGGGCCATCTTCCACTGCTTTTCCCACCCACTTCAATAGCAGGGACTTACATCAGAATTGCAGCAGCCAGGACTCCAACCAACGACTGTACAGGATGCCAGCCTTGTGG
This sequence comes from Oryctolagus cuniculus, assembly GCF_051225735.1. Lineage (NCBI taxonomy): Eukaryota > Metazoa > Chordata > Mammalia > Lagomorpha > Leporidae > Oryctolagus > Oryctolagus cuniculus. The sequence goes on from NC_142877.1 coordinate 58,091,760, forward strand.
GTGGTGGCTTTATCTGCTATGCCACCGTGCTGGCCACAAGAAGTACAGCTTTAATGATTCTGTATCTGAATGCTCTTCAGTGAGTAGGGCTGAAGTACTTACCACAGAGTAGCAATGGTCTCTCTCTACTCGTGGAGAAAAGCAGATTAGGGAGGGGAGCTGGGTGCAGAAATGCATGCTCTGCTCTCAAGGTGACCTGGTGGAAGTACAGGTGGGCACTTACATGCCATGGGGGTGTCCTAGTCCTCAGTTAACCATGAACAAGTCCTTGTACCTCCTGTGTGACAGTGACCCTAACTCCTGGGCTTATCTCTGCAACTTAGACACATGGTTAGAGCGGGCAAGGACCCCGCTCAAGAGGGAAGGAATGTCCTAAAGCAACATCAGGACACTGAAGCCCTTCACATGACACAAATATTGAAGCCTCCAGGAAATCCTGCAGGGAACTTACTCTTGGAAAGTACTGATTCAATTTATTAACATTTTGAGAAGCTACCGTAGCGTTTCATGAGTGTTAATGGAGAAGCAGAAGCTATAGAAAATAGCACCACAAATATAGAACTGCAAAGCCCCTGGTTTCTGATTTCGATCCTCTGGGGAGAGAGGCACCAGTGTAGGAAACCAGTGTCAGTGACCACGCTCTCATTCGTCCTTGAGCAGTTCAGACAGCAGAAGGCAACTGTTTTCAGGAGTGAAGATAACGGCAGTGAGCAGAGGATGCTTCTTCATGAACAAACCCTCCCGCTGGCAATACAAACAAACCCCCAAAACAAAACAAACAGTAAAAAGTTACTATATAGCGAATTAAGTAACAAATGTGAAATGCCAGCAATGCTTAGATTTATCCCAAGCAAAAAATAATTTCATGTGGAATTTTTGACTTCAAATTGTTATTAAATCTTGGGGCATGGAGATAGATATCTGGCAGTGTGAAGCATGTACACACTGTTCTAGTTGATTAGCAAAACTTTGATCTGAAAAAAATAAGTATGTTCTCAGAGTAATGTTAAAATGGAAATAAGAATTGGTTGCTCTAAGTGGCCCCTTACCAAATACTAGTGCTTTCTGTGTTCCAGAACAGAAAGAACTGGCCTTAAAGTACATAGAAAAGAGTTATCAGAGGAAAACTGAGACCAGAGAGATCACTCATGAGAAATGATTCACTCAAAACCTGGCTAAGCCTATTTTTGGGTGATAACAAATGTGGGGAAACAAAAAGGGTAGTGAGATCATGTCTGTGTTTCTGGTATATGAGTGTACTTCAAAAGGTTCATGAAAATAAAATTCAAAATAAATTTGGATTGGTGCAAAAAGTTTTTAAATGCATCCTTTTTCATAATATACATTGCCATGAACTTTTGAAACATCCCACATATTGGGTCACATTCTGAAGAACAATATTGTGGAATTTAAGTAATTAGAAGTACAAGACAATACCTACTGAGGCTAGGTTTGTTAAGTTATGTAATCAAAGAGAGGAGCCTGAAAAATATAAACGTAATAGCCGGCGCCGTGGCTCAATAGGCTAATCCTCCACCTTGCGGCACCGGCACACCGGGTTCTAGTCCCGGTTGGGGCGCCGGATTCTGTCCCGGTTGCCCCTCTTCCAGGCCAGCTCTCTGCTATGGCCAGGGAGTGCAGTGGAGGATGGCCCAGGTGCTTGGGCCCTGCACCCCATGGGAGACCAGGAAAAGCACCTGGCTCCTGGCTCCTGCCAGGATCAGCGCGGTGCGCCGGCTGCAGCGGCGGCCATTGGAGGGTGAACCAACGGCAAAGGAAGACCTTTCTCTCTCTGTCTCTCTCTCTCACTGTCCACTCTGCCTGTCAAAAAAAAAAAAAAATATATATATATATATATAAACGTAATAGAAACCAGTAGGAAAAGAAATACCCAGAGATTAAAACACAAAGGTAAGATGAAAAATGTGTGTGACGCCCAGATAAAAGATGTTATGAATCAAGTTAAAAGTAAACACTGCACAAAGAATTCTTAGTATACACCCAAAAAAAGGAAATTTTTAAAAAGTTTTATTAAAGGAGCTGTTTGGTCAATTTTAGCAAATATTGTTTCATTAAAAGGATGTGTGGGAGGCCAGCTCCATGGCTCAATAGGATATTCCTCCACCTGTGGCACCAGCACACAGGGTTTTAGTCCCGGATGGGGCGCCGGATTCTGTCCCGGTTGCCCCTCTTCCTGTCCGGCTCTCTGCTGTGGCCCGGGAGGGAAGTGGAGGATGGCCCAAGTCCTTGGGTCCTGCACCCCATGGGAGACCAGGAGAAGCATCTGGCTCCTGGCTTTGGATCAGCACAGTTCGTCGACGACAGCACGCCGGCCCCAGCGGCCATTGGAGGATGAAACAACGGTAAAGGAAGACCTTTCTCTCTCTCTCTCTCTCTCACTGTCCGCTCTGCCTGTCCAAAAAAAAAAGGGGGGGAAATTATAATAGAAAAAAGAACGAATGGATGGAGACAAAAACAGATGAAAATCATTGGGGGTTGAAGTATTGAAATACTACATACATGTTTACTAGTTACTACAAGCTCAGTACCCTTCTAAAATGTTTAGAATATACAGATAGGTATATACATATGCATAAGCAGAACTTGATTTTTTCAGAAGTAGCATATAAAGGATACTGGAGTGTTTTCCTGTTTTTAGCTGACAAAACTGAATCTCAGTGAAAGCAGACAGTGCTCGGGAGTGTGGCCGCATCTGGAACTTCATTATTTAGTAATTAACCACACTGGTACTAAGAAGTCAGAATGTGTTACAAGCTCATCTCCATAGACTGAAAGTTAGTAATTATGATGATGTCACACAACCCTATGCATATCTCATCCAAAACACATCTTAAGATTCTACACAGCAAGCTTCTCATCTAAACTGTGTTCTGCACACCTGGCAATGAGCACAAATTTTCGACAGAAAGGAGTTGCGAGGAAGAGTGACAGTGAGAGCAAATGAGGAAAAAGTTGTTGTGAAAAGAAAGCACAAGTTTAAACATTAGTGATAATGCTACTACTCAAAATCCTATGCAGTGGATTTTAGAAGAGCATATGAAAGTGTGCCAGTAGCATTGGTGTTATTTTCACAATTTATCACTATCCAAATTACAAAGAAAGGCATTGAAGTGCTCAAAAAATTAAAGATGTGACTATGGCACATGTTTCAACAAAAAACGATCAATGCAACCCTGTGTGTAAATAAAATAAAACATGAAATGAGAATTTAAAACACTTAGAAAAGGTTTCTTAAATGTTGCAGTATGGTATACATTAAGTATTCAATTATCGCCTAAATTATCCCACAAAAAGTCACAGTGAAACCTGTGCTACTATTGTGATGGTATTATTTATAAACTAACACATATTGTGTGTCCTACAGTTTGGCACAGTTTGATGAGCAACTAATTATTGCTGGCTGATGTTACACCAAGCCCCTCATAGCAAATATCTGAATTGCATATGCGGATTGGGTAGGAGTCAGTTATGAGAAACCACACAGTCACAACGTTTGTCTTGCTGGGGCTGACGGATGACCCCCAGCTGCAGGCTGTGACTTTCATCTTTCTGTTTCTCACCTACGTGTTGAGTGTAACTGGCAACCTGACCATCATCTTCCTCACCTCCATACATTCACACCTGAAAACGGCCATGTACTTTTTCCTACAAAACTTCTCCTTCCTAGAAATCTCATTTACAACGGCTTGTATTCCCAGATACTTGTACAACATATCAACCGGTGACAAGACAATCACATACAACAACTGTGTCATTCAAATGTTTTTTATCGATCTCCTTGGTGTCACAGAATTTTTCCTCCTGGCCATCATGTCCTACGACCGCTATGTGGCCATCTGCAAGCCCCTGCATTACGTGACCATCATGAGCAGCCAGGTCTGCAGGAGACTCGTCCTCTGCTGCTGGGTAGCCGGCTTCTTGGTCATCCTCCCACCCCTGAGCTTGGGCCTACGTCTAAAGTTCTGTGACTCTAACGTCGTTGACCATTTCATCTGCGATGCATTTCCCCTCCTGAAGATCACATGCACAGATACACGGTTGATAGAGCAGATGGTCATGGTCAGTGCCGTGCTGACCTTCATCATGACCCTGGTCTGTGTGGGTCTATCCTACATATACATCATCAAGACCATTCTACGATTCCCCTCAGCCCAGCAAAGGAAGAAGGCCTTTTCCACCTGCTCCTCCCACATGATTGTGGTCTCCATCACCTACGGCAGCTGCATCTTCATCTATGTGAAGCCCTCAGCAAAGCAGTCAGTGGCCACTAACAAGGGTGTGATTGTGCTCACCACCTCCATCGCACCTATGCTGAACCCCTTCATCTACACCCTGAGGAACAAGCAAGTGAAACAAGCCTTCAATGACTCAGCCAAAAGAATTGCTTTGTTCTTAAAGAGGTAAGTGAATGTGCTAACATGGTAAAATCAAGTTTTCCCTTAAAATTAAGCTGTACTTTGAAATGTTTACTAGTTTTAGGAAGAAAAATCTGAAGATTATATATCTAAATAATAAGATGCACTTCCAGGAAATGAAACAATGACTTCACATCTTAGCAAACCTTAATAAAATTCAAAACAAAAAAAAATGAGTTCATTTTCATGTTTGGTATTGAGTAGTTGTGCTTATGGTGTATGAGAGAGAGAGAGAGAGAGGTCTTCCATCTCTGTTTCACTTCCTAAATGGCTTCAATTTGGATATGAAGCCAGGAGCTTTTCCCAGATCTTCCATGAGGGCTTAGTGTCCCAAGCACTTGGGTCATCTTCTACTGATTTCCCTGGCCATAAGCAGAGAACTAGAGCTAGAGCCAGGACAGGAACCAGCACCCATATGGAATGCCGGAGCCGCTGGCAGAGACTTAGGCTACTAGGCCACAAGGCCAGTCCCTGCGGAATATTCTAATGCCAGCCTTTGAATGGCTGTTGTGACTCTAGGCACCATTCTAGATTCCAGTCATCCTTCAATATTGTTGAGAGATTAGTTTCAGGACCTCCAATAGGTAACAAAATCTTTGCATGTTCAAGATGCTTTTATAAAATGCCATAGTTTTTGCATCATCTGAGCTCATCCTCCTGTGTCCATGGTCTCTGGATTCCTTGTACTGTCTAACACAGTTTAAGTGCTATGCAACCAGTTATTGCATTGTTTAGAAAATTGCAGCAAGAAAACTAAGTTTGTACATGTTCAATGTAGGCACAATTTTTTACAAATATTTTCAATCCACACTTGGTTGAGTACAAGAATGGATACAAAAGGTGGACTTATTTTATTATTTATTGTAAACCAAGGAAAAAGGATAGTTTAGGCAAACTAGGTTTAATGTGATAGAAGAGAATTAAATCTCAAAGGGAAGATACTGTTCAATGGGTTTTATCTTTACATTTTTAAGAATTTAATATTTTTTCATATTTTGCCACATTCACTTCAACTGTAAACATTACGTATGTACACATATATACATATATACACCTTAACTTTAATGCTGAGATAATGATATATTCATTCAATACCAAGATAACGAGGTATTTATAACAAGTTCTCCATTAAAATGATAATGATTACAGCAGTTACTACTAAGAAAATCACTAGAATCCTACTGCTTTTTATTACATGTAATAATAAATTTAAAAGTTCTCTTATCTTCTCCTCATTTCCCAGACTGATACATTGAATCAAAGAATCAATAAGACTAGGAACAGGCAATTCTTCATGTGAATCCATTTTTATCTGACTCCAAAGCCTGTGTTTAATACAGTGCTTGATGGTCCAATCATGTGTCTCCTAGTATTAAAATATCCTAAATACATATCTTGAGAAAATCACATAAACAAGATAAGGATACTTGTAAAAAATTTTAAATTTTTTGAAAAAAATCTAAGAGATGTAAAAATTGTACGTTTTGGTGGGGTACTATGTGATATTTTGTTACAATGTTTCTGTTACAATGTGATGTTTTGTACAATGTTCAATCTGGTAAATACATCTATCCTTTCAAGTATTTAACATTTCTTCATAGTGAAAATATCCGAAATACTCTTTCAATTTTCTAATAGGAAAATATACAGTATATTGTCTATCTATAGTCACCCTCTATTGAAATACCTTGAATAGCATACCATCTTAATATAAACATTCATGATATACAAGTAATTTAAATATTGAATATATTAGAAAGTAGATTATATTCAGGATTGTATTTACAAAAAGAAAACTTATCCTTTACCACGGAACAATGAAGAGTCAGAATTTTAAACAAAAAGGTAAGGTCAATAGCTTGTGTACATTCTGTCTGAGAAAGTAATCAAATTAATGAAATTACAGTGATTAGATTAGACTATTAATAAAATTGAGGTTGGGACTCTATGAATGGCTTACGGAATTCAATACATGAATATAATAAATACTCATGCTTCCAGCTAGGACCGATTGGAACCAGGGAAACATGCATAAGATAGCCATGGGCCATGAACAATTACTTTTAAAGGATGCAGGATTCCATATTATACGTAGGACTCCCCCTACCTGAGTCACAGATATTCCTTCCATCAGGGCTTGTTGATATGCTCCGTTCTGCTGTCAAATGCCCTACCACTGAGCTATAGCCCCCCACTATATGCTCCGTTCTAGTAGCTCCTCAAGGTTGTTCTGTGAATTAGCTTCCTTGAACAACCAGAAGAAGCTGTTTGCTGAGATGGAAAAAGCCGCACATATCTGAGGTACGTAACTCAAAGCAGTGAAAAGAGAATCCTGGTACACGGTTGGTGGGAACGTATACTAGTATAGTCTTTATGCAAAACAGTATGAAGGTTCCTAAAAGCAATTAAAAATAGAGCTACTGGGGCCAGTGCTGTGGTACAGCAGGTTATGTCGCTGATTTTGATGCTGGTGTCCCATGTCAAATGCCAGTTCTAGCCCCAGACGCTGAGCTCCCCATCCAATTTCCTGCTAATGCACCCGGAAAGGCAGTGGAGAATGCCCCAAGAATTTGAGCTTCTGCCACCTAAATGGAAGACCTGGATGGAGTTCCTGGCTCCTGCCTATGGCTTGGCCCAGACCTGGCTTTTGTGGCCATTTGAAAAGTGAACCAACAGATGGAAGATCTTTCTGTCTGTATTTCTCTCTCTCTCTTTCTCTCTCTCTCTGCCATTCAAATAATTAAATAAATATTCTATTAAATTTTTTTATATAGAACTACAGATTGATGTAGGTTCAGAGGTCACTGACTCAATCTAAACTTTTTCATCAAACTCTATGAGTTTGCATTTAAGATCATTAATTTTGGTTTTCACACACATAGAGTTTTATTCTAAATGAATTTTTCTGGTTTTTAACACAACTCTTTGCAGAGATTTCTACACTATAACTTTAAGATGGCTATCCATCCCACAAGTGTACGTCCTTTTCTATTTGAGTAGGATTAATTATTGAAAGAATTAAATTGTCAAAGCCTCAATTTACATTGATCATTCTATTTTAAGTTGATCAATGAACCAGCCTAAAGTTTGCTAACTACACACTGAATAAAAAGAGGCAGTACTGGGCCAGCGCCGTGGCTTACTTGGTTAATCCTCTGCCTGCAGCGCCGGCATCCCATATGAGCGCCAGTTCTAGTCCCGGTTGTTCCTCTTCCAGTCCAGCTCTCTTGGTGCTTGGGCCCCTGCACCCTCATGGCAGACCAGGAAGAAACACCTGGCTCGCTTCGGATTGGCGTAGCACCGGCCGTAGTGGCCATCTGGGGAGTGAATCAACCTTTCTCTCTGTCTTTCTCTCTAACTCTGTCAAAAAAAAAAAAAAAAAAAAAAAAAGAGGCATTACTGACTTACTGGCACACTTACAAACAAAAGAAAAAACAACACTGGAATAAAAAAACTAACCATCCAGAATGAGAAGAAAGCAAGGGCTTCTTTGTAAGAATAATCTTAGTGTCAGTCCAGTGGCTTGCCCTAACTTTCTTCCTCCTGTTAACAGCCCATTCATTAACTCTATCTGATGACACATTGACTCGATTTTTCAAAATTCCATTGAAACAACTACTGTAATATGTACATCATTACACTGAAAAAGTACCTATTTTTGGTAACTAAAATATATATATTAACCAACTGAGAAGTTCCATTTAGTCTCTCCATTGAAAAATAAAAATTCCATCAGATACACTATTTAGAGGTGGAATATTTAGTGTTCCAAAATCTGTAGGCTGTGCCTACGTACTCAACCAGGATGGGGGCTAGAACAAGCTCTACCTACCATGGGATACAGAGACCGACTATGTCTCCTTAGACCCAAGGCTATATGTGGGAGAAGAGGAAATAATTTCTCTAAGTGGAAAGGATATTCAAACTGACATGTAAATGGAAAACAGAAGTCATAATGAAAAAACTATCAGATGAAAAATCATTTGGTATTAGTGAACTCTTTTGAGAAAAAATTATAAACATTTTATGTTCTATAAGTCATGTGTTTCAGAAAAAAATAAATCATTTATTTAATTTTTACTTTTCATTTGGACTTCCTTTTAAATTTCTGAGACTTCCACATAGACTGCTGCTTCAATTTCCTTTATTCCTATTGAAACTGTAAGTTTATTGTTTTACTTAGCTACATTATGAGTTAAGATATTTATTTTCTATATTTTAATATTTATTTATTTATCTGAAAGGTAGAGTTACAGAGAGACAGAGGCAGAGAGAGAGGTCTTCATCCACCGGTTCACTCCCCAGATGACAGCAACCACCAAAGCTGTGCAGATCCGAAGCCAGGAGCCAGGAACTTCCTCCAGGTCTCCCACGTGGATGCAAAGGCCCAAGGACTTGGTCCATCTTTTACTGCTTTCCCAAGCAACAGCAGAGAGTTGGATTGGAAGTGGAGCAGCCAGGACTCGAACCGGCACCAAGATGGGACACCAGCCCTACAAGCAGCAGTTTTACCCGCTACACCACAGCACAGGCCCCTTTTTTCTATTTTTTTAATTTATTTTTTATTTAGTAAATATAAATTTTCAAAGTACAGTTAGTGGATTACAATGGCTTCCCTCCCCATAACTTCCCTCCCACTCACACCCCTCCCATCTCCTGCTCACTCTCCCATTCCATTCACATCAAGATTCATTTTCTATTATCTTTATATACAGAAGATCAATTCAGTATATATTAAGTAAAGATTTCATCAGTTTGCACCCACACAGAACATAAAGTGTAAAATACTGTTTCAGTACGAGTTATAGCATTACTTCACATTGGACAACACACTAAGGACAGATCCCACATGAGAAGTAAGTACACACTAACTCCTGTTGTTGACTTAACAATTTGACACTCTTGTTTATGGTGTCAGTAATCTCCCTAGGCTCTAGTCATGAGTTTCCAAGGCTATGGAAGCCTTTTGAGTTCGCGGACTTCGATCTTATTCCAACAGGGTCATAGTCAAAGTGGAAGTTCTCTCCCCGCTTCAGAGAAAGGTACCTCCTTCTTTGATGGCCCATTCTTTCCACTGGGATCTCACTTGCTGAGATCTTCCATTTAGGTTTTTTGTTTGGTTGGTTGTGGTTTTTTTTGTTTGTTTGTTTGTTTTGTTTTTTTGCCAGAGTGTCTTGGCTTTCCATGCCTAAAATACTCTCATGGGCTCTTCAGCCAGATCCAAATGCCTTAAGGGCTGATTCTGAGGGCAGAGTGCTATTTAGGACATCTACCATTCTATGAGTCTACTGTGTATCCCGCTTCCCATGGTGGATCATTTTCTCCCTTTTTGATTCTATCAGCTAGTATTAGCAGACACTAGTCTTGTTTGTGTGATCCCTTTGACTCTTAGACCTATCAGTGTGATCAATTGTGAACTGAAATTGATCACTTGGACTAGTGAGATGGCATTGGTACATGCCACCTTGATGGAATTATATTGGGATCCCCTGGCATGATTCTAACTCCACCATTTGGGGCAAGTCCGATTGAGCATGTCCCAAATTGTACATCTCCTCCCTCTCTTATTCCCACTCTTATATTTAATAGGGATCACTTTTCAGTTAAATTTAAACACCTAAGAATAATTGTGTGTTAATCACAGAGTTCAACCAGTAGTACTAGAACAAAACAAAGAGAAAATACTAAAATGCATAAAGTATTACATTGTACATCAACAGTCAGGACAAGAGCTGATCAAGTCACTGTTTCTCATAGTGTCCATTTAACTTCACCAGGTGTCCTTTTAGGTGCTCAGTTAATTGTCACCGATCAGGGAGAACATATGATATTTGACCATGTGGGACTGGCTTAATTCACTCAGCATAATGTTTTCCAGATTCCTCCATCTTGTTGCAAATGACCGGATTTCGTTGTTTTTTACTGCTGTATAGTATTCTATAGAGTACATGTCCCATAATTTCTTTATCCAGTCTACTGTTGATGGGCATCTGGGTTGGTTCCAGGTCTTAGCTATTGTGAATTGAGCTGCAATAAACATTAAGGTGCAGACAGCTTGTTTGTTTGCCAATTTCATTTCCCTTGGGTAAATTCCAAGGAGTGGTATGGCTGGGTTGAATGGTATGGTTATGTTCAGGTTTCTGAGGAATCTCCAGACTGACTTCCATAGTAAATTATACCATGTCACTTCTTGATAATAGTACTTTAAAATATTTACCTATGTATGAGAATACTTCACAGTGGAAATGGAATTAAAAGATAAGCTATTGGGGTCCAAAACTTTTAACATCATGCAGTTTTCTGAAAATGCACATTTTCATGAACTTTTTGAAAATTTCTCATATGCATGGATTTAAAAAAAATTTTCCTGCAAAATAAACTTTTAATTCTATTTTCCACATGCTGTTGAGAGTACCCTTCTAGGATTATTAGTGAAATGAATAAATTCTGAGATATTATAAATATTTTTTCTTTGCCTCAAAATCCTTCTGTCAAGAAGACACTCAACATTTTTAATTTAGTCAAACCATTCAGCAACATCTAGACTAGAAGACTTAACAAAAACTCTAAATAAGGCATTTTCTTGAATTCCAAGAAAATTTAAGATAGGATATTTATATCATTATTGGATTTACTTTTGTCTTATTTTCCTTGGTTTTTAATTACTGTTCGCTAGGTTAGAAGTGAAACTGGGCTCATGTTTACTATAAAATACATCTCATCAGGAATTCATCTTGAAAAAGTTTTGCAAGGACACGTTAAAGGAGTAAACTTCCATGATGCAGAGTATTTTTGTCCGGGTGCAATAAATGTGTGGGAAGGTTTACTTGAACCTGATAGGATGAATAAGAGACACATAGAATTGGAGTTCAATGATTTTTGCTGAGTTTAATATTTATAGACTTGCCCATCCTCCTTCTTCTTTGAGACCAATGTGATCTTTTTGAAGGAATCGCTGAATGCTTCTCTCACTTGCTGGTTTCTCAGAGTGTAAATGAACGGGTTCAGCATGGGAGCAATGGACGTCATCAGCACCGCCATCCCCTTGTTGATAGCTACAGAGTTCTTAGCTGAAGATTTGACATAGATGAAGATGCAGCTCACATAGGTTATGGAAACCACAATCATGTGCGAAGAGCAGGTGGAAAAGGCCCTTTTCCTTTGCTGGGCAGAAGGGAATCTCAGAATGGTCTTGATGATGTATATGTAGGACAGAACCACACACACCAGGGTCAGGATGAAGGTCAGGACTGCACAGACAATCACTAACTGCTCTATGAGCCACGTATCTGAGCATGAAGTCTTCAAGATGGGAGATGCTTCTCTGTAGTAATACCAATTCTTGTTGAGTGGGCTGTTACATTGTTGTTAATTTATAGTTTTAGTAGTTTGTAAAATTGCTCTATATTGCAATTCCTTCATTTGTTTTATGTTTATAATCAACACTTAAGACTGAATTATCTTGTTTTTATATGTCACAATGCCTTGCAATTCAACAAAATTATGGTTTTCTTCTGTATAAGATTTCTTCTGTATTGTAAAGGTGAATATTTAATTGTAATCATTTTTCCATACCTTTCTTAAAAGACTTTGTACTTGATAAAATGCAAACATATAACAACTTGTCTGGATTTTTACATACAAGCTTTGTAGAACCACATTTAGCTATATTTTTTGTTTTACCACTTTGACCAAACATGTTTACATTATTTTGTTCCACAGAGTTGGCTCACTACACTGATAGTAGTTCTGTTTCCCTGCTGGTATGTAATTTATACTCAGCATCCTTTGAGATACACTGCACAGAGAGTATTTTAACATAAAATTTATTTGCTACATGTGAAGAAATCAAGGTTATACAGTTGGAAAAACAAAAATATGTATATATCTCTGAGTTTTCCATCTATTAAGTATGAAAAATACTTTGACATTTGGTATCATTAGCACCAAGTTCAAAGTTAAATTTAAAATAATGAATTTAGTCTCCCTGGGCTTCTATGTATTGATGGCTGTCAGTTTGAGCACCATGTCTACTGAAAAGTCTTCTCAAACTCTGTTGTATATGTGGATGACATATTTTTGCTCCCATGCCAATTAATTGTCACTCCTGTTTGAGCACTTCCTCTAAGAAAACAAGTTTATTAAACCTCAGGACTGCTCTCATTTACAAAAAAACAAAAAACAAAAACAAAAAACACTAGGATAGATCCGTACAGTCCTCTATTTACGGTCAAGCTTTAAGAAATAGTGTTGTCTAAAGACATACATATGCATTTCATTGACTTACATATTAAGTTGAATACTTATATCACTAGTTTTGAACATATATTTTCTAAAATATGCCTTAAATGTATGACCTTCTAAACTGTGGCATTCTCAATATTCCATAAATTTTTATGTCACATTTTATTATAACTACACTGCAAGTGTATTCTAATTTACACTGTGAATATTTAACTTTGGCCCTAGTTATTTAAATGTTTGTATTAAAATACTAGGAAATAGGCCAGTGCCACGGCTCAATAGGCTAATCCTCCGCCTTGCGGCACCAGCACACCGGGTTCTAGTCCCAGTCAGGGTGCCGGATTCTGTCCCAGTTGTCCCTCTTCCAGGCCAGCTCTCTGCTATGGCCCGGGAGTGCAGTGGAGGATGGCCCAAGTCCTTGGGCCCTGCACCCCATGGGAGACCAGGATAAGCACCTGGCCCCTGCTTTCGGATCAGCGCGGTGCGCCGGCTGCAGCGCGCCGGCCACAGAGGCAATTGGAGGGTGAACCAATGGCAAAGGAAGACCTTTCTCTCTGTCTCTCTTACTGTCCACTCTGCCTGCCAAAAAAATAAAAATAAAAAATAAAAATAAATAAATAATATTAGGAAATAACCACTATAAAAATAAAGCATTGAAACAGGTAAGCTCTTCTTAGATACAACCAAATTATATAAAGGTAAAAAGGCAGATAATTAATATTATAAATAATACTTTTGTTATTAAAGAGTAGATGCAATTGCTATAACAAATAAATATGAAGGATGTATAAATTAATGTGAAAATATGAGACCTACCCAGAAGAATGTTTTTAGTTTTCTGAAACATAGTCTGAGTTTCTCTAAATCATAGAAAGATCAATACAAAATTAAAACAAATGGCAGGACGGCGCGGCGGCTCACTAGGCTAATCCTCCGCCTTGCGGTGCCGGCACACCGGGGGTTCTATTCCCGGTCAGGGCGCCAGATTCAGTCCCAGTTGTCCCTCTTCCAGGCCAGCTCTCTGCTGTGGCCAGGGAGTGCAGTGGAGGATGGCCCAAGTCCTTGGGCCCTGCACCCCATGGGAGACCAGGATAAGCACCTGGCCCCTGCTTTCGGATCAGCGCAGTGCGCCAGCTGCAGTGCGCCAACCACAGAGGCCATTGGAGGGTGAACCAATGGCAAAGAAGACCTTTCTCTCTGTCTCTCTCTCTCACTCTCTCTGTCCACTCTGCCTGTAAAAAATAAAATAAAAAATTAAATTAAAAAAATGAAAAAAAAATGGCTAGCTGATGGAATGTCTCAAATCATATACGCCATTAAACATGGCTGTAAGTATAAAATTAAGTATAGATACAAAAATAGGCCACAAATAAAATTTGAATGCATAATTTGCCATAATCTGCTTAAGAGCATGTTGGTATTTTAATAGAAAAGCCTCAATATATGAATAAATTTGCATTCTGAAATTTTACCTCTAGTAAATATGTGTAAGCATAGTTTCTCTAGCAATCAGTAGCCATTTAAAAATTCCCAATGAACTGAATTTATGCATTGATGTGATCATATAATTGCTAACGATGAAGGTTCTTTTAAGTATTGGTGATAAATGTATATATATTAAAAACTGAGTGTTTTAAAATATGAACAAGTGTTCCAAAAACATTTTATGCATCATGATGGGCTTCTGTGTTTATTATTATGAAAGTATTTTATGTAATTAGTGAAAGAATATGCAATTAATGTGAAAAATGGAAATCTCATTTATTTTTTGAAACCTCAAATATTCATATATTTATTTAAAATTTGAAAAAGTTACTTGTGATGCTTTTAATGATTTTGTGACTACTTTTTATTCGTTGAATATAACGGTTAGTGGTGAATCAAGTCTTTGGTTATAGAGTGCACTGAATGCACACCTGAAATAATCAAAGAAAAAAAAAAGAAGGAAAGGGGGATTGAGGAAAGAAGAGAAGAAGGAATGGCAGTAGGGGTATTGTCTTAGAATTATACCTATAAATCAGTTCTCTTTACATTAATAAAAGTAAAAATAAAATAAATTGACTTCCTATGAGTGAACTTGATCATCTTTTCACTTGCTTGTAGTTTGTAGAATGTGCCTATTTTCATGCTCTTTACTGTTTATGTGTTGAATTCTTTAGTTACTAGAGCAGTTAAGCCTTTGACTATCATGTAAATTAAAAAATATTATTTGCAAAAAAAATATTGAGTTTAAAAATGTAACTTGCTTTGAGTTTCTAGTATTTTCCTATTTGGTTATCTTTCTTTAATGGCTGAGGGAAAAGAGCAGATGGCTTCATTTTGTGATTTTTTTGTCTTTCAGACAAGATTTGGAAAAAAGAACAAGCAAGGCAGGATTGGTTTTGACCACTCTGTATCTGCAGTCCCAAGTTGACCTGTACCTGTTGCTACCACTGCGTCTTTGTGTCTCCAAGGACACTGCCCCCACGGCAGCATCTTCCAGGATGCTGCCCAAGTTCATTACAAAGACTCATTAGTGAAATTTGAACATGGGTCACCAAGGACCTAGTTGTTTGTTATTTAGTTTAAAATTTAGCAAATAAATCAGATGTAAATCTTTATGATGTACAAGCAATTCACCCTGCCCAGAGAAGTCATAGTATTGAGGCTTTGAAAGCAAGAGAAGGCAATATTTGAAATAATGTATTTTCAACAAATGAGAGCAACAAAGTATTTCCTAGGCAAAAACAGGACCAATATCCTTGGTTAGAAAAGCGTCCCTGCCAGCAGTGGCCAGAGGAAGTTGGGGATCCTAAAAAACCCGGATGAGAAAATTCCACACAAACCTTTGCTCTCAGGTCTCCCGCATCATATTAGCCTTTAGGACTCGGATTAAAAAGTATCAGTTGAAGCTATTGTTAACTTGCAAAACAGTAAGTACTCTCGCTACCTCATTTACTCTCACCTTCCATAAATCTATACGATGATTTTCTCTGGAAACTGTGGGGATTTACTGAAATCAAACAGAATTATTTGAAATGTTATCGAAAGATCCACAAATCTGTCTGAGTTGTATTTTTGGATGTTCCTTTATACAGTTACAAACAGGTAATAGTCAAGATGATGAGAAGTTATCTCTGTCACACCCTCACTTGCCTCTTTAAAAGAAAAAAGTGTGTATCTTCATTAAAAATCCCCATTTATGATAAATTACCAAATATTAATGACAAAATTAGTTATCTTTGCACTTTTTTAAATTGTAAACTTCTCTGCAGGATGTAACTAGTTTCTTAAAAATTTCCTTTTAAAAGCTAGGATTCTCAGCCAGCGCCCTGGCTCAGTAGGCTAATAACTCCTCCTAGTGGCGCCGGCACACCGGGTTCTAGTCCCAGTCAGGGTGCCGGATTCTGTCCTGGTTGCCCCTCCTCCAGGCCAGCTCTCTGCTGTGGCCAGGGAGTGCAGTGGAGGATGGCCCAAGTCCTTGGTCCCTGCACTCTATGGGAGACCAGGAGAAGCACCTGGCTCCTGCCTTTGGATCAGTGTGGTGCGCTGGCCGCAGCGCACTGGCCCCGGCGGCCATTGGAGGATGAACCAATGGCAAAGGAAGACCTTCCTTTCTGTCTCTCTCTCTCACTGTCCACTCTGCCTGTCAAAAAGAAAAAAAAAAAACTACGATTCTCAAGGAGCGAAATAGAAAAAGGAGTTCTGAAATAAGGACTGTTACCCATGGGTACAGGAACAAGTGTGCTACCATGCAATTGCTGTAGGAGTCACTGGGTTCACAGGAAATGGGCTGCGGACAGAAGGAAGGCTAAAAAGAATATCCTTTCCTCAAGTAAAATGGGCCAATGTCATTATTACAGTGTGTCCCTGTGGTTCCTGAGATGGTCATAGGTCTTCAAAATCATTATCACTCTCCTTCCCAGTGACTGCTACATAAACCTTGGAGTTTACCTGTAACAATTTACCACAGCAAACAGGGGACCCAGTCCTGATTTCTGGAGAAAATGACTATTCCAGCAGAACAAATGACAGTCATTCAATTAAATAAGCTAACAGAGTTCAGTTGGGAAATTTGGTGGAAAATGTGCCTTCTATTCCCCTACTTGAGGGAAACTCACACACTGGAGATACTAATTCAGAACTGAAAAGCATTTGGTTGTCCTAATAATATTAAGTGTGATGGCTGACGGGAAACTAGAACAGCTATTAATCCAAACCAAGAAACAGAAAGCCCTTAACTCCCATTTTCAAATATTATGAAAATATCCACCAAGGAGGCAGAAGTAGAAAATCTAGGGCAGGAGAGGGGAATGTCCAACTCACCGGCTTCTATATAAGACTTACAAAGTCATTTGGACTGGCTCTGCAAAGGCAACCACAGGTGAGACTTGAAATTCAATCAATGTGCACCATGGTAATCTTTAATTTGACAATTATATGTGACTTACGAGTGATGTTAAAAATATCCAAATGGCCCTTGGCAGAAGAGATTCCCCATTTCTGATCTAGGGGAAAGAATTTTGAACTACAGAAGCCAAGGATGAAAGTCTTACATGTGGACTGATCAGATGAATACAATATTCCATGTGCAACTGTGTGAATTCAGATATCATAGGAACCAATTTTTTTCAAATAATAGTGTTAACGCACTTGAGAAGAGATAAATAATACTTTACAAAGATTTGATACCACATGCTTATGGAGAGTTGCAGGAAAGCAGTGATATAAAGTTCACAGACATTGCATTGGTAAATGTACACATAAGTTTTTATTTTTAAAGGCAGAGTGGACAGTGAGAGAGAGAGACAGAGAGAAAGGTCTTCCTTTGCCATTGGTTCTCCCTTCAATGGCCACCGTGGCCTGCATGCTGCGTCCGGTGCACCACGCTGATCCCATGGCAGGAGTCAGGTGCTTCTCCTGCTCTCCGATGGGGTGCAGGGACCAAGGACTTGGGCCATCATTCACTACACTCCCTGGCTTCAGCAGAGAGCTGGCCTGGAAGAGGGGCAACCAGGACAGAATCCGGCACCCTGACTGGGACTAGAACCCAGTATGCTGGTGCCGCAAGGCGGAGGATTAGCCTATTGAGCCGCGGCGCCGGCCACATATATCCTTTTTGTTGAAATTATATATCTGAGAACTATGATGTTATATTTTTATAAAAGCATGCATTTTGAAGACATTATAATAATTCTACAAAACAAAGAAATCATAATGGCATTTTGGAAATTGGTTTAAACTTCTGGTGCATTCAGAGAATTATTTTAATATAAGTGTAATTTCACAATCAGAATTCACAAAAATGAAGAAGTATTGAAAATTGTTATCCATGAATACAGAGGGCTAAAATTAAATGGAATAAAATTAAGTGCACTTATGAAGTTAAAACATATTTGGAGAAGTATTCCATGTAAAAGATGTTTGTTTGTGGGTCTGAATTCCATGACTGCAGATTTGACTATCTTACTGAACAATTCTACAAAGAATCCAAAATCAGCACAAATATAGAATTGTTCCCTGCTTTAGAGATAAAGCATGGGAGAGGTGACACTTCACAGCTTATGCAGAACAGGTGGTAATAAGTGCAGCGTGGGGAAGTCTCTGCAACACACATTTTTTAAATAATTTAAGTCAATCACAGAGCTGTTTCAAAGTGAAAGCCAAACAAGATAGGAGACAGCTGTTAATATGTAGATCAATGAACTAGCTATGTGTGGATTTACACAATGTTCCCTACACATTGAATGTAAACCTAGGACTGTTGGTTTGGGTAGCTAAGCCAGTTTTATAAAAAAGAAAGGCACCAGGAACAAGTTTTAACAAACTTCCTTACTAAGAGGAAGTGCTAAGTAACAATTACTTGTCATGTGAGCAAAAATGAGACATCCACACAGACAATGTAGTTTTACAAGGCTTTCTTTTTAAACTTTTATTTAGTAAATATAAATTTCCAAAGTACAGTTAGTGGATTACAATGGCTTCCCCCCCTTAACTTCCTTCCCATCCACACCCCTCCCATCTCCACTCCCTCTCCCATTTCATTCACATCAAGATTCATTTTCAATTTTCTTTATATACAGAAGATCGATTTAGTTTATATTAATTAAAGATTTCATCAGTTTGCACCCACACAGAACATAAAGTGTAAAATACTGTTTCAGTACTTGTTATAGCATTACTTCACATTGGACAACACATTAAGGACAGATCCCACATGAGGAGTAAGTACAGAGTGACTCCTGTTGTTGACTTAACAATTTGACACTTTTGTTTATGGCATCAGTATTCTCCCTGGGCTCTAGTCATGAGTTTCCAAGGCTATGGAAGCCTTTTGAGTTCGCTTACTTCGATCTTATTTAGACAGGGTCATATTCAAAGTGGAAGTTCTCTCCTCCCTTCAGAGAAAGGTACCTCCTTCTTTGATGGCCCATTCTTTCCACTGGGATCTCACTCACAGAGATCTTTCATTTAGGTCCTCTACTTTTTTTGCCAGAGTGTCTTGGCTTTCCATACCTAAAATACTCTCATGGGCTATTCAGCCAGATCCGAATGCCTTAAGGGCTGATTCTGAGGCCAGAGTGCTATTTAGGACATCTACCATTCTATGACTCTGCTGTATATCCCGCTTCCCATGTTGGATCATTTTCTCCCTTTTTGATTCTATCAGTTAGTATTAGAATACACTAGTCTTGTTTGTGTGATCCCTTTGACTCTTAGACCTATCAGTGTGATCAGTTGTGAACTGAAATTGATCACTTGGACTAGTGAGATGGCATTGGTACATGACACCTTGATGGGATTGTATTGGAATCCCCTGGCACATTTCTAACTCCACCATTTGGGGCAAGTCTGATTGAGCATGTCCCAAATTGTACATGTCCTCCCTCTCTTATTCCCACTCTTATGTTTAACAGGGGATCACTTTTCAGTTAAATTTAAGAAGGCTTTTCAGCAGAAATGATGCTCAAACTGAAAACCACAAATGAGTAGCTGGACACAGGCAGTGCATGGAGACCATATTTCTATGTTAATTTGGAAACTATATTTAACATTCCAAATTTGATTTTGAACTTCATGACAACGATAGAATATGCTAAAGCATTTTCCATACTTAACAGACTGCAAACTTAAGAGAGATATGCTTTTGTTTTTCCAGCTGTATATCCTGGGACCTAAGATTTCTTCACGGTAGCAAATACATTGTACTCTAAAATACTCCTTTGAGCGGTGTATCCCAGTGGACACCAAGCATAAATTACACACAGGCAGAGGCACAGGACAATCAGAAGAAAGAGCCAACCATATAGAAGTTGCTGCTTAAAACTCAAAACACAATAACAGGAACACATACTTGGCCACAGTAGTACAATATAAAATAAAGCCAAACATGGATCAACAAAGACTGCATGTAAAATCCAGACAACCTGGTACATATTTACATTTCATAAAGGACAAAATCTTTTAAGAAAGATATGTGGAAATCATTACTTCTAAATATTCACATTTAAAATACAGAAGAGGCCTTAGACACACACAAAAAAACATAATTTGGTTGAATCATAAGACTCTGTGACTCAAATATAAAAACCAGATCACTCAATCTTGAGTATTGATTATAAATCTAAAATAAATGAAGAAATTGGGATATAGAGCAATTTCAAATATCATGAAAGATCCACTAAAATAATAAACAATGAAATAGCCAGCCCACCAGAGAAGTGGCAATATCAATTACTACTTAGGGGAAACATTACAAATGAATAAATTGGCCGACTCTGTTAGTCACTGTTTCTTGCTACCTGGTTTGGACACCACCTGATCCATATAAAATATCTATAAATTTGATTTGATGAAGACAGAGGAAAATTCAGTAGTCAGTGATGAAAAACCACACAATAACAGCCTTCATCCTGTTGGGACTGACAGATGACCCTCAGCTTCAGGTTCTGGTCTTCCTGTTTCTGTTTTTCACCTACATGTTGAGTATAACCGGGAATCTGACCATCGTATCCCTCACTCTTTTGGACTCCCACCTCAAAACACCCATGTACTTCTTCCTACAAAATTTTGCCTTGTTAGAAATTGCATTTACATCCTCTTGCATCCCTAGATATCTGTACAACATAGCAACAGGTGACAGGTCAATTACCTACAACATTTGTGTCGTTCAAGTGTTCTTTACTGATGTCTTTGGAGTAACTGAATTTTTCCTCCTGGCCATCATGTCCTATGACCGCTATGTGGCCATCTGCAAACCCCTGCATTACGTGACCATCATGAGCAACCAGGTATGCAGGAGCCTTGTCCTCTGCTGCTGGGGGGCTGGCTTGGTGATCATACTTCCCCCACTCATGCTGTTCCTCAATTTGAAATTCTGTGACTCGAATGTCATTGATTATTTTTTCTGTGACGCGTCTCCCATCTTGAAGATTTCATGCTCAGATACGTGGCTCATAGAGCAGTTAGTGATTGTCTGTGCAGTCCTGACCTTCATCCTGACCCTGGTGTGTGTGGTTCTGTCCTACGTATACATCATCAAGACCATTCTGAGATTCCCTTCTGCCCAGCAAAGGAAAAGGGCCTTTTCCACCTGCTCTTCTCACATGATTGTGGTTTCCATCACCTATGGAAGCTGTATCTTCATCTACGTCAAATCTTCAGCTAAGAACTCTGTAGCTATCAACAAGGGGGTGGCAGTGCTGATGACGTCCATTGCTCCCATGCTGAACCCGTTCATTTACACTCTGAGAAACCAGCAAGTGAGACAAGCGTTCAGCGATTCCTTCAAAAAGATTGCATTGGTCTCAAAGAAGAAAGAGAAGATGCAAGTCTAGAAAGAAAAATCTGACTAAGCATAAATCATTGAGCTTCAATTCTATTTGTCTCTTTTTGACCTGATCTATTCAGGTCAATCTTCCCAAGCATTTATCATACCCAGAACAAATGCTCTCCACCACAGATACTCAACCCCTTCATACCTCTCCATCCTCTTCTAGGATAAATTTCTTTCTTTTGGTGGTGGTGGTGGGGGGGGTTCTTTGTGTGTGTGTGTGTTTGTTTTTAAATTTTATTTAATAAATATAAATTTCCAAAGTACAGTTTATGGATTACAATGGCTTCCCCCCCATAACTTCCCTCCCACCCACAACCCTCCCATCTCCCACTCCTTCTCCCATTCCATTCACATCAAGATTCATTTTCGATTCTCTTTATATACAGAAGATCAATTTAGTTTATATTAAGTAAAGATTTCAACAGTTTGCACCCGCACAGAAACACAGTTTACTGAGTACTAGTTATTGCATTAATTCACATTGTACAAAACATTAAGGACAGAGATCCTACATGAGGAGTAAGTGCACACTGACTCCTGTTATTGACTTAACAAATTGACACTCTTGTTTCTGGCGTCAGTAATCACCCTAGGCTCTTGTCATGAGTTGCCAAGGCTATGGAAACATTTTGAGTTCACCGACTTTGATCTTATTTAGACAAGGTCATAGTCAAAGTGGAAGTTCTCTCCTCCCTTCAGAGAAAGGTACCTCTTTCTTTGATGGCCTGTTCTTTATGCCGGGATCTCCCTCACAGAGATCTTTCATTTTGGTTTTGTTTTTTTTTGTTTGTTTGTTTTTTTTTTTTTTTTTTTTTTTTGCCAGAGTGTCTTGGCTTTCCATACGTAAAATACTCCATGAGTTCTTCAGCCAGATCCGAATGCCTTAAGGGCTGATTCTGAGGCCAGAGTGCTGTTTAGGACATCTGCCATTCTATGAGTCTGCTCTGTGTAGCATAAGTTTCTAATCAAAAGATGTGATAGGATTTTGCTAGTAAATAACATGCTAACTTCACTTCTAATGCAACAAACAAAAATTGAAAGCCAAGAAAAATAAAATAAAAGAGAATCCAACAACAAAACACTCTATCTTAAATTTTCTTGTTGTCACAAAATAATTGATTTAAAGTTATTGTTACCTCTTCCAGTCTAAATTTTACTGAATAGTTTAATTTATTAAATGAAAAAAATTTGATAGCATCCTTGGCAGACAGAATTTCAGTCAAAGAGAAAAAATATCATAATATCTTTTAACTTATTTAGCTTAACTGATAATTCCTATTAGGGCACCTCAGCTAACTTATGGGAAAATGGAATTAAAAGACAATTTAGGGGCCAATGTTGTGGTTAAACCTCTGCCTGCAATGCCAGAACCCCTTTATGGGCACCAGTTGGAGACTGAGAATTTGAAATACATATATCTGAAAATATATTATATTAATATATTATATATTTAGAAAATGCTTATACTTTGAAATATATATATATATAGTAACTCTAATGAAGTTTTTTTGAGATCAGCAGAGCATTGCTGTTAGAATATGCATGCCCTGTCAAATCATGGGCATATTCTAGGATGCTGGGGTGAGGGAAAATTTTCAGTGACAGGACTGAGGAGGAGTGCGGCTGCTATCTTGAAAAACAATCTCTGGGGGCCAGTGCTGTGGCACAGCAGGTAAAGCCACTTCATGCAGCGCCAACATCCCACATAGGCGCCAGTTCGAGTCCTGGCTGCTCCACTTCCAATCCAGCTCTCTGCTGTGGCCTGGGAAAGCAGTAGAAGATGGCCCAAGTCCTTGGGCCCCTGCACCCATGTGGGAGACCCGGAAGAAGCTCCTGGCTCCTGGCTTCATATTGGCACAGCTCCGGCCATTGCAGCCAATTGGGGAATGAACCAGTGGATGGAAGACCTCTCTCTCTCTCTCTCTCTCTCTCTCTCTCTCTGACTCTCCTTCTCTCTCTATGTAACTCTGGCTTTCAAGTAAAATAAATAAATCTTTAAAAAAAAAATCTCTGACCACACAAAGGTGTCAGTCTGAGACTGAAGAGAGAGTTGCTGGGTAGCTGTTTTTACAGAAATACTTTTGACATAATATTGCAGCAGCCTCTGTGCAACGTTGTGGTTCTGGTGGTCTTCTGTGACAGCTGCTGTCAGGTAATAATGCTTAAAACTGTTTCTTCACAATCTCTGGCTTTGTTTTTATTTCTATTGGGGTTAACACAGGTGACTTGGCTTTCTCATTTTGACTCTTTTTTTATCCACATTCTTATTTAATGCATGAATGATTTAAATGCATGCAATTTCTAAGTGTATACCCAAATTCTTCGTAGTTTCCATTTGAAAATAAAAAGATATGTCAAGAGGCTTTTCTTTACTACAAACATGCTTAATATGAAACAGTTGACCCTGTGTTTATTGCACAGAAATATACAAGTAAATCAGTTTTTTGTCCTCTGATCACTCTGAAAACCAACATCCAAATTAAGAACAAAACAATGTAAGAGTTATGTGAATATTATATCATTTGGTATATAGTTATATAAAAAAAAGAAAAGAGGGGCTGATGTTGTGGCATAGTGGGTGAAGTCACAACCTGTGACACTGGCATCCCATATGGGAGCCAGTTTGTGTCCTAGCTGCTCCACTTCCAATCCAGCTACCTGTTAATGTGCCTAGGAAAGCAGGGAGGATGGCCCAAGTGCTTGGGTCTCTACCACCCATGTGAGAGACCTGGAAAAAGCTCCTGGTTCCTAGTTCGTGGCTTCTGCTCAGCCCAGCCCTAGCAATCTCTGTCTCTCTCTCTCTCTCTCTTTATCCTCCTCCTTCTCCTCCTCCTCTCTCTATAACTTTCTCTTTCAAATAAATAAGTAAGTCTTTAAAAATTAAAAGAAATAGAGAGGCGGGGAATAGTGAGGACTTGGGATACTAGAAAATTATGTATGAATCAGCTATCAAAACAAATTCCCCTGAACATTGCACAAGCAGTCACCATTTGCAGAGCAGTGGAAAAATATCTTGAAGGTTCTGCATAAAAATACATACTACCAAAAAAATGCACATACAAAATAGAATATCATTACAGCTTGATACAGAAAATCCAGTGACTTTTGCTCTGGAATTTTCAGTTCTGGGAATACCAATTCTACCAGGATATTCCAATTGAATTTTTTTTCATTTTTGATTTGTGGAAATGTCTTTGACATATTTTAGAAGTTCAATACCATAAGTATCACCTCTTAAGGATGGTCAAGAGCTAATGAATTTTTTTCTGTTTTTGCTTTTCCTGGAAAGTCTTTCTTTCTCCTTCATTTGTGAAAGGCATCTTCACTGGATAAATCATTCTGGGTTAACAGAGGGTTTTTTTTTTTTTTTTCCAAAACTTGGGGTATATCTTTCGATTCCCTCCTGGGCTGCAAGATTTCCATTGAAAATCTCCTGTCAACCTTAAATAGTGATGGCTAGAGGCTGGGAAGGGTGGGGGACTGGAGGTTGGAGATGGTTGGTAATGGGTACAAAGACACAGTTGGGTGAAAGAAACGGGTTCTGGCGTCCACACAATAGTAAAATAATTATAGTCACCAAGAAAGGAAACAGAATGGCTAATAGTCTCATGTGATTGGATTACATTATAGATAACTGTTGAAATATTACACTATACCCCATACAAAGTATAAAGTATTCCTTACCAATCAAAAAATTTTAAATAAACTAATAAAGAAAATTAAGTACAAAGCTTTAAGATCTTGTGAAGATATGTATGTCCTCTGTAAATTATGACTCAAAGTACTGATTTTCCTCACTTTTACTATTTCTAGGCTTTAAATATTGTGCAGCTTCTCTGGAAGCAAAAATATTTCTCCATTTACCTTAATTTCTGGGACAGTAGAGAGTAGCTTCAGGATTCAATTTTCCACTGATATTCCCCTAATCTTAAAAAGACGTCTTCTTGAGTATTTTTAGACTTTTATTTGTTTATTTTCTTTTTATTTGAAAGGCAGATATAGAGGAAGAGAGCTATCTTCCACATTCTAGTTCACTCCCCCAAATTCCTTCAACAGCCAGATTGTTTCAGGTCAAGGGCAGGAGTTGGGAACTCCATGTGAGTGGCAGAGACAGCTACTTGAGCCATCAACTGCTACATCGAAGGTTACACAATAGCAAGAAGCTGGGATCAGGGGTGAGTCAGAATTCAAATCAGGCACTCCAATATGGAATGCAGCTGCCTCACACAGCACTCTTTTTTTTTTAAATTGGAGGGATAAGGGTACCCTCTTTTTTTATTATTTGTTGGTTCCCCTCCAAATGGCCACAACAACTGTAACTGCGCCGATCCAAAGCCAGAAGCCAGGAGCTTCTTCTGAGTCTCCCATGTAGGTGCAGAGGCCCAGGGATTTGGGCCATCTTCTACTGCTTTTCCAGGCCACAGCAGAGAGCCAGACTGGAAGTGGAGCAGCCAGGACTAGAACCAGCACCCATATGGGATGCCGGTGCCACAGGCAGAGGAATAACCTACTGCGCCACAGCGCTGGCCCTAGCACTTTTTTTTTTAATATTTATTTGTTTTTATTTATTTGAAAAGCAGAGTGATGGAGCAGGAGGGAGACAGGGAGGGAAATCTTCCATCCACTGGTTTCACTCCTCAAATGACCACAGCCAAGCCAAAACCCCATGGAGTCTCCCATGTGAGTGACAGGAGCCCAACCGTGTGGGCCATTTTCCAGTGCCATCCCAGGTACATTAGCAGAACAGTTGGATGAGAAGTGGAGTAGCTGGGACTTGAATCAGCATTCCTAGATGGGTAGTTGGCACTAAAACACCAATGCTCCACATTGTTTCTTAATCTCCAGGCCAACATCTGCCCCGATTGAGGATTTTTTAACAACTTTATTAAGGCATATATTATAAAATACAAGGGTTACAAAAGGAAAACACCCATGAAGCCATTACCCAAATCTAATAATGAACATATCCATCGTGTACCCCCATGTAGCATTTCCTGCCCATCCCTTCCCACCCACCCACCACCAATCTAAGCCACTAATTTCTATCCAAATATATTTGTTTACATTTTCCAGAGCTTCATATAAGTAGAATCATACAGTATATTCTTTTTACTGTCTGGCTTCTTTCATTCAGAATAATTATTTAAGATTCACTTGATGTTTTGTGTATCCTTAGTTGATTCCAAGTGATTGGCTACTACTAGTATTCCACTGCATGTAATAACAAAATTGGTTTATCAATTGGTCTGCTCCCAATTTTGGTCTGTTAAAAATAAAGCTCCTTGGGGCAGGCATTTGGTACAGTGGTTAAGATGCTGGTGAGGATGCCCCCATCAGAGTGCCCAGGTTCAAGATCAGGTCCACTCCCTATTCCAGCTTCCAGCTAATGTACACCCTGGGAGGCAGTAAGTGATGGTACAAGTAGCTGGGTCCCTGCCACCCACGGGAGAGACCTGGTTGGCGGTTCCTGCTTTCAGGCTTCAATCTGGTCCTGTTAGCTGTTGGAGGTATTTAGGGAGTGAACCAGCAGATGAGAGCTCTTTCTCTTTCAATTTTACTTTCTCTTTTGCATGCTCTCCCTTTCTCTCTGACTTTCTAATAAGTAAAATAAATAAAAACTTTTAAGTAAGCATTTGTATTTCTAAAAAAAAAAAAACCTGCTATGAAAATTTGTTTGCATGTCTTTATATTCTTTGTATGGACATATGCTTTCTCTTTTCTTGAGTAACTATCCAAGAGTGATGTGGCTTGGCTGGTGTCATGGCTCACTTGGCTAATCCTCCCCCTGCGGCGCCGGCACCTGGGTTCTAGTCCTGGTTGGGGTTCTGGATTCTGTCCCCATTGCTCCTCTTCCAGTCCAGCTTTCTGCTGTGCCCCAGGAGGGCAGTGGAAGTTGGCTCAAGTGCTTAGGCCCTGCACACGCATGGGAGACCAGAAGAAGCACCTGGACCCTGGCTTAGGATCTCCCATAGCAGCCATCTGGGGGGTGAACCAATGGAAAAAGGAAGATCTTTCTCTCTGTCTCTCTCACTCTCTCTAACTCTGCCTGTCAAAAAAAATAAATAACATTAAAAATTTTTTAAATAAAATATAAGCAGGTAACAGTCAATGATATTGAGGTCAGTTCACTATTCAACATCTATAATATCAGAGTTCTCACAGAAGCACAGCTTTAATGATTCTGTATCTGAATGCTCCACAGTGAGCAGGGCTACAGTAGTTACCACAGAGAAGCAATGCTCTCTCTCTACCCAGGGAGAAAAGCAGATTAAGGAGGGAGAGCCGGCTGCAGAAAAGCATTCACTGCTCTCAAGGTGACCTGGTGGAAGTACAGGTGGGCACCTACATGCCATGGGGTTGTCCTAGTCCTCAGGTAACCACGGGCAAGTCATTGCATCTCCTGTGTGACATTGACCATAATTCCTGGGCTTACCTCTGCAACTTACACACATGGTTAGAGCAGGCACAGGCCCCCGCTCAAGAGGGAAGGAATGTTGTAAAGCAGCGTCAGGACACTGAAGCCCTTCACATGACACAAATATTGAAGCGTCCAGGAAATCCTGCAGGGGAATTTACTCTTGGAAAGTACTGATTCAGTTTTTTTATTTTTTATTTTTTTTACATTTTGAAAAGTTGGTGCAGTGTTTTATAAGCATTAGTGGAGAAGCAGAAGCTATAGAAAATAGCACCACAAATATAGAACTGCAAAGCCCCTGGCTTCTGTATTCAATCCTCTGGGGAGAGATGCACCAGTGTAGGAAACCAGTGTCAGTGACCACGCTCTCATTCGTCCTTGAGCAGTTCAGACAGCAGAAGGCAACTGTTTTCAGGAGTGAAGATAACGGCAGTGAGCAGAGGATGCTTCTTCATGAACAAACCCTCCTCCCTGGCAATACAAGCAAACCTCAAAAACAAAACAAACAGTAAAAAGTTACTATATAGTGAATTAAGTAACAAATGTGAAATGCCAGCAATGCTTAGATTTATCCCAAGCAAAAAATAATTTCATGTGGAATTTTTGACTTCAAATTGTTATTAAATCTTGGGGCATGGAGATAGATATCTGGCAGTGTGAAGCATGTACACACTGTTCTAGTTAATTAGCAAAACTTTGATCTGAAAAAAATAAGTATGTTCTCGGGGTAATGTTAAAATGGAAATAAGAATTGGTTGCTCTAAGTGGCCCCTTACCAAATACTAGTGTTTTCTGTGTTCCAGAACAGAAACAACTGGCCTTAAAGTACATAGAAAAGAGTTATCAGAGGAAAACTGAGACAAGAGAGATCACTCATGAGAAATGATTCACTCAATACCTGGTGAAGCCTATTTTTTGGATGATAATAAACCTGGGGAAAGAAAAAGGGTAAGTGTGATCATTTCTACATTTAATTCGCATTGGTGCAAAAATATTTTAAATGCGTAATTTTTCATAATATAAATTCCCTGAACTTTTGAAATATCCCACATATTGGATATTATTCTGAGAACAGTACTATAGAATTTAAGCAATTAGAAGTGCAAGACAATATCTGTCGCTCCCCTTCTTCGTGGAGGAATGACACAGGACCCTGTGTTGTTCTTTCGTCTGCTCGGCCCTCCCCGGGTTTGCTGCTGGTTCTTACCGGGTTGGCTACCGACCCTTCCACCTCTGTGGAAGGGCGGTTCCCCCTGCCACTTTCCCCACTTCTGCGGGGGAGCGGCACACCGCCGGCCAGCTCTCTCGGGGGCTGCACAGGTGTTCCCTCAGACGTTCCTGGTGCATGTTGTCTCTCTCCTCCTTTATAGTCCTCTTCCACCAATCCCAACTCTGCTACCCACACGCCGAGTACGCTGCTCTCCTCCAATCAGGAGCAGGTCCTACAGTTTATTGGTTGAACTGGAGGCAGCTGTGTAGAAGCTTTTTCCTCCTCTCCCAGCGCCATATTGTGGGAGAGCAGATGCATAGAATAAGTCTTAATTCCAGTAACTTAGTCTAGTCCGAGTTGCTCCCAGTTGCTCCCCACAGATCCCCCTTTCTTTTATTTTTGGCGTTGATACGCGCCTGTCTTCGGTGCCCCGCGGCACACACTCTGCTCTGCTTGCTAGAGTTGCCCACAGGTGCTTACAAGCCCTACCAGTCAGGCAAACCGAATCCGGGTCCTCTCTTCGCCATGTTGTGAGGAGGTTTTTAGGCGCTGATGCATGCCTGTGTTTGGTGCCCTGCAGTGCATGCTCTGCTCTGCTAGAACTGCCTGCAGGTGCTTACAAGCCCTACCAATCAGGCAAACCGAATCCAAGCCTTCTCATTGCCGTCTTGTGGGGAGACTTATTGGTGTTGATAACGTGCCTGTCTTCGGTGACCTGCAGCTGCCCACAGGTGCTTATCGTCTTACTAATCAGGCAGACCGAATCCAAGCTCTCTCATTGCCGTGTTGTGGGGTGGCCTTATTTTTCTGTTTCTCTATCTCTGGGCATTCCTATTTCTCCTATTTTACTTCTATCTGCCAGCATTCCTATTTCTCTCATTTTACTTCTAAACTTCTGTTTCTCTTATCCCCGCGGCTTCCTGGCGCCCGCCCCGAGGCTGCTTCTCGGCGCCTCCCCCGCAGCGGCTTCCCAGCTCTGCGCGGCTTCCCGGCGCCCGCCCTGCTGCAGCTTAACGGCTTCTATTCGCGCCCCGTGTGCTCTCCCTACTTGTGCCCCACGCACTCTCTCTGCGCGCGGCAGCTTCCGCGAGTCACACAGCCTAGCTCACGTTTCCACCACCAGTATTCAGTCTAAGTCCCCCGGGCTAACCTGGAGAATTCAACCTAGCTCACGTCTGCACCTCTCGGTTTGGCTTCCCGTCTTTTGCTCCCCGGGCTAATCTGACGGATTCCAACCTGGCTTACACGTCTGCCTCTAGTTTTAGCTTTTCACCTTTTGCTCCCCGGGCTGACTTGAAGAATCCCAAGCTAGCTTACATCTCCACCTCAGCCTGCCCCCGCGGCTTCAATTTCCCTAACATTTTTCTCTACCCGGTATGTTTCCTAACTTTTCTTCCAACAATATTCCCCTCTCATTTCTCCTGGCTTCTCCCCACAGTCCGTATCCGAGTCTAAGTTTCTTCTAGGTTTCACTTTCGCTTTCGACCTTAGAGATTTCTCCCAGCTTCCCCCCATAGTCCATATCCGAGTCTATGCCTAGGCTTTTGATAGCTTCTTCCGGCACCTTTTCCGTCCGGCTTTTCCCTAGGCTCTTTGCTAGTCTCTCTCTTCAGTATTTTCCCACTGCTTCCCGTTTCTTCCCTCCTAGGTTTCCTATCCGAGTCACGGCACCATTATGCCGCTCCCCCTCTTCATGGAGGAACGACACTAAACCCTGCCTAGGCTTCATATCCGAGTCACGGCACCATTATGTCGCTCCCCTTCTTCGTGGAGGAACGACACAGGACCCTGCGTTGTTCTTTCATCTGCTCGGCCCTCCCCGGGTTTGCTGCTGGTTCTTACCGGGTTGGCTACCGACCCTTCCACCTCTGTGGAAGGGCGGTTCCCCCTGCCACTTTCCCCACTTCTGCGGGGGAGCGGCACACCGCCGGCCAGCTCTCTCGGGGGCTGCACAGGTGTTCCCTCAGATGTTCCTGGTGCATGTTGTCTCTCTCCTCCTTTATAGTCCTCTTCCACCAATCCCAACTCTGCTACCCACACGCCGAGTACGCTGCTCTCCTCCAATCAGGAGCAGGTCCTACAGTTTATTGGTTGAACTGGAGGCAGCTGTGTAGAAGCTTTTTCCTCCTCTCCCAGCGCCATATTGTGGGAGAGCAGATGCATAGAATAAGTCTTAATTCCAGTAACTTAGTCTAGTCCGAGTTGCTCCCAGTTGCTCCCCACAAATATCTACTAAATCTATATTTGTTAAGTTACGTAATCAAAGAGAGGAGCCTAGGAAATGTAAACATAATAGAAACCAGTAAGAAAAGAGATACCCAGATTAAAACACAAAGGTAAGTTGAAAAGTCTCTCATTCAAAACACATCTTAAAATTCTACACAGCAAGCTTCTCATCTAAACTGTGTTCTGCACACCTGGCAATGAGCACAAATTTTCGACAGAAAGGAGTTGCGAGGAAGAGTGACGGTGAGAGCAAATGAGGAAAAAGTTGTTGAGAAAAGAAAGCACAAGTTTAAACATTAGTGATAATGCTACTACTCAAAATCCTATGCAGTGGATTTTAGAAGAGCATATGAAAGTGTGCCAGTAGCATTGGTGTTATTTTCACAATTTATCACTATCCAAATTACAAAGAAAGGCATTGAAGTGCTCAAAAAATTAAAGATGTGGCTATGGCACATGTTTCAACAAAAAACGATCAATGCAACCCTGTGTGTAAATAAAATAAAACATGAAATGAGAATTTAAAACACTTAGAAAAGGTTTCTTAAATGTTGCAGTATGGTATACATTAAGTATTCAATTATCGCCTAAATTATCCCACAAAAAGTCACAGTGAAACCTGTGCTACTATTGTGATGGTATTATTTATAAACTAACACATATTGTGTGTCCTACAGTTTGGCACAGTTTGATGAGCAACTAATTATTGCTGGCTGATGTTAACACCAAGCCCCTCATAGCAAATATCTGAATTGCATATGCGGATTGGGTAGGAGTCAGTTATGAGAAACCACACAGTCACAACGTTTGTCTTGCTGGGGCTGACGGATGACCCCCAGCTGCAGGCTGTGACTTTCATCTTTCTGTTTCTCACCTACGTGTTGAGTGTAACTGGCAACCTGACCATCATCTTCCTCACCTCCATACATTCACACCTGAAAACGGCCATGTACTTTTTCCTACAAAACTTCTCCCTCCTAGAAATCTCATTTACAACGACTTGTATTCCCAGATACTTGTACAACATATCAACCGGTGACAAGACAATCGTATACACCGATTGCTTCATTCAAATCTTTTTTATCGATCTCTTTGCTGTCACAGAATTTTTCCTCCTGGCCATCATGTCCTATGACCGCTATGTGGCCATCTGCAAGCCCCTGCATTACGTGACCATCATGAGCAGCCAGGTCTGCAGGAGACTCGTCCTCTGCTGCTGGGTAGCCGGCTTCTTGGTCATCCTCCCACCCCTGAGCTTCATCCTCCCACCCCTGAGCTTGGGCCTACGTCTAAAGTTCTGTGACTCTAATATCACTGACCATTTCATCTGCGATGTGTCTCCCCTCCTGAAAATCACGAGCACAGATACACGGTTGATAGAGCAGATAGTCATTGTCAGTGCCATCCTGACCTTCATCATGACCCTGGTCTGTGTGGGTCTATCCTACATATACATCATCAAGACCATTCTATGATTCCCCTCAGCCCAGCAAAGGAAGAAGGCCTTTTCCACCTGCTCCTCCCACATGATTGTGGTCTCCATCACCTACGGCAGCTGCATCTTCATCTATGTGAAGCCCTCAGCAAAGCAGTCAGTGGTCACTAACAAGGGTGTGATTGTGCTCACCACCTCCATCGCGCCTATGCTGAACCCCTTCATCTACACCCTGAGGAACAAGCAAGTGAAACAAGCCTTCAATGATCAGTCAAAAGAATTGCTTTCTTCTCTAGAAGGAAGAGAATGTACTAACAGTGTAAAATAAAGTTTTTGCTTAAAATTTAAGCTGTATTTAGAAATGTTAACTAGCTTCCTAGGAAGAAAAATCTGAAGATTATATATCTAAATAAATAGTTGCACTTCCGGCCTGCACCACGGCTCAATAGGCTAATCCTCCGCCTTGCGGCGCCAGCACACCAGGTTCTAGTCCCGGTTGGGGTGCCAGATTCTGTCCCGGTTGCCCCACTTCCAGGCCAGCTCTCTGTTGTGGCCCGGGAGTGCAATGGAGGATGGCCCAAGTGCTTGGGCCCTGTACCTCATGGGAGACCAGGAGAAGCACTTGGTTCCTGCTTTCAGATCGGCACGGTGCGCCAGCCGCAGCGCGCAGGCTGCGGCAGCCATTGGAGGATGAACCAACGGCAAAGGAAGACCTTTATCTCTGTCTCTCTCTTTCTCTCACTGTCCACTCTGCCTGTCAAAAAAGAAAAAAAAAGATGCACTTCCAGGAAATGAAACAATGACTTAAATCTTAGCAAAGCTTAATAAAATTCAAAACAAAAAATAAGTTCATTTTCATGTTTGGTATTGAGTAGTTGTGCTTATGGTGTATTCTAGAGTTAGAGAGAGAGAGAGAGAGAGAGAGAGAGAGAGAGAGAGAGAAAGGTCTTCCATTCTGTTTTACTTCCTAAATGCAACATGCATGTGAAACCAGGAGCTTTTTCCAGATCTTCATGAAGGTGCAGTGGCCCAAGCACTTGGGTCATCTTCTACTGATTTCCCTGGCCATAAGCAGAGAACTAGAGCTAGAGCCAGGACAGGAACCAGCACCCACATGGAATGCCAGAGCCGCTGGCAGAGACTTAGGCTACTAGGCCACAAGGCCAGTCCCTGTGGAATATTCTAATACCAGCCTTAGAATGGCTTAGTGATTCTAGGCACCATTCTAGATTCCAGTCATCCTTTGATATTGTTGGGAGATTAATTTCAGGACCTCCAATAGGTAACAAAATCTGTGCATGTTCAAGATGCTTTTATAAAATGCCATAGTATTTGTATCATCTGAGCTCATCCTCCTGTGTCCATGGTCTCTGGATTCCTTGTACTCTCTAGTACAGTTAAAGCTATGTAAAAAGTTATCGCACTTTTTAGAAGATTGCAGCAAGAAAACTAAGTTTATACTTAGTTCAATGTAGGTACAATTGTTTTACAAATATTTTCAATCCACACTATTTTGAGTACAAGAA
Organism: Oryctolagus cuniculus; assembly: GCF_051225735.1. Classification (NCBI taxonomy): domain Eukaryota; kingdom Metazoa; phylum Chordata; class Mammalia; order Lagomorpha; family Leporidae; genus Oryctolagus; species Oryctolagus cuniculus. The sequence continues at coordinate 58,126,067 of NC_142877.1, forward strand.
TGTAGAACTCATAGTTGCAAAACAGTGACAAAACATAGTGCAAAAAATGCCTGCCGTATTGTCCATTTAGGGGATAAAACAACAGAAAGGAAGACACCTCTCTCTCTCTCTCTCACTCTCTCTCTCTCTCTCTCTCTGTCACACTGGCTAACTCTGCCTGTGAAAAAAATAAAAAATAAAAAGATAAAAAAAGGAAAATCCCTATAATCCTACTACTTTTTATTATATGTAATAATACATATTAGATTAGAAAATAGATTATTTTCAGGATTGTATGTACAAAAAGAAAACTTACTTTTAAAGGATGCAGGATTCCATATTATACGTAGGACTCCCCCTACCTGAGTCACAAATATTCCTTCCATCAGGGCTTGTTGATATGCTCCGTTCTGCTGTCAAATGCCCTACCACTGAGCTATAGCCCCCCACTATATGCTCCGTTCTAGTAGCTCCTCAAGGTTGTTCTGTGAATTAGCTTCCTTGAACAACCAGAAGAAGCTGTTTGCTGAGATGGAAAAAGCCGCACATATCTGAGGTACGTAACTCAAAGCAGTGAAAAGAGAATCCTGGTACACGGTTGGTGGGAACGTATACTAGTATAGTCTTTATGCAAAACAGTATGAAGGTTCCTAAAAGCAATTAAAAATAGAGCTACTGGGGCCAGTGCTGTGGTACAGCAGGTTATGTCACTGATTTTGATGCTGGTGTCCCATGTCAAATGCCAGTTCTAGCCCCAGACGCTGAGCTCCCCATCCATCTTCCTGCTAATGCACCTGGAAAGGCAGTGGAGAATGCCCCAAGAATTTGAGCCTCTGCCATCTAAATGGAAGACCTGGATGAAGTTCCTGGCTCCTGCTTATGGCTTGGCCCAGACCTGGCTTTTGTGGCCATTTGAAAAGTGAACCAACAGATGGAAGATCTTTCTGTCTGTATTTCTCTCTCTCTCTCTCTGTCACTCTGCCATTAAACATGGCCATAAGTATTAAATTAAATATAGATAGGCCACAAATAAAATTTGAAAGTATAATGTGCCATAATCTGTTTAATAGCATGTTGGTATTTTAATATAAAAGCCTCAATATATGAATAAATTTGCATTCTGAAATTTTACCTCTAGTAAATATGTGTAAGCATAGTTTCTCTAGTAATCAATAGCCTTTAAAAATTCCCAATGAACTGAATTTATGCATTGATGTGATCATATAATAGCTAACGATGAAGTTTTTTTTTCAGGTAGTGGCAATAGACATACATATATTAAAAACTGAGTGTTTTAAAATATGAGCAAGTGTTCCAAAAACATTTTATGCATCATGATGGGCTTCTGTGTTTATTATTATGAAAATATTTTATGTAATTAGTGAAAGAATACGCAATTAATGTGAAAAATGGAAATCTCATTTATTTTTAAAAAAATCAAATATTCATATATTTACTTAAAATTTGAAAAAATCACTTATGATGGTTTTAATGATTCTGTGACTACTTTTTACTCATTGAATATTATTCTTAGTTGTGAATCAAGTCTATGGTTATAGAGTGGATTGAAAACACACCTGAAATATCAAAGAAAAAAAAAGGAAGGAAAGAAGGGGATTGAGGGAAGAAGAGAAAAAGGGATGGGAGTAGGGGTATTGTCTTAGCATTGTACCAATAAAATACATGAAATGAGTTCCTTTATATTAATAAAAATAAAATAAAATAAATTGACTTCCTATGAGTGAACTTGAACATCTTTTCACTTACTTGTAGTTTGTAGCCTGTGCATATTTTCATGCTCTTTACTGTTTATGTGTTGAATTCTTCAGTTACTAGAGCAATTAAGCCTTTGACTATAGTGTAAATTCTAAAAACATTATCACAAAACTAAATAAAATATTGAGTTTAGGCCGGCGCCGTGGCTCAGTAGGCTAATCCTCTGCCTTGTGGTGCCGGCACACCGGATTCTAGTCCCGGTCGGGGCGCCAGATTCTGTCCCGGTTGCCCCTCTTCCAGGCCAGCTCTCTGCTGTGGCCAGGGAGTGCAGTGGAGAATGGCCCAAGTGCTTGGGCCCTGCAGCCCATGGGAGACCAGGATAAGTACCTGGCTCCTGACATTGGATCAGCACAGTGCGCCGGCCACGGCGGCCATTGAAGGGTGAACCAACGGCAAAAGGAAGACCTTTCTCTCTGTCTCTTTCTCGCACTGTCCACTCTGCCTGTCAAAAAAAAAAAAAATATTGAGTTTAAAAATGTAACTTGCTTTGAGTTTCTAGTATTTTCCTATTTGTTTATCTTTCTTTAATGGCTGAGGGAAAAGAGCAGATGGCTTCATTTTGTGATTTTTTTGTCTTTCAGACAAGATGAGGAAAAAAGAACAAGCAAGGCAGGATTGGTTTTGACCACTCTGTATCTGCAGTCGCAAGTTGACCTGTACCTGTTGCTACCACTGCATCTTTGTGTCTCCAAGGACACTGCCCCCACGGCAGCATCTTCCAGGATGCTGCCCAAGTTCATTACAAAGACTCATTAGTGAAATTTGAACATGGGTCACCAAGGACCTAGTTGTTTGTTATTTAGTTTAAAATTTAGCAAATAAATCAGATGTAAATCTTTATGATGTACAAGCAATTCACCCTGCCCAGAGAAGTCATAGTATTGAGGCTTTGAAAGCAAGAGAAGGCAATATTTGAAATAATGTATTTTCAACAAATGAGAGCAACAAAGTATTTCCTAGGCAAAAACAGGACCAATATCCTTGGTTAGAAAAGCGTCCCTGCCAGCAGTGGCCAGAGGAAGTTGGGGATCCTAAAAAACCCGGATGAGAAAATTCCACACAAACCTTTGCTCTCAGGTCTCCCGCATCATATTAGCCTTTAGGACTCGGATTAAAAAGTATCAGTTGAAGCTATTGTTAACTTGCAAAACAGTAAGTACTCTCGCTACCTCATTTACTCTCACCTTCCATAAATCTATACGATGATTTTCTCTGGAAACTGTGGGGATTTACTGAAATCAAACAGAATTATTTGAAATGTTATCGAAAGATCCACAAATCTGTCTGAGTTGTATTTTTGGATGTTCCTTTATACAGTTACAAACAGGTAATAGTCAAGATGATGAGAAGTTATCTCTGTCACACCCTCACTTGCCTCTTTAAAAGAAAAAAGTGTGTATCTTCATTAAAAATCCCCATTTATGATAAATTACCAAATATTAATGACAAAATTAGTTATCTTTGCACTTTTTTAAATTGTAAACTTCTCTGCAGGATGTAACTAGTTTCTTAAAAATTTCCTTTTAAAAGCTAGGATTCTCAGCCAGCGCCCTGGCTCAGTAGGCTAATAACTCCTCCTAGTGGCGCCGGCACACCGGGTTCTAGTCCCGGTCAGGGCGCTGGATTCTGTCCTGGTTGCCCCTCCTCCAGGCCAGCTCTCTGCTGTGGCCAGGGAGTGCAGTGGAGGATGGACTAAGTGCTTGGTCCCTGCACCCCATGGGAGACCAGGATAAGCACCTGGCTCCTGCCTTTGGATCAACGCGGTGGGTGTGCCGGCCGCAGCACGCCAGCCGCGCCGGCCATTGGAGGGTGAACCAATGGCAAAGGAAGACCTTTCTTTCTGTCTCTCTCTCTCACTGTCCACTCTGCCTGTCAAAAAGAAAAAAAAAAAAACTACGATTCTCAAGGAGCGAAATAGAAAAAGGAGTTCTGAAATAAGGACTGTTACCCATGGGTACAGGAACAAGTGTGCTGCCATGCAATTGCTGTAGGAGTCACTGGGTTCACAGGAAATGGGCTGCGGACAGAAGGAAGGCTAAAAAGAATATCCTTTCCTCAAGTAAAATGGGCCAGTGTCATTATTACAGTGTGTCCCTGTGGTTCCTGAGATGGTCATAGGTCTTCAAAATCATTATCACTCTCCTTCCCAGTGACTGCTACATAAACCTTGGAGCTTAACTGTAACAATTTACCACAGCAAACAGGGGACCCAGTCCTGATTTCTGGAGAAAATGACTATTCCAGCAGAACAAATGACAGTCATTCAATTAAATAAGCTAACAGAGTTCAGTTGGGAAATTTGGTGGAAAATGTGCCTTCTATTCCCCTACTTGAGGGAAACTCACACACTGGAGATACTAATTCAGAACTGAAAAGCATTTGGTTGTCCTAATAATATTAAGTGTGATGGCTGACGGGAAACTAGAACAGCTATTAATCCAAACCAAGAAACAGAAAGCCCTTAACTCCCATTTTCAAATATTATGAAAATATCCACCAAGGAGGCAGAAGTAGAAAATCTAGGGCAGGAGAGGGGAATGTCCAACTCACCGGCTTCTATATAAGACTTACAAAGTCATTTGGACTGGCTCTGCAAAGGCAACCACAGGTGAGACTTGAAATTCAATCAATGTGCACCATGGTAATCTTTAATTTGACAATTATATGTGACTTACGAGTGATGTTAAAAATATCCAAATGGCCCTTGGCAGAAGAGATTCCCCATTTCTGATCTAGGGGAAAGAATTTTGAACTACAGAAGCCAAGGATGAAAGTCTTATATGTGGACTGATTAGATGAATACAATATTCCATGTGCAACTGTGTGAATTCAGATATCATAGGAACAAACTTTTGTCAAATAATAGTGTTAACGCACTAGAGAAGAGATAAATAATATTTTACAAAGATTTGATACCACATGCTTATGGAGAGTTGCAGGAAAGCAGTGATATAAGTTCACAGATAATGCATTGGTAAATGTACACATAAGTTTTTTTTTTAACAGGCAGAGTGGACAGTGAGAGAGAGAGACAGAGAGAAAGGTCTTCCTTTGCCGTTGGTTCACCCTCCAATGGCCGCCGCAGCGCACCAGCGCACCGCACTGATCCAAAGGCAAGAGCCAGGTGCTTTTCCTGGTTCCCATGGGGTGCAGGGCCCAAGCACTTGGTCCATCCTCCACTACACTCCCTGGCCACAGCAGAGAGCTGGCCTGGAAGAGGGGCAACCAGGACAGAATCCGGCGCCCTGACTGGGACTAGAACCCAGTATGCTGGTGCCGCAAGGCGGAGGATTAGCCTATTGAGCCGTGGTGCCGGCCACATATAAGGTTTAAATAAACACATCCTTCATGTTGAAATTATATATCTGAGAACTATTATGTTTATATTTTTATAAGGGCAATCGTTTTGAAGACATTATAATAAGTCTACAAAACAAAGAAATCATAATGGATTTTTGGAAATTGGCTTAAACTTCTGGTGCATTCAGAGAATTATTTTAATGTAAGTGAAATTTCACAATCAGAATTCACAAAAATGAAGAAGTATTGAAAATTGTTATCCATGAATACAGAGGGCTAAAATTAAATGGAATAAAATTTAGTGCACTTATGAAGTTAAAACATATTTGGAGAAGTATTCCATGTAAAAGATGTTTGTTTGTGGGTCTAAATTCCATGACTGCAGATTTGACTATCTTACTGAACAATTCTACAAAGAATCCAAAATCAGCACAAAGAGAACTATTCCCTGCTTTAGAGATAAAGCATGGGAGAGGTGACACTTCACAGCTTATGCAGAACAGGTGGTAATAGCATAAGTGCAGCGTGGGGAAGTCTCTGCGACACACATTTTTTAAATAATTTAAGTCAATCAAAAAGCTGTTTCAAAGTGAAAGCCAAATAAGTTAGGAGACAGCTGTTAATATCTAGGTCAATGAACTAGCTATGTGTGGATTTACACAATGTTCCCTACACATTGAATGTAAACCTAGGACTGTCTTGGTTTGGGTAGCTAAGCCAGTTTTATAAAAAAGAAAGGCACCAGGAAAAAGTTTTAACAAACTTCCTTTCTAAGAGGAAGTGCTAAGTAACAATTACTTGTCATGTGAGCAAAAATGAGACATCCACACAGACAATGTAGTTTTACAAGGCTTTCTTTTTAAACTTTTATTTAGTAAATATAAATTTCCAAAGTACAGTTTATCGATATCAATGGCTACCCCCATAACTTCCCTCCCACCCACAACCCTCCCATCTCCCAATCCCTCTCCCACTCCACTCACATCAAGATTCATTTTCAATTATCTTTATATACAGAAGATCAATTCAGGATATATTAAGTAAAGATTTCAACAGTTTGCACCCACAAAGAAACACAAAGTGTAAAATACTGTTTCAGTACTAGTTATAGCATTACTTCACATTGGACAACACATTAAGGACAGAGATCCCACATGAGGAGTAAGTACAGAGTGACTTCTGTTGTTTACTTAACATTTTGACACTCTTGTTTGTGGTGTCAGTAATCTCCCTGGACTCTGGTTATCAGTTTCCAAGGCTATGGAAGCCTTTTGATTTCACTGACTTCGATCTTATTTAGACAGGGTCATATTCAAAGTGGAAGTTCTCTCCTCCCTTCAGAGAAAGGTACCTCCTTTGATGGCCCATTCTTTCTACTGAGATCTCACTCACAGAGATCTTTCATTTAGGTCCTCTACTTTTTTTGACAGAGTGTCTTGGCTTTCCATGCCTAAAATACTCTCATGGGCTCTTCAGCCAGATCCGAATGCCTTAAGGGCTGATTCTGAGGCCAGAGTGCTATTTAGGACATCTACCATTCTATGACTCTGCTGTATATCCCGCTTCCCATGTTGGATCATTCTCTCCCTTTTTGATTCTATCAGTTAGTATTAGCAGACACTAGTCTTGTTTGTGTGATCCCTTTGACTCTTAGACCTATCAGTGTGATCAGTTGTGAACTGAAATTGATCATTTGGACTAGTGAGATGGCATTGGTACATGACACCTTGATGGGATTGTATTGGAATCCCCTGGCACATTTCTAACTCCACCATTTGGGGCAAGTCTGATTGAGCATGTCCCAAATTGTACATCTCCTCCCTCTCTTATTCCCACTCTTATGTTTAACAGGGGATCACTTTTCAGTTAAATTTAAGAAGGCTTTTCAGCAGAAATGATGCTCAAACTGAAAACCACAAATGAGTAGCTGGACATAGGCAGTGCATGGAGACCATATTTCTATGTTAATTTGGAAACTATATTTAACATTCCAAATTTGATTTTGAACTTCATGACAATGATAGCATATGCTAAAGCATTTTCCATATTAACAAACTACAAACTAAAGAGAGATATGCTTTTGTTTTTCCAGCTGTATATCCTGATACCAAAGATTTCTTCAAATAAATTGTACACTTAAATACTCTTTTGTGTAGTGTATCCCAGTGGACACCAAGCATAAATTACACACAGGCAGAGGCACAGGACAATCAGAAGAAAGAGCCAACCATATAGAAGTTGCTGCTTAAAACTCAAAACACAATAACAGGAACACATACTTGGCCACAGTAGTACAATATAAAATGAAGCCAAACATGGACCAACAAAGACTGCATGTAAAATCCAGACAACCTGGCACATATTTACATTTCATAAAGGACAAAATCTTTTAAGAAAGATATGTGGAAATCATTACTTCTAAATATTCACATTTAAAATACAGAAGAGGCCTTAGACACACACAAAAAAACATAATTTGGTTGAATCATAAGACTCTGTGACTCAAATATAAAAACCAGATCACTCAATCTTGAGTATTGATTATAAATCTAAAATAAATGAAGAAATTGGGATATAGAGCAATTTCAAATATCATGAAAGATCCACTAAAATAATAAACAATGAAATAGCCAGCCCACCAGAGAAGTGGCAATATCAATTACTACTTAGGGGAAACATTACAAATGAATAAATTGGCCGACTCTGTTAGTCACTGTTTCTTGCTACCTGGTTTGGACACCACCTGATCCATATAAAATATCTATAAATTTGATTTGATGAAGACAGAGGAAAATTCAGTAGTCAGTGATGAAAAACCACACAATAACAGCCTTCATCCTGTTGGGACTGACAGATGACCCTCAGCTTCAGGTTCTGGTCTTCCTGTTTCTGTTTTTCACCTACATGTTGAGTATAACCGGGAATCTGACCATCGTATCCCTCACTCTTTTGGACTCCCACCTCAAAACACCCATGTACTTCTTCCTACAAAATTTTGCCTTGTTAGAAATTGCATTTACATCCTCTTGCATCCCTAGATATCTGTACAACATAGCAACAGGTGACAGGTCAATTACCTACAACATTTGTGTCGTTCAAGTGTTCTTTACTGATGTCTTTGGAGTAACTGAATTTTTCCTCCTGGCCATCATGTCCTATGACCGCTATGTGGCCATCTGCAAACCCCTGCATTACGTGACCATCATGAGCAACCAGGTATGCAGGAGCCTTGTCCTCTGCTGCTGGGGGGCTGGCTTGGTGATCATACTTCCCCCACTCATGCTGTTCCTCAATTTGAAATTCTGTGACTCGAATGTCATTGATTATTTTTTCTGTGACGCGTCTCCCATCTTGAAGATTTCATGCTCAGATACGTGGCTCATAGAGCAGTTAGTGATTGTCTGTGCAGTCCTGACCTTCATCCTGACCCTGGTGTGTGTGGTTCTGTCCTACGTATACATCATCAAGACCATTCTGAGATTCCCTTCTGCCCAGCAAAGGAAAAGGGCCTTTTCCACCTGCTCTTCTCACATGATTGTGGTTTCCATCACCTATGGAAGCTGCATCTTTATGTATGTCAAATCTTCAGCTAAGAACTCTCTGGCTATCAACAAGGGGGTGGCAGTGCTGATGACGTCCATTGCTCCCATGCTGAACCCGTTCATTTACACTCTGAGAAACCAGCAAGTGAGACAAGCGTTCAGCGATTCCTTCAAAAAGATTGCATTGGTCTCAAAGAAGAAAGAAAAGATGCAAGTCTAGAAAGAAAAATCTGGCTAAGCATAAATCATTGAGCTTCAATTCTATTTGTCTCTTTTTGACCTGATATCTTCAAGTCAATCTTCTCAAACATTTATTGCACCCAGATTAAATACTCTCCACCAGACGCCCACCCCATTCATACCTCTCCATCCTTTACTAGGATAAGTTTCTAATCAAAAGATGTGATAGGATTTTGCTAGTAAATAACATATTAACTTCACTTCTATTGCAACAAACAAAAACTGAAAGCCAAGCATAAGAAAATAAAAGCAATTCAACAATGAAACAGTCTATCTCAAATTCTCTTGGTGTCACAAAAAATAATTGATTTAGAGTTATTGTTACCTCCTCCACTCTAAACTTTACTGAATAGTTTAATTGATTAAATGAAAAAATTTTGATAGCATCCTTGGCAGACAGAATATCAGTCAAAGAGAAAAAAAATCATAATATCTTTTAACTTATTTAGCTTAACTGATAATTCCTATTAGGGCACCTCAAGTAACTTATGGAAATATGGAATTAAAAGACAATTTAGGGGCCAGTGTTGTGGTTAAACCTCTGCCTGCAATGCCAGAACTCCTTATGGGCATCAGATGGAGATTGAGAATTTGAAATACATATATCTGAAAATATATTATCTTAATATATTATGTATTTGGAAAATGTTTATACTTTGAAATATGTATTTTTTGTAACTCTAATGAAGTTTGAGAACATCAATGCATTGTGGTAGGAATCTGCATGTCCTGAAAATCTGGGCATATTTCTAGGATGCTGGGGTAAGGGAGAGTTTTCAGTGACAGGACTGAGGAGGAGTGCAGCAGCTATCTTGAAGCAACAATCTCTGACCACACAAAGGTGTCACCTGAGACTGAAGAGAGAGTTGCTGGGTAGCTGTTTTTACAGAAATACTTTTGACATAATATTGCAGCGGCCTCTGTGCAACGTTGTGGTTCTGGTGGTCTTCTGTGACAGCTGCTGTCAGGTAATAATGCTTAAAACTGTTTCTTCACAATCTCTGGCTTTGTTTTTATTTCTGTTGGGGTTAACACAGGTGACTTGGCTTTCTCATTTTGACTTTTTTTTTCATCCACATTCTTATTTAATGCATGAGTGATTTAAATGCATGCAATTTCTAAGTGTATACCCAAATTCTTGGTAGTTTCCATCTGAAAATAAAAAGATAAGTCAAGAGGCTTTCCTTTACCTACAAACATGCTTAATATGAAACAGTTGAACTCCTGGAATCTGTGCTGCTTTTTTTTTTTTGAGGGGGGCTTAAACATTTTATTGGAATACAGGGTACATATCAAGAAATGCACAGAAGTATACAGGTAAAATGAGGTTTCTGTCCTCTGATCACCCTTATAACCAACATCCAAATTAAAAACAAAACATTGTAAAAGTTAGGTGAATGTCATATCATTTGGCATATAGTTATATATATGTATATTGCTTCTCTGAATCATACCATGTAATAACAATATATTCTTCTTCCCCACATTAAAAAAATAGAAAAGAGGGGCTGATGTTCTGCATACTGAGTTAAGTCACAACCTGTGACAGCAGCATCCCATATGGGCACCAATTTGTGTCTTGGCTACTCCACCTCAAATCCAGCTCCCTGTTAATGTGCCTAGGAAGCAGGGGAACATGGTCCAAGTGCTTGGGTCTCTACCACCCATGTGAGAGATCTGGAAAAAGTTCCTGGTTCCTGTTTCGTGGTTTCTGCCAAGCCCAGCCCTAGCACTTTCTCTCTCTCTCTCTCTTTTCTCCTCTCTCTGTAACTCCGTCTTTCAAATAAATAAGTAAGTCTTTAAAAATTAAAAGAAATAGAGAGGCGGGGAATAGTGAGGACTTGGGATACTAGAAAATTATGTATGGATCAGCTATCAAAACAAATTCCCCTGAACATTGCACAAGCAGTCACCATTTGCAGAGCAGTGGAAAAATATCTTGAAGGTTCTGCATAAAAATACATACTACCAAAAAAATGCACATACAAAATAGAATATCATTACAGCTTGATACAGAAAATCCAGTGACTTTTGCTCTGGAATTTTCAGTTCTGGGAATACCAATTCTACCAGGATATTCCAATTGAATTTTTTTTCATTTTTGATTTGTGGAAATGTCTTTGACATATTTTAGAAGTTCAATACCATAAGTATCACCTCTTAAGGATGGTCAAGAGCTAATGAATTTTTTTCTGTTTTTGCTTTTCCTGGAAAGTCTTTCTTTCTCCTTCATTTGTGAAAGGCATCTTCACTGGATAAATCATTCTGGGTTAACAGAGGGCATTTTTTCTTTCAAAACTTGGGGTATATCTTTCGATTCCCTCCTGGGCTGCAAGATTTTCATTGAAAATCTCCTGTCAATCTTAAATAGTGATGGCTAGAGGCTGGGAAGGGTGGGGGACTGGAGGTTGGAGATGGTTGGTAATGGGTACAAAGACACAGTTGGGTGAAAGAAACAGGTTCTGGTGTCCACGCAATAGTAAAATAATTATAGTCACCAAGAAAGGAAACAGAATAGCTAATAGTCTCATGTGATTGGTTTACATTATAGATAACTGTTGAAATATTACACTATACCCCATACAAAGTATAAAGTATTCCTTACCAATCAAAAAATTTTAAATAAACTAATAAAGAAAATTAAGTACAAAGCTTTAAGATCTTGTGAAGATATGTATGTCCTCTGTAAATTATGACTCAAAGTACTGATTTTCCTCACTTTTACTATTTCTAGGCTTTGAATATTGTGCAGCTTCTCTGGAAGCAAAAATATTTCTCCATTTACCTTAATTTCTGGAACAGTAGAGAGTAGCTTCAGGATTCAGTTTTCTACTGCAAATCCCCTAGTCACCTAATCCTAAAAGGATGGCTTCTTGAGTATTTTTAGATTTTTGTTTATTTTCTTCTTAGTTGAAAGGCAGAGAGAGAGAGAGAGATCTCCCATGTTAGTTCACTCCCACAAATTCCTGCAACAGCCAGTATTGCTCCAGATCAAGGGCAGGAGTTGAGAACTCCATGTGAGTGGCAGAGACAGCTTCTTGAGCCATCACCTGCTACATCGAAGGGCACAAAATACCAAGAAGTTGGAACCAGGAGTGAGTCAGAATTCAAATCAGGCACTTCAAAATGGGATGCAGCTGCCTCACACAGCACTTTTTTTAAGATTTATTTGTTTTTATTTATATGAAAGGCAGAGAGATGGAGCAAGAGGGAGACAGGGAGGGAAATCTTCCATCCACTGGTTTCACTCCTCAAATGACCACAGCCAAGCCAAAACCCCATGGAGTCTCCCATGTGAGTGACAGGAGCCCAACCGTGTGGGCCATTTTCCAGTGCCATCCCAGGTACATTAGCAGAACAGTTGGATGAGAAGTGGAGTAGCTGGGACTTGAATCAGCATTCCTAGATGGGTAGTTGGCACTAAAACACCAATGCTCCACATTGTTTCTTAATCTCCAGGCCAACATCTGCCCCGATTGAGGATTTTTTAACAACTTTATTAAGGCATATATTATAAAATACAAGGGTTACAAAAGGAAAACACCCATGAAGCCATTACCCAAATCTAATAATGAACATATCCATCGTGTACCCCCATGTAGCATTTCCTGCCCATCCCTTCCCACCCACCCACCACCAATCTAAGCCACTAATTTCTATCCAAATATATTTGTTTACATTTTCCAGAGCTTCATATAAGTAGAATCATACAGTATATTCTTTTTACTGTCTGGCTTCTTTCATTCAGAATAATTATTTAAGATTCACTTGATGTTTTGTGTATCCTTAGTTGATTCCAAGTGATTGGCTACTACTAGTATTCCACTGCATGTAATAACAAAATTGGTTTATCAATTGGTCTGCTCCCAATTTTGGTCTGTTAAAAATAAAGCTCCTTGGGGCAGGCATTTGGTACAGTGGTTAAGATGCTGGTGAGGATGCCCCCATCAGAGTGCCCAGGTTCAAGATCAGGTCCACTCCCTATTCCAGCTTCCAGCTAATGTACACCCTGGGAGGCAGTAAGTGATGGTACAAGTAGCTGGGTCCCTGCCACCCACGGGAGAGACCTGGTTGGCGGTTCCTGCTTTCAGGCTTCAATCTGGTCCTGTTAGCTGTTGGAGGTATTTAGGGAGTGAACCAGCAGATGAGATCTCTTTCTCTTTCACTTTTACTTTCACTTTGGCGCTCTCTTTCTCTCTCTCTCTCTGTCTAATAAGTAAAATAAGTAAAAACTTTTAAGTAAGCATTTGTATTTCTAAAAAAAACCTGCTAGGAAAATTTGTTTGCACCTCTTTGCATTCTTTGTATGGACATATGTTTTCTCTTTTCTTGAGTAACTATCCAAGAATGACATGGCTGGGTCATGTGGCTTTTGAATTGCAGTTATTCTAACAAGGTTGTAAGTAGCATCTCCTTATAGTTTTAATTTGAATTTCCATAAATAATAATGATATAGAGTGTCTTTTCATGTACTTAAATGTGATCCTCATGTCTTTAAAGAATTACCAGTTCTAACATTTTATATAATTTTATTGAGTTTCTGTCTTATTAATACATGAAAGTGATTTATATATTCTGAATATGAGGCTACTTCAAACAAACCATGGAAAGATAGAATTAAAAGTATGAGTCTATCTTGATGTAAAATATTGAAATGCACACATAATTTTTTGTGATTTTTCACATATTATTAAAAAGCTTTTGCGTCAAAAGAATGCGAATTTGGCACAGAGATTAAGATGCCACCTGAGATGCCCATGTTCCACACTGAAGTGCCTGCTTTGAGTCTCAGCTCCTTTGCTTTAGATCCAGCTTCCTGCTTATGCACAACCCTGGGAAGCAGTAGGTGGTGGCTCAAGTACTTGGATCCCTGACACCCACCTAGTTGACCCAGATCAAGTTCTGGGTCTCCAGCTTCACCTGGCCCAGTCCAGGCTACTGCTAGCATTTGTGTGTATGTGTGCATGTGTCTGAAATAGAATCAAAATGAATAAATTTTAAAATCACATCAAACAAAATAGCACATTTTTCATTCCATTTTTCCCTAAGCTTTCTGAACATGTCCTTTGAAAGAACTTTATCTGTGTCTGTCACCTACCTTCTTTCACTTGATGATAGTGCTTTTCAAAGAATAGAAAATCTTATTGTTAATTAGAAATTTTTATCAATTTGTTCTTTCTAAAGATCATGCTTTAGTGTCATGTCTAAGAAATTGTGGGCTAGCTCAAGATCATAAAGGGTCCCTTTTATTTTTTCTGGATTTTTTATGATTCAAAATTTTACATTTATATTTATCATTCCTTTGGACAAACTCTTATAAGCAATGTGAAGTACTAGTCAAAGCTCTTATTTTTGCATATGAGTGTCCAACTTTTCCAGTGCCATTTGTTCATTAGAGGATCCTACTTTCAATCAATTGCTTTTCACCTTGGTTTTCCATTATCTCCTGATTTTTTAGTCTATCTCTATGCCAAACCATTGTTTTCATTGCAATAGTTACATAATGAATCCTAAGATGAGGGATTGTTACCTCTCCAGTGTTGCTCTCCTTATCCAAATTGTTTTGGCTATTCTAGTTTGTTTGCATTAGCATATAAGTATTAGAATCTGTTTGTCAATTCTACCAAAAATAAAACATGCTGTGATTTTTGTTGAATTGCAATCAATCTGTGGGTCAATTTGAGAAGAACTGTCTAATAACATGTTCCATACCCAGGGATACAGCATTTCTCTCATTTTCTTACTCTCTCCTTAATTTCTCTCAGAAATAATTTGCAGTTTCTAGGGTAGAAGTCTCTTATCTTGTCAGTTACCAACTTATAATTCATATTTTGGATGTCATTGTGTATGTGTCTTAACTTCAATTTCTTATGACTTATTTCTAATACATAAAATTCAGTTGAATTTTGTATATTAATAGGTCTAGGTCATTACACAGTTTTTCTGGTGTTTTTGTATTTCATGGATACCATATATGTTTTATTAACATGATAATTGTACATATCATGTGGTATCTATCTCATTATTTTATTAAAGATTTATTTGTTTGAAAGGCAGAGCAACAGAGAGAGAAAGAAACAAAGAGATCTTCCATCCACTGGTTCAGTCTCTAGATGGCCTGGCTAAAGCCAGGAACCAAGAATTCCATCCTGGTTTCCCACATCTTTGACAGGGGCCCAAGTACCTGGGGTGTCTCCCACTGCCTTCCCAGGCACATGATCAGGAAGCTGGATTAGAAGCAAAGTAGCTGAGACTCAATCTGGCACTCTGATATGGGATACCAGTCACTTAATCAGTTATACTGTAATATCAGCCCTTCCATATCACTACTATTTCTTTACATGAGGAGCTTCTGGCTCCTCTCTTTTAGGCCTTCACAAGATTATATAAAAGTCTTCTATTTCATCACTGATCTTCTACCTCGTTGTTTTATCCAGTAGACCAAGTAGTATTGCTGAAGAATTCTATATTCTTATTGATTTGCTGTTTATTTGTTCTATCAGTAGTTGAAAGAGAAATATTGAAACATCCCACTATATAGGTATGTATCTATTTCTCTTCTTACTCTATTAGGTTTTGTTTCAAGTACTTTGAAAGTACTTTGAAACTCTGCTAGGAACATAAAATCTGAGAATTGCTGTAACATTTTAATAAACTGGACCTTTAATTATAATAAAATGGTTTCCTTTATTCTTCATATTATTACTTTCTCTAAAATACAGTTTGCTGATATTATCATAGCCCCTGGAGATTTCTATTGATTAGTGCTAGCAACTTATATTATTCTACTCTCTTAGTTTTAACCAATTTGTTTCTTTACACTTAAATGGATTTCTTATACACAGTATACAGATTTTAGTTTATTTTCCAGTCTAAGAATCTCTGCCTTTTAATTGGGATATTTAAACTATTTATTAGTGTAATTTTATATCCAAGTAAAAAAATCTATCACTTTTTTGTTTATTTTCTATTCATTCTATCTATTGTTTTTCCCCCTTATTTGTCTACTTTTTTGGATTAAGAGAACTTTTTTCAGTTTTACTTTATTTCTTGTATTGGTTTCCTATTACTCCTGTAAGATATTACCACACATTTAGCTGCTTAAAACAACAGAGAATCATCACCTAACATTTCTTCAGGTAAGAAGTTCAACATGAGTGTCACCAGGCTAAACTCAGGGAGAGCTTCCAGGATTCCTGGAATTCAATTAGCCATAATCGCACTTTGGTAAACCTCACTGGCTACGATAGATGCTCTTGGGGAAGACCCCTTTCCCTGATTCTTACACACCGTAGACTTGTCCATACTGTCTAAGTGACTCCTTCTTTCACCTTCAGCAAATATTACATCTCTCTGAACATTTAAAAAAAGATTTATTTATTTATTTGAAAGTCAGAGTTACACAGAGAAGAGAGGCACGGGGTGGGGGAGTGTCTTCCATCCGCTGGTTCACTCCCTAGTTGGCCATAACAGCTGGAGCTGCGCCAATCCGAAGCCAGGAGCCAGGAGCTTCCTGACTTGGGCCATCCTCTACTTTCACAGGCCATAGCAGAGAGCTGAATCGGAAGTGGAGCAGCCGGGTCTTGAACTGGCACCCATTTGGGATGCCAACGCTTCAGGCTAGGACATTAACCCAGTGCACCACAGCACTGACCCCTCTCTGAACACTTTTCTGCGCTCAAATCTCCCAATGATTCTCTTCACTCTCTCTCTTCTCCTTACATACTGTTGTTATTATAATTTTTTAGATTTTTTCCTTTTTTTAAAAGGATTTTAAAATATTTTTTTCTTTTTTTAAGAGGATCAACATTCATTCCAACTGCATTTTTTACCCCTTTTCCAGGTAACATAACATGTTCATAGGTCTTACAGGTAAGGAATATTATTCTGCTTGCCACATCTCCTTGGATGGGCTACTATTCTTGATTTGTTGCTTGAGTTGCTGCTTTAGAACTTTGAGTATACACTTTCATCTTGCCCCAGCCTCACTGAAATGACTTTACATCACTGCCCATGCAGAATAACAATGTGGTATATACACACAGTGGAATATTATTCAGCTATAAAAATAATGAAATTCTACCATTTGCCGCAAAATGGAAGCAACTGGAGGACATCTTGTTGGGTGAAATAAGCTGAACCCAGAAAGACAAATGCCTCATGTTGTCCCTTATCCGTGGGAGCTAAAATTTAAAAAGCAAACAATAAAAGAAAGACAAAAGGAGGAAATGTCTGTGTGTATCAGCATTGCTGCAAATATAGTAAAGCTTTGCTTTATGCCTTTCTCAAAACAGTGGATATGAATGTTATACTACTATAATTTTAATTATTTGTGGTGGCTGTGTATAGGTTAAATGGTCATTTTTCCATCCAATTATTGTTTATAATCACTGTCTATATTCCCACTAAACCAGGGTCTTTTTGTTTTACACTTGTTAAATTGTTATCTGATGAAGCATTAAGCCTTTCTCTGTAATGTAACTTTCTGTTTTTTTTTTTTTTTTAAGATTTTTTTTTTATCTTTTATTTAATGAATATAAATTTCCAAAGTACGACTCATGGGTTACAATGGCTTCCCCCCCCCCATACCGTCCCTCCCACCCACAACCCTCCCCTTTCCCACTCCCTCTCCCCTTCCATTCACATCAAGATTCATTTTCGATTATCTTAATATACAGAAGATCAGCTTAGTATACCTTAAGTAAGTATTTCAACAGTTTGCTCCCACACAGAAACATAAAGTGAAAAATAATAGATGATTTTTTTTAAATGATGATGAAATCGTAACTTTCTGTTTTTTTGTTTTGTTTTGTTTCTTTGTTTTTAACTTTCACTTAGTAAATATAAATTTCCAAAGTACAGTTTATGGATTACAATGGCTTTCCCCCCGATAACTTCCCACAAACTCACACCCCTCTCATCTCCCACTCCTTCTCCCATTCCATTCACATCGATTCATTTTCAATTTTCTTTATATACAGAAGATCGATTTAGTATATATTAATTAAAGATTTCAACGGTTTGCACCCATACAGAAACACAAAGTGTAAAATACTATTTCAGTACTAGTTATAGCATTACTTCACATTGGACAACACATTAAGGACAGAGATCCCACATGAGGAGTAAGTACAGAGTGACTTCTGTTGTTGACTTAACAAATTGACACTCTTGTTTATGGCGTCAGAAATCTCCCTGGGCTCTAGTCATGAGTTTCCAAGGCTATAGAAGCCTTTTGATTTCGCTGACTTCGATCTTATTTAGACAGGATCATATTCAAAGTGGAAGTTCTCTCCTCCCTTCAGAGAAAGGTACCTCCTTCTTTGATGGCCTATTCTTTCCACTGGGATCTCACTTGCAGAGATCTTTCATTTGGGTGTTTTGTTTTGTTTTGTTTTACTTTTGCAGCAAATTTATTTTCATTAAATAGAATCCACACTCATCTACAGTCTGGATGAGGAACCACAGTGCTAATCATACATAATAAAGTACAAAGATCTAAGACATTATTTCATATATATGTGATTTTAGCATTTGGTGATCTCATGTAAAAAATTAATAATAAGCCATTTTTCATTAATTTTGGTTAGAGCAAATCTGACCCTCCCTGATCCTCTCCACACACAAAACTTTATATAATAGAATACACTATGCAGTAAAATCCACAAAAGCTTTAAATTTTTTGAACAGTTCTAAATTTTGAATAAACTTCACATTGGAGACTGAGTAGGTGAACTATTAGGAAACTGAAAACACAGTATAACATCTTAATGCAAAGATAGAGCAACCAAGGAAGAGGCCCTCTCATGCCCAGGGCTGAGATCCAAATGTCGTTGGAGAAAGTACAACACAGGTAGTGTCACACCCCTGGGACTTGCTGGAAAGCCATGAGAGGGAGTGCAGAGGGGAAGATATTAACTAGCAAGTGCCTTTTTTAATGGCAATTCTGCAATGATGATGAATGGGGTTCTGGAACTGGGACTCTGATATAGGATGTGGGCATTCTTTTTTTAAGTACTTTTAATTTTTTTTAAAGCTTTTATTGGGGCCAGCGCTGTGATATAGGAGGTAAAGCCGCCACCTGCAGTGCCAGCATCTCATGTGGGCACCGGTTCAAGTCCCAGCTGCTCAACTTCTGATCCAGCTCTCAGCTATGGCCCGGGAAAGCAGTGGAAGATGGCCCAAGTGCTTGGGCCCCTGCACCCATATGGGAAGACCTGGAGGAAGCTCCCGGCTCCTGGCTTCAGATTGGCACAGCTACGGCTATTGTGGCCAATTGGGGAGCGAACCAGCAGATGGAACACCTCTCTCTCTCTGCCTCTCCTTCTCTCTCTAACATTCAAATAAATAATAATAAATTTTAAAATATTTATTGAAAGAAAAAGTTACAAACAGTGAGAGGGAGAGACAGAGAGAGGTCTTCCATCCACTGATTCACTCCCCAAATGGCCACAACCGCCAGAGCTGGACCAATCTGAAGCCAGGATCCAGGAGCTTCCTCCAGGTCTCCCACATGGGTGCTAGGAAAGGCCCAAACACTTGGGCCATCTTCTCTGCCTTCCCAGGCCACAGCAGAGAGCTGGATCAGAAGAGGAGCAGCCAGGACTGGAACTGGTGCCAACATGGGATGCTGGCACTGCAGGCGGAGGATTAACCTACTGCAGCACAGCGTTGGCCCTGGGATGTGGGCATTCTAAGCAGCAGCTTAGATTTGTTTTTGTTTTTGTTTTTTCCCAAGTGTCTTGGCTTTCCATGCCTAAAATACTCTCATGGGCTCTTCGGTCAGATCCAAATGCCTTAAGGGCTGATTCTGAGGCCAGAGGGCTGTTAGGACATCTGCCATTCTATGAGTCTGCTGTATATCCCACTTCCCATGTTGGATCGTTCTCTCCTTTTTGATTCTGTCAGTTAGTATTAGAAGACACTAGTCTTATTTGTGTGATCCCTTTGACTCTTAGACCTATCAGTATGATCAATTGTGAACTGAAATTGATCACTTGCACTAGTGAGATGCCATTGGTACATGCAACCTTGATGGGGTTAAATTGGAATCCTCTGGCACATATCTAACGCCACCATTTGGGGCAAGTCCGATTGAGTATGTCCCAAATTGTACATCTCCTCCCTCTCTTATTCCCACTCTTATATTTAATAGGGATCACTTTTCAGTTAAATTTAAACACCTAAGAATAATTGTGTGTTAATCACAGAGTTCAACCAGTAGTACTAAAACCAAAAAAAATACTAAAAGGGATAAAGTATTAAGTTATACATCAACAGTCAGGACAAGGGCTGATCAAGTCACTGTTTCTCATAGTGTCCATTTCACTTCAACAGGTTTGCTTTTTGGTGCTCAGTTAATTGTCACCGATCAGGGAGAACATATGATATTTGACCCTTTGGGACTGGCTTAATTCACTCAGCATGATGTTTTCCAGGTTCCTCCATCTTGTTGCAAATGACCAGATTTTGTTGTTTTTTACTGCTGTATAGTATTCTATAGAGTACATGTCCCATAATTTCTTTATCCAGTCTACTGTTGATGGGCATCTGGGTTGGTTCCAGGTATTAGCTATTGTGAATTGAGCTGCAATAAACATTAAGGTGCAGACAGCTTTTTGTTTGCCAATTTAATTTCCTTTGGGTAAATTCCAAGGAGTGGGATGTCTGGGTTGTATGGTAGGGTTCTATTCAGGTTTCTGAGGAATCTCCAGACTGACCTCCATAGTGGTTTTACCACTTTGCATTCCCACCAACAGTGGGTTAGTGTCCCTTTTTCCCCACATCTATTGTTGGTAGATTGCTGAATGTGAGCCATTCTCATCGGGGTGAGGTGAAACCTCATTGTGGTTTTGATTTGCATTTCCCTGATTGCTAGTGACCTTGAACATTTTTTCATGTGTCTGTTGGCCATTTGGATTTCCTCTTTTGAAAAATGTCTATTGAGGTCCTTGGCCCATCTCTTAAGTGGGTTGCTTGCTTGGACGTTGTGGAGTTTCTTGATCTTTTTGTAGATTCTGGTCATCAACCCTTTATCTGTTGCATAGTTTGCAAATATTTTGTCCCATTCTGTCGGTTGCCTCTTCACTCTCCTGACTGTTTCTTTTGCAGTACAGAAACTTCTCAATTTGACGCAATCCCAAATGTTAATTTTGGCTTTGACTGCCTGTGCTTCCAGGGTCTTTTCCAAGTACAAGTCTTTGCCGGTACCTATATCTTGCAGGGTTTCTCCAATGCTCTCTAATAATTTGATGGTGTCAAGTAGTAGATTTAAGTCTTTAATCCATGTTGAGTGAATTTTTGTGTAAGGTGAAAGGTAGGGGTCTTGCTTCATGATTCTGCACGTGGAAATCCAGTTTTCCCAGCACCATTTATTGAATAGACTGTCCTTACTCCAGGGACTGGTTTTGGATTCTTGATCAAATATAAGTTGGCTGTAGATCTTGGGTTGATTTCTGGTGTTTCTATTCTGGTCCATTGGTCTATCCATCTGTTTCTGTACCAGTACCATGCTGTTTTGATAACAACTGCCCTGTAGTATATCCTGAAATCTGGTATTGTGATGCCTCCGGCTTTGTTTTTGTTGTACAAGATTGCTTCAGCTATTCGAGGTTTCCTGTGTCTCCATATGAATTTCAGCATCATTTTTTCCAGATCTGAGAAGAAGTTCTTCGGTATCTTGATTGGTATTGCATTGAATCTATAAATTGCTTTTGGGAGAATGGACATTTTGATGATATTGATTCTTCCAATCCATGAGCATGGAAGATTTTTCCATTTCTTGGTATCCTCTTCTATTTCTTTCTTTAAGGTTTTGTAATTCTCATCATAGAGATCTTTAATATCCTTGGTTAAGTTTATTCAAAGGTATTTGATTGTTTTTGTGGCTATTGTGAATGGGATTGATCTTAGAAGTTCTTCCTCAGCTGTGTCATTACCTGTGTATACAAAGGCTGTTGATTTGTGTGCATTGATTTTATATCCTGCTACTTTGCCAAACTCTTCTATGAGTTCCAATAGTCTCTTAGTAGAGTCTTTGGGTCCCCTAAATTAAGAATCATATCATCTGCAAAGAGGGATAGTTTGACTTCTTCCTTCCCAATTCGTATCCCTTTAATTTCTTTTTCTTGCCTAATAGCTCTGGCTAAAACTTCCAGAACTATACTGAATAGCAATGGTGAGAGTGGGCATCCCTATCTGGTACCACATCTCAGTGGAAATGCTTCCAACTTTTCCCCATTCAATAGGATGTTGGCCGTGGATTTTTCATAAATTGCTTTGATTGTATTGAGGAATGTTCCTTCCATACCCAGTTTGCTTAGAGTTTTCATCATGAAAGGGTGTTGTATAACCATATGATTATCTCAATAGACTCAGAGAAAGCATTTGATAAATAAGTAACTTTTAAAATAGGAGAAAAAGCTTATAAAATAATGCTAAAAGTATTTTATAAAACTGTAACAATGTATTTGTGTTTTAAATTAAATGCTACTATAAAAGAGCCAAAAGCCTGTTCGCTTAAAATTTTCATAAAGTAAAAATGTTATAATAAGCTAAGGTTAATTTATTATTGAAGAAAAGACACTTTTTATAAATTTAGTTTAGCTTACATGTATAATTTTGATCAATCTACAGTGGTATTTAGTGATGTCCTGGCCTTCCATTTGCTCAGTACTCACTCATTACACCCAGATTAACTGCCAGACCTCCAAGTTCCATTCATGGTAAATGCCCACTATGGATGTACCATATGTTACCTTTTATGCCATATTTTATTGTTCATTTCCATATGTAAACGTTTAGATATACAAGTAGTTAACTATTATGTTACCATAGCCTATAGTATGCAACATAGTTGCATACGAGCAATAGCTTATAAGCCTAGGTGTGTAGTTGGCTCTACTATGTAGGGTTCTGTACATACAATCTATGATGTTCACACAACAATGAAATCATCTAATGCTACATTTCCCAGAATTGAAGACTGTATCCAAAAAATCCTAAAAATGTACATTAATACTTTGTAATTGTTTATGTTTTACTATCTATATTTCTTACTTTTTTAGTTTGATTATGTGATTCTAGGATACTTGGATGAATTATTTTGTTAAGCCACCATTAAATCTACATAAGTAAACATAACAAAATAGCAAAGAACAAAAAAAAATCATTTATGATCATTTAGTTGCCTTAAACAAAACAAATAAATTAATGAGGAGTAATCTGTCTAGTTGCTTATCAACCGATTTCCACTGGTTTGTGTTAGACTGTGCATGCTCTTGTGAATCTTCACCTCTCTAGGGAGCTGTCCCCACTGTTGTATTGTTTTGCCCAAGTGCTTCACACAAGGGATTCATTAGGGGTCCCTTACCCTGAGCCACCAAGGACCTTTTTGTTTATATACTTACTTTCAATATTATCAACAACACTGTTTTCAAAGAAAGAAAAAGCCATAGTATTGATGTAAAATTAGAGCGATGCCCATCATCAGCTCTAAGAGAGTTCCTGACAGTCTAGAGGCCTTTGAATAGTAGTTTACTTTCAAATGGAGAAGTAATTAGAAAATGCTTCCTACAACAAAAATTATAAAGGCTTAGTGAGAAAAGCTTTGCCACGTGTCGGAGTTTAAAAATCAAAGGAGATCTAAGCCATATCAAAAGTACATGACTGTGGTTGTGGGGTCATCAGTTAAGAATGACCAGCAATTCGCATACAAGCCTTTGCTAACTCTTTCCTTTGCCTCTTCAGTCTTCAGGGTTATTGTAATTACTCAAGCAAAATAAGCAATGATGATGCTCAGAAAAGTAAGTACGATGTTGGATGATGTTTGAGATCTCACTTATTTTCAGATGACAGTTCCATCTGAGTAGCAAATTCAATTTTTTACCAAGATTGATGATGAGAAAACTTCTTAAATATCTGTAAAAGAGCCATAAACTCTTTACTGGTTGTAATGTTTTCATCAAGAGTGGGTGAGATGTGTGCATAGTTCACCCCAAAAAAAGACCTAGGAAGATGGTGGTAACTCCTGATAGACATATTATAAATTGAAAATATCATAAACCAAAAATACATTCAAAACACCTTACCTACAGAACACTGTAGGTTAATAACACAGTGCACTGAAGAGAATGGGTTGTTGGCCTTCCTGAACATGTGGCTGGCTGGGAGTTATTGGGTACAGCTCCTGTGAGCAGTAAGTAGTTTCATATTGCTAACCCAGGAAAAGATTAAAATTCAAAATTTTAAATACAGTTTCTTCTGAATGTGTATGGTTTTTACAGTACTGTAAAGTCCAAAAATCATAAGTAGAATTATCCTAAGGTGGGAACCATCTCTATATGTTATACATATATATTATATATATACTATTTTTGTACATTTATGTTCCATATTTTATATAATGACGTATTCCTACCTTCAGTTTATATAATGACCCATGAACTCAAAACCCAAAAATCTCAGTAACCAATAGAATGAATGTGATTCAGTCAGTCACGGTTTAGGGTCAGTTATTATTCCACACATTGTCTCTTAATAACTTTGAAAATAAAGGATGGGGCCAATGCTGTGGCATAGCGAGTAAAGCCAGCACCTACAGTACTGGCATCCCATATGGGTGCCAGTTCAAGTCCCAGTTGATCCACTTCTGATCCAGCTCTTTGCTATGACCCAAGTCCTTGGGCCACTACACCCACATGGGAGACCAGAAGAAGCTGCTGGCTCCTGGCTTCAGGTCAGCACAGCTCCGGCTGTTGCAGCTAATTGGGGAGTGAACCAGCATATGGAAGACCTCTCTGTCTCTCTCTCTCTCTTTCTCTCTCTCTCTCTCTGCCTCTCCTTCTCTCTGTGTAACTCTTTCAAATAAATAAATAAACCTTTAAAAAAAGAAAAGTATAGAAGAGAAGAGAAGAGAAAAGAGAGTATTAGTGATTGGAGAAAACAGTTGGGGCAACAGATATTGCCCACACCATTCAGGACTGAGGATTTTACCAGATCATGATCTGGGAGTTTCTAAGTAGAACAGAAAGAAGGTAGAGCCAATACAGGTGGTTTGTGGTGACTTCTGGACATCACACACAGTGGATTGGTGAGTGTGGCAGCTGTTTAATGGGGAGTTATTTCCAGTTTGGAGTTATTAAGAATAATATTGTTGTGAATATTATTGTATGAGTCTTTTGTAGACAACTGTTTTTATTTCTAACTCTACAAATGGAGAGAGAAAATTTGTTGATTCTATGACAGATGTTTAATTTTATAAAATATTGTTAAAAGACTTCCAAAACTAGTTGTACCATTTCTATTCTTATGAGAAATACAGATGAGAATGATAAATAACATTGTTAGTTAATTGGTTAAGATTAAGTAACATTAATTATTTTTAATTATTAATAATTAATTAATCATCTTCAACCAATTAACATTGTTAGTCTTTTCAATTGGAGCCATCCTAGCAGGTGGGAGAGAAGATTTCATTGTGATTTTTTGTTTCTCTCATAACATGATATCAACAACGTTTCATGTGTTAATGACTCATTTGTACGTCATCCACAGTGAAATGCCCAAGTCTTTTGCCCATTTTCACTAAATGCTCTTCAATATTTTATTTTCATAAGTCATTTACATATTCTATACGTAAGTACCTTGTCAAAAATACATGCCTCGGATATTTTTAAAGACTTAATTGTTTTATTTGAGAGAGTTAACACAGAGAGAGGGAGAGACAGAGAGAAACAGAGATCTTCTATCTACTGGTTCATTCCCACAGAAGGTTGCAACAGCCAGGGCTGAGCCAGGACAAAGTCAGGAGCCAAGAGCTTCATTCAGGTCTCCCACATACGTGGCAGGGGCCCAAACACTCTGGCTATCTTTTGCTGCTTTTCCAGCCCATTAGCAGGGAGCTGGATTGGAAACCGAGCAGCCAGGACTCAAACAGGTACCCATGGGATGCTGGCATTGCAGGCAATGGCTTTACCTGCTATGCTACAGTGCCAGCACTTGCTTCATATATTTTCCAAGGCTGACTTTACTATTTATTGCATTAATGGTGAATTTTGTGAAATACGTAATTTTAAGATTTATTTATTTGTTTGAAATTCAGAGTTACATAAAGAGAAAGAGAGAGAGAGAATGTCTTCCACTCACTGGTTCACTCCCCAAATGGCCACAGCAGCTTGGGCTGGGCCTGGGCAAATTCAAGAGCCAGCAGCTACATCCAGGTCTCCCACATGGATAGCAGGGGTCCAAGCACTTGAGCCATCTTTCTCTGCATTCCCAGGCACATTCGCAGGAAGTTAGGTCAGAAGTAGAGCATATGAGACTAAAACTAGCACTTGTACAAGAAGCTGGTGTAGCAGGCAGCAACATATTTATAATTATTTATGTATGTGGAGTACATATTTATAATTACATTTTACTAATTTGTAAGTATTTTTATAGTTGTTACTTTTTTGCCCTGCAAGAAGTCTTTGCAGGACAATGCAGATTTTCTCCTTTGTTTCTAATGGAAATTTTCTTGTTCCATGTCTATCAAAATCCCTGTAGCATTCTTCCCAGAAAGAGAAAAATGTATTCTTCTGAAATTATTTTTGGAAATGGAATGTGAATGAGGTTTTCAGGTGTTTTCTCCATGTGGAAATTTCTACTACTATGGATTCAAAATCCTTTTTTCTTTTCCTTCTCCCATTTACTTGGCTGGGAACCTTAAAGAAATGAATTGACCACATTCGTGTGAACCCAAATATGGAGTCTCTATGATGTCTCCTTTATCTGTTTTCCATCCTTACACAGATACCATTGGGGCTCATTCACTATGTCTTATATCAAGTCTAAAAATAAGGTTGAATAGGTTATTTAATCAGTACTGTTCAGTTTTGATCTAATACTTATATAGGTGCCATTTTCTTACAAAATTTTAGAACTATCTTGTCAACTACTTCAAAAACCTCTGCTGTATTTTGTACTAAGATTACATGCATTGCATCAGACAATGTGGAGAAAGCTAACATGTCAGCAATATCCATTATGTCATAAACCTGGTAAATGTGTCTATTTAGCTCCACTCATTTCTGCAACTAGAATTTATGGGCTTTGTACATGTTCCACTTGATTTATTCTTGTTAGGTTGGAAGTATGTTTTAATATTTTTATTGTGTATATTTCAGGTATACAACATGATATTAAAAGATTATAAGATAGGCCGGCGCCGCAGCTCACTAGGCTAATCCTCCGCCTAGCGGCGCCGGCACCCTGGGTTCTAGTCCCGGTCGGGGCGCCGGATTCTGTCCCGGTTGCCCCTCTTCCAGGCCAGCTCTCTGCTGTGGCCAGGGAGTGCAGTGGAGGATGGCCCAGGTGCTTGGGCCCTGCACCCCATGGGAGACCAGGAAAAGCACCTGGCTCCTGGCTCCTGCCATCGGATCAGCGCGGTGCGCCGGCCACAGCGCGCCGGCCGCGGCGGCCATTGGAGGGTGAACCAACGGCAAAGGAAGACCTTTCTCTCTGTCTCTCTCTCTCTCACTGTCCACTCTGCCTGTCAAAAATAAATAAATAAATAAATAAATAAAAAGATTATAAGATACACATAAACATGAAATCTGGAAGTGTGATGGCACCAAACATTTTTTTCATATTTGCTTTGACCCTTTGGGGTCTATTGTGGTTTCATATAAATTTTTCTCTTTCTGGGAAGAATGCTATGGGGATTTTGATAGGGATTGAACTGAATCTATATGTTGCTTCAGGTAGTAGAGACATTTTAACCATATTAATTCTTCTGATCTTTGAGCATGGTAGATCTTTCAACTAATTCATACCCTCTTGTTTCTTCCATCAGTGTTTTACACAGGTCCTTTTGGGTGCCCTTTCTTCCTGCACATCTCCATCCTAATTGGTATTAGACATTTCCAGCGTGAGGAGCTCTGCTGGAAATAGTTTGTCTCATCTTTTCTGTACAAAAACATCTTACCTTTTTCTTCACTTCAGCAGATGTTTGCTGAGGACAGAAGCTCAGATTGACAGTTGTGGTTACTGCCGTGGTCATCCCTTTCAGCATTATAAGGACGCAATTCCATTTTCCTCCTATGGGTCAGTTCTCTGCTGGTCTGTTCCCAAATGTCTGAGCCCTATATATTTTCCTGCCATGCTGAACTGCCCCCAAAAGTTTGGAAGTTTTCTCTGCTGTGCTCTGCGTACATTTGGAATGTCTTGGAGGGGTTTCTCTCAATTCTTCCTTCTGCTTTGGAAAGCTTGGAAATATTCAGAGAATGTATGACTCAAACTTGCACCCTCTCCCAGGCTTTGAAAAACGCCCCTCAGTGCCTGGTGAAAACCTATGGGAAAGAAAGTGAAAACTGATTCTGATTGAAGAAATCTCTGAACAACTCTCACAAAAGCCCCAGCTGCTAAAAGTGCATTAATGGCTTTGGTCATTTATTTTTATTCTAAGCTATTGCAAATTCTTCCACCTCCATCCCCTCTGTCACAGGTGAGAACAACTGAGTGTCACTTTTTCCCATAAATGACTTCTTTCTTTACTCAGTTTCTGTCACGTGGGTTTCTTCAGATCCTCAGATCTCTGACATAACTTTCTAAATCTGTGATTTTTTTGGTTATTTTGGTTTGGTTTGGTTTGGTTGCTGAAGTGAAAGCCACAGTCTTTTGCAACTCTCAGTACCCTAACAAGAGAGGACACTAGCAATACTTGCTATAGATACCACGCCATTCACCTCAAATCTCTCCAAATTCTTCCTGAAAACATGAAACAAACTTGGAGTCAATGATGAAAAACAAGACAATAACAACCTTCATTCTGCTGGGACTGACGGATGATCCTCAGCTTCAGGCTCCAGTGTTTGTGTTTCTCTTTCTCACTTACATACTGAGTGTAACTGGGAATCTGACCATCCTATTCCTCACCTTATTAGATTCCCACCTGAAGACACCCATGTACTTTTTCTTACAGAATTTTGCTTTATTAGAAATTTTGTTTACATCTGCTTGTATTCCTAGATATTTATACAACATAGCAACAGGTGACAGGTCAATTACTTTCAATGTTTGTGTCATTCAAGTGTTCTTTATTGATGTGTTTGGAGTAACTGAATTTTTTCTCCTGGCCACCATGTCCTATGACCGCTACGTGGCCATCTGCAAACCCCTGCACTACGTGACAATCATGAGCTACAAAGTCTGTGGAAAGCTTGTCTTCTGCTGCTGGACAGTTGGTGTGTTGATCATACTCCCACCACTGATCATGATACTAGGTCTACAATTCTGTGACTCGAATGTCATTGATTATTTCTTCTGTGATTCATCCCCTATCATGAAGATTTCATGCTCAGACACATGGCTTTTGGAACAGATGGTAATGACCTGTGCTGTGTTAGCCTTCATCACCACCCTCCTGTGTGTGGTTCTGTCCTATGTATACATCATCAAGACCATTCTGAGATTCCCTTCTGCCCAGCAAAGGAAAAGGGCCTTTTCCACCTGCTCTTCTCACATGATTGTGGTTTCCATCACCTATGGAAGCTGCATCTTCATCTACGTCAAACCTTCAGCAAAAGAATCTGTAGCTATCAACAAGGGGGTGACAGTGCTGATGACGTCCATTGCTCCCATGTTGAACCCATTCATTTACACTCTGAGAAACCAGCAAGTGAGACAAGCGTTCAAGGATGCATTCAAAAGAACTGCATTACCCTCAAAGAAGTAAGAGAATGATATGCCATAAATATATACAGTTTGGGGCCAGCACTGTGGTACAACAGGTAAAGCCGCCACCTGCAGTGCCGGCATCCCATATGGGCACAGATTCGAGGCCCTTGGGCCCCAGCGCCCATGTTGGAGACCTAGAAGAAACTCCTGGCTCCTAGCTCCTGGCTTCAGATCAGCGCAGCTCCAGCCATTGTGGCGAATTGGGGAGTAAACCAGCAGATGGAAGACCTTTCTCTCTCTCTCTGTCTCTCATTCTCTCTCTGTGTAACTCTGACTTTCAAGTAAAATAAATAAATCTTTAACAAAAAAATTTTTTGTCTGTTCTACTTAATATGACTGGTTTAATTCTGTAATTAATACACAGTTATTCTTAAGTGTTAAAAATTAACTGAAATGTGATCCCTGTTAAACATAAGAGTGGGAATAAGAGAGGGAAGAGATGTATAATTTGGGACATGCTCAAGCTGACTTGCCCCAAATGGTAGAGTTAAAAACATACCAGGAGATTCCAATTCAATCCCATCAAGGTGGCATGTACCAATGCCATCTCACTAGTCCAAGTGATCAATTTCAGTTCACAATTGATCATAATGAAAGGACTAAGAGTCAAAGGGAGCACATAAACAAGTCTAGTACCTGCTAACACTAACCGATAGAATAAATAAAGGGGAGAGTGACCCAACATGGGAAGTGAGATACTCAGCAGACTCATAGAATGGCAGATGTCCTAAATAGCACTCTGGTCTCAGAATCAGCCCTAAAGGCATTCGGATCTGGCTGAAAAGCCCATGAGAGTATTTCAGGCATGGAAAGCCAAGACACTCTGGCAAAAGATCTCTGTGAGTGAGATCCCAGTGGAAAGAACAGGTCTTCAAAGAAGGAGGTACCTTTCTCTGAAGGGAGGAGAGAACCTCCACTTTGACTATGACCTTGTCTAAACAAGATAAGAATCGGAGAACTCAGAGGGCTTCCATAGCCTTGGAAACTCATGACTGGAGCATAGGGAGATTACTGATGCCATAGACAGGAGTGTCAATTGGTAAAGTCAACAACAGGAGTCACTGTGCACTTACTCCTCATGTAGGATCTCTGTCCTTAATGTGCTGTGTATTGAGATTTAATGCTATAACGAGTACTCAAACAATATATTTCGCTTTGTGTTTCTATGGGGGTGCAAACTGTTGAAATCTTTACTTAATGTATACTAAACTGATCCTCTGTAAAAAAAAAAAAAAAGAAAAAAGAAATTATCAACTCCCAACTTGACTCTCACTGGGATTAAACATGACAATGGGTCTGATCTGATTTCATCATCATTTAAAAAAAATCATCTATTATTTTTCACTTTATGTTTCTGTGTGAGAGCAAACTGTTGAAATCCTTACTTAATGTATACTAAGCTGATCTTCTGTATATTAAGATAATCGAAAATGAATCTTGATGTGAATGGAAGGGGAGAGGGAGTGGGAAAGGGGAGGGTTGTGGGTGGGAGGGACGGTATGTGGGGGAAGCCATTGTAATGCATAAATCGTACTTTGGAAATTTATATTCATTAAATAAAAGTTTAAAAAAAATAAATAAATAAAAAATATGTATACAGTTTAATTTTGATTTATCAATTTTAAAAGTAACATTAATCAAAACAACCAAGTTAAATTTGTAAAAGACAATGCTAAAGAAGCCATTGTAGGCCGGCGCCGCGGCTCACTAGGCTAATCCTCCGCCTAGCGGCGCCGGCACACCGGGTTCTAGTCCCGGTCGGGGCGCCGGATTCTGTCCCGGTTGCCCCTCTTCCAGGCCAGCCCTCTGCTGTGGCCAGGGAGTGCAGTGGAGGATGGCCCAGGTGCTTGGGCCCTGCACCCCATGGGAGACCAGGAAAAGCACCTGGCTCCTGGCTCCTGCCATCGGATCAGCGCGGTGTGCCGGCCACAGCGCGCCGGCCGCGGCGGCCATTGGAGGGTGAACCAACGGCAAAGGAACACCTTTCTCTCTGTCTCTCTCTCTCACTGTCCACTCTGCCTGTCAAAAAAAAAAAAAAGAAAGAAAAAAAAAAGAAGCCATTGTAATCAATATTCTGTACTTTGGAAATTTATATTCATTAAATAAAAGTTAAAAAAAGATCATAAATTCACAAATGTAAATTATTTGTTACAAAATCACTCTGTGTCTTTCTTGCCTATGTATTAACTCAGATTAACTTCTTCAAAGTATCCTAAAGCCCAAATTTCATTTTATTCTTTTTTCTTCATGTAATGAACCATTACTGGGATAACAACCCTTACCAAAAAAATTGCCTCTATGTTCATAGCAAATATATTAATTGCTTTAGGCTAACTGAAACCACAAAATACTACAAATATTTACAAGGGAAAACAATACCACAAAACAATATGAAAATTAGTGCCAAATTTACGAAGAACATGCTTGCAAGAAATTGACACTACTTGCCACAATATGAGCAACACTGTAAGTAAATTTAATCTGAATCGGAAGAGGAAAGCAAGTAGGGAGGGAGAAAGGAAAAGAACACAAGAAAATAAAAAGGAAAAGGAAAGCAATGAGAGACAAGACAAAGGTGGGGAGATGAAGGAAACGGGGCAGTTGAGTGGGACTCTGCTCTATCAAAATCCTGCCAGTGAGTCTTAATGGTTGGGGTTGGCCAACTATGCAACAGGGCCAAAAACAGACCAATGATCTGACCCTCCAGAAAATTTATTCTATGACCTGTGAGACCCAGTCTTACAAATTTCACAAATATATACCCTGACCTCTGACTTCAGGGTTGTTTGGCCAAAGACAAGGCTATAGAAGGTCAGCATTTAGGAGGAGAGTAAAGTCGGATATCTATTTTGCTCATTTCTTCCTGTCATAAATGACAGCGATTGGCTACATCCAACTTTGGAACACCAGAACGGAACTTTTGCTGAGTCTTTATATCTCTTCCTCCACTTTTTGAAGCACTGACTCATCACTGAAGAAGAAAAGTGAAGAGTTAGAAATCAGTCATCAATGATGTCATTATCAAGGACTATCTAGCAGTGATGCATATACTCTCTGACAAGCTATATCTTGCCATCAGGGACATTTTTCTGCACTAATTCCTGGCTAAAGAATTTATCAGATATGTAAAGGACATAAATAAACAGTTTATATTTTTTGGGTCAGAAAAATTAAGTATAAAAAAAAGTGAAATGAGGATTTGTATGCTGGATTGTTAATAGTAAAATATTAAAGAATGAATGTTTCCATTCAAATTGAGGGACAACACAATGATGTCTCCACTCATCACATCTCTTTAACACTACACTGGAAGCTGTGGCTAAAGAAATAAGGCAAGGGCCGGCGCCGTGGCTCACTAGGCTAATCCTCCACCTTGCGGCGCCAGCACACCGGGTTCTAGTCCCGGTCGGGGCGCCGGATTCTGTCCGGTTGCCCCTCTTCCAGGCCAGCTCTCTGCTGTGGCCAGGGAGTGCAGTGGAGGATGGCCCAGGTGCTTGGGCCCTGCACCCCATGGGAGACCAGGAGAAGCACCTGGATCCTGCCATCGGATCAATGCAGTGCGCCGGCGGCAGCACGCCAGCCGCGGTGGCCATTGGAGGGTGAACCAATGGCAAAGGAAGACCTTTCTCTCTGTCTCTCTCTCTCACTGTCCACTCTGCCTGTCAAAAGAAAGAAAGAAAGAAAGAAAGAAAGAAAGAAAGAAAGAAAGAAAGAAAGAAAGAAAGAAAGAAAGGAAAAAATTCAGGCCTCCAAAATGGAAAGGGAGAAACAATTCCATCTTTATTTGGAGACTGTATGATTGTCTATGTGGAAAATCCTCTGGAATCTGTTGTAAAACTACTAGGATTGGTGTAGGCACTTAGGTAAGTGGTTAAGATGCTAGTGTCCCACACCAGAGTACCTGGCTTTGAATCCCAGCTTCTAATTGTGACTCAGCTTTCTGCTAATGCATATTTTCCAAGACAGCATTGATGATGCAAATTATTGGGTTGGGTTAAGCATGGATTGAGTTCCAGCTCTGGGCTTCAGGCA
Source organism: Oryctolagus cuniculus (assembly GCF_051225735.1). NCBI lineage: Eukaryota > Metazoa > Chordata > Mammalia > Lagomorpha > Leporidae > Oryctolagus > Oryctolagus cuniculus. The sequence continues at coordinate 58,159,651 of NC_142877.1, forward strand.
GAACCAATTCCAGTCAATGCAGGTATTTGGGGGAGTGAACCAGTCAATGGGACAATAGGAGTACATTTCTCTCTCTCCCTCTCTTTCTCTCTCTTCCTCCCTCCCTCTCAAATAAAATTTTTCAAAACCACTAGAACAATAAGTGTATTTAGTAAGTGTGAAATATAACATCAATATACAAAAATCAGTTCTCTCTACACTTGAAAAAAAATCAAAATTGAAATTATTAATAAACAACACTGCCAATAATTGCTTCAAAGTAGAAAATATTTAGTGATAAATTTGGCCAAATATCTATGTACAGAAAGCTACAAAACATGGCTGATGGAAATTAAAGACAAAAACAAATGGAGAAATACACTATATTCATAGAATAGAAGACTCAGTATTACTAAGATGTCAGTTCACCCGAGTGCTTCTGTAGGTTTAATACAACCTCCACCAAAATCTCAGCAGATTTTTCTGTATGAATTGAAAAACTGATTCTAAAAATTATATCTACATGCAAAGGTATAGGATAGCTAAAACAGCTTTGAGAAAGAGCATTGGGAAATCTGACTTAAAGATATATAAAGCTATAGTAATCAATACAGTATAGAAAAATAGGCCAATACACCAATAGAAAAGAGTCCAGAAATAAACATACATACATATATTGTCATTTTATTTTTGACAAAGATGTTAAACATCAAAAAGTATATAACTACAGATTCTACACTATAGAATATTCACTACAGAGTCATTAAAGAGAAATGACAGTCCAGATAGTCATACAAATGAATTTGGACATATATTGTAACAATCTCCTAGGAAACAAAAGCTTAGAAAAGCTGGCACAAATTAATTCTAAGGGGTTTTTTCCTATATTTATGAAAAGCAAATGCATTTGTAATGAAAAATCTTCCCACCACATAAACTCCAAATAGCATCCCAAGGAGATGACTCTACATATTCCATAATTTACATAAAATCTTCAAAATGAGAACACAACAAAACACATTCATTTTAAGGTCCATAATAGGGGTAGACATTTGACTCAGCAGTTAAGACTCTGCTTGGGATGCCTGCATCCTGTATTGGAGTGCCTGGTTTTAAGCGTCACTTCCAGCTTTCTGCTAAGGTGCACAGGGGGTGGGGAGCAACAGATGACAGCCTGCCATGTGCTTGGGAGACCCTGCCTGAGTTCCTGGCTCCCGGCTTTCACCTGGCCCAGTCCTGGCTCTTTTGGACATTTGGGGAGTGAACCAATAGATAGAAGATCTCTGTTTCTCTGCGTCTCTCTCTCTCTCTCTCTCTCTCTGTGTGTGTGTGTGTGTGTGTGTGTGTGTGTCTCCCTGCCTTTCAAATGAGATGAAAATAATGTTTCAAAGTCCAGAAAAATCTGTTTACAAAAACCTGGTGAAGATTTAAAGGTAAGAAAATTCACTAGCCAATCTCCCATTATCATAGATTATCACAGCCTAAGTCAAGTGTTAGCAAATTGTCTCCAGCAGTATATAAAAAGGGCATGAAACATTAGAATTGGCTCTAGGAAAAAATGTTATATTTAAAATAAGATATACAATTCACTGCATGTAAACAACTTAATTTCTAAACAGGTATTAGGAGTTACCATAATTTTTAAGTAATGCAAAAAATTTGAAGCCCAATAACATTTACAGAAAAAAATTTTCAACATGTATGAGAATAGAAATGTTTATTGGTTGAAAAATAATAAAATGGGTTAACACAGAAGCACACTGAGAAATTAAAATTATGTATAGAAGTCAGTGTGGTGTTTTAGAGAGAATTTTGCTAACAAGATGTAAAAGTCACTTTAGGCTGGCGCCGTGGCTCACTTGGCTAATCCTCCGCCTACAGCGCCGGCAGCCAGGGTTCTAGACCCGGTCGGGGCACCGGATTCTGTCCCGATTGCTCCTCTTCCAGTCCAGCTGTCTGCTGTGTCCTGGGAAGGCAGTGGAGGATGACCCAAGTCCTTGGGCCCTGCACCCGCATGGGAGACCAGGAGAAGCACCTGGTTCCTGGCTTCAGATCAGCGCGGTGCACTGGCCGCAGCAGTCATGAGGGGTGAACCAACAGAAAAGGAAGACCTTTCTCTCTTTCTCTCACTGTCCATGCTGCCTGTCAAAACAAAACATAACAAAAAAGTCACTTCAGTTCTGACATTCTAAACCTAGGAATTAGCTTAAATTTTGCAAAAAATATTTGTGGAAGGACAATATACAAAAAAAACTAAATTACTGAAGAATGATTTTTGGTAATTCTCACTAGATTAGTGGGTATTCACACATTTTGTGATTTTAATTAAAGCTGTAATGAGGGAGAACACTGGGCTCGGCAATCTTAGAGCCACCAGAGATGAGGAGTAAATGTCAGCGGACACAGGTACTTTACCATCTGATTTTTTTAAATATTTATTTACTTACTAAGCAGAGTGAGAGTGAGAGAGGGAGGGTGGGAGAGATGGGGCTGGGGGGATTTCTTCTACTGGTTCATTCCTCCAAAAGTTTTCAATAGCCAGAACTCGGTCAGACCAACGCAGGAACCAGGAGCTCCACTCAGCTCTCGCACATGGGTAGCAGGAATTCAAGTACCTGGGCCATCAGCTGCTTCCCGGGTGCATTAGCAAGAAGCTGGGTCAGAAGAGTACTCAGGTCTCCTAATCAGCCACTCTCATGTGGGATGCAGAAATCCCACGCTGTGGCTTAACCCGCAGGCCTCAATGCCTGCCCCCACCAGCTCTGTTCAATGCTGTTGGCCTGTACTGGCTGCTCCATTGCCACCTCTCTTTCTCTGAGGACACTGTCGGCACTGCTGCGTTTTTCAGGATTTCTGCCAAGTTCATTACACAGAAGATTCATTAGTGATTTTTGAAATTGGATTCCCAAAGTGCTTTTGTGTATTCATTTCATTTCAGCTTTGGCTAATAAATCAAATGCTAATCTCATTAGTGAAAAAGCTTCTCACTCTATACATAGGATTCAGAGTATCAACGTGTAAAACCAGAGAGCTCCTGGCATTTTAAAACCTGTCAATACGGTATTACTTTCACACTTAGAGCAGCTTACAGTGGGTGGAGTCCTTGAGGAGAAAGCTTCGTCAATGTGTCAAAGAGGAAAATGTTGAAGATCAAGGACATTTCAGAGGGTAACAAATGGACTGACAATCCGTGAGGCTGAGTGGCCAGAGGTTCAAACACAAGCCTGGAGAAGAAATCAGTCTCCTGAGAGACTGCAGGGAAATGGAAGGTGCTGTTGACTCCCAGGAAAGTAAGTCCAATCTCTGTGACCTCGCTTATTTTTTAACTTTTTTCAACATACCAGGTATATAAAAACTGTTCCTATTTTGAGGGTACTATGTGATGTTTCAATGCTTGTACACTTTATGTAAGATCCAATCGAGGTAAATATATCTCTCCCTCCTAAAGTTTAGCATTTCATTTTTTAATTTATATTTTGTAAGCCTATTCTTTATTTTGCTATTATTTATTTGAAAGGCAGAGACAGAGACAGACAGAAAGACCTTCTGCTAGTTAGCTCACCCCCAAGTGTTCACAACAGCTGGGGCTGGCCCAAGCCAAGCTAGGAGCCTGGAACTCCTTGTCTTCGGCATGGGTGGAAAGCATCCAAGTATCTGAACCATCGCCTGCTGCCTCCCAGGGTGCGCATGGGCAGGAAGCAGAGCTGGGATGAAAGCCAGGCTCTCTCTCCATCTAGGATGCTGGAGTCCCAGGCAGCGTCTTCACCACTGCATCAAACTTCCATCCCTACATTGAACATTTCTCTATGATAAAAGCGAAGCTTTCTTTTTGAGAGATTAGATCTGAGTTTCTTCAGAGAAGTTGATTTTTTAATATCATTTAATTTTTACAAGTTTCATGTATTTCATATATACAGATTTAGGAACATGGTGATACTTCCCACCCATGCTGCAACCCTTCCTCCTCCCTCTCCCATTCCCACTCTTAACTTTTCCAAAGATATATTTTCAGCCTACTTAATACCCCTAAGTTAACCTTACATTAAGTAAGAGTTCAACAAAGAGTATGAATAAAAAAACACTGTTCTCAACAGTAGAGACAGGGCCATAAACAATCATCAAATCTCAAAATGTCCATTTCACTCCAATATATTACATTACATTTTGGAGAAGTTGATTTCACCTATATGTGTCAAAATGAGTGATGCTATAGCTTTTTGAAACATTTTAAAAAATAAGCTTATATATGAATTGTAATAATTTTTGTAGGAAGCAGAACCTCTGAATAAACCACTTAGGCATGATCGTAAATAATTACTATTATCTAGATTGTGGCCTCATTCTAAGCTGTTGTAAACTCACCCTCCACTTCAAAGTGAAAGCAGTGTGTATTTATATGCACAGGCATGTTTGCACATAGCTCATGAGCTCAAAATTGATAGAATTAATGACTTCGGCAATCTCAAAATTTTTTTTTAAATCTTGGAAAGATATATAAAGAACATAGAAATATCAGTTACAGTTCAGTTTCAATAATTTTCTCCAACTATCTGCTAGTGTTTTGTACAAGAGGAAAATATTAAAAGTTTGGGAAACAATATAGATATCTTTAAACAAAGGGTGCTACTCAGTGTGGCCAGTATGTTTCTACCAAACTGTTTCAGAGAGCTGGAGGAGACTTGGCAGCAGCTGAGCTGGGCTCTGATAGTTTCTCTCCATTTTCTCTGCTTAGTTCTTCCCAGGGTGTCCCTGCAATGCCAAGGAATGGCTGGAGCTCCCCAGAAAGCACACACGTGGTTTTCTCTATGTTTGTGACCCACACTTTGGGATGTTACTGGGGACTAGACACATCCAAAGGAAGGAAATTTTTTAATAAACCAGGGAAACTATTCATATTACAATCTAATGGTGCCTCCAGGAAAATTTTTTCCCACCCGTTGATGGATGCAAGTCTCAAACTCTAGACATACTGATTCAGTATTAAAAATATTTGAGATCATCAACATAGTTATCAGTGATGGCTGGAGAAATCACAGGAGAACCACTGGTGCAAATTCAGAACAGAAAGTTCTTTAACATGATTATGTCACTGAAAGGTGAATTAAGAAGTAAACACAGCATCAATAAGGGAAGATGATTTCACCTGCCCAAGACAGAGAGCTAAGCCCAGGATTCAGTGTTCTTGGCTTTGATTATTACGATAGCTGAGCAGGTATCAGATAGACAGTTCAGAGAGCCTCATGTTTTACAACAAAGAGCAGATGATGAATTGATACCCAATTTGACAAGTTTTGGATTTAATGTTTACACTTCTGTAAGTAGTAGTTACAATATATGTGGATGTATTTGCAGAAGGAAAATGTGAATGTGAATGTTCCAAAATAGTAACTGTTCTGTCATTTTACATTCTCTGCCCATTTTTACATATCAGACTTAATTTTTTAATTTTATACATGAACCATATAATAAAAAAAGTGTCAAGATTAAATATTTGAAAGATGGAATAAAAAGAGAGGAATTAGTCACACTTTAGAGCCATTATCTTGCCTAATTGGACATTTACTATACAGGAAAGATGGTTTTCTCATGGAATAATGGCTTTTACACTTGTAATAAAGCAATGAAATGTATAAAGTCTCTAACATTTTCCAAAGTTTTCAGGGCTGAGTTCAACACGACAGGGAAGCATCTGGTGTCCCTAAGCAGAAGAGAATGAAACTCAAAGGAGGTAGGTGAGCTCCTGAGGTGGGATGTCACTACAGCTTAGTGGATCCATTGAGATTGCTTTTGTGTGACCCTATCTTTCAGAGCTCCAGCTCTCAAGAAAACCAAGATCTTGACTAAGGATACTTCTCTGAGTGGCATAAAAGTGAGAATCTGACACATTATTGGACTTGAGCCTGTGCCCATACTGGTAAGAAGAGACTATTTCAATCAGTGCATTGGCTCCATTCTGGTAACTCTGATTGGAGTTTCCCAAGGAAATCTAATTTCAATCACTGATGTAAGAAAAATAGCAAGTCATAGAGACTGACTGGAAGCATTTCCTTTATGGATATTGTGATTAATTTCTGATAACTGAGGGAAAAGTTATAAAGGAGTTTTGACCCAAACTAAGTATTGCAAACTTGACCTATAATGTTATTATCTTACTTATTATTTATGTCATTTATTTATTTATTATCTCAAAGAAGCAAAATTAAATTCAACTACTCATTTACATGACAGATAAGGCAAGGAAGAAAAGCCAGTTATCTCTTCAGTAAGATATTAGCAGAAATAGTGGAAATTTTGTGGTAAGGCTTAATTCAATAGTAAATATTTCACTTTAATGCAAAAAATGAATAAACATAAAATACAAAATATGAGAACCATGAACATAGAATGCTTCAGGTAAAATTAATGATACAGCAATACCAGGAAGTCCAAATAGGGAAGAAGATAGCTTTATATGTGTCTGGTGAAAAATGTCAGCATTTAACCAATAACCATTTGTTAGGCACTGACTATGTACATGGTTGTGGTTAGTATTGTGCGTTGTCCCAGTTTTTAAAAATAAATCCATTACTAAGCAACAGGCTTATGTTGCCATGGCAACTGCCATGACAGAAATGAGTACTGTCTGGCAATGATGCATAAACGGGAGTGTGGAGGTGGGGGTGGGGAGGAGGATACAACACAGCCACCAGTTTTCAAAGGTTTTCCAAAAGAAATAATACTTGTACTAAAAATCAAAGAACTTTTGTTCTCAAGTTGAATGCAAAGATTGTTAAACAGAATAGAAGAGAGGAAAGGATAGGAGGGGAAATTGATCCAGACAGTTGCTTCCTGTGGAGTGATTATATAACACCCAAAATATCATATGAGTTCAATTACTGTAATCAATTAGTTTTATTACAGAGAATGCATTGGAAGAATAGAATACACAGTTTATGAAATCAGCTCTGCATGTGCTTAGTGTGATGCATAATAGCTATATGTAACAATTTCAGAAAATAAATCAGTATAAATACAGATTAAAATTTATCACACATGAATCCTATTTAAAATCACAGGACTTGATGCTTGTATGTACTACATTTTACACACATAAAATTATAATTGATTATGAATTTTGTAGAGCTTCTGTAATGAATTATTTGTAATGTAATTGGGTTTTACCAAGTACCATGCCATGAGTAAACACATGGAACTATGAGTGAATTTTAAGATTTCAACCTCACACCAAATCAGAATGAATTGGAATACAAGATAATCTTAATATTGAATGATAGTAAAAATTAATATAGGATATAGACAATAATTAATAAGGAAAATACAATGCAGAGGTAGAATTTGTATATTACTAGATCTATAAGATATTTCCTTTTAAAAATATAAAAAAGAAAGCATAAAAACTAAGACTTTATATATGTTAACAATATTAACTACCAAAATAAAGAATAAATTTCATGTGAACCAGTTACTGGCTTCATTTTACTTTTCATTGTTTATCACTATGGAACACTGACATTCCTATATTCTAGCATAATACCTGATTCTGTTCATGAAGACTGGATAAAAATCAGGAGTCAGTTATGAGAAACCACACAGTAACAACATTCATTCTCCTGGGACTAACGGACGATCCACAACTTCAGGGCCTGCTTTTAATTTTTCTGTTTTTTGCCTACTTATTGAGTGTAACTGGTAACTTGGCTATTATCTCACTTATATTCATTGATTCTCACCTTAAAACACCAATGTACTTTTTCCTACAAAATTTTTCCTTCTTAGAAATATTATTCACATCAGCTTGTATTCCTAGATATTTGTATAACCTATTGACAGGTGACAAGACTATTACTTATTGTGCTTGTGCTATTCAAGCATTTTTTACAGATCTTTTTGGAGTTACTGAGTTTTTCCTCCTGGCCATCATGTCCTATGACCGCTATGTGGCCATCTGCAAACCCTTGCATTACATGACCGTCATGAGCAGCAGAGCCTGTAGAAGTTCCATCTTTTGTTGTTGGATGGCTGGCTTTTTAATCATACTCCCACCGTTTAGCTTGAGTCAGAGTCTGGAATTCTGTGACTCTAACATCATTGACAGTTTTCTTTGTGATGTGTCTCCCTTCCTGAAGATATCATGCTCAGACACTTGGGTCATTGAGCAGATGGTCATAGGCTGTGCTGTGTTGACCTTCATCACAACCCTTCTGTGTGTAGTTTTCTCCTACATATATATAATCAGAACGATTACAAGATTCCCCTCAGCCCAGCAAAGGAAGAAGGCCTTTTCCACCTGCTCCTCCCACATGATTGTGGTCTCCATCACCTACGGCAGCTGCATCTTCATCTATGTGAAGCCCTCAGCAAAGCAGTCAGTGGCCACTAACAAGGGTGTGATTGTGCTCACCACCTCCATCGCGCCTATGCTGAACCCCTTCATCTACACCCTGAGGAACAAGCAAGTGAAACAAGCCTTCAATGACTCAGTCAAAAGAATTGTGTTGGGCCCTCTGCTGCAGCACAGTAGGTTGAGCCAACGCCTGCAATGCTGGCATTCTATATGAGTGTCAGTTCAAGTCCCAGGTCCTCTACTTCCAATCCAGCTCCTTGCCAATGTGCTGAGAAAGCAGCAGAGTTTGACCAAGCTCTTGGGACCCTGCCACCCATGTGAGCGACCCTGATGGAGTTCCGGGGTCTTGGCTTCAACCTTGTGCAGCCCCAGCCAGTGCAGCCATTTGGGGAGTGAACCAGTAAACAGAAGGTTTCTCTGTGTGTCTCTCCCTATTTCTCTGTAGCTCTGCCTTTCAAATAAATAATAAATCTTTAAAAAGAAAAATAATTGTGTTATCTTCTAAGAGGCAAATGTCAGTGATTCAAGTTCTCGTAAGAGACTTGCTATCCAAAGAATGGATCATTAAGTTTGTAAAATAATTTGTTCCTGCTTACTCTAAACTCCATTCAAGCTGAATTTCTCAAAACTTTTCTTGTATCCACAACTTCATTTTTACTTTTTGTAAATACAGTTATTTTACTGATATTTTCTATAAGGGAATAAAAACAGTGCAATGTGATACATCCCATAATATAAAACTTTCACTGCTAAAATAAAGCTCATTATATTAAATACATATACTATGAGCAAATCCAAACAAAAGTGTTTAATTCTGTTGTTGTTACTGTTGTCATGGATGTACTAATGGAGACTGGAATGAAGATAGGCCCAATACCAGGACACCAACCTTATCTGAAAGGTGTTGAAAATCCAATGAACTTTGAATAACTATAATGAAAAGTGTTGGACATCAAGTCCCCACTGCCACCTGGACAAGATGCAGTACAGTCATACAGGCAGGACAGGCAGTCAGGAGAGGGCAGCCGGCCAGCGTTTGCAAACGGCTGCTGCTGTAGAGGCAGAGCTCTCTATTAGATTAGCCATGGCACCGAGAGTCACTTTATCACTTCTTCTATCTTCTTGGTGTGTTTTCTCTGAAATTCTCTTGACGCCAAAGTTTCCACTAACTTGAATCCTTTTCCAAACCTCCCACATGTCCTTGGTTATCCCTCTTTCCAGAAACCCCTAATTTGACAGAGCTCTTAACACAAGAGGTTACTTTTCATAACTGAACAGTCCATTATGTCACTACTGTTTTTCAATGTCCACAAAGCCTACAGGTACTCCCAGATCCTCCCTTGAGCTATGTAGCAGCAGGAAATTTCTCTGAGCCAGTCAGGTCCATCCTGCCACAGCAGGTCCACAAAACACAGGGGCTGCAGTCCCATGGGCTTGCTGAGTTCTGACAATGATTAGGCCTAACAGCATGAATCCGGGGACTCTGCAATTTTCAGTTCCAAAGACCCCTTTTCCTCTGTTACCTAATTCTCCTCAAAATGTTAAAAAGAGCTTAACTATCCCAATGCTAGTAGTCAATACATTCTGTGTATTTATTCTATGCCTTTCCTGGGACTAGACACTTAATTTTTCTTTTTTTTAATTTATATGAAGGAAACAGATTTCATGTGTTTCATATATATAGTTCAAAGAACATAATGATACTTCCCAGCATCCCTCACTCTCACCCTTCCTCCTTCTTCCTTTCTTATTTTTCTTTTAATTTTGGCAATGACATTCTTTCAGTTTATAATCACGAACTTAATCCTCCACCAAACGAGGAATTCAATGAGTAGTAACTAGAGAGACCACTGCACCTCAGGAGTACATACGAGGGCTATAAACAATAATCACATCTCAATATGTCAAAATGGACTGCTTTATTTGGCAACAACAATGGCTATACAGATAAACATTAATTTCATCTTAGTTTTTTAAAATAAAAGAACTAAGGCTGGGAGATGGTTGGGACTTCACTTAAATCTGGAGTGTATAACGCAGCTGCTGCATTTTATAATTTAATTCTTTTTATCTTAAATTTTAATTAGTTTCTAACAGATTCAATATACTTTGTAGATACATTCCTTATAATGATATTCCCTCTCTCCCCGTATCTTCCTCACACCCTCCTTCCTTCTCCTTTTCTTCCTTTTTTTTTTTTTTTTTTAGTTTTTGAGATAACATATTTTAAATTTATATTACAGGGGCTGGTGCCATGGCTCACTTGGTTAATCCTCCACCTGCGGTGCCAGCATCCCATATGGGCGCCGGGTTCTAGTCCCCGTTGCTCCTCTTCCAGTCCAGCTCTCTGCTGTGGCCTGGGAAGGCAGTGGAGGATGGCCCAAGTCCTTGGGTCCCTGCATTCACATGGGAGACTAGAGAGGAGCACCTGGCTCCTTGCTTCAGATCGGTGCAGTGGTGGCCGCAGCAGCCATTTGGGAAGTGAACCAATGGAAGGAAGACCTTTCTCTGTCGCTCTCTCTCACTGTCTATAACTCTGTCAAATAAACAAGGAAAATGCAAAAAAAAAAAAAAAAGTTAAAAAATTTACATTACAATGAAAAGGCTAACTGCTTCACCAAATAAGAAGTCCAAGAATTAAAAAGCAAAAAGACACTAGTTTAGTGAGAACAGACAATGGCTGCAAACTACAATTGAATGGAAAAATGACCATTTGTCCCACATAGAGTACATTTTAAAATAATCACAGATCATTGAAGCTATAGTAGTATAACATTCTTAACCACTGGTTCCACAAGGTAAAAACAACGTTCTACAAAACTATATTTGCAGCAGTACTGATACACATTTGATTTTTCTTCTCCTTCTCCTTCTTCTTTTTTTTTACATTTTAGCTCCTACATGTAAGGGAGAACGTGTGGTATTTGTCTTTCTGGGTCCAGCTTATTTTTATTTCACTAAACATGATGTACTCCAGCTGCATCCATTTTGCTACAAATGGTAGCGTTTCATTCTTTTTTATAACAGCTACTCCACTTTTTTTTTAGCTGCTCCACTTTTATACAAAGCTTTTGCCCATATCTTTAAAAATCTTAAATGATTCTCCATGTCTCTTCTTAAGTACATTTAAAAATAGCTACCTACTTGTATAGTAATTCATAAACAAAGTGTGGAGATACTCATTATCTCCAGAGAAAGGGCCTAGGAAATTGCAGGAAAAGAGACTGAGCGTTTCAGTAGCTTAGATTTTAAAAACGTATTATGGGCCGGCGCCGTGGCTCAATAGGCTAATCCTCCACCTTGCGGCGCCAGCACACCGGGTTCTAGTCCCGGTCGGGGCGCCAGATTCTGTCCCGGTTGCCCCTCTTCCAGGCCAGCTCTCTGCTGGGACCCTCTGCTGGGACCCAGGAGTGCAGTGGTCCCTTGGGCCCTGCACCCCATGGGAGACCAGGAGAAGCACCTTGCTCCTGCCTTCGGATCAGCACAGTGCGCCGGCTGCGGCGGCCATTGGAGTACAAACCAACGGCAAAAGGAAGACTTTTCTCTCTCTCTCACTGTCCACTCTGCCTGTCAACAAAACAAAAACAAAAGCATATTATGCCTTCTCAAGTAAGCCTCCCACTAGAATAAAATAGGAAGCAATCATTCCTGGAAACCATTGTGGGAATTCTTCTGAGACACAATCTCTCAGGAGACAGTGCATTCTTGTTCAAATTAACATGCAAGTGCAGTAAAATTAAAATCCGGTGGAATTTCTGGCCAGCGTTTCTCCATAGCTTGCATTATACGTCCCCCTCCTAAATGCACAAATACACATTCACTCTTAGGACCTCTGTAATGAGATGAAGTCCATAGAAAATGCTGTGGTGCCCCATCCATGTCTTCTCGCCCTTCCTTCCATGATGCAGACCAGCCTGACCCTAACTTGCAACGTCCAGAGGCTGCACTGGGCAGAGAGTTCTATTTCTGGCCACAAGTGCCTACAATCAAACTCCCCACATGAAGCACTCATCTAATGAGTAAGAATTATTGTGGAAGTGTTCCAGTCCTTTGGGCCTCAGCTGGAAGCAATCTGGGGCTGTGTTCTATCCTGGTTCCCTGAAGTCTCCAGGTCTAAGTGGCTGTGCTTGAGATTCTTGAATCCTCAGATGCACAAGGGTTCTCAGCTTTGAAGAAATGGTCCACTCCCCACTGCTGGACACAGCAGCTTCCTCCAATCTGGAGACTATAGAAAGTCTTCATCTAGCCAAATGTGCTGGAAGATGATACCTTAAATCTTGGCTTCTAAAAAATTCCCAGGGTCAAGTCTAAGCAGAGCATTTCTAGGAACTACTTTTTCCTTACAGAAGGCAAATAAATTTTCACCAAAATAGGTAATATGCACTGCAGGAATCAAGAGAACACAACTAACAACAGATTGTGAAAATGCTAGACTTCTGTGCAGGATAAATAAATACCAAATAAGGGAGAGATTATTGGCAGAAGCCCACTATTAAGCAGCTCAAGATTTAACAACTTAGCAAGGACACCTGGAGCCAATACTAAAGTGCTACTATTGCTAGGACAAAAAGAAAGACAGACATGAGGCCCCATGTATGAGAAGTTCACATGGGAATCCAACTCTCTGCTATGGCCTGGGAAAGCAGTAGAACATGGCCCAAGTCCTTGGGCCCCTGCACCTGCATAGGAGACCTGGAAGCAGCACCAGGCTCCTGGCTTTGCATAGGCGCAGCTCTGGCCATTGTGGCCAGTTGCGGAGTGAACCAGCTGATGGAGGACCTCTCTCTCTCTCTCTCTCTCTCTCTCTCTCTGCCCCTCCTCTCTCTGTGTAACTTTGACTTCCAAATAAATAAATAAATCTTAAAAAAAAAAAAGAAAGTTCACATGGGAAAGGGCATGAATGTGTTGAAAGCAACCCAACATCTGCAAATCGAGATCCTGTCCAATATCCTTCTGGGGTTGGGGGTGGAGGTCTAACACCCCTGGAACCTTTCCACCCATTAATATTCTTTGGGTAAGGGGTGTCCCACACGCCCAGAACCATCTTCCTCAGGAACATTCCAGGGAAGATCTCATACCCCAGTCATCCTCTCACTCACTAACATTCCAGATGAAGAGGAGGAGGAAAGTTGGCAGGAAGAAATTTGCCCTATCCCCACACAAACCACAGTCTGTACACCAGTGGGGCACCTGGTCCTCTGCTGAGCTGCTCTTCTCCTCTGTCATTATATTTCACTAATTTGCATACCGCCATTTTCTATCTATCCTCTGAATGATTTCCTTTGGGAGACAAGGACCGACCACTGTTTAGGCCTTACTGGTAGCACCTTTTGGCAAGCCAGCCAAGAGGGATCAAGAGCAAGGTGGTCAGTCCAAGTCACGGCACCAGCAGGCTTGGGGAACACTCCACACCTAGCTTACTTTCTCTCCTTGCACCTTGCTTCCTCTGCATGCTGCCCCCTGAGTCTCTTCTCGGCACACCCCTGTGGGTGCAGATGAGCAACTGCAAGCCGTTAGGGCTCTCACTGCATGAAGACTCCCACGACAGGGAAAGTTGGTTGTGGTCGCAGGAAGACAGCTTTATCAATTCCGCTGGCCTCAACACAATGTCCACACTCCCTAGGTGCACTGTAAGACACCCATCTGTCTACTCCCCGCAGCCAGTCCACTAGGAATAGTCCTACTGAGAGCAGGGCCTGCTCGTTCTTTTAACCTCCTCCATCTCCCTTGTCCTTATGGCCTGCCCAGCGTCTGTTCACCACCATATCTTTCTGTCTCAAACACAGGGAAGGGGACAGGAGATGAAGCACCTGTTCAGTCACTAAAATCAGACACCAGCCGGAACCGTGTCTCACTAGGCTAATCCTCCGCCTTGCGGCGCCAGCACACCTGGTTCTAGTCCCAGTCGGGGCGCCAGATTCTGTCCCAGTTGCCCCTCATCCAGGCCAGCTCTCTGCTGTGGCCCGGGAGTGCAGTGGAGGATGGCCCAAGTGCTTGGGCCCTGCACCCCATGGGAGACCAGAAGAAGCACCTGGCTCCTGCCTTCGGATCAGCGTGATGCGCCGGCTGCAGCACCTATTGGAGGGTGAACCAACGGCAAAAAGGAAGACATTTCTCTCTCTCTCTCTCTCTCTCCCTCTCTCTCTCACTATACACTCTGCCTGTCAAAAATAAAATAAAATAAAGTCAGACGCCAGGTCTCAGTCAGCCCTGTTAAAGCAAAAAAGGTTTTCTGCTAGAAAAAGTTGCACAAGAACTTTTGATCATTTCATTTCCAAAATCTGTGTTTCTTTAATTTTACTAACCCATCTTCCAAAATTACCTTTTTTTACAGTTTTCATTTGACTGGTGTCTCTTTTCCTCAACATTTGTTTAACTTTTATTTAGTAAATATGAATTTCCAAAGTACAGTTTATGGATTACAATGACTTCCCCCCCACCATAAATTCATTCCCACTGCAACCCTCCCATCTCCCGCTCCCTCTCCCATTCCATTCACGTCAAGATTCATTTTCAATTCGATTATATACAGAAGATCGATTTAGTATATATTAATTAAAGGTTTCAATGGTTTGCACCCACACAGAAACATAATGTGTAAAATACTGTTTCAGTACTAGTTATAGCATTAATTCACATTGAACAACACATTAAGGACGGAGATCCTACATAGGGAGTAAGTGCACAGTGACTCCTGTTGTTGACTTAACAAACTGACACTCTTGTTTATGGTGTCAGTAATCACCCTAGTCTCTAGTCATGAGTTGCCAAGGCTATGGAAGGCTTTTGAATTCGCTGACACCAATCTTATTTAGACAAGGTCATAGTCAAAGTGGAAGTTCTCTCCTCCCTTCAGAGAAAGGTACCTCCTTCTTTGATGGCCCATTCTTTCCACTGGGATCTCACTTGCTGAGATCTTTCATTTAGGTTTGTTTTTTTTTTTTTTTTTTTTGCCAGAGTGTCTTGGCTTTCCATGCCTAAAATATTCTCATGAGCTCTTCAGCCAGATCCAAATGCCTTAAGGGCTGATTCTGAGGCCAGAGTGCTATTTAGGACATCTGCCATTCTGTGACTATGCTGTGTATCCCACTTCCCATGATGGATCATTTTCTCCCTTTTTGATTCTATCAGTTAGCATTAGCAGACACTAGTCTTGTTTGTGTGATCCCTTTGACTCTTAGACCTATCAATATGATCAGTTGTGAACTGAAATTGATCACTTGGACTAGTGAGATGGCATTGATACATGCCACCTTGATGGGATTGTATTGGAATCCCCTGGCATGTTTCTAACTCTACGACTTGGGGCAAGTCAGATTGAGCACGTCCGAAATTGTTTATCTCCTCCCTCTCTTATTCCCATCTTATATTTAACAGGGATCACTTTACAGTTAAATTTAAACACCAAAGAATAATAATGTGTGTTAATTACAGAGTTCAACCAGTAGTACTAAAAAAAAAATACTAAAGGGGATAAAGTATTAAATTGTACATCAACAGGACAAGGGCTGATCAAGTCACTGTTTCTCATAGTATCCATTTCACTTCACCAGGTTTCCTTTTAGGTGCTCTGATAAATATCACCGATCAGGGAGAACATATGATATTTGTCCCTTTGGGACTGGGTTAATTCACTCAGCATGATGTTTTCCAAATTCCTCTATCTTGTTGCAAATGACCAGATTTCATTGTTTTTTACTGCTGTATAGTATTCTATAGAGTACATGTCCCATAATTTCTTTATCCAGTCTACTGTTGATGGGCATTTGGTTTGATTCCAGGTCTTAGCTATTGTGAAATGAGCTGCAATAAATATTGAGGTGCAGACAGCTTTTTTGTTTGCCAATTTAATTTCCTTTGGGTAGATTCCAAGGAGTGGTATGGCTGGGTTGTATGGTAGGGTTCTATTCAGGTTTCTGAGGAATCTCCAGACTGACCTGCATAGTGGCTTAACCAGTTTGCATTCTCACCAACAGTGTGTTAGTGTCCCTTTTTCCCCACATCCTCTCGGGCATCTATTGTTGGTAGATTGCTGAATGTGAGCCATTCTCACCGGGGTGAGGTGAAACCTCATTGTGGTTTTGATTTGCATTTTTTCATGTGTCTGTTGGCCATTTGGATTTCCACTTTTGAAAAATGTCTGTTGAGGTCCTTGGCCCATATCTTAAGTGGGTTACTTGCTTGCATGTTGTAGAGTTTCTTGATCTCTTTGTAGATTCTGGTTATCAACCCTTTATCTGTTGCATAGTTTGCAAATATTTTGTCCCATTCTGTCGGTTGCCTCTTCACTCTCCTGACTGTTTCTTTTGCAGTGCAGAAACTTCTCAATTTGACGCAATCCCAAATGTTAATTTTGGCTTTGACTGCCTGTGCTTCCAGGGTCTTTTCCAAGTACAAGTCTTTGCCGGTACCTATATCTTGCAGGGTTTCTCCAATGCTCTCTAATAATTTGATGGTGTCAGGTCGTAGATTTAGGTCTTTAATACATGTTGAGTTGATTTTTGTGTAAGGTGTAAGGTAGGGGTCCTGCTTCATGCTTCTGCATGTGGAAATCCAGTTTTCCCAGCACCATTTATTGAATAGACTGTCCTTACTCCAGGGATTGGTTTTGGATCCTTGATCAAACATAAGTTGGCTGTAGATGTTTGGGTTGATTTCTGGTGTTTCTATTCTGTTCCATTGGTCTATCCATCTGTTTCTGTACCAGTACCATGCTGTTTTGATAACAACTGCCCTGTTGTATGTCCTGAAATCTGGTATTGTGATGCCTCTGGCTTTGTTTTTGTTGTACAAGATTGCTTTAGCTATTCGAGGTCTCCTGTGTCTCCACATGAATTTCAGCATCATTTTTTCCAGATCTGAGAAGAAGGTCTTCGGTATCTTGATTGGTATCGCATTGAGTCTGTAAATTGCTTTTGGGAGAATGGACATTTTGATGATATTGATTCTTCCATTCCATGAGCTGGAAGATTTTTCCATTTCTTGGTATCCTCTTCTATTTCTCTCTTTAAGATTTTGTAATTCTCATCATAGAGATATTTAATATCCTTGGTTAAGTTTATTCAAAGGTATTTGATTGTTTTTGTGGCTATTGTGAATGGGATTGATCTTAGAAGTTCTTTCTCAGCTGAGGCATTGCCTGTGTATACAAAGGCTTTTAATTTTTGTGCATTGATTTTATATCCTCCTACTTTGCCAAACTCTTCCATGAGTTCCAATAGTCTCTTAGTAGAGTTCTTTGGATCCCCTAAATTAAGAATCATATCATCTGCAAAGAGGGATAGTTTGACTTCTTCCTTCCCAATTTGTATCCCTTTAATTTCTCTTTCTTGCCTACTAGCTCTGGCTAAAACTTCCAGAACTATATTGAATAGCAGTGGTGAGAGTGGGCATCCCTGTGTGGTACCAGATCTCAGTGGAAATGCTTCCAACTTTTCCCCATTCAATAGGATGCTGGCCGTGGTTTTTTCATAAATTGCATTGATTGTTTTGAAGAATGTTCCTTCCATACCCAGTTTGCTTAGAGTTTTCATCATGAAAGGGTGTGTTGTGTTTTATCAAATGCTTTCTCTGTGTCTATTGAGATAATCATATGGTTTTTCTTCTGCAGTCTCTTAATGTGGTGTATCACATTGATTGATTTGAGAACATTGAACCATCCCTGAATACCAGGGAAAAATCCCACTTGGTCTGGGTGGATGATCTTTCTGATGTGTTCTTGCATTCTATTTGTATTGCTTTTTCATTGAATAGCTTAGTTCCCTAACAACCTAGGTTAGAGATAATATGAAATTTGGGCAATGACTTTCCAAGAGCACCAACCTTAAAAAGTACTCTGTTCAGTTGTCCTAAACAGCACTCTGGCCTCAGAATCAGCCCTTAAGGCATTCGGATCTGGCTGAAGAGCCCATAAGAGTATTTTAGGCACGGAAAGCCAAGACACTCTGGCAAAAAATAAAGACCTAAATGAAAGATCTCTGCAAGTGAGATCCCAGTGGAAAGAACGGGCCATCAAAGAAGTAGGTACCTTTCTCTGAAGGGAGGAGAGAACTTCCACTTTGACTATGACCTTGTCTAAATAAGATTGGTGTCAGCGAACTCAAAAGGCTTCCATAGCCTTGGCAACTCATGACAAGAGCCTAGGATAATTACTGACACCATAAACAAGAGTGTCAATTTGTTAAGTCAACAACAGGAGTCACTGTGCACTTACTCCCTATGTAGGTCTCCGTCCTTAATGTGTTGTTCAATGTGAATTAATGCTATAACTAGTACTGAAAAAGTATTTTACACTTTATGTTTCTGTGTGGGTGCAAACCATTGAAATCTTTACTTAATATATACTAAATTTATCTTCTCTATATAAAGAGAATTGAAAATGAATCTTGACGTGAATGGAATGGGAGAGGGAGCGGGAGATGGGAGGGTTGCGCATGGGAGGGAAGTTATGGGGGGGAAGCCATTGAAAACCATAAACTGTACTGTGGAAATTTATATTTAATAAATAAAAGTGAAAAAAAGTCCTCTGTTAATATTTCTAGTCCAGAGTTCTCTCTAGTTAGATCCATATAGAATTTTTAGTCTGGGGAGGGAACTGAATCTATTGAAATATAACCTTGATCAGAAGTACTCCTACTTCTCAGTTTTCAGATTAAAAAGTGTTATTTCTACCATGTACAAAAACTATATATTTTTATACACTCCATATAATTTCTATCAAATTGCCAATGATATTTTTGACAGGATCCTCAAAAACAGTCCTGAGATTTGTGTGGAATAACAAAAGATAGACTAGACAAAGCCATAGTGATTAAAACAAGGACTCCAAAGTAATTAAAGTAATTAAAAATAAGGACCCCAAAATAAATGCATGCAGCTATGGAGAACTGATCATTGACAAATATCCTAAGAACACACATTAGTGTGACAGTATTTTCAATAAATAATGCTGGGAAAATTAAATATACACAAGCACGAGAATGAAACTAGACCCCTACAAATGACTAAAAATCAGTTCAAAATATTGAAGACCTACATGTCTGACCTGAAACTTTGAAACTACTAGAAGAAAATATAGGATACATGCTTTAGGACATTAGAATGGGCTAGGATTTTTTTTTTTTTGGATCAGACCAAAAAAGTATAACAATCTCCAGCAAAAGTAGACAAATGAAATTCCATCAGATTCAAAACCTTTGAGGGAGGGAAGCATTGTGACCTAGGAGGATAAGCCGCAGCCTGTGTTACTAACGTCCCCTATCAGAGTGTCGGTTTGAGTCCTAGGTGCTCTGCTTTTGATCCAGCTTCCTACTAATGCTCATGGGAAAGCAGTGGACTGGCACCCCAGTGTTTGGGCCCCTGCTACCTACATGGGAGACCCTGAAAGTGTTTCTGGCTTCTGGCCTTGGCCTGACCCAGTCTTGGACATTGTAGCCATTTGGATAGTGAACCAGCAGACAGAAGATTTCTTTCTCTCAGTCTCTCCCTCTCTCTTTGTTACTCTGTCTTGAAATAAATAAAATAAAAAAAAAAGCTTTGGCACAGAAAAAGAAAAAAAATGAAAGTGAAGAGACAACCTAAACAATGGGAAAAGATAGTTACACATGTAACAAGGGGTTGATAACTAGTTTACACAAGGAACCCCAACAACACAAATAATCCAGTTAAAAATGAGTGAAAGATCTGAACAGATATTTCTCAATAAAGACAAATAAAGGACCAAGGGGTTCATGAAAAACTGCTCAACATTTCTAATCATTAAGGAAATGCAAATGATAACTACAATAAGACACCACTTCACCTCAGCTCGATTGGCTATTATCAACAGCACAAATGAAAACAAAGGCCAGGAAGGCTGTGGACAAAAGTGAACCCTGGTACCCTGTCGATGGGAATGTAATTTGATACACCCATTGTGGAAAATAGTATAGAGATTCTTCAAAAAACTAAAAATAGAACTAACATATGACCCAGCAATCTCATTTCTTGGTATATATCCAAGGGCAATGAAGAGTCTATTGAAGAGAAATCTGCATTCCTATGTTTATTGCAGCAATATTCACAATAGCCCAGAAATGAGAAAAAAAATTTAGTGTCCATCAGTTGATGTGTGAATAAAGAAAATGCGGTAACTAAGCACAATGGAATACTACTCAGTTCTTGTCCTTTGCTGCCACATCAACAACACCAGAGATCATTGGGTTAAGCCAAATAAACCAAACACAGAAGGACAAACACCATGTGATACTTGTGATATTTTTCACTCATATTTGGAGAATAGAAACAATAGATGATCTCATAGAAATTAAAAATATAATGGTGGATACCGGAGGCTGGGCAGGCAAGCAGTGACTTAACCCTGTCTCCCCAAAACACAGGCTCCAATTTTCAATATTTGATATCCCATTTTATCTCTTCCCATAAAATGTGCCTATATGTTGGCATACTAATCTAGTCAATATTTTCTGAATTCCTTTGATTTTTAGTCTCCATACTAAAATATGAGAGATCTACGCATCATGTCTACAGTATCAGAGCATTCCAGCCTTGCTAGTTCAGTTACTCTTGCCAGTGAGGTTGCTACCTTCTGATGTACTCTTTTTCCTCATTATCATCTCTTTCCTTTCGTTTGAAGAATGCCCTTTAGCATTTCTTGTAAGACAATTCCGGTGATGATAAATCATCTCAGCTTTTGATAGTATGGGAATGCCTGTATGCCTCTACATATATTAAGCAATTTTGCTGAATACAGTTTTCTAGGCTAGTCTTCAGTCCAGTGAGAGTTTCACCCTTCTCTCCCCTGGCCTGTAATGTTGCTAGAGTCTTCCACAAGGAGAATTGGGACATCTTTTCTTTGCATGTTTGAGAACTCTGTCTTTATTTTTACGGTTGGAGAGTTTAATCATACTTTGTCTTGGGACAGGTTTAGTAGGGTTGAATCTCACTGTTGGCTTCTGACATCACTGTTCATGAATACTTTTACATTAGACTTGGAAATTTTTCTGTTATTATCACACTGAATATAGTTTTAATCGCTTTGGCATTCTCAAGCCCTTCGTTAACTCCAGTAACCTGGACATTTGTTCTTTTTTGCCCAGAGTTCCCTTAAGCTTTCGACATTCCTCCTGATTCCTTTCTTCCCTTCTCTCTCCTCCATCATGTATTTTCAAATAGTCAGAGAAAACTGATTATTTCTTCTGCTTAGTCTTTTAAAAGATTTATGACTTCTATCATGTTCTAAGTTTCACTTAGTGTACTTTTCCATCCAAGGATTTCAATTTAACTTTTTAAGAGTTATTTCCATCTCTCTATCAAGATTTTCTGTTGGAGTATTAAATAATTTTCTGCGTTCTCTTGAAGCTTATTGAGTGCCCTTAAAATTGCTGTTTTGTATTCTGCATCTGAGCATTTGAAAGCCTCAGGTCCTAGGTGGTTGTTTTCTGGTACTTTATTTTGTTCATTAGGGATGTCACGATTCCCTGAGTATTCTTGATGCTTGTTGATGTACGGCATTGTCTTCATATTGAAGGATTATTTACAATATCTCTGGCTTCATTTGTGACTGTCCTTTCTGAAATTCTAAGCAGTCTGCTAATTTTCTTTGAGCCTTTAAGACTTGTGTTTTAGCTCTAAATGTTCCTTAATTTTGAGGTTTTCCACAGATCTGCTGTCGGGGTGTTGTCATTATTTCATGACAGAACATGCTCCAGGCTCAGATATGTTCAAATATTCAGTTAGTTCTGTTTCAGGATGAACTAGGGAGTATCTACAAATGGACCGTCCATTCCTACAACCTTATTACTGTGGCTGGGGTAGGCCCTAGTACCTAGTCTTGTGATCACCAATACAGAATTCTAGACCATGTCCAGAGCTCACAGCCTACTGAGAAGGGTACAGCATGGGAGTAGAACCAAAGCCCTCACTGCTATGGTGTTTCTGGTGCCACGGTGGACTCACAGCCCAAGGCAGCTGTTACCAACTGGATGTGTGGCTGGTTGGAGGATAAAAAGGATCAGCTGACCCCACAGGATTCCATATATATTACTGTATTATTCCATTTATGAGGGATCCAAAATAATGCAACTTCTAGAAGCAGAGAGTAGGAAGATGTTGGGAAATGGCATTTGTATTTCATAAGGTATAACTTTACAGTTATGCAAGGTGGATCCTAAAGATCTGCTGTGTATCCTAGTGCATACATTTAATGCTGCTGTTTGTGCACAAAATATTTACTAATAGAGTAGATATGTTAAGTGTTCTTATCATAATGAAAATTATTAAGGCCATTTTGTGTAATAGTGGTAAACATTTGATACTGTAGCTATTTAACACTTGCAGTGTGGCTAGTGGAATGTTTAATTTTATTCAATTTTAATTACTTGAAATATATATTATACATATTAAATAGTATATATAAAATTAAAATTTAATATTAAATATATTAAAAATATTTATATTTATGAGTGTACTTATGTGCTCCTAAGTAGATTGTGTGTATATATATATATATATATATCCACATTTAACTAAAAGCTGTCTTATTAGGCAGCGAAATCTTCAAAGCTTAAATCATCTTCTAAATAGCCTGTCAAAAACAAGGCAAATGATATTCAAATATTCTTGGTACAAGATGACTGCAGTTGAATTTAACAGCGAAGTTCACTTCTGTGACTACATGGTTTTATGAACTTTTGAAAACAGGTATAGTCAAGCACTACCAGAATAATAAAGTATAAACATGTTCATCACTGAATAATTCCTGTATAGCGTCTCTGTATCTCTTTTCTTCCCTCACTCTCAGCCTGGAGAACCACTGATCAGATTTTTGTCCCTACAGTTTACTGTACAATATTGTTGCATGATTATGAAGCAGTTTTATACACGTTTCCTTTATTTAGTACTCTGCTTTTAAGAATCACTCATGTGTTTGTGTATCAGTAGTTCATTACACAGTTTATAGAAATCATCTTGGGGTTTTTCATTTTTTCCAGGGAGATTCAACTGTTGATATTACTGCTAAGTGTTTCTTGATTTATCTAAACCACTTGTGATACACCTCTGGGACACATTCTCTTCAGCTCTTACTTAAAGTAGACTACAGCGTTTTGCTTTTTTGTCACCAAAATAATTAGTACTTTTATAACATTGATCCCCACAGAAGAGTTTGGTTTTGTTTTATTTCAATAGATTCCCTTGAGTTTATACTAAGTACAAAGGGATAAGGCTGCAGCATTTCATAAGTGTGTAGTTGGCTACGTGGGATCTCTTTCTTGGAAAGTGTTTATTTTTCAGCAGATGATTTCTTGATTTTATTTTTTTACAGTTATTTTACTTGAGAGAGAACATTTAGCAGAAGGCTTTTGAATGATCATTATTTCAACCATAAGCACAAATTTGAAGAAGTTCAACTTACCTAGAATGAAAGGGAGATCATCATTAAAATGATTGATACCTGAGTTCCAAGTTACACAGTGAGCATGAATTTAAGAGAACATGGAAATTCTTACAGAAGCACAGTGTACGTGTTGCCTCTCCAAAGAAAACTCACTGGGAGTAGATCTCCCGACTGGATAGCAAAATAGGGGCATGAAAGAACATAAAATTGTCATCAGTTTTGTTAGTATACATCTCATTCACAAAGAGAAATAAACGGTAAGCCAAAAGATAGGTTAATTATATTTTAACTTAATTTCAAATCCAGAAACTAAGGTGTATGAACTGTAAATTCAATTCAGAGTGTTGCATTTGAGGATAGAATTTTTAATTTTTAATTCTTTTAAAATTATAAGTTAGTTTCATTGGTATGTATCAATAGGTGTGAAAATGTATTCACAAACTATGGCACCTATGTTTCATTTTCTCTGATTCTATTCATGAAGTAGGTAGATTCTGTTCACGTGAGTGATGTGATACAGAAAAACACTGAGGAACTCTTGCTTATAACCTAAGATAAGATAATTGTTCTAGATCAGAGTACTAAACTCTCCTGGTATAGAAATTGTTTGACTAACTCCAAGAAACTGCTTCAAATAACAAGTAGAGTAAGAGTGGAAGTTTTAGATATAAAACGTGTGTGTGTGTAGATATGTATCAGAAATATATGTGTGCTATCATTTTAAAACACTCAGTAATATCTGTTTAGAAGATAATATTGTACATAAAAATATAAATGTTATCTTCTTCCAAATCAAAAATTCTAAAAGCAGTATATGGAAAAGATAGCAAGATAAATGAGAGAAATGGAAAAGACTAAAGATAAGGAAGAGAGAATAGTGAACATCTCTTTTAAAAGTCCACAAACAAGGCACATGATGAAGTAGTTGACATAGTTAAAGTAATGAGAAGAGCTCGACATAGGACTAAATTGAATTGCTATCTGCAGAAAACAATATAGAAGTTAAAATTTTTACCAGGATATTGAATAGCTTAAAAATATGGAAGAAGTAGGCCGGCGCCGCGGCTCACTAGGCTAATCCTCCGCCTAGCGGCGCCGGCACCCCGGGTTCTAGTCCCGGTCGGGGCGCCGGATTCTGTCCCGGTTGCCCCTCTTCCAGGCCAGCCCTCTGCTGTGGCCAGGGAGTGCAGTGGAGGATGGCCCAGGTGCTTGGGCCCTGCACCCCATGGGAGACCAGGAAAAGCACCTGGCTCCTGGCTCCTGCCATCGGATCAGCGCGGTGCGCCGGCCGCAGCGCGCCGGCCGCGGCGGCCATTGGAGGGTGAACCAACGGCAAAAGGAAGACCTTTCTCTCTGTCTCTCTCTCTCACTGTCCACTCTGCCTGTCAAAAAAAAAAAAAATATGTGGAAGAAGTAAAAAAAATCAAAATTACACAGACACATAAAAATAAATTTCAAAAGGGTGAATGAGAAGAGCACATAGTAATTTTATTGAAATTACAACTTATTGGGGCTGGCACAGTGGCTCACTTGGCTAATCCTCTGCCTGCAGCGCCAGCATCCCACATGGGCGCCAGTTCTATTTCCGGTTGCTCCTCTTCCAGTCCAGCTCTCTGCTGTGGCCCGGGAGGGCAGTGGAGGATGGCCCAAGTGCTTGGGCCCCTGCACCCACATGGGAGACCATGCTTCAGATCGGTGCAGCGCCGGCCATAGCGACCATTTGGGGGGTGAACCAATGGAAGGAAGACCTTTCTCTCTGTCTCTCTTTCTCTCTCTCACTGTCTAACTCATCTGTCAAAAAAAAAAGAAGTTACAACTTATTGATATTTTAGCCTTTATTATGCTTTGTTTGCCTTATTTGGTGGTAATCACTGTCATTTTAATACAAAAAAGCACATCAAGAACTTTTATAATAATGGTGTACTCTCACTGTAGAGAAAATTTCAAAACTCTTGAAACTAACATCTTTACCTGTTAGACACTGATATATCTTCAGTCACTGAAAAGCACAAGACTTGTAATACGGTCATAAATCTTCATTTTCAAACATCATCCTGATGCTTATCCTGGAAAAACAAATCAATTTACTGCAATTTTCCTAGCTATGATCAAAAAAATAGAAAAATGAATTTTAAATAATCACTGTGGTTTGATTTAAAGTATACATGGAAAGCAGCATCCATTTAGGATTGATAGCAAAAATCAATATATACTGATAATATCTATAATTCAGGTTCTGGAGTCAAATTCTTAGGAATTTCACAAAAAGAAGTCATAGATGAGAGGGGATTTTGCATTAATCTATAGTGTGTAAATATGTGTCATATTTAGTTTTAGGCTATAGAAAATATTTCTAAATGGATATATTTGAGAAGATGTATTTTTCTGTGTTAAGTAAGTACTAATACCTATGAGGATACTTTAGAATTTTTGTAGGAAAATGGAATTAAAATATTACATTTGTACAAAACATTTTGAACCCTGTGGCTATATTTCTCATAGCATTCATTTTCCATGAACTTCTTGAAGTCTCCTTCAATGCATAAATATATATGAGTGTCTGTGTCTGTATATGAATATATTCTAATTTTTCTCCTTTTTCCCAAAGCAAATTTGACAAGGCTCACAGAAGAAAAAATGAAGAACCGGTCAATGGAAATCCAGTTCATTCTTTTAGGATTGACAGATAACCCACAGCTGCAAGTTGTGCTTTTTCTGTTTCTATTTCTCAACTACACCTTGAGCCTGATGGGAAATGTGGTCATCATCCTCCTCACTCTTCTGGATCTTCGCCTCAAGACTCCAATGTATTTCTTTCTCCGAAATTTCTCCTTTCTGGAGATCATATTTACAACTGTGTGCATCCCAAGATTCTTGCTAACCATTGTGACTAAAGACAAAACCATCTCCTATAATAATTGCATAGCTCAATTATTTTTTATTCTTCTACTGGGAGTTACAGAGTTTTACCTCCTGGCTGCCATGTCCTATGACCGCTATGTCGCCATCTGCAAACCTCTGCATTACCTGATCATTATGAATGGCAAAGTGTGCTACCAGCTAGTACTCAGCTCCTGGGTAACTGGATTCCTGATCATCTTTCCTCCGTTAGTCTTGGGGCTCAAGCTAGATTTCTGTGCTTCCAAAATAATTGACCACTTTATGTGTGAAACTTCTCCTATCCTGCAAATATCTTGCTCGGATACCCATGTACTAGAGTTGATGTCTTTGGTCTTAGCTCTGGTGACACTTGGGGTCACATTGGTGTTGGTGATTATCTCTTATGCTTGCATCATTAAGACCATTCTGAAATTTCCTTCTGCCCAGCAAAGGAAAAAAGCTTTTTCCACCTGTACTTCCCACATGATTGTGGTCTCCATGACATATGGCAGCTGCATCTTTATGTATATTAAACCATCAGCAAAAGAAAGGGTGACTGTATCCAAAGGTGTTGCTTTGCTGTATACTTCAATTGCCCCTCTTCTGAATCCCTTCATTTATACCCTGAGGAACCAGCAGGTGAAAGATGTCTTCTGGGATGTAAAACAAAAAATCTTGAGCTTTTCAAGAAAAACATTTTAGGGATATCACCCCAAGTACAACTTTACCATAAAATATGGGGAAAAAAAAAGACATTTCATACATTTCTTTCCATCATGTCTTTCTACCTTGTGAATGATCTCATGTAGGAAACTCACTTGAAGAACCTTGTGGCTCTGTTCCACTCTGTTGCACTCCTTTACAGTCTACTCTTTCTTATGAAATACTTCAGTTCTCACTAACGTGACTTCCTTTCCATAATTTTTTCAGAGCTCTGTGTGTGCATGTGTGTGTAACTAACATGAGGTCTCTGTGTACCTGTGTCTGGCTTACTTCAATTAATATAGTGGTGTCCAGCTCCATACATTTTGTTGCAAATGTCAGCATTTCATCCCTTTTGTGGCTAAATAATCTTCCAACGTCATATTTTCTTTTTTATTTTTCTTTTTTTTTTCTTTTTTTGACAGGCAGAGTGGACAGTGAGAGAGAGAGAGACAGAGAGAAAGGTCTTCCTTTGCCGTTGGTTCACCCTCCAATGGCCGCCGCGGCTGGCGCACCATGCTGATCCAATGGCAACAGCCAGGTACTTCTCCTGGTCTCCCATGGGGTGCAGGGCCCAAGCACTTGGGCCATCCTCCACGGCACTCCCTGGCCACAGCAGAGAGCTGGCCTGGAAGAGGGGCAACCGGGACAGAATCCGGCGCCCCGAATGGGACTAGAACTCGGTGTGCCGGTGCCGCAAGGCGGAGGATGAGACTAGTGAGCCGCGGCACCTGCCCATATTTTCTTTTTTCATCTTTTCCATCAGTGGACACGTAGGTTGATCCCATATCTTGGCTATTGTTAATATTGCTGTAATGGACTGGGGAGTTCAAGTATCTTATATGCTGATTTAATTTCAGGTATGTACAAAGAAGTGAGAAGCTGGGTCATACGATAAAACTAACTTTAGTGTTTTGAGTACCTGCCATATTATTACACATATTATTTTATTTCTTCAATTATTATTTGGGAAACCTAGATAGACACACACAGAGAGAGAGAGAGAGAGAGAAACAAGCTGCTGACTGTTGCTTGCCTAGCAATCAATGACAAGGGCTGGGTCAGGCCGAAGACAAAAGCTGAGAACTCAATCCAGGTTGTCCACATTACACAAGTCATCCCTGCTGTCTCCCAGGGTTTGCATTAGCAGGGAGATGGAATTGGGAGCTGGAACCAGAATGTGAACCTAGGTACTCTGATATGGGATGTGGGTGTCTTCTTAGTCCCATTTTTTTTTTCATTTTTATTTGAAAGATCAAGAGACAGAGACAAATAGACATAGAGAGACCTTCCATACTCTAGTTCACTTCCCAACTGCTCAAAACAGTGATGGTTGGGCCAAGCTGAAACCGGGAGCCCAGAACTCAACCCAGATCTCCCACATGAGTAACAGGGACCCAAATACTTGAGCTATCTCCTGATATATCCCAGTGTGTGTGCTAGCAGAGAGCTGCAATCAGAATCAGAGCCAGGGCTCAAACCTAACCTCTCTGACTTGAGATACAGCCTCACAACACCGCTTTAACCAGCTACACCAAATGCCCACCAACTATTCTCCAGTTTTATACAATCCTTCCCTTTTGCTATCTGTTTCTAGAAACCATGACTTGAATAAAGCCCACCTGGTGCAACTGTAACTGGCTGTATGGAATTTTTTGGGTAACTGAATATATCAAAACTATGTAGCTGCCATTTCCCAGGTACCCTGTGGGGCTCAATCCTTATCTTTAAAAAGCTTTCACTTGGGGCAGGTGCTGTGGCACAGCAGGTTAAAGCCCTAGCCTGAAGAAGCAGCATCCCATATGGACGCCAGTTCTAGTCCCGGCTGTTCCACTTCCAATACAGCTCTCTGCTAAGGCCTGGGAAAGCAGTGGAAGATGGCCCAAGTCCCTGGGCCCCAGCACCCACGTGGGAGACCTGGAAGAAGCTCCTGGCTTGGAATCAGCACAGCTCCGGCCATTGGGGCCATCTGGAGAGTGAACCAGTAGATGGAAGGCCACAGCAGAGAGCTGGCCTGGAAGAGGGGCAACCGGGACAGAATCCGGTACCCCGACTGGGACTAGAACCCGGTGTGCCGGTGCTGCAAGGCGGAGGATTAGCCTAGTGAGCCACGGCGCTGGCCAGCAATAGTTCTTGAAGGTCTCTGTATTCAGACTGGTGAACAAATGTGAAATCCACTTAGTTGCACTAACTGAGAAGGACACACTTTACCACTAAGACTATTGGTGGACACCTTCGCAGGAATCACAGAAAGTCACTTCCATCTCCCACTAAGCTTACCAGAATTTTTCTTTCCAGAGCTTCACCAAGAAATCTTTAGTGTTAGTGTTAGTGTGCTCGGATTTCTGTCTGGTCTTTGGACATGTGATCCCTAAGTTCTTCAGGAGCAGGATGATTGCTAGTTCCTACTGCATTCAAAAAAGTGAATAGAAGGAGTTAATTTGGACTGAGTTGTGCCCCTCAATGAGGAACAAGAGGCATGTTGCTTTTCCTGCACCCTTCTGTTCCGCCATGAACACACTCTGCAGCTTCGTGGCCTTGCAGGGCGGGAGTTCAGGAAGGGAGTCACCAAGACGTAAGACGGCAACTCTTTTCAATTGAGTCAGATTTGTCAGACAGTTTACATCCAAAGGACATTATTGAAGGACAGGGACTTTCAGGAATCAGCATTTCTGAACGCGGGATGCACTCACTTTTCATACTGATGAAGGTCAGTGACTGTCTTTTGGAGAGATTACTTAGAGAATTATACCAAGGCGTTGGGAGAAAGGAGGGGAAACTGGCTGTCAAAGACACCAGACACATTGCTAAATGACTTCAGCAAAAAAAGAACAAGCACGGACACAGGTAATCATTGGGGTGAACCTCAAGAATATGATACTGAGTAAGATAAACCAGACCTCAAGTTCCTATTAGGTGGTTTCTTTTACAAGAAATTCTCTAAAAGACAAAACTGGGGCCAGTGCTGTCTTGTAGCCGGTAAAGCCGCCGCCTCTAGTGCTGGTATCCCATTGAAGTCCTGGCTGCTCCTCTTCTAATTAAGCTCTCTGCTATGTCCTGGGAAAGCAGTGGAAGATGGCCCAAGTCCTTTGGCCCCTACACCTGCATGGGAGACCCGGAAGATCCTGGCTCCTGGCTTCAGATTGGCGCAGCTCTGGCCATTGGGGCCAATTGGAGAGTGAACCAGCAGATGGAAAACCCCTCTCTCTCTCTCTCTGCCTCTCCTTCTCTTTCTGTGTAACTCTAACTTTCAAATAAATAAATAAATCTTTTAAAAAAGACAAAACTGATCTATTATGAGTGGAAACACATCAATGTGTACCCTAGTTGAACATCATATGGAGGTGGCCTGTGGGCAAGGAAATGACTATGAAGACACAAAGTGGACTAAGAAGTACAATGCCAATGTTCTGTAGATTTCTACATGAGTGTGAATATGTGTTTAAATGTATTGGTTCAAAATGATTATATTCTGCTTTATGTAAGATATACTTAATTTGTCAAACATGATAAAAGCAGAAGTAGTAAAGAAACTTCTAGTTTACAAATTATTTAAATATATGGGAAATACCCCATGTATAAAGAAATACTCCAGTTGTAGGTAAATTATACTTTGACTCTTTCATAGATTACTATCAATTGATTGTAGGCTTCAGACAGTCTATAAGACAACATAAGCAATCAGAATGAAAGCCTAGAAGTCAATTATGGTATCAGAAAACAACAACTGGTAAGATGTGCAAACTGAGTCTGGCATTGTGGAGCACCTTACATATACGCGGATTTTGTCTCATTGGTGTGAACATGACAAACTCTTTGAAGTATATCCTTGAGAGCTTCTTTTACCTGCTGGTTCCTTAGGGTGTAAATGAAGGGGTTGAGTAACGGGGCAATGGAGGTGTTGAGCACTGCTATTCCTTTAGTTAAAGTTACCCTTTCCTTTGCTGATGGTTTCATGTACATGAAGATACAGCTCCCATAAGTAATAGAGACGACCACCATGTGGGAGGAACAGGTGGAAAAGGCCTTGGTCCTTTGTTGAGCAGAAGGAAATTTTAGGATGGTTTTGATGATGTGGGTATAGGAGAGGACCACTAACAACAGCGTGACCACAAGTGTCACCACAGCTAAAACAAAAGCCATCAATTCTAGGAAATGTGTGTCTGTGCATGAGAGTTGCAGGATAGGAGAAGTGTCACATAGGAAGTGATCGATAGTTTTGGAAGCACAGAAGTCTAGCTTGAGCCCCAAGACTAACAGAGGGAAGATGATCAGGAATCCAGTTACCCAGGAGCCGAGTACAAGTTGGTAGCACATTCTGCTGTTCATAATGATTGGGTAATGCAGCGGTTTGCAGATGGCGACGTAGCGGTCATAGGACATGGCAGCCAGGAGGTAAAACTCTGTGATGCTATTAAAAAAAAGAAGAACAGTTGAGCTGCACAGCTATTGTAGGAAATGGTTCTGTCCCCAGTCAGAATGCTTATCAGGAACCGTGGAATGCAGGCTGTCGTAAAGGAAATCTCTAAGAAGGAGAAATTTCGGAGGAAGAAATACATAGGAGTCTTGAGGCGGGGATCCAGCAGGGTGAGGAGGAGGATGGCTGAGTTCCCCATCAGGCTCAAGATGTAATTGGAAAACAGAAACAGGAAAATCACAATTTGTAGCACAGGGTCATCTGTCAGTCCCAGTAGAATGAACTCTATCTCCTCTGATTGATTTTTCATTTCTCCTTTGTCTTGTCAGATCTACACAAAATAAAAACTAGTATCACCAGCAAAAAAAAAGACATTTCTTAACTTTAAGCCACAGAAAATTTCCTATACAGAAGCTTACATATGAGCACATACTTTTGTAAATCAACCTAGAGATCACCACAATGTCCTAGAACCCATCAATCACATTTATAAGGACAGCAAGAGAGTCTTCCAAATTACGTATGTCCTCCTTACCACTTTCCAGAATGCTTGGTATCAGTCATTAGAAATGTAGTTCTGGGGCTGGCACTGTGGCATAGTGGGTGGGGTTGCCGCCTGCAGTGCCGGCAACCTATATGGGTGCCCATTAGACTCCCGGCTACTCTACTTCCGATCTAGCTATCTGCTATGGCCTGGGAGGGCAGTGGAGAATGGCCCAAGTCCTTGGGCCCCTGCATCCACGGGGGAGACCTGGAAGAAGCTCCTGGCTCCTGGTTTCAGATCAGCATAGCTCCAGCTGTTGCAGCCAATTGGGGGGTGAACCAGTGGATAGAAGACTTCTCTCTCTCTCTCTCTCTCTCTCTCTCTGCCTCTCCTTCTCTCTGTGTGTAACTCTTTCAAATAAATAAATCTTTTTTAAAAAAAAGAAATACAGTTCCACATTTTGGTTAGTGTTAATTTGTGATCTTTTAAACATTTTATCTCAATAGATCATTTATGTGTTAAATTTTTTGAATTTCTGAACTTAAGTGATATCTCAAGTAATTTATTACCTGAACAACACAAAGGATATAGGAAATAATTTTTATCCCATTTGGCATAATAATTAGCAACTTAAGGATTAACGTAGTAGTACAAGAAAATTCTAAGAGAGAACAGTTCAAACAGAAAACTACAAAGGAACTTAAACCGAGTCTCTGCTGTAGGATGATCATGATCCCATCACCAGTGGTGTTTGTGAATATAATCAAAAATAAAGAAGTTGACAACTTTAAAAAGTGAATAATCATTGGCCGGCGCCGCGGCTCACTAGGCTAATCCTCCGCCTAGCGGCGCTGGCACCCCGGGTTCTAGTCCCGGTCGGGGCGCCGGATTCTGTCCCGGTTGCCCCTCTTCCAGGCCAGCCCTCTGCTGTGGCCAGGGAGTGCAGTGGAGGATGGCCCAGGTGCTTGGGCCCTGCACTCCATGGGAGACCAGGAAAAGCACCTGGCTCCTGGCTCCTGCCATCGGATCAGCGCGGTGCGCCGGCCGCAGCGCGCCGGCCGCGGCGGCCATTGGAGGGTGAACCAACGGCAAAGGAAGACCTTTCTCTCTGTCTCTCTCTCTCACTGTCCACTCTGCCTGTCAAAAAAAAATAAAAATAAAAAAAAAAGTGAATAATCATTTACACTGGCTGAAATAAAGACTGCTTCTCTTTTGTAGTTTCCTGTTTTTGTATTCTGACTCCTACACGGTCTTAATAAACAAAACCAACAAGATCATTATAGAAAACAGTATGACAAGTAGTATGTACACTAAATTGCACAAACTGGGGGCAGACGTCTCAATGCCCTAGGCTCAGCCAGTACTTGGGGTGCTCATATCCCATATGGGAACACTCATTCCAGATGTGGTTCCTCCACTTCCTATCCAATTATCTGCTAATGTGCCTGTGAAGGCAATGGATAATCATGCAAGTGCTTGTGTTCCTGCCACTCATGTGGGAGACCCAGATGGGTTCCTGGCTCTTGGCTTTGGGCTGGTGCAACCATGGCTGTTGTGAGCATTCGTGGAGTGAACCAGGGGATGGGAGATTCTCTCTCTCTCTCTCTCTCTCTCTCTCTCACACACACACACACACACAATTTCAAATAAAAGTAAAAAAATCTTTAAAAAACAAACTTTTGAAAATGAGCCAAGTGGTATTTGACATATAGCAATGCAATACTAAGTCATATTTTCCAGAAAATTGTGCTTGTACAATGATCACATAAGAATAGTGACAATTTATCATTTTTGCATGAATAATTCAGGAGCTCAAGAATCTTATAAATGCACTTTTCACAGTATAATTTTCAAAAGTTGAAATAGTGTATCATTTCCTGATCAAATTTAGTTGTAAAGTAGAACCAAAAGGATATATTATAGCAATCTATATTTAATGCTTAAAACCATATCCAGAGAAATAAATCTAAATTAAGTCAATAACCAAAAATTTCTCTATTTTACTATTTAACTCCATGAACCAAAGCTCAACAACTTGATTCTTGATTTCTTGATTCAGTGAAATTGATTGTTAGATATATCTGTCAATGTCAGAAATAGGGAAAATCTTTTTGCTTTTCTTGTGAGGATTTTTATCCCCTCATTTCTGAAGATACATCACTTTCTTCCCCATATCATTTCATTATGAATAGTCTAGAAATGCTACATAGATAAAAAGAAATAATCACTTGTTTTATAGTTACAGTTTTGAATACAAATAGGGCCTGGTAACATTCAGAGAAATTTTGTAGAAGCAAATAAATGTACAAATCAGTTCAGGACATATTTTGATAAAGGAAAAATAAAATGAAAAAGGAAGATAATGGGTTCTGGAAGTCTTTATATATGTTTTTTAAAATTCAGAGAAAGAGTTCAAGGAAAAAAAAGATTTAAATTGTGTAAGTAAACTTGTAATTATAGGAGTAATATAAAGAAAATGTTTCATACAGAATTCAATACAGAATCATTTCCTAAAGTGTAGAATGAACACACCAAAAATATTTTAAACTGACAAAAACTAAACAGAGAAATTTGAAATTTAGTAAGTTTCAAACTCACAATGGGTGGTGGGTTCACTATTGAGACAAATTTTGGATAGTATATACAGCCCTACAAAAATAATGATATTCAAATGTCAGACAAATAAGAAATTAAAATTAAGTAATAATAATGCATGAATCTACTGTGAACTGAATATGTAACAACCATTATTCTCAATTATTTATATATTTCATGCTGGACAAAGTGATTAAATACAAACAGTAGAGCTGTATTGAGGTTTGCATTTAGATCAGGGGAACAGATCAATAGAAGCTATTTTCAGAAGTCATGATTTAGAAGACAAGTTATGGGCATTTTTGTAAAAGCAATTAGCATCAACTCTAGGAAAAATTGCTTCTTAGGAGTTTCTATCATCAAATCAAATCATTTTTCAAAACCATTTAAAATTAAGATCATTCAAAAATGGAAAATATGTAAAATCATGTGTTTATGCACTGAAGATATTAGCAAACTTAGCTTCAGGTTCTGAAATATAATTGTTTAGAAAACATATCACATGCAGAAATAAATATATAAAGAACCAAAAGCTAAAAAATGTGAAAAGTCTTTCCAGTGTTAGTACAGACATTTTAGGAGGAGATACCTGATTCAACGGATCCTCGGTCGGTTCCTAAAAGGATATCGAAAGATGACGCGGATATTCCAGGCAGATGGAGCAGCAAGAACAAGAGAGGAGCGAGTGGCTCAAGCATGGCTTGTTTGAAAACAGTATTAGGGTTCTTCCATTTAATCATCTCTGATAGAACCGTAGACTAATGGAAAATACAGCGCAACTCTGCCTGGATTTATTTAGTCTAGCACACTTAGGTCATTGTGCAGCAATACATTACAACATGTTCTCATTTGCACCAACCAGCCCATGGCAACATTGGTACACATGAATGATTATTTAATGTATCAAGTACAGTTTCATCATATCAAGCCATTGGTTCACCCTGATTCAACAATTATGTCTGCCATCTGTCCCTTTACGTCCACTGTATAGGAAAACAATGCAAATCACATTATGAAATCAACAGAATACAAGCCAAAGAACTTAATTTTATTTAGTTTTGTTAGATATCACAAATATCTGATCAATAATTAAGATAAAAAGTCTTTTGAATTGAAATAATTATTGCATATTATTTGCAATATTTCACCAACCAGCATCTATAAGTCAAAATGTGAAAGGTGGTAATAAGATTAAACATTTAATAGTTTAGCAGATCCTATTATAAATTCTTTTTTAAATAAATATATTTATCCCTATAAAGAGAACAGATTTCATGTGTTTCATGTATATATACAATTCTGTACGTACACACATTTGGGCAAACTATCTTCCCATCAACACTGAACTCACCATCGTGGTAAACACAGAACACTGATGTCTTTTCATTCTACTTTAAAACCTATGACTGAGTTACATGTTGTCTTACAAATATTTTCTTTGAGCAAATCATGATGCAATACTAGGAGACCATTAAATTTTCCTTCTTTTTGCAATTTACTACAATTTGCTCATGTTAAGTATTGCATACCTTTCAGAATACGACACTGTGCAATACAAAAATTAACTGTCTGCTAAAACTGTGGAGAATGTATGCTTCCTGTGTCTTACAGGAAAATATTTAACAACAACAAAGAATTCTCAGGGCAACTGAGATTCATGAACATCATTTCCTTAGGGGTTGCCAAATTGTGTATTGCAGAAGTGCAGTCTGCAGACATAAACATACATGAACGCAAGCACACATTTCCTTCTGTTAACCATGCTTCCAGAGGTTTCAGTAAACAATGCCATGAGATTTGATTGCCTAATGCATGTCATTCTTTGGAAATCTCAGATATATAGCTGAGGATATAGAAACAGAAAGAAAGAAGGATTTTTTACATGGATATAAAAAGTGAGAGTAGAAGACAGAAAATACAACCTGATGAAGACAAATCTATCTCAAGCTAAATGTGTTATAAATACTACTTTATCCATTTTACAATACATTCTCTGAAACACTCCAATTTATGAAATTTTTTTGTAACTACGTAGTTGTTCTTTGTGAGGATATACCAGACCTTATGTAACTGCTGTTTATATGCAGGCTGGTAGATTGCTTCCAACTTTGAGAATTACAAAAAAAGTACAAATGAATAAAACCACACATGCATTTTTATAAAACAGTTTTCATGATGTTGAAAGTCATAATGTTAATCCTTCAAGGTATATTTCTATAATTAGATTGATGAATCAAAAGGATATCCTGTATACTTTTTTAAGCCATTACTAAGATGTATGAAAGGACATCAAAAAATACAGACATAATGTAATTAAAAGATAAGCTTATTTTAGTACAAATTTTTAAATTTATAAATGAATTGAATATATAGTCATATATATTGATGTATTTACTAATTGTCTATATTCATCTTAAGCTCATTTTTTCTATTAAGTTTTCCCTATTTCATTCCACTTTGGAAAAATTGGATTTCCACATGCAAAAGTTTGAAACAAGACCCTTACTTTACGTGCTACACAAAAATCAATTAGCAATGGGTGATAGTTTTATTGAGTTTTGAAGAATCCAACAGAAAGTAAAAATTATACTGAGACTAAAATATGCATGAAGAAAGAAGACTAATGCATAAACATTTGAAAATAACACAGAGGTAGTAGATAACTCAACACATTTACAGAGTAAGTATTATCTAATGAGTAGCAAAGGGCTTTGAAATACTCGGCTGGGTTCAGTAAAAGCTTTGCCACACACTGGGACCCTGCAGGTGTTATGCAAATTTTATGCCTCAGTTTCTCCATTTAGTAGAAACCAGTTATTAGAAGTGTTTCCTGTTCTGTAAAAGATGACAGTGAAATTCTGAACAATTCAATAATGTGGTACAACCAGCGCTTGATCTCGTGATGTGGGTAAAGCAACAAGAAGTCTGGAGAAGTCAAAATCTCAAACCATGAAGAGACTTTGCACATCAGAATAGCATTTAAATTTTTTTAATCATATAAGGTGAACAAATGCCATGTATTCCATATATATGGATTTAAGAGCATAACGTGCTTCCCAGCCTGCCCTCCCTCCCACCCATGCTCCCATCCACTCTCCTCCTTCTTTCTTATTTTTTCGTTTAATTTTTACAATGACATATTTTCAGTTTATTTAATAAACACAGATTTATAGGGCCACTAAATAAATAATTCAACAAGTAGTAAATAGAAAACCACTGTTCCTCAAGAGTGTAGACAAGGGCTGTAAACAATAATCGAATCTCACAATGTCAACTTTGCTCATTAAAACAGAAGAATATTTTGGCACTTAAATCTGCTTAACAGTAATTTCCAAAGATTTTCTTCACAAGAAGCACTAAGAGAGTTTTGGAAATGTTACTGTTTCCTTTCTTCCTTTGTTTTTAATTGACACGTAAAAAATACACATATGGATGGGTAACAGCATGATGTGGTGTGTGTGGATATATTGCCTAATGATGAAATCAGAATATTCACTATAGCTATTGCCTCATACTTTTATCATTTCTTTGTGGAATATCAAGTTACCATCTGTGGGGAGCAACTCGAACTAGACTGTTACTGGAATTAAGACTTATTCTATGTATCTGCTCTCCCACAATATGGCGCTGAGAAGGGAGAAACAGCTTCTACACAGCTGCCTCCAGTTCAACCAATAAACTGTAGGACTTACTCCTGATTGGAGGAGAGCAGCGTACTCGGCGTGTGGGTAGCAGAGTTGGGATTGGTGGAAGAGGACTATAAAGGAGGAGAGAGACAATATGCACCAGGAACATCTAAGGGGAACATCTATCTGAAGGAACACCTGTGCAGCCCCCGAGAGAGCCGGCCGGCGGTGTGCCGCTCCCCCGCGGAAGTGGGGAAGGTGGCAGGGGGAGCCGCCCTTCCACGGAGGTGGAAGGGTCGGTAGCCAACCCGGGAAGAACCAGCAGCAAACCCGGGGTAGGCCGAGCAGACAAAAGAACAGCTCAGGGTCCTGTGTCGTTCCTCCACGAAGATGGGGAGCGACAACCATCCCTAGGCTTCTGAGTCATTATTTGTATGTCTGGGCTTTAACATTCTGTTTAACATACTCCAATCTCTCCCTACATCTCTCAGCTTCTGATAACCACAATTATATTTTTAACATCTATGAGATAACATATTTTAGACCCCACATACTAGTGAGATCATGTGATAAATGTTGCTCTGTGCTTGACTTATTTCAATTAACATAATGACCTCCAACTGGAACCATTGAGCAAATGTCAAGATTTCATGTTTCATCATTTCTGAGTAATATCCCATTGTGTGTATATGTCATATTTTCCTTATCCATTCATCAGTTGATGGATGCTAATGTTGTTTCCATTTTTGGGCTACAATGGTGAATGATGCGGTAATAGACATGGGAGTGCCAACTTCTCTTCAACAGGTGGATCCCATTCTCCTTGAACACATGCCCAGGAGTGGGACTGTTGGATCATGTGATAGCTCCACCTTTATTTTCTTGAGGAATCCCGTACTCTTTTCCATATTGGTTGTATTAATTTAGATTCCCACCAACAGTGTGCAAAGTTTCCTTTTTCTCCACATCCGTGCAAACTTGAGAAGAGCCAATCTCACTAAAGTGACTGAATATCTCAGTGTAGCTTCAATTTGCATTTCTCTGATGAAGGGTGATGCTGAAAAATTTTTGCATGCTTTTGGCCATTTGTGTGTCTTCCTTTGAGAAATGTCTGTTAGATCTATTGCTAGTTTTTAATTGGATGGTTTGATTTCTGCTGTTGAATTATCTGTGATCTTTATATATATCCTGGATATTAATCCCTTGTCAGATGCACAACTTGCAAACATTTTCTCCCATTCTGTGGATTGTCTCTTCAGTCTCTCAGTCGATTCTTTGGCTATGCTAAAGCACTTTAGTTTGATGAAACCCCAAGTGTCTGTTTTCTCTTATTTTTCTTGTGTTTATGGAGACTGATTCAGAAAATCCTTGTCCATTCTATTGTCCTGGGGTGTTGTCCTTATTCTTTATTCCAACAGTCTAAAAGCTTCAGGTCTAACATTTAGGTCTTTAATCCTTTATGAGGTTGTTTTCTAAAGATTTCTTTACTTACGTATTTTAAAGACAGAATGATGGGGGTGAGGACAGGGAAAAGGGAAGTGGGAGGGAGGGAGGGAAAGAGAGAGAGAAAGAGAGAGAGAGAGAGGACAATACAGCAAATGTGTATTTCCCTGTTAGAAGAGAGCACTTCCATATACTGGTTTACCTCCCCAACAGGCTGCAACAGCTGGGCTGGACCAGACTGAAGCCAGCAGTGTGGAACTCCATGTAGGAGTCCTACAAGCACTAGGCCCATCATCCATTGTCTTCTCAAGCTTATGGGCAGGAAGAAGAATCAGAAGCAGAGGAACTGGGACCTGAACCAGCACCCTATTATGAGCCGGTGATGTCCCAAGTGAAGGCTTAACCTGCTGTGCCACAACACCTGCCCCAAGCTGGTGAGAGATAGAGGTCTATCTTCATTCTGATGGGTGTTTGTGTCCAGTTTTCCCTATATCATTTATTTTAAAAGACTATTCTTTTTCAAATGCAACTTTTTCTAGCACCTTTTTCAAAAATCACTTAGCCCCAGATGTGTGGGTTTCCATCGACAGTATCTATTCTATTCTGTTAGTCTGTGGATCTGCTTTTTGGCCATACCATGCTGCTTTGATTATTGTAGCTTTATAATACATTTAAAGTCAGGTAATACAGTGCCTCTTGCTTTGTCTTTTTTCTCAAGATCACTTTAGCCATTTGGGATCTTTTGTGGATACATACAAATTTCAGTAGTGTTTTAACTAGCTCTATGAAAAAAATCATTGAGATTTTTCTAGGAATTGCACTTAATCTGTAAACTGCCTTGGCAGTATACACATTATAACAATACTGCTTTGCCAATTCATGAACATGAAATGTCTATCCATTTCTTCTAAAATTCCTTTCACCAATAGTTTAAGGTTGTCTTTCTAACTCCTTTTCAATTGATTGATTATATTTACTCCCAGGTATTTTATTTGTATGTGTGTAACCATTTTTATTTTTATTTTTATTTTTTTTGACAGGCAGAGTTAGACAGTGAGAGAGAGAGAGACAGAAAGGTCTTCCTTTCCATTAGTTCACCCCCCAAATGGCTGCTACGGCAGGCGCGCTACACCCATCCAAAGCCAGGAGCCCAGGTGCTTCCTCCTGGTCTCCCATGAGGGTGCAGGGCCCAAGCACTTGGGCCATCCTCCACTGCCTTCCCGGGCCACAGCAGAGAGCTGGACTGGAAGAGGAGCAACAGGGACAGAATCCGGCACCCCAACTGGGACTAGAACCCAGGGTGCCGGCGCTGCAGGCAGAGGATTAGCTTAGTGAGCTGCAGCGCCAGCCAATGTGTGTAACCATTTAAAATGGAATTATTTTCTTGATTTTTTAGATGACTCATTAACGTAAAAAAATGTAGCCATCTCAAGTGTGTTTGCTCACTCATGACTCCGAACGCCATTCATATCTACATTATGACAGTAGGCAGAGATAAACAGGAAGAGAAAAGAAATCCTCTGTTATGCAAGGATAATTACTGGAAGGTGCACAAATTGTCTCCATTGACATTGTGGCCAGAATCTAGTCCCACGGCAGCAGTCCAAGCTGCGAGGATGGGGAAGGGAATGACCATCTATTCTATAGAAGAAGTGGAGAGTGATGAGAGCCAGTGTTGTGGCACAGCAGGTTAAGCCACTGCCTGTGATGCCCGTCATCCCATATAAGCACTTGTGCACCCCCGTGGGTGACCCGGATGAAGCCCTGGTCAATGCAACCATTTGGGGAGTGAAGCAGTGGATGGAAGATCTCTTTCTATCTGTCTCCTCATTCTCTGTAAGTTTGCCTTTCACCTAATTAATAAATCTTTTAAAAAAAAAAAAAAAAGAAATATAAGCTTCTATTCTGTAGACAGTGTCACAGACAGCAGAAAAGAAACTGAAGTCCATATGAAACATGAAATGATGTGCATAACAAACTAGTAATGGTCTGTTTAGCTAAAAGCTCAGTTTTGTCTAAGTCCCACTACTCTCTCCATTTTATAGTCTCACCATTTATTCCCACACAAACTAACTATT
This sequence comes from Oryctolagus cuniculus, assembly GCF_051225735.1. Classification (NCBI taxonomy): domain Eukaryota; kingdom Metazoa; phylum Chordata; class Mammalia; order Lagomorpha; family Leporidae; genus Oryctolagus; species Oryctolagus cuniculus. Next base: position 58,201,593 of record NC_142877.1, read on the forward strand.
TTTCTAGTCCCAAATCTTCATTTAAACATCTGTGATTTCAAAGCATGAGAGTGTATGTGAGAGGGCAAACACATTAGGGCCATCCATACTGAATTCCCCAGTATCTAAGTCTTTTTTTTTTCCTCGACAGGCAGAGTTGACAGTTAGAGAGAGAGAGAGACAGAGAGAAAGGTCTTCCTTTACCGTTGGTTCACCCCCCCAAATGGCCACCATGGCCGGTGCACTGCAACCGGCTCACCAAGCCAATCTGAAGCCAGGAACCAGGTGCTTCTCCTGGTCTCCCATGCAGGTACAGGGCCCAAGGACTTGAGCCATCATCCTCCACTGCACTCCAAGGCCACAGCAGAGAGCTGGACTGGAAGAGGAGCAACCCGGACAGAATCCGGCGCCCCGACCAGGACTAGAACCTGGGGTACTGGTGCCGCAGGTGGAGGATTAGCATATTGAGCCACTGTGCCTGCTGCAGTATCTTAGTGTAAACTAGATTCTCTTCAATTACAAATGTTGTCTTGCAAAATGCTTGCTGTCTGGGGAGAACAGTTGTATAGCATATGAATTGGTGATCCTTTGGGAGGTGGTGGTTTGGGATCTTACACCCTTCTGAGAGTTCTTCGGAGTCTTCAGATAATTTCCTTCTGGGCACAGAAAGCATACACACTCCAATAGATCAAGAGCAGATATTTTTATATGGCACTGTGTATAATACCTTGACGTGGAGTCAACCCAGAAATAAGCAAACTGTAGGAACCGGGGTACTTAATGCACTAGTCTGACTGCAATAAAATAGGTAATCAAACCACTTCCAGGATTGCCAATGATAGGTAAGAAAAGGAAATTGGGATTGTGGGGTGGAATGGGATTGATTCAGAGAGGCAATGCATAGCAATGTACTCAGTTCAGCACAAGATAAAAGAGGGAATTACTAGGGCACAGATGATGCTGTCCTTGTGAATTTGTGTCTATATCTTTTCAAGATATTTTTGTGTTTACAATAAATGATTGCATTGTCATGGTTTACTGTGAATCTTTCTAAGGAATCAAAAAATGAAAACAACCGATGTTTTTAAAGTTAAAAATAGCACTTCCAACATATTAGAGGTATTGTAACTCAAGTTTGTTAAATTTTACCAGTTAAATTTTTCTTTCCCAAATATTTATATTTTGATTTGAGAAAAACAGCGAAAGAAGATAAATGCAATGCAATGATAATTTACAATTGGAGAGCTTTAAAATTTTTAGATGTAACTGAAATTCAGAATATCTAATACAACTGAACATTCACAGGCCCAACTTCTAATGGTTTCATAATGTGAATTTTATTCATTTATGTAGTGTATGTTAGGGGATAACTGCTGTGTATGATTATTGAAGTCAGACAAAGGAAAGTTACACCATGACAAGTTTATTTAGGTTTCTAATGTACATGGATTCCTATAATTTTTGCCTATAATTTTATTTCATAATGTGAATTTTATTCATTTATGTAGCATATGTTTAGGGATAATTGCTGTGTTTGATTGCTGAAGTCAGACAAAGGAATGTTACAACATGATAAAACCTTTATTTAGGTTTTTATGTGCATGAATTCCTATAATTTTTGCCACTGAGCATTTTGTGTAATGCAGAGAATTCTACAGTGGATTGCTTCACAGTAATCTGAAAGTGAAGGAAATGCCCAAGAGAAGAAAGAGACACTACGTTCACTAATTGTGACAACAAATTATTTTTTAGCTGTCTGCTGTGCACAGACTTAGTTACTTTTAGTTAATCCACAAGAAATACTCTGCAAGCTTTGTAGTATAAAGAAACAAGTAGTTTATTTAAGTAGCAAATTTTAAGAAGCAGGGGAGAGAGAGAGAGAGAAAACGGGGTGCGGGGGAGTCCCCAAGAGCAGGGGACTCAACCCGGGAATTTACCACTAGACAATCTTCACACAGCACCGGAAAAGGATCCATACTGAGAACCAAACATCATCAGTAATCATCACGGGCACGTTCAACGTTCAGCATGACTGTGAGTTCCCCGGGATGGAACAGAAGCAGCAGAGGCTTGCTCTGGCTCCCTCTTAAAGCCCCCAAGGACAAGGGTGGCCCATTGCCAAGATTTTAGGCAAGCAGTACGTCCTGTCTCCAATCTTGGCCAGAGAGCCGAGATACGAAGCATGCCCACCTGTTTATCAGAAACATTCCTTTATCCTCCTCCGTGGGAACTGGCCAGGCTCCCAAGGAGCAAGAGAAGGTCATCCGGCAGACAAGTTACTTGTTTACCAGAGCCGAACCTAGATACAAGCCTCTTCATTCTAAAAATTTGTCCTTACACTAATGTATGCCCATATAATTTTTTTAAAGATTTGTTTTTATTTATTTAAAGGAAAAGTCACACATACACACACACATAGACACACACACACAGATCTTTAATCCTTTGATTCATTTCCCACATGCCTGGCTAAAGCCAGGAGCCTGGAACTCCATCCAGGTCTCCCATGTGGGTGACAGGGGCCCAAGCACTTGACCCATCCTCTGCTGCCTTCCCAGCTATGCTAGCATGGAGCTGGATTAGAAGCCAAGCAACTGGGACCTGAACTGGTACTCCAGTATGGAATGCCGATGTCACAGACGGTGACTTAACCCACAGTGCTACCACACTGGTCCCATCTTCAGTTAACCTTAATCTTGAAATGTTATGGATTTGATTCCCTCTACAACTCTTAACTGCATCCTTCCACTTTTATCTTCATGACCACTGATTTATTCAGACCCATATTTTTTTGCTTGTATCATTACAACAAGTTCCTAACTGGTTGCTGTGTTCCTACTCAAACCAATTTCTCCTCATGGTATTCTAGCATCTCAGCATTTCCATTCATTCCAAAATGCAAATTAGATATTATTTACATGTTTTATTAACATATAAGTACTTCAAAGACTTTATGGAGAAATGGAAAAAATGTTCATTTTGGTGCAAAGAAATTTTGTAATAATTTCATATGATGGGTCTTCATTAAAATGCATATTTGAAAAAAAAATGTGTTGGATTTCATTTTTGGCACCAAAATAAATTACCATTTATTTCCATTTTTTTCTTATTTTACTTGTTATTAATAAAAAGAGAACAGATTTTATGTATTTCATGGCACAATTCCACAATTTCTCTGTGTACTTTTTGAGCCCCCTTGTACGTGGTTTACATAGCAGAGCTCAGTGTGTTCATTCTGCGGAAGCCTCGCAGAGACAGAGAGACAGGGGGTCTGTACTGCATTTCTGTTCAGGCTCTTCCTCTTCTGCAGAATCTCTGTTCTTTACCTCCCTCTAGGACCTATCTTAGAATGCAGTTTTTCTCTGTAAATTCCTCTCAATGCTTGGATACAGTTTTTATTTGTCCTTATGTGTTTAGTTTTGTGCACATGTGTGCCTTCTTAATCATAATATGTGTTTTAGAGGTTGGAAATAATCATCCTCAAGACAGAAAACATTGTCTTTTACAGTGCTATGTGGAGTAAAAACTTCATTGTTTTATGCACGTGATGGTGAAGACATCTGGAAAAGAATTTCTTTAGAATGAATGTTAATCTTAATCCCCATCTCCAATTTACTGGCTCTCAAACCTGAATAACTTTGTAGAAAAGTTATCCACTATTTGTAATATATGTTTAATGAATGCCAACTGGACAATTGAACATTCTTCTAATAGGGAAATATACACTTGTAATCTTCTCAGCAATATTCTTTGATTTATTATGCATTTGAAATGTTTCAAATACTCCTGTTTTAGACCATACCAAACTCACAATTATTCATGTTTTCTCTCTTTATTATAGAAAAACAACAAAAAAAGTTAGTATGAAGACTATAAGAAGGAAATTTCATTGGTAAGCATTTTGTCCTTATAATTTATTCTTATTAATTTATATTTATTTTTCTAATTTACATTAATTTTTTCCTGTAGCTCGATGTCCTATCTGTCCTATCTCTAAAAATTCTTATCTAAGTTTCCAGATAGTTTTCTCTTTTTTGCATCTCTCACTTAGTACCATTTCATAAACTCATATTTCTCATGCTTCTATATTCCTGTATTTTTCTTCATGTTGCCCATTCCATTCTCAGAACTGTAACCTCAGAGGGATCCACAGAGGCTTGCAATAGACACACACATCACCACCCTGTTCCTGATGATTTGAGGTACAGGCTGGGAAGGGTGGGAGGTGACAGCAGCAGTCAAGGTGTTGTTCTTATTAAGAACAGCAAATGAAATTTATTCCTAAGCAACATTTTCACTTATCTGAAATTGGATCATTTTAGCCATGAAGATAAGTAAAAAAACTATCAGACTGTTGTGTTGGATTGTGTTAATAAAAAAGTAAATGTATACTAGCAAAATGTTCATTAATGATGACAAGTCTGTCTGTCTTTGTGCAAAATATGGATTGAAGTACTTCAAATGAAAGGTTTAATATTAATATTATATTATATATATTATATATTATTATATATTATATATTATTATATATTATATATTATATTGTATATATTATAGTATAATATTAATGGTTTAATAAATGGTTTCATATGCAAAACTTTTATTCAGTTAAATTTTAAAAAGCAACAGGAAAAGATGTGCCTTCCTAATATGTATAATCTAAAGAAAAATAGAATTAGCTTTCTTTAAATTCCTTCTGCTTTATTTACATAAAGCAAAGAAAAATTATACTGTTGTATAGATTATTATCTAGCACAATTGTGGGTTAAGATTATTAGTCTACATTAAGATATTCTCAAAAAGCAAATCATTCTTCTTTGTGGCATATCCAATTTAAAACATGGATCAGCAGCATATTGCACTATCGTAAAAACCACGTTGTTAATGTTAAATTTCAATACTAGTCATCCCTGGGATTTTTCCACTGAGATGATTATTGTTATATGTCACCTATTCAGACTTGGTAAGTGTCAGAGGACGTCATGGGAAACCACACAAGACTGACAGCGTTCATCCTGGCAGGTTTGACTGACGACCCAGAGTGGAAAGTTGCCCTCTTTGCCTTCCTACTTCTCACCTATCTGCTAAGCGTCACGGGCAACCTGACCATCATCATCCTCACGCTGGTGGACACTCATCTGAAGACGCCCATGTATTTTTTCCTTCGGAACTTTTCTTTCTTAGAAATTTCCTACACTACGACGTGCATCCCCAAACTGCTCGCTGTGATGGCCACCGGGGACAAGACCATTTCCTATAACAGCTGCGTCACCCAGGTGTTCTTCGCCTTCCTGCTGGGAGCCTCGGAGTTCTACCTGCTGGCGGCCATGTCCTGCGACCGCTACGTGGCCATCTGCAAGCCGCTGCGCTACACCACCATCATGAGCAGCCAAGTCTGCACGGCGCTCGTCCTCGGCTGCTGGGTCGCTGGTTTCCTCGTCATCTTCCCACCGCTGCTCTTAGGACTGCATCTTGACTTCTGTGCCTCCAACGTGGTTGACCATTTCTACTGCGACACCACTCCCCTCCTGCAGCTCTCCTGCACAGATACGCGGACCCTGGAGAGGATGGGGTTTGCCTCGGCGCTGGTGACTCTCTTGGTCACGCTGGCCGTGGTGCTGGTGTCATACGTTTGTATCGCCCAGACAATTCTAAAAATCCCTTCAACCAGTCAGAGGAAGAAGGCAGTTTCCACGTGCTCCTCGCACGTGATTGTCCTATCCCTGTCCTACGGCAGTTGCATCTTCATGTATGTCAAACCGTCCATGAAACAGCGGGTCTCTGTTGCAAAGGGGATCTCAGTGCTCAATACCTCAGTCGCTCCACTTCTGAACCCTTTCATCTACACATTGCGCAATAAGCAGGTGAAAGTTGCCTTCATTAATGTGATGCATAGGGTTGTCTCCCTGGCAAGAAAATGATTATCCTCTGACTTTATATAAAGGGAATGAGGGAAGCGTCGGAAATACTATTAATAGCAGTTCCTGCCGGCCCCCAGTGGCTCAATAGGCTAATCCTCCACCTGTGGTGCCAGTACCCCAGGTTCTAGTCCCGGGCGGGAAGCCGGATTCTGGCCCGGTCGCTCCTCTTCCAGTCCAGCTCTCTGCTGTGGCCTGGGAGTGCAGTGGAGGATGGCCCAAGTGCTTGGGCCCTGCACTTGCATGGGAGACCAGGAGAAGCACCTGGCTCCTGGCTTTGGATCAGCACGGTGCACCAGCCTCAGCGGCCATTGGAGGGTGAACCAACGGTAAAGGAAGACTTTTCTCTGTCTCTCTCTCTCACTATCCACTCTGCCTGTCAAAAAAAAAATAGTAGTTCCAAGACAATATTTTCACCTTTTTTATGCCTTTTTGTTGCCTTTATATTAATTTTAGGTGTTTTCAAGTTATATTTTTAAATAAAATATCTCATCTGCAAAGCATTTTTTAAAAAGTTTGAGTCTTTCTGTTTTATTATTTTATTTTACTCTATTATGGATGCTGATATGAGTCCCAGCTGCTCCACTTCTGATCCAGCTCCCTGCTAATGGCCTGGGAAAACCAGTGGAAGATGGTCCAAGTGTCTGAGCCCCTGCCCACGTGGGGGAACTGGATGAAGCTCCTGGCTTCCAGCTTTGACCTGCCCCAGTGCTGGTTGTTTCAGCCATTTGAGGAGTGAATCAGTGGATGGAAGACCTCTATCTCTCTCCCTATCTTTCTCCCTATCTCTCTCCCTCTGTGTGTGTGTGTGTGTGTGTGTGTGTGTGTGTGTCTCCTTCTCTCTCTGTAAATCAAAATAAATCTGTTATAAAAGAAAGAACTTTTGAAGAACCAAACGCAAATCAAATGTGAGAGGTCTTTCTGGTGTTATTTATGGATCTTTCTAGGAAGGTACATCTGATTTTTGTGGATATTTAAGCAGGTTCTCAAAGGACAGGAAGAGATGAGACAGGTATTCCAGGCAGATGGGAGGAGCCTAAATAAAAGTGAATGGCTCAGGCCGGCGCCGCGGCTCACTAGGCTAATCCTCCGCCTAGCGGCGCCGGCACACCGGGTTCTAGTCCCGGTCGGGGCGCCGGATTCTGTCCCGGTTGCCCCTCTTCCAGGCCAGCCCTCTGCTGTGGCCAGGGAGTGCAGTGGAGGATGGCCCAGGTGCTTGGGCCCTGCACCCCATGGGAGACCAGGAAAAGCACCTGGCTCCTGGCTCCTGCCATCGGATCAGCGCGGTGCGCGGGCCGCAGCGCGCCAGCCGCGGCGGCCATTGGAGGGTGAACCAACGGCAAAAGGAAGACCTTTCTCTCTGTCTCTCTCTCTCACTGTCCACTCTGCCTGTCAAAAAAAATAAAAAAAAAAAAAAGTGAATGGCTCAAGCATGGCTTGGTTGGAAACAATTAATTGAATTCTTCTATTTAATCATCTTTATAAAATCATAGACGAGTGGAAAGAAAAAGTCCCTCTGCTTGCAGTTGTGGACTCTAGCACATCTAGGTCATCACGAAGAATACATTATATAATCTTGTCACTTACACAGACCATCTCAGTGGAAACATTGATACCAATGTAGGATTTCACAATGTGTTCACTAGAATTTTATCAAATCAAACCATTGATTTGTCCTGATTCAACTATCACATCCACCATCTATCCCTGTAGGAGAGTTTATCAAATTACCCCCTTTTCTATAATTTATACTTATTTACTTATGTTGCATATTATAACTTTTCAAATTATGACATAGTACAATATGAAAATTAACCATGGGATATTTTTGCTTTCTGTATCTTGCAGAAAAGTATCAAACACAAGCAAAGAATTCTTATGGTAACTGGAATTCAGGAGCATCATTTCCCAAGGGATTGTGAAATTGTCTGTTACGTGTGTACACACACACACACACTTTTGCTTCTTTGAAATATTTCTCCATGTTTTCCCATAATATTATTATGTATCCCACATAAACTTTTTTCAAAATCCTATCTGTATAGCCAAGAACTTAGAAACAGAAAAAAATGATATTTTAAGTGAGTATGAAAAGTGGGAATATAGCATTTGCAGCAATTCAGGTGCAACTGAATACTAACAAATAATTTAGGCAAAGAAAGACAAACAATGCATGTTCTTACTTATATTTGGAAACTAGAAAATTGATATCATACAAGTATAGAACCAAACAGCCATTACTAGAACTTGAAAGGATGTGGAGGAGGGAAGGATTGAAAGTACATGGTTATGGGGACGGTTCCATAGCGCACTAGCTTGATCCTCTGCCTGTGGTGCCAGCATCCCATGTGGCGCTGGTTCTAGTCCCGGTTGCTCCTCTTCCAGTCCAGCTCTCTGCTGTGGCCTGGGAGGGCAGTGGAGGATGGCCCAAGTCCTTGGGCCCCTGCACCCGCATGGGAGACCAGGAGAGAACACCTGGCTCCTGGCTTCAGAGTGGCATAGTTCCGGCCATTGCGGCCATTTGGGGAGTGAAGCAACAGAAGGAAGACCTTTCTCTCTGTCTCTCTCTTTCACTGTCTGTAACTGTACCTGTCAAATAAATAAATAAATAAATCTTTAAAAAAAGAAAGTAGATGTTTAATGGGTAAATGGTACAGTAGAATAGCATGAATAACTCCCAATATTCTATATTACACTAGGGAAACTTGTTGACAATAATTACCTTTTTTAAAAAATATTTTATTTATTTATTTGATAGAGTTACAGAAAGTGAGAGGAAGAGACAGAGAGAAAAGTCTCCCACTCTCTGGTTGACTCGCCAAATGGCCGAAACGGCCAGAGCTGTGCCGATCCGAAGCCAGGAAACAGGAGCTTCTTCCAAGTCTCCCACGTGGGTGCAGGGGCCTAAGGACTTGGGCCATCTTCAACTGCTTTCCCAGGCCATAGTAGAGAGCTGGATCATAAGTGGAGTAGCTGGGACTTGAACCGGTGTCCATATGGGATGTTGGCCCTGCAGGCAGAGGCTTTACCCACTACACCACAGCGTGGGCCCTGGTGCTATCTTTTTCATAGGATTTATCTTTTTATCCACTTCTTACCTTTGTAAATTCTTCCTCAGAATCTCACTTCAGTAATGGCCAAAATAGCAGAAATGAATATGAATTCAACACCTGGCTAAGTTAAAGTGACAAGTTTAAAATGTTTAGCTTAACAATGTCTATAACTTTCTCAGCTTATTTTATTTATTTATTTATTTATTTATTTATTTATTTATTTTTGACAGGCAGAGTAGACAGTGAGAGAGAGAGAGACAGAGAGAAAGGTCTTCCTTACCGTTGGTTCATCACCCAGTGGCCACTGTGGCCAGCACACCGTGCCGATCCGAAGCCAGGAGCCAGGTGCTTCTCCTGGTCTCCCATGGGGTGTAGGGCCCAAGTACTTGGGCCATCCTCCACTGCACTCCCGGGCCACAGCACAGAGCTGGCCTGGAAGAGGGGCAACCAGGACAGAATCCAGCGCCCCGCCCGGGACTAGAACCTGGTGTTCGGGCACCGCAGGCGGAGGATTATCCAATTGAGCCGCAGCACCGGCCCAACTTATTTTTTATTGCTGGTGTTGTGTGATTTGTTTTTGTTACCATCATTGTTGCTTAGACAAGGGTGGCAGATGTTTGGAAATGTAATGTTTATCCTTAGTTAGCTTTTGTTTTACTGAGCTTCTATATGATCTGCCAGCACCATACAACTTTCATAAGCAACCAGTAAGTCTGATTTTGGCCCATCTGCATTCAGTATTGAAAAGCTTTGCAATAAGAGATTACTTATTTTTCTTTTTTTTTTTAAAGATCTATTTATTTACTTGAAATAGTTACACAGAGAGAGAGAAGGAGAGGCAGAAAGAGAGAGAGAGGGAAAGAGAGATGTCTTCCATCCACTGGTTCACTACCCAATTGTCCGCAGCGGCTGGAGCTGTGCCAATCTGAAGCCAGGAGCCAGGAGATTTTTCCAGGTCTCCCACCTGGGTGCAAGGGTCCAAGGACTTGGGCCATCTTCTACTGCTTTCCCAGGCCACAGCAAAGAGCTGGATTTGAAGTGGAGCAGCCGGGACTCCAACCAACACCCATATGGGATGTCGGGACTGCAGGCGGCAGCTTTACCCACTACAACACAGCAACAACGGTCCCAACAAGAGATTATTTCTAATGTCAGTTTAGTCTAGGTAAATATAGAAAGCAAGCCTAAGAGAGCAAGGATTACCTGTAAGGGGCCCATAATCAACAGCAATTATACTAATTTAAGTTCTTTCTCAACTGCTTTGGATACAGAAAGGAAAAAAATTAGCCATTTTTGGTTTTTAAACGTAGTATATATTTTATTAGTTTCCTGTATTACAAAGGCAAATTACTGGAAGAATCTTCCTTTTGGTATTTGAACCATCTAGAATAATAAAGAGAACTACACATTAAAAAAAAAAAAAAAACCTTATTTAAGTAACAGATAAAAGACAGGTTAAACCTGCTAAAGGAAAAGTATAGTTTCAAGGGTGACAAAGAAATTTTATGGCAAATGTGATGAAAATGGTGCCACTGGTCCAGTAAAAAAGCAGAAGAAACAAAGAACATGCATGAAAACAACAGAGAACATAAAATGGTGCTGGAGACCAAAAGTTTAGTAAACAGAACTTTTTGTTCATCTTAATTAGCATGTAAGCTGCTTTGTCCTTGGAGGCTTTTGAAAAGAAAACCAATATGGCTCTCTGCTATGGCCTGGGAAAGCACTGGAAGATGGCCCAAGTCCTTGGGCCCCTGCACCCATGTGGGAGACCCTTAAGAAGCTCCTGGCTCTTGGCTTCAGACTGGCACAGCTCCAGCTGTTGCGGCCATCTGGGAAGTGAACCAGCGGATGGAAGACACTCTCTTTTGTCTCTCTCTTTCTCTCTCTCTTTCTCTGCCTCTCCTTCTCTGTAACTATGTCTTTCAAGTAAATAAATAAATCTTAAAAAAAAAAAAAAAAAAGTTAACCAGACTTAAGCTAGAAGCCTTTAGGCCTATTTCTTAGTCTGTTTTCTGTTGCTGTAACTATATATCTGAAACTGAGTAATTTATAAATAAAGAGGTTTCTTTTGGCTTCTGAGGGCTGATGTAGAACAGATAAAAGAGGGCTGAACTCCAAGGCTGCCAGCCCATTACCCAGATAACAGTATTTATTAAGTCATGAGGACTCTGGCCCACACTCAAAGCCTTTATAATAGGGCCCCACCCTCCAATATATGCAGAAAAAGTATGATAAAGCTCAGCTTCCCTTCTTGATAAAAACCCTGACCAAATTATGTATGAAAATTGAAAAGATGTCAAAATTACAGATAATATGATCTTGGCATATGTATGCAATGGAATATTATTCAGCCACAAGCAGTATAAATTCTGTCATTTGTCACAAAATTAATGGAACTGGACAGTGAGTGATGTAAGCCGGGCTCAGGAAGACAGACACCACACACCCTCACCCATTGGTGGAAGCTAAGAAAGTACATCACATGGAAGTCAAGAGTCAACTAGGGGTCACTAATGAGTAACAAGCTCTGTGGAAGAGGGAGGAGGGGGAATCACGGGTACCAAGTTGCCATGGCGGTGGGGGTAGTTCTAACAGCATCACTATTACAGGCTAACTATAGCCTGTAACAACTAGTTATACATTTCAAAATAACTAGAGGAGAGGAGTGTGAAGATTTCCCACAAAGGGATGATAGTATTTGAGGAGATGGTAGTGCTAATCACCCTGATTGATCATTACACATTACATACATCTTCACAGATGCTTGTACTACTGAACCTGTAACTACAGACGCTAAGATCAATTAAAATTTTTAAATGCAAACTTTTATACAAATAATCTATTTTTGGACTGAAACACTTATAAATATATACTTAGGGTCTATAATATGATATTTCAAAAATGTCGAGCCGGCGCCGTGGCTCAATAGGCTAATCCTCCACCTTGCGGCGCCGGCACACCGGGTTCTAGTCCCGGTTGGGGCGCCGGATTCTGTCCCGGTTGCCCCTCTTCCAGGCCAGCTCTCTGCTATGGCCAGGGAGTGCAGTGGAGGATGGCCCAGGTGCTTGGGCCCTGCACCCCATGGGAGACCAGGAAAAGCACCTGGCTCCTGGCTCCTGCCAGGATCAGCGCGGTGCGCCGGCTGCAGCGGCGGCCATTGGAGGGTGAACCAGCAGCAAAGGAAGACCTTTCTCTCTCTGTCTCTCTCTCTCACTGTCCACTCTGCCTGTCAAAAAAAAAAAAAAAAATGCCTACATTACATATCTAATATACACTAGCAAATAAGAGTGATTAGCATATGAATCACCTCAAATATTTTATCATATCTTTATGATGAGAACATTAAAAACCCTACCCCTATCCCTTTTGAAATATACAACATATTATTGTTAATTTTTTTTGACATGCAGAGTGGACAGTGAGAGACAGAGACAGAGAGAAAGGTCTTCCTTTACCGTTGGTTCACCCCACAATGGCCGCTGTGGCCGGCACACCGCACTGATCCGAAGCCAGGAGCCAGGTGCTTCTCCTGGTCTCCCATGGGGTGCAGGGCCCAAGCACTTGGGCCATCCTCCACTGCACTCCTGGGCCACAGCAGAGAGCTAGCCTGGAAGAGGAGCAACCAGGACAGAATCCGGCGCCCGGACCGGGGCTAGAAGGCAGTGTGCCGGTGCCACAGGCAGAGGAATAGCCAAGTGAGCCGCAGCGCCGGCCCGTATTATTGTTAATTATAGTCACCCTGATGTGGAAAATAACATCAGGACGTTTCCTGCTACCGCAGTGTAACATTTTACTTATGTACTAGACAATTCTCCCCTCCCTCCCCTTACCGCCCTATGATAACTCACTCTCCGCTCAACTTCTGTGGGATCAACTTTTAGAGTCTGTATGTAAGTGAGATCGTGGGGTCTTTGCCTTTCAGCGACTAGTTTATTTCACCCAACATACGTCTTCCAGGTTCATCCATATTGTGCCTAATGACAAGATTTCAACATTATTATTGATTCCATATCTTGGTCACTGTTGATGCTGCAATAAACATGAGAAGGTAGATGTCTTTTCAAGAGACTGATTTCATTTCTTTTGGTTATGTATCCAGTAGTGGGTTTGCTGCATTGTTAAGTGGCTCCATTTTTTTAATTTTTAATGATTTTTACACAATAGTGGTCTTTTTGCACAAAGTAAAACTAAAAAGTATGTCTGAGCATTTTTAATTTAAGCATTTTGATTTCAGTAGTCTGACATACAAGTATTGAAATAAGGAGAAATAATCAAGATACAATGAATAATGAAGATTTCATTATGATTAAAAAATTCATTTGTTAAGAAATCTGTTGTTATTAAAAAGGAAAAGGATTAAAAAGGATTAAAGTGTTCTGCTTCCCACACAATCAGCCATCCTCTCTCTCTACACCTCTCTTTCTCTCTCTCTCTTACAAAACTGATACAAGTTATTAGATGCACTTGAAAATCACCACAAATCAGTTTTCAGCACTTCTTGAGTACAGACTGGGATTTTTTTTTTCTTCTTTTTAAACTAAAGAAAGAAACTAGCAGATAATACCATACAGATTTAAAGTTTAGTTTTTAGAACAATACACAAGGGCTAGACAAGCAATGAGAAATATTACATAACTCATCCAGCTGGAATCGGTTGCATTTCATCACAATTCCACTGTTCTTAAGATCAAACAGAAATATTCAAAGCTCTAAAGTCTTTTTTTTACTTTCACTATCAAGGTCTTAACCTACAATACGTTCTTTGAAAGAGCATAATACACTTTTTTTTTTTTGAATGAGTGGATCTGTAGAGGTCTGTTTTCCATGTTTTATCTGCTTCTACACAATGCCTGTCCTAAAACACATTTCTACAGATTTTGTAGAGCAAGCCTCTCCATTAGAAATCCCTTTAGATGCCTAACATTTATCTTTGTAAGTAAAGGTGAGCAAAGTAGTGGAATGTGGGCGTGGTTTAAGAATGTCTTTAGGTGAAACACCACATACACAGTTAGTCTGGCATATTTCTCCAACCTAAATTGGCTGAACTGGTATTATCCAAAGCATAAGCTTCCTTGGTAATGGGAAGCTAATCCATATACATTAAACCCTCTGTGCCTAACTAATAACTCAAGGGGCTTCTCTGTCCAAATCTACTCAGTATATGAAGTTAAAATGTTAACTACAGTGTAACTTAAAGGATTTTAGGGGCCATGCTGTTGCACAGCAGGTTAACGCCCTGGCCTGAAGTGCTGGCATCCCATATGGGCACTGGTTCTAGTCCCGGCTGCTCCACTTCCAATCCAGCTCTCTGCTATGGCCTGGGAAAGCAGTAGAAGATGGCCCAAGTCCTTGGCCCCTGCACCCGCGTGGGAGACCCAGAGGAAGCTCCTGACTCCTGACTTCGGATTGGCGCAGCTTTGGTCGTTGTGTCCATCTGGGGAGTGAACCAGCAAATGGAAGACCTCTCTCTCTCTCTCTCTCTCTCTCTCTCTCTCTGAGTCTCCTCTCTCTGTGTAACTCTGACGTTCAAATAAATAAATGAATCTTTAAAAAAAAAAGGATTTTAGCACAGGCATCCATATGCCGTTTTACTGCAAGATATTCTTCTGGTGGACTCAACAAGCCTGAGAAAGCTTTCTCACTGGCAAGGTCCAAATCAGTGAATCAGGGGACCGGTGGGAGGACAGCAGGAAAGTAGGGAAGCCGGCTAGAAACCAGTGGTTTGTGGTACAATGATTAAAGACAACATTTAGAATATCTCCAGTACCAAGATAGCATATCTTCACTGATGGTGAATGAAGATACAAGAGAACAAGGGACTTGCTCCCTCACTTTAATGTTTAAGCTACATAATTTGAAAAATAAGGCAGTCTACCAAATCCCATGCGACCTTACTGTTCTATATGCTGTCACTAATTTGAAAAGTTAATAACATAGGGTCAGGAAGAGATTTCCACTTCCTATCTCTATTGAGGTACAAGAGGTTAATGGACATCAAGGGCCTGTTTATTGAAAGAAGTGAGGTGATCTATGTATCTGCCTTTGTTTTGCTTTTGGTTTAAGCCCTGTAGGCTCTATATTTTTTTTCTCCCAAAAATGAGCATTGCAATTTCTGACTCATGGAGTTTTGAAGAAGTAACTAACACGTTTCACAAAAGTTGGCAGTTTAGCGGGAACCAGTAAATGTCAGCTGTAATTTCTATCTGGATAACGCATTGGCAGGAACAAATTTCTTTGGAGTTGCTTTATCCCATTACCAAAAACACACTATGTCTTTAAATCTGGCTAGAATTGTAAAACTATCAAATAATTAAAGACATGCCTTTGAAGTGATTTACTCTTAGGATCTACTGAAAGAAAAATTGGATTCTATGTCTGCCAAGAATAAACTCATTAGATGATGAAATCTAGGCAATGGATTCCACACTTCATAAAGAAATGACACAAATTTAAGAGTATCACTAAAGTCCCATTTTTTTCTCCACCTGAGAGAATTTTGAGGGGAAGTTTATAGAGCTACAAAACAAAAAGGCATTTTTAACCAAATATAAGCATTATTTTTTTCTATGAGCTCTCAGCAGGAGGGAAAATTGGGAGTATGGGTTAGGCTGTGTTGATTAGGTAGCCACAGTGAAAAGTACAGGTCAAGAAACATTGTTCTGAATACAGACATGGAAGAGAGACGCTGCTCTCCTTGTGTTATTTTACTTGTGACTGTAGTCACGTCCTTAACTTGGTTCATTTCGGTGAGAAGACTTGGAGCTTTTTGGCCATGTGCTTTACAGCATTTTTCACCTGTTTGTTTCTCAGCGTGTAAATAAAAGGATTCAGCATGGGTGCAACAGAGGTGCTGAGCAGGGCTATCCCTTTATTCAACGACACCCTTTCCTTTGCAGAGGGTTTCACGTACATGAAGATGCAGCTTCCGTAGGAAATGGAGACAACCACCATGTGGGAAGAACACGTGGAAAAGGCTTTCTTCCTCTGTTGAGTAGAAGGTATGTTCAGAATAGTCCCGAGGATGTGCGTGTAGGAAAGAATCACTAACACCAGTGTGACCAGGAGTGTCAAGATGGCTGCCAGCAGCATCATCAGTTCGATGGTGTCTGTGTTTGTGCAAGAGAGCTGCAGTATGGGGGAAACATCACAGAAGAAATGATCCACGGTGTTGGCAGCACAGAAGTCAAGCTGCAGACCCATCACGAGGGGTGGGAAAATGATCAGGAAACCAGCTAACCATGAAGCAAAGACAAGCAAGTTGCACACCCTGGGGCTCATGATGGTCATGTAGTGCAGAGGCTTGCAGATGGCCACATAGCGGTCATAGGACATGGCGGCCAGCAGGAAAAACTCAGTGGCTCCCAGGAGAATAGTGAAAAACAGTTGTGCCGCACAATCGTTGTAAGAAATAGACCTATCACCTGTTGCCATACTAACAAGAAATTTGGGGATACAGACGGTTGTGAAGGAGATTTCTAAAAATGAGAAATTTCGGAGGAAGAAATACATAGGGGTCTTGAGATGTGAATCCAGTAGGCTAAGGGTGATGATGAGAAGGTTCCCGGTGACACTCAACATGTAGGTGAATAAAAGGAGAAGAAAAAGGACCACCTGTAACTGTGGATCATTTGTTAGGCCAAGAAGAATAAAGGCTGTCACTGTTGTGTGATTCCTCATCATTGGCTTCTATTTTTTAAAGAAAATAAGAAGCAATTATAAATGGGGTGGGGGGGAAGGCCTGCACAACACATCCATTTCACTTGAGGTTCTCCAAACACACACACACACACACACACACAAATTGCTCCCCACACCCAACATCCCTGAATATTCTGCTACTCATTAGCAGCAGCTGATAAACATTTCCTTGCAACAATCTTGGCTCAAATTTCAGTAACTAAATAAACACAAGTCTTTGAGTTTGTTTTCTTTCCTCCAGTTCCATAAGCCCAGCCATTGCAAAATGATAACATCTCGGGGCGGAGCCAAGATGGCGGAATAGTGAGGGCGCGCACCGATAGTCCGGGAAAATTTAGTTTAATAAAAGGGGAGTTACGGTAGCCTCAGAAAAAAGAACCAGGAAAATATTGCAGACAAAACTCTTCTGGATCCAGTGGGCGTGAATCGGAGGACCTACTGGGAGAACAAGGTCGCCCACCGCGCGCGAAAGCCGAACCACAGGACCGAGCCGCGGGACTGAGCCGCGGAAGCCGAGCAGCGGGACTGAGCTGCGCAAGCTGCAGGGTCTGCCCGCAAGTGCTCGAAGGGGAGTGCAACAGCGGGGAGACTTGGGAAGTCCAGGGCTCCGAGTCCACACATCGGCGCTGGAAGGGGAGCAGACCTGCGTGGAGAGCGTGGGAGCCCACAGTTCGGGACATCAGCGGCAGACTCAACACACCAGCGCTGGAACGCGAGGTGAGCCGAACCTCAATAACCCGAGACACAGGCAGGCAAGCGGAGAGAGGAGACTAGAGGGAACGACCCCCGGGGCGGGGGGGACTTCACCAAGCTAACTGGAAGAGAGAGAGGGGGAAAAAAAAAAGGTGACTGGTATGGACACGGGTTTCTCTCTCTCCGCTCACCTCTCAAGGGCGAGCAAGACAAAGAGCAGGCGCCATCTTGGACATACGTCATAAGCAGAGCGACCTCAGGTCTGCACCGGCCCTGAGCCTAGCAGTAAAACCTGACTCTGGGTGGGGCGAATTAACAGGAGATTAGGACTTAGTAAATTTATGGTGCTACTGAACTGAGACTGTGAAAAAAGAGACGGTGGGGGAGAGAACTCACGGAATTCACGTGAGCACTCTCCAGAGACGCTACAATTCCGTAACTTTGGCAACCCAGTGGGAGACTGAAGGAGAATTTGAGCCCACTCTAAGGGCCGAACAGATTCC
The DNA here is from genome assembly GCF_051225735.1 of Oryctolagus cuniculus. Classification (NCBI taxonomy): domain Eukaryota; kingdom Metazoa; phylum Chordata; class Mammalia; order Lagomorpha; family Leporidae; genus Oryctolagus; species Oryctolagus cuniculus. The sequence continues at coordinate 58,219,437 of NC_142877.1, forward strand.
CTGTGTGGTCCTTGGGAAAGAGCTTCTGATCTCTGGCTCCTGTGGGTATATCATTCGCCTGCTAACTACCTCCAACTTTGTTCAGCTGTGCAGAATAACTTCCCTGTTGAATCAAAAAAAAAAAAAAGAGAGAGAGAGAGAGAGAGAGAGAGAGAGAGAGAGAGGTTTACCACGCCTAACCTGGGAGTGTCACCTTAGGCACACCAAACAGAGCTCTCAGGCCACACCCATCTCAAGCCCTAAGGCTCCCTCAAAAACAGATAGTCCACTTAATCTAGAGTCGTAGTATAACAAGAAAAAGCACCACAGTGAAGAAACCAAATATCTCCAATATGACAAATAACAAACGCAAAAACCAAGGTAATAAAAACAAGGAAGTCACCATGAAGCCCTCAAATGAAAAAGACACCCCAATTCAAGATTATGAGGATGATGACATAGAAGAAATGCAAGAAGCAGATCTCAAAAAATTGATAAGAACATTAAGAAGTTCTCAAAAACAAATTCTTGAACTACACAAATCCTTAATGGACAAGATAGAAAATCTCTCTCGTGAAAATGAAATATTAAGGAGGAATCAAAATGAAACGAAACAACTAGTACAACAGGAAACTGGGATAGTGACTGAAGTGAAGAATTCAATAGATCAAATGAAAAACACAATAGAGAGCCTTACAAACAGAATGGGAGAAGCAGAAGAGAGAATTTCGGACTTAGAAGACAGAGAACAGGAAAGGATACAGTCAGACCAAAGAAAAGAAGAGGAAATTAGGAATCTAAAACATATTGTCGGGAATCTTCAGGATACTATTAAAAAACCCAACATTCGGGTTCTAGGAGTTCCTGAAGGCATGGAGAGGGAGAAAGGATTAGAAGGCCTTTTTAGTGAGATATTAGCAAAAAATTTCCCAGGTTTGGAGAAGGACAGAGACATCCTAGTACAGGAAGCTCACAGAACCCCTAATAAACACGACCAAAAGAGACCCTCACCACGGCACGTGGTAATTAAACTCTCCACAGTGAAACATAAAGAAAAGATCCTAAAATGTGCAAGAGAGAAACGTCAGATTACTCTCAGAGGATCTCCAATCAGACTCACAGCTGACTTCTCATCAGAAACTCTACAAGCTAGGAGGGAATGGCAAGATATAGCCCAGGTACTAAGAGAGAACAACTGCCAGCCCAGAATATTATATCCTGCCAAGCTCTCATTTGTGAATGAAGGTGAAATAAAGACTTTTCATAACAAACAGAAATTGAAAGAATTTGTTGCCACTCGTCCAGCCCTGCAAAAGATGCTTAAAGATGTGTTACACACAGAAACAAAGAAACACGGTCATCAATATGAAAGAAGGTAAAGGAAGGAAACCAAGGAAGGAAAGCTCACAGCTAAAGATCACAGGGAATTCAAAGCATATATTAGAACTTATCTTTGGCAAATGGCAGGGCAAAGTTACCACTTATCATTAGTCACATTGAACGTGAATGACCTGAACTGTCCAGTTAAAAGACACCGATTGGCTGATTGGGTTAAAAAACAAAACCCATCTATTTGCTGCTTACAAGAAACACATCTTTCCAACAAAGATCCATACAGACTGAAAGTGAAAGGCTGGAAAAAGATATACCATGCCAACAGAAATGAAAAAAGAGCAGGCGTAGCCATCTTAATATCAGACACCATAAACTTTACCACAAAAACCATTAAGAGAGACAAAGAGGGACACTACATAATGATTAAGGGATCAATTCAACAGGAAGATATAACAATTATCAATGTATATGCACCTAACTACAGGGCACCGGTTTATCTAAAAGATTTATTAATGGACTTAAAGGGAGACTTAGACCCCAATACAATAGTACTGGGGGACTTCAATACTCCACTCTCAGAAATAGACAGATCAACAGGACAGAAGATCAACAAGGATACAGTAGATTTAAACGACACTATAGCCCAAATGGATCTAACAGATATATACAGAACTTTCAATCCTACAGCTAAAGATTATACATTCTTCTCAGCAGTACATGGAACCTTCTCTAGGATTGACCACATACTAGGCCATAAAGCAAGTCTCAGCAAATTCAAAAGAATTAGAATCATACCATGCAGCTTCTCAGACCATAAAGGAATGAAGTTGGAAATGAACAACTCAGGAATCCCTAGAGCATACGCAAACACATGGAGATTGAACAACATGCTCCTGAATGAACAATGGGTCATAGAAGAAATCAAAAGAGAAATCAAAAACTTTCTGGAAGTAAATGAGGATAACAGCACAACATACCAAAACTTATGGGACGCAGCAAAAGCAGTGTTAAGAGGAAAGTTTATATCAATAGGTGCCTACATCAAGAAATTGGAAAGGCACCAAATAGATGAGCTTTCTATTCACCTCAAGGATCTAGAAAACCTACAGCAAACCAGACCCAAATCTAGTAGGAGAAGAGAAATAATTAAAATCAGAGAAGAAATCAACAGGATTGAATCAAGAAAAACATTACAAAAAATCAGCCAAACGAGGAGCTGGTTTTTTGAAAAAATAAACAAAATTGACACCCCATTGGCCCAACTAACTAAAAAAAGAAGAGAAAAGACCCAAATCAATAAAATCAGAGATGAAAAAGGAAATGTAACAACAGACACCACAGAAATAAAAAGAATCATCAGAAATTACTACAAGGACTTGTATGCCAGCAAACAGGGAAACCTATCAGAAATGGATAGATTCCTGGACACATGCAACCTACCTAAATTGAACCAGGAAGACATCGAAAACCTAAACAGACCCATAACTGAGACAGAAATTGAAACAGTAATAAAGGCCCTCCCAACAAAGAAAAGCCCAGGACCAGATGGATTCACTGCTGAATTCTACCAGACATTTAAAGAAGAACTAACTCCAATTCTTCTCAAACTATTCAGAACAATTGAAGAAGAGGGAATCCTCCCAAATTCTTTCTATGAAGCCAGCATCACCTTAATTCCTAAGCCGGGAAAAGATGCAGCACTGAAAGAGAATTACAGACCAATATCCCTGATGAACATAGATGCAAAAATCCTCAATAAAATTCTCGCCAATAGAATGCAACAACACATCAGAAAGATCATCCACCCAGACCAAGTGGGATTTATCCCTGGTATGCAGGGATGGTTTAATGTGCGCAAGACAATCAATGTGATACACCACATTAACAGACTGCAGAAGAAAAACCATATGATTCTCTCAATAGATGCCGAGAAAGCATTTGATAAAATACAACACCCGTTCATGATGAAAACTCTAAGCAAACTGGGTTTGGAAGGAACATTCCTCAATACAATCAAAGCAATCTATGAAAAACCCACAGCCAACATCCTATTGAATGGGGAAAAGTTGGAAGCATTTCCACTGAGATCTGGGACCAGACAGGGATGTCCACTCTCACCACTGCTATTCAATATAGTTCTGGAGGTTCTAGCCAGAGCTATTAGGCAAGAAAAAGAAATTAAAGGGATACAAATTGGGAAGGAAGAACTCAAACTATCCCTCTTTGCAGACGACATGATTCTTTATTTAGGGGACCCAAAGAACTCTACCAAGAGACTATTGGAACTCATAGAAGAGTTTGGCAAAGTAGCAGGGTATAAAATCAATGCACAAAAATCAACAGCCTTTGTATACACAGACAATGCCATGGCTGAGGAAGAAATTCTAAGATCAATCCCATTCACAATAGCTACAAAAACAATCAAATACCTTGGAATAAACTTAACCAAGGACGTTAAAGATCTCTACGATGAAAATTACAAAACCTTAAAGAAAGAAATAGAAGAGGATACCAAGAAATGGAAAAATCTTCCATGCTCATGGATTGGAAGAATCAATATCATCAAAATGTCCATTCTCCCAAAAGCAATTTATAGATTCAATGCAATACCAATCAAGATACCGAAGACCTTCTTCTCAGATCTGGAAAAATTGGTGCTGAAATTTATATGGAGGCACAAGAGACCTCGAATAGCTAAAGCAATCTTGTACAACAAAAACAAAGCCGGAGGCATCACAATACCAGATTTCAGGACATACTACAGGGCAGTTGTAATCAAAACAGCATGGTACTGGTACAGAAACAGAAGGATAGACCAATGGAACAGAATTGAAATACCAGAAATCAACCCAAACATCTACAGCCAACTTATATTTGATCAAGGATCTAAAACTAATTCCTTGAGCAAGGACAGTCTATTCAATAAATGGTGCTGGGAAAATTGGATTTCCACGTGCAGAATCATGAAGCAAGACCCCTACCTTACACCTTACACAAAAATCCACTCAACATGGATTAAAGACCTAAATCTACGACCTGACACCATCAAGTTACTAGAGAACATTGGAGAAACCCTTCAAGATATTGGCACAGGCAAAGAGTTTCTGGAAAAGACCCAGGAGGCACAGGCAGTCAAAGCCAAAATTAACTATTGGGATTGCATCAAATTGAGAAGTTTCTGTACTGCAAAAGAAACAGTCAGGAGAGTGAAGAGACAACCGACAGAATGGGAAAAAATATTTGCAAACTATGCAACAGATAAAGGGTTAATAACCAGAATCTACAAAGAGATCAAGAAACTCCACAAAAACAAAACCAACAACCCAATTAAGAGATGGGCCAAGGACCTCAATAGACATTTTTCAAAAGAGGAAATCCAAATGGCCAACAGGCACATGAAAAAATGTTCAAGGTCATTAGCAATCAGAGAAATGCAAATCAAAACCACAATGAGGTTCCACCTCACCCCGGTTAGAATGGCTCACATTCAGAAATCTACCAACAACAGATGCTGGCGAGGATGTGGGGAAAAAGGGACACTAACCCACTGTTGGTGGGAATGCAAACTGGTCAAGCCACTATGGAAATCAGTCTGGAGATTCCTCAGAAACCTGAAGATAACCCTACCGTTCGACCCAGCCATCCCACTCCTTGGAATTTACCCAAAGGAATTTAAATTGGCAAACAAAAAAGCGGTCTGAAGCCTAATGTTTATTGCAGCTCAATTCACAATAGCTAAGACCTGGAACCAACCTAAATGCCCATCAACGGTAGACTGGATAAAGAAATTATGGGATATGTACTCTTTAGAATACTATACTGCAGTAAGAAACAACGAAATCCAGTCATTTGCAACAAAATGGAGGAATCTGGAACACATCATGCTGAGTGAAATAAGCCAGTCCCAAAGGGACAAATACCATATGTTCTCCCTGATCGGTGACAACTGACTGAACACCAAAAAGGAAACTTGTTGAAGTGAAAGGGACACTATGGGAAACGGTGACTTGATCAGCATAGCCCTGACTGTTAATGAACAACTTAATACATTATCCCTCTTAGTAGTTTTTTTGTCTGTTCTACTTAATATGACTGATTTAATTCTGTAATTAATACACAGTTATTCTTAAGTGTTGAAATTTAACTGAAATGTGATCCCTGTTAAACATAAGAGTAGGAATAAGAGAGGGAAGAGATATATAATTTGGGACATGCTCAAGCTGACTTGCCCCAAATGGTAGAGTTAGAAACATACCAGGGGACTCCAATTTAATCCCATCAAGGTGGCATGTACCAATGCCATCTCACTAGTCCAAGTGATCAATTTCAGTTCGCAATTGATCATAATGAAAGGACTAAGAGTCAAAGGGAGCACATAAGCAAGTCTAGTACCTGCTAACACTAACCGATAGAATAAATAAAGGGGAGAGTGATCCAACATGGGAAGTGAGATACTCAGCAGACTCATAGAATGGTGGATGCCCTAAATAGCACTCTGGCCTCAGAATCAGCCCTAAAGGCATTCAGATCTGGCTGAAAAGTCCATGAGAGTATTTCAGGCATGGAAAGCCAAGACACTCTGGCAAAAGATCTCTGTGAGTGAGATCTCAGTGAAAAGAACAGGTCTTCAAAGAAGGAGGTACCTTTCTCTGAAGGGAGGAGAGAACCTCCACTTTGACTATGACCTTGTCTAAACAAGATAAGAGTCGGAGAACTCAAGGGGCTTCCATAGCCTTGGAAACTCATGACTGGAGCATAGGGAGATTACTGATGCCATAGACAGGAGTGTCAATTGGTAAAGTCAACAACAGGAGTCACTGTGCACTTACTCCTCATGTAGGATCTCTGTCATTAATGTGCTGTGCATTGAGATTTAATGCTATAACGAGTACTCAAATAATATATTTCACTTTGTGTTTCTATGGGGGTGCAAACTGTTGAAATCTTTACTTAATGCATACTAAACTGATCCTCTGTAAAAAAAAAAAAAAAAAAGAAAAGAATAGAAACTATCAACTCCCAACTTGACTCTCACTGGGATTAAACATGACAATAGGTCTGATCTGATTTCATCATCATTAAAAAAAATCATCTATTATTTTTCACTTTATGTTTCTGTGTGGGAGCAAACTGTTGAAATCCTTACTTAATGTATACTAAGCTGATCTTCTGTATATTAAGATAATCGAAAATGAATCTTGATGTGAATGGAAGGGGAGAGGGAGTGGGAAAGGGGAGGGTTGTGGGTGGGAGGGACGGTATGGGGGGGAAGCCATAGTAATCCATTATTCGTACTTTGGAAACGTATATTCATTAAATAAAAGTTAAAAAAAAAATGATAACATCTCATTGATAAACTCTTATAAACTCTTATAATGTAAAAATAAAGAAGCAGAACATCTATCCTGTTGCAAATGTTTTCCTCTCTATCATATTTCAAAATTTTTCCAACACATTTACTTTACATTGAATTATTTTACACCACCTGGTGACTCATTCCTCCTTGCTAAACAAAGCTCCTTCTTCATGGTTATGACTCTTTTTCATAGACATTGCTGTTCCGTCTTAAAATCAATGAAAAGTTGACATGAGCACCTCCAGGTGTGGAGTGCGAGCTGAATTTCCTCATCAAACTTCTGAACCCTCGTGAAGATTTACATCCTCACGAACACTGTCCATTCTGCTTGCCTGGTTTTCCTGAAGATTTGCATTTACTTCTTTCTTTATGTTCTGAGTCTTGACTGTATTTTGATCTTTACTTTTATTTTGAGAGATATTAGCTTTTTCAAAGTATATTGCTAATATTGTGTTTGCTTGACAAATCATAACTCTATCTATTTCACCCTGTTGGGCTCTTTTCTCTGATATAGTCCCCTGCAGACATAAAGCATGTCCTCACACATAAGGATTGTGTTACTCACCTAGTATGTAAGTACTGGGATTCCGACTGAAGGTTTGCAGTGACAAAGGAGGGTTTCACAAAAGAATCTATTTAAAAACTAAAATGTTGAGTGGCCACCCTTAGTAGTTGTCCTTAGCACCACTGCTCCGCGTGTTTCTCTCCAGAGCAGCCTCTTTTCTTCTTATTCACATCAATCACCCCTCTACTTTCTTTCAGATTTAAGACATTACAATTCAAAATTTTGTTAATTTCTTTCTTATTGTCATATCTTCTTTCAGATCATACAAAGGCTCTCATGTTTATCCCCTACAAAATCCAACATCCTTCTTTCCTAAAGAATAATAGCACTTTCCTTATGAAGAATATTGGGTCATATGTTAAATTGTGTTTGAACCTTACTATATTTTGCATATTCCAGCTCTGGTGTTAAAAAAAGTATGAATATTCATAGATGATTACAAAATAACTAATATTTTTGTCTTAACCTCACTTATTTTTATTTTTACTTTTTCTCCTTATTTTGCCATTCTTTTCAATTGATCATTCTATTAATGTCTCTATCCCAGTCATTTATATATAATTCATACTCATTACCAAAATTATTCTCAGATTCAAGGCACAGTCTACATTAAGGCTAAAAAACTGAAAAATAATCAATCCAAAAAAATTGAGTTATATAGTGAGGCAGAGTACAAAAAGTCAGGAGTGGATTTATACAAATACACAGATCCTGTCAAGCCTAAATTTGAATTGCAAAGCACAACAATTATAAATTATGTGATATCATTGGTCTGTTTCTTACTCCCAAAGTTAAATTCTTGTTAGATGATAGCAAAATAATCTTATGTTTCCAACCATAACTATAACCCCAGCAGCATTTTTGTGGCTGTTATGGTAATTTGTATGCAAAACATTCCTACAGGGTATGAAAATGGAATTTTACATGAAATCTTTATGGAAAGCTATGGAACTCAGTAAATGTGTTTAACAAATATGAGAGAAGATTTCTCATATTCAGGAAAAGTTCATACTTTGTGCCCTATTTCAGATGTCAGATATAATGCACATCCCCACAGACTACTGTGCATACTCCGCACATAAACAATGATAATTATCATGAGGCAAGTATGTATTCACTTAATAAAACATCTACAGTATGCTGTGAAGAACACCTACAAAATGAAAGTTTCAAAGGTTTCTTATGATATAGAATTGATTTTCAACATTACTTCTGAAACCAATTTAATGCTTATTTTGCAAAGCAAAGCAAAACAAAACAAAACAATAGTTCGAATTGCTTGCCTTACTATTTCTATAGTTTTACAAGAGAATAATATTTTTGTTCTAGCTCCATTCAACAAAATTACTCTGATAAAAATACACATTTATGCAAACCTTAATTTCTTTAGCAGTAAATTTTTTTCTTGATTTTATTTGGATGTTAACTCCTGGAGAAGCAATTTCTGAATGTTGCATATCAATCATCTATTTTTATACTGCTTCAACCCATATTTTTTTTCTTGATTTCTCATCTAAAGGTACATTAGCAGCAGCAATGTTCACTTAGTATGTTTAAGCAAAGACTTATTCATGACAGTCTAATTGTGTTTCTTCTTGGATTTTTTTTGTTTAAAAAAAAAAGACAGGCAATGTTCTCCAATGTATATTACATTGTAAGCATAGTTTCCTTGGCTGAACATAAAAATATTTATCTTTAACTAGAAAAGAAAGAAAAAAAGAATTTCAGTTATGGTTACTCTGACATTTCTAGCCTACATGAGCAATACAGAGGCTTGCACTGTAGATCTTCAAGAACTGTAATCCCTTTTGACACTGCAGAACTTGTCTCAAGAGGATGAGATGACTTCAATACTTCTAAAGAAAGAAATATTTCCCATGAGACCACTGTGCTAGGATGTAAAAATTGCACCTTTATTAATAGTTTATTGAGTTGTTAAAACTGTAATGCAAAAATTTATGTTTAAACAAGAGACAAAATTACTTTTTAAGGCAATAAAGTGTGGAACAACCTAAGGGAGTTTAGAGGAGGAGATCTGCCAGTTTAGATGTTTATGAGAAATACATATTTCAATCAAGAGAAATGAAAGTCACCTACATGGAGTTTGGAAATACAAACGTTACTAGAATTTTCAACTCAAATTGATTCAATAAGGGGCTCATAGTGTGCTTCTCTGTGTTAAGTCTCTGAAGATCATCTCATGGAGTGAGATTTAGAGAATTTAATCATCATTGTCAAAGATGACATTTCCATTTAAGGATTGGAATCAGAGATCCAAATGTCAGGGAAATAGGCACAGTGCTGAGATTCTCAGGAAGATATGTGAGAGACACAGGTGTTTGCTTCTGCTCTCCAAGTGGTCACATCCAATCTGCAGAAAAAATATTCAAGTTTATTCCACATAAAAATGATGTTTCAAGCTCATTTATTTCCTTTCGACATTTCTATTGCTGAGTGATTAAAGTAATACTAGCAGATAAATTTTAAAGTGATCGGGGCATTGCACTCTAGACAGTTTAAAAACAATGTCATGGCTGGCGCCGCGGCTCACTAGGCTAATCCTCCGCCTTGCGGCGCTGGCACACCGGGTTCTAGTCCTGGTCGGGGTGCCGGATTCTGTCCCGGTTGCCCCTCTTCCAGACCAGCTCTCTGCTGCGGCCAGGGAGTGCAGTGGAGGATGACCCAAGTCCTTGGGCCCTGCACCCCATGGGAGACCAGGAAAAGCACCTGGCTCCTGCCATCGGATCAGCGCGGTGCTCCATCCACAGCACGCCGGCAGCGGCAGCCATTGGAGGGTGAACCAACGGCAAAGGAAGACCTTTATCTCTGTCTCTCTCTCTCACTGTCCACTCTGCCTGTCAAAAAATAAAATAAAAGAAATAAAAGAAAAGAAAAGAAAAACAATGTCATGAAGTTAAAAGAGCATACGAGGAATGCAATGATCATATTTATTCAGCATGGTCACTTTTCACAAACTGAACATACATACCCATGTGAATAACACTCAGAAGAAGAAACAGAATATTAACCAGTAATTGTAAATCCTTGCTCCTAATCCCTTAGTGTCATTAATCCTTTAATGTTAGACACCATCCTTAATTCTAATAGACCAGAGGACACTTACGACTGCACCAGCAGATACGTCTGGAGGCTTCTATCTCAGACAGGAATGTTTACTATCATTTATCAACACCCTCAATAGCAATTTATTTCTTTTGGTGACTACTTCTGTTTTTTTAAAGATTTATTTATGTATTGGAAAGGCAGAGTTACAGAGAGAGGGAGAGAGAGACAGAAAGATCTTCCATCTGCTGGTTTACTCCCCAAATGGCCACTATGGTATGGGCTAGGCCAGGCTGAAGACAGGAGACTGAAATGCCATCCCGGTTCCCCATATAATTGGGCCATCTGCACCTGCCTTCCCCAGGTGCATTAACAGGGAGGTGGATCAGTAGCAGAGCAGTTGAAATTCAAACCTGTGCTCTGATATTAGATGCCAGCATTGCAGGTAGAAGTTTGACGTGCTGTGCCACAACTTCTGACCATCAACAGCAATTTCTATACTTTTTAAATAAATTTACTCCTATTTTAAAAATGAAAATATCTTTGTACAAGAATATCTGAAAAATATTCACAGAAGTTTTAATTATAATGTCTAAACTGGAAATGCTAATTCGGCAATTAAATATTTTTGGGATTTTGGCATAGAATCCTCATTATTTAAGCAGAAATGTTAGTAATAATATTTTTAGGCAGAAAGTATAAGTTTCCTTTAAGGCTTTTTCTTTTTAAAAAAAATGGATTAATTAATTTATTTGTTTTTTAATTAATTAATTTTTTTATTTAGTAAATATAAATTTCCAAGGTACAGTTTATGGATTACAATGGCTTTCCCCCCACATAATTTCCCTCCCACTCGCACCCCTCCCATCTCCTGCTCCCTCTCCCATTCCATTCACATCAAGATTCATTTTCAATTATCTTTATATACAGAAGATCAGTTTAGTATATATTAAGTAAAGATTTCATCAGTTTGCACCCACACAAAAACACAAAGTGTAAAATACAGTTCCAGTACTAGTTATAGCATTACTTCACATGGGACAACACATTAAGGACAGAGATCCCACATGAGAAGTAAGTACACTGTGACTCCTGTTGTTGACTTAACAAATTGACACTCTTGTTTATGGTGTAAGTAATCTCCCTAGGCTCTAGTCATGAGTTGCCAAGGCTATGGAAGCCTTTAGAGTTCACCGACTTCGATCTTATTCCAACAGGGTCATAGTCAAAGTGGAAGTTCTCTCCCCGCTTCAGAGAAAGGTACCTCCTTCTTTGATGGCCCCGTTCTTGCTACTGGGATCTCAGTCGCTGAAATCTTCCATTTAGGTCCTTTTTTTTTCCAGAGTGTCTTGGCTTTCCATGCCTAAAATACTCTCATGAGCTCTTCGGCCAGATCCGAGTGCCTTAAGGGCTGATTCTGAGGCCAGAGTGCTATTTAGGACATCTGCCATTCTGTGACTATGCTGTGTATCCCACTTCCCATGATGGATCATTTTCTCCCTTTTTGATTCTATCAGTTAGTATTAGCAGACACTAGTCTTGTTTGTGTGATCCCTTTGACTCTTAGACCTATCAGTGTGATCAATTGTGAACTGAAATTGATCACTTGGATTAGTGAGATGGCATTGGTACATGCCACCTTGATGGGATTGTACTGGTATCCCCTGCCATGATTCTAATGCCACCATTTGGGGCAAGTCCAATTGAGCATGTCCCAAATTGTACATCTCCTCCCTCTCTTATTCCCACTCATATTTAACAGGGATCACTTTTCAGTTAAATTTAAACACCTAAGAATAATTGTGTGTTAATCACAGAGTTCAACCAGTAGTACTAGAAAAAAATACTAAAAGCATATAGTATTACATTATACATCAACAGTCAGGACAAGGGCTGATCAAGTCACTGTTTCTCATAGTGTCCACTTCACTTCACCAGGTTTCCTTTTAGGTGCTCTGTTAAATATCACTGAGCAGGGAGAACATATGATATTTGTCCCTTTGGGACTGGCTTAATTCACTCAGCATGATGTTTTCCAGATCCTCCATTTTGTTGCAAATGACCAGGTTTCACTGTTTTTGATGGCTGTACAGTATTCTATAGAGTACATGTCCCATAATTTCTTTATCCAGTCTATTGTTGATGGGCATTTGGGTTGGTTCCAGGTATTAGCTATTGTGAATTGAGCTGCAATAAACATTAATGTGCAGACAGCTTTTTGTTTGCCAATTCAATTTCCTTTGGGTAAATTCCAAGGAGTGGGATGGCTGGGTTGTATGGTAGGGTTCTATTCAGGTTTCTGAGGAATCTCCAGACTGACCTGCATAGTGGTTTTACCACTTTGCATTCCCACCAACAGTGGGTTAGTGTCCCTTTTTCCCCACATCCTCTCGGGCATCTATTGTTGGTAGATTTCTGAATGTGAGCCATTCTCACCAGGGTGAGGTGAAACCTCATTGTGGTTTTGATTTGCATTTCCCTGATTGCTAGTGACCTTGAACATTTTTTCATGTGTCTGTTGGCCATTTGGATTTCCTCTTTTGAAAAATGTCTGTTGAGGTCCTTGGCCCATCTCTTTTTTTTTTTTTTTTTTTTTTTTTTTTTTTGACAGGCAGAGTGGACAGTGAGAGAGAGAGACAGAGAGAAAGGTCTTCCTTTGCCGTTGGTTCACCCTCCAATGGCCGCCGCGGCCGGCACGCTGCGGCCGGCGCACCGCGCTGATCCGATGGCAGGAGCCAGGAGCCAGGTGCTTTTCCTGGTCTCCCATGGGGTGCAGGGCCCAAGCACCTGGGCCATCCTCCACTGCACTCCCTGGCCACAGCAGAGGGCTGGCCTGGAAGAGGGGCAACCGGGACAGAATCCGGCGCCCCGACCGGGACTAGAACCCGGTGTGCCGGCGCCGCTAGGCGGAGGATTAGCCTAGTGAGCCACGGCGCCGGCCTGGCCCATCTCTTAAGTGGGTTGCTTGCTTGGATGTTGTGGAGTTTCTTGATCTTTTTGTAGATTCTGGTCATCAACCCTTTATCTGTTGCATAGTTTGCAAATATTTTGTCCCATTCTGTCGGTTGCCTCTTCACTCTCCTGACTGTTTCTTTTTCAGTACAGAAACTTCTCAATTTGATGCAATCCCAAATGTTAATTTTGGCTTTGACTGCCTGTGCTTCCAGGGTCTTTTCCAAGTACAAGTCTTTGCCGGTACCTATATCTTGCAGGGTTTCTCCAATGCTCTCTAATAATTTGATGGTGTCAAGTAGTAGATTTAAGTCTTTAATCCATGTTGAGTGAATTTTTGTGTAAGGTGAAAGGTAGGGCTCTTGCTTCATGCTTCTGCATGTGGAAATCCAGTTTTCCCAGCACCATTTATTGAATAGACTGTCCTGACTCCAGGGATTGGTTTTGTATCCTTGATCAAATATGAGTTGGCTGTAGATGTTTGGGTTGATTTCTGGTGTTTCTATTCTGGTCCATTGGTCTATCCATCTGTTTCTGTACCAGTACCATGCTGTTTTGATAACAACTGCCCTATAGTATGTCCTGAAATTCCTCCGGCTTTGTTTTTGTTGCACAAGATTGCTTTAGCTATTGAGGTCTCCTGTGTCTCCATATGAATTTCAACATCATTTTTTCCAGATCTGAGAAGAATGTCTTCGGCATTTTGATTGGTATTTAATTGAATCTGTAAATTGCTTTTGGGAGAATGGACATTTTGATGATATTGATTCTTCCAATCCATGAGCACGGTAGGTTTTTCCAATTTTTGGTATCCTCTTCTTTCTCTTTCTTTAAGGTTTGTAATTTTCATCGTAGAGATCATTAACGTCCTTGGTTAAGTGTATTCCAAGATATTTGATTGCTTTTGTAGCTATTGTGAATGGGATTGATGTTAGAAGTTCTTTTTCAGCTGTGGTATTGCCTGTGTATACGAAGGCTGTTTATTTGTGTGCATTGATTTTATATCCTGCTACTTTGCCAAACTCTTCCATGAGTTCCAATAGTCTCTTAGTAGAGTTCTTTGGATCCCCTAAATTAAGAATCATATCATCTGCAAAGAGGGATAGTTTGAGTTCTTCCTTCCCAAGTCATATCCCTTTAATTTCTTTTTCTTTTCTAATAGCTCTGGCTAGAACTTCCAGAACTATGTTGAATAGCTGTGGTGAGAGTGGGCATCCCTGTCTGGTACCAGATCTCAGTGGAAATGCTTCCAACTTTTCCCCATTCAATAGGATGTTGGCCGTGGGTTTTTCATAAATTGCTTTGATTGTATTGAGGAATGTTCCTTCCATACCCCGTTTGCTTAGAGTTTTCATCATGAAAGGGTGTTGTATTTTATCAAATGCTTTCTCTGTGTCTATTGAGATAATCATATGGTTTTTCTTCTGCAGTCTGTTAATGTGGTGTATCACGTTGATTGTTTTGCGAACATTGAACCATCCCTGCATACCAGGGATAAATCCCACTTGGTCTGGATGGATGATCTTTCTGATGTGTTGTTGCATTCTACAGGCCAGAATTTTATTGAGGATTTTTGCATCTATGTTCTTCAGGGATATTGGCCTGTAATTCTCTTTCAATGCTGCATCTTTTTCAGGCTTAGGAATTAAGGTAATGCTGGCTTCATAGAAAGAATTTGGGAGGATTCCCTCTTCTTCGATTGTTCTGAATAGTTTGAGAAGAATTGGAGTTAGTTCTTCTTTAAATGTCTGGTAGAATTCAGCAGTGAATCCATCTGGCCCTGGGCTTTTCTTTGTTGGGAGGGCCTTTATTACTGTTTCAATTTCTGTCTCAGTTATGGGTCTGTTTAGGTTTTCTATGTATTCCTGGTTCAATTTACATAAGTTGCATGTGTCCAGGATCTATCCATTTCTGACAGATTTCCTTGTTTGCTTGCATACTAGTCCTTGTAGTAATTTCTGATGATTCTTTTTGTTTCTGTAGTGTCTGTTGTTACGTTTCCTTTTTCATCTCTGATTTTATTGATTTGGATCTTTTCTCTTCTTTTTTTAGTTAGTTGGGCCAATGGGGTGTCAATTTTGTTTATTTTTTCAAAAAACCAGCTCCTCGTTTGGCTGATTTTTTGTAATGTTTTTTGGATTCAATCCTATTGATTTCTTCTCTGATTTTAATTATTTCTCTTCTCCTACTAGATTTGGGTCTGGTTTGCTGCAGATTTTCTAGATCCTTGAGATTCATTGAAAGCTCCTTTATTTGGCCCCTTTCCAATTTCTTGATGTAGACACCTATTGTTATAAACTTTCCTCTTAACATTGCTTTTGCTGTATCCCATAAGTTTTGGTATGTTGTGCTGTTATCCTCATTTCCTTACAGAAAGTTTTTTGATTTCTCTTGTGATTTCTTCTATGACCCATTATTCATGCAGGAGCATGTTGTTCAATCTCCATGTGCTTGCATATGCTTTAGGGATTCCTGAGTTGCTAATTTCCAACTTCATTCCTTTATGGTCTGAGAAGCTGCATGGTATGATTCTAATTCTTTTGAATTTGCTGAGACTTGGTTTATGGCCTAGTATGTGTTCAATCTTAGAGAAGGTTCCATGTACTGCTGAGAAGAATGTAAATGCTTTCTGTGTAGGATGAAAAGTTCTGTAGATATCTGTTAGATCCATTTGGGCTATAGTGTCGTTTAAATCTACTGTATCCTTGTTGATCTTCTGTCCTGTTGATCTGTCTATTTCTGAGAGTGGAGTATTGAAGTCCCCAGTACTATTGTATTGGAGTCTAAGTCTCCCTTTAAGTCCCTTAACAAATCTTTAAAATAAACCTGTGCCCTGTAATTAGGTGCATATACATTGATAATCGTTATATCTTCCTGTTGAATTGATCCCTTAATCATTATATAGTGCCCCTCTTTGTCTCTCCTAACAGGTTTTGTGGTAAAGTTTATGTTGTCCGATATTAAGATGGCTACGCCCGCTCTTTTTTCATTTCTGTTGGCATGGTATATCTTTTTCCAGTCTTTCACCTTCAGTCTGTATGCATCTTTGTTGGAAAGATGTGTTTCTTGTAAGCAGAAAATAGATGGGTTTTGTTCCTTAAGCCAATCAGCCAATCGGTGTCTTTTAACTGGACAGTTCAGGCCATTCACGTTCAATGTGACTATTGATAGGTAGTGACTTTACCCTGCCATTTGCCAAAGATATTTTCTAATATCTGCTTTGAATTCCCTGTGATCTTTTGCTGTGAGGTTTCCTTCCTTTACCTTCTTTCATATTGATGACCGTGTTTCTGTGTTTCTGTGTGTAACACATCTTTAAGCATCTTTTGCAGGGCCAGATGAATGGCGACAAATTCTTTCAATTTCTGTTTGCTATGAAAGGTCTTTATTTCACCTTCATTCACAAATGAGAGTTTTGCAGGATATAATATTCTGGGATGGCAGTTTTTCTCTCTTAGTACCTGGGCTATGTCTCACCATTCCCTTCTAGCCTGTAGGGTTTCTGATGAGAAGTCTGCTGTGAGTCTGATTGGAGATCCTCTGAGAGTAATCTGACATTTCCCTCTTGCATATTTTAGAATCTTTTCTTTATGTTTCACTGTGGTGAGTTTGATTACCACGTGTCGTGGTGAGGATCTCTTTTGGTTATGTTTACTAGGGGTTCTATGAGCTTCCTGTACTAGGATTTCTCGTCCTTCTCCAAACCCAGGAAGTTCTCTGCAAGTATCTCACTAAAAAGGCCTTCTAATCCTTTTTCCCTCTCCATGCCTTCAGGAACTCCTAGAACCCGAATGTTGGGTTTTTTAATAGTATCCTTTAGATTCCCAACAATATTTTTTAGATTTCTAATTTCCTCTTCTTTTCTTTGGTTTGACTGTATCCTTTCCTGTGCTCTGTTTTCTAAGTCCGATATTCTCTCTTCTTTTTCACTGACTCTGTTTTTAAGGCTCTCTAATGTGTTTGTCACTTGATCTATTGAGTTCTTCATTTCATTTTGATTTCTCTTCACTATCACACTTTCCTGTTATACTAGTTTCTGCGTTTCATTTTGATTCCTCCTTAAGATTTCATTTTCTTAAAAGAGATTTTCTATCCTGTCCAGTAAGGCATTCCATAGCTCAAACATTTGTTTTTGAGAACTTCTAATTGTTCTTATCATAAATTTTTTGAAATCCGTGTCTTGCTTTTCTTCCATCTCATCATTTTCATAATCTTGGCTTTGGGTGTCTTGTTCATTTGGGGGTGTCATAATTTCTTCCTTGTTCTTGTTTCCTCAGTTTCTGCATTTGTTGCCTGGCATTGTGGAGATATCTTTGGATTCTTCTTCCCTCGCTGTGGTGTTTTTCCTTGTTATACTATGACTGTATTAAGTGGACTGTCTGCTTTTGATGGAGCCTTAGAGGCTTGAAATAGGTGTGGCCTGACAGCTCTGGTTCCTCAGGGTTAAGGGTATGCCAAAGGTGACACTCCCAGGTTAGGCATGGTAAATCTCTCTCTCTTTCTTTCTTTCTTTTTTTGATTCAAAAGGGAGGTAATTCTGCACAGCTGAATGGAATTGGAGGTAGTTAGCAGGCGAATGATATACCCACTGGAGCCAGAGATTGGAAGCTCTTTCCCTCTCAGTGTGGGCTCAAATTCTCCTGCAGTCTCCCACTGGGTTGCCAAGGTTACCGAATTGTAACTCTGGAGAGTACTCACATGAATTCCGTGAGTTCTCTCCCCGTCTCTTTTTTCACAGTCTCAGTTCAGTAGCACCACACATTCACTAGGTCCTAATCTCCTGTTATTCCCCACCCCTCCAGAGTCAGGTTTTTCTGCTAGGCTCAGGGTGGGTACAGCCCTGAGGTTGCCCTGCTTATGACGTATGTCCAAAATGGTGCCTGCTCTTTGTCTTGCTCACCTTTGAGAGGTGAGCAGAGAGAGAGAAACTCGTGTCCATATCGGTCACTTTTTTTTCCTCTCTCTTCTAGTTAGCCTGGTGAACTTTTCCCCCACGAGGTTCAAGCCTCGTTCCCTCTAGTCTCATCTTTCTGCTTGCCCGCCGGTGTCTCGGGCTATTGAGGTTTGGCTCACCTCGCCTTCCAGCACTGGTGTGTTGATTCTGCCGCTGGTGTCCTGAACTGTGGGCTCCCACGCTCTCCACACAGGTCCACTGTGACTCACTAGTTCTGGAAGAGTTTCCTCTGCTGTTTCTTCCCCTACTCTTCCTTGAACCTGCCTTATCTCCACTTTTATTAAATTGTCTCTTCCCAGACTATCAGTGTGCTCCCTTCCTATTCCGCCATCTTGCCGCTCCTCCTATTTATTTATTTGAAAATCAGAGTTACAGAGAAAGAGGGAGAGACACAGAAGGAGGGAAATCTTTCACTTACTGGTTCACTCCTCCAAATGCCTGCAGTGGCCAGGGCTAGGCCAGCCCAAAGCCGGGAAACAAGAGCTTCTTCCTGGTCTCCCATGCGGTGGCAGGGTTCCAAGCACTTGGGCCATCTTCTACTGCTATCCCAGGTATATTAGCAAGGAGTTGGATCAGAAGAAGAGCAGTTGGGGTACAAACCAGCACCCATATGGGATGCCAGCCATTTAACAAGCTATGTTTCGGTGCTGCCCCTTAAAGCTTTCTTTTTCTTTTTCTTTCTTTCTTTGGGTTTTTTTTTTTCAGAGTGATAAGGTTTATTTACAAAGTGAGCACATGAAGGCTTCATGTATGGAGAGTGGGCCAAGAATGCTAAAAATGGAATTTCATGCCCTGCTCTGCTTGTCCTGGGTCCACGAGGTAGAGAGAGAGAGAGAAAGAGAGAGAGAACTCATTCCCCTCCACCAAGCTTGTTATGAACTTCAAAAAGGGAGAGTAGTTCCATAGTACTGTCCCCAGGTTCCAGGTAAGAGGAGGTTCATCCTGGGGTGGGTCATCTGATTGACATATGTGTTAACAGGATTCAATGAAGGTGGGAGAGGTGTAGCCTCTAGGCTCTTTCTGCCATTTCTCTGCCAATGTCTCGGGTTACTGAAGGTTTGCCTCACCTCCCCTTCCGGCGCAGATGCGTAGACTCCATGGGTGGGCTCCTGAGCTGTGGGCGTCCTTGCTCTCCCCGTAGGTCCTCCGTGTCATATCCACTAGATCCGGAAGAGTTTCCTCTGCAATTTTTTCCCCGAGCATTTCCCTGAGACTACAGTAACTCCACTTTTATTAAACTACCTTTTCCCTGACTATCAGTGCACACCCTCACTATTCTGCCATCTTGGCTCCTCCCCTCTCTTTTCCTCAACTTTTAGTCAGCTCTTGGATCTTGAAGTCTAGATAATAGGATTACTTGATTCTTTACCACTAGGTTTTTCTGCTATATCTAAGTTGTTCCAAGTAATGGGATAATTTCAGGGGCTAATTCTTCTAAGCAAAGTGTTCTGCAATTTTTTGTTACTGACCTAAGAAATAAGTATTTTATGGGAACCATCTATCATGTCCTTTGCTGTCCTTGTAAAGTTCTTATTGCTTAGAAAGGCTGAGTCTTAGAAGAGTTAAAATTGCCTTGTCTACTTAGTTGGAACTATTTGAGTGATCACTTTATAACTCTGATTAAATGTGATCTAGAGCCCTGACTGAATGGATGATTATTGCTTTCACAATGCTCTGGGATCTTATTTTGGCCAAATATTTTAAACCTCTGACATCTTTGGCAGTTCTAAATGAAGTTCTAAGATCTCAAAGGATGTAATTCTTATAATGGAGAGGCAATAGCTAATTAAGCTAATTTGGGACACATTATCAGATTGTGAGAGACACTACACTTTTAGTTGTGCTTATGTAGAGATGTTATCGATATGATATGAATATTCTAGAGATTATATACCTATATAGATATTCTCTTCCTGTTTGGATTTTACCAATCATCATTGCAATCTTAATGAGAATAAAAAGAATCTAGGGCTTTTTCAAAAATCTTTAATACTGTCCACCCACCAACACCAACAATGATACCTGTGTACCTGGGAAAACCGCTGCTTTTGGAATGATGTTCTAGAACTGACCTTTTCCTCCATGGTTTTACTAGGTATTACAAGGTCAAAGTATGGACCATGAGTGAAAGGTCCTGAGGCTAGCACTGTGGCACAATAGGTTAAGACCCTGGGCTGTAGCTCCAGCATCCCATTTGGGTGCTGGTTCAAGTCCCAGCTGCTCCATTTCCAATCCAGCTCTCTGCTAGTGTGCTTGAGAAAACAACAGAGGATGGCCTAGGCGCTTAGGCCCCTGTATCCATGTGGGAGGCTTGGAGGAGACTTCTGGCTCCTGGCTTCGTATCAGCTCAGCTCCAGACCTTGTAGCCATTTGGGGAGTAAACCAATGGATGGAAAGCATCTCTCTCTCTCTCTCTTTCTCTCTCTCTCTCTCTTTCTCTCTCTCTCTCTCTCTGTAACTCTTCTTTTCAAATAAATAAAATAAGTCTTTAAAAATGATGAGAGCTCCTGCTGAATGGGAGAAGGCCCCCAGGAAAAAGACAGAGACAGTCAATATTGGGTTACATGGTAAAGACCAGTGAATTCTATAAACCCAGAAGAACTGCTGGCTCTTCCCCAAGTGGGAGATCAAACAAGACACCTGTTCTCTCCCCTTCTGTCTTGGTAAATGAGCAAGAACGCCAGATTCATTGCCCCCATTTCTCCTCTATTCTCTTCCAGATAGGAAACTAACCCTTTGTCCCATAGGACTCTTCACTAGGATGTATTCTCAAAAACTGGTCCCTGTTTGATCCCTAGACCTTAAAAAGTGGGTAACTAATCATTTTCTGTAACACTGCCTGGCCATGGTATATATCAGAGGACCAAGAATCATGGCCAGAAAATGGGAGCTTAAATTACAACTCTGTTTTACAATTAGATCTATGCTTCCATAGATGTAATAGATGGACAGAAGTCCCTTATGTACAGGTTTTTATTGCAATATGAGAAAAAAATCACAAACGTGGTAAGAGTTGCAACTGGCCCCTCCTCCTTGCAACTGTTACTTAACCAACCACTGAGGGCCCACTATAAGGCAGAACCCAAAGACCCAGCATCCCGGGAAAATGCTCGCATAAGAACTAGGCTCCCCAGGCTATGAAAGACCCCAGGAGTCTGACAAAAACAAGACCTCCCCTTCCAGATACAGGCCCGCTTCCTCTCTCCATGGTCCTGACCCATGGCCCTGGGCACAGATGCCATTGGAATATACTCTCTGTAGGAGGCAATAGGATCAACAGGGCCCATCAAAATGCAAGCCCCCTTTTCAATTCAGAACTTTGACCAAATTAAAGGGGATATGGAAAATTTTAATTGATGACTCCCAAAAATTTATAAAGACAGGCAGTATAAGGTGGCCACCATATTTGACCTTACCCATAAGGACATAATTCTCTTCGTGGGTTCTGTCTTAACTCATACAGAAAGGAAAACAGTGATAGAGCATACCTATGACTGTGCAAGAATTTTGCATAGGCCAAATTAAGGGTACCCAATTCCAAATTAAGCCCTGCAAAGGGATGACTCTAATTAGGACTATATTCCTGCCACACAAAGTCACAGGGATCATAAGGTGGTTTGTATAATGGCAGGATTGTGGGTTAACAAGATATGACCAATAAGCATTAACAAACTAACAGTCACCAAAGAGGAATCCTAGGGAAAGCCAATTGCCTTTGTAGAAAGGCTTACAGAGGACCTTCTAAAATATACTGGTGTGAATCCTCACTCTCCTATGGGAGATATAGCAGTAAAGGAAAGATTTCTAGCTCAGGACACCCCTGATAATAAAAGAAAGCTTCAAAAATTACAGGTGGGACTTAGTATCCCCTTGACTGGCATCCTAAAGACTGCCTCCATAGTCTACTGTAATCAAAACCAGGAGGAAGAGGAAAGAGCTAGGCAGAAGGAGCAGTGCAGATAGGCAGAAGGTTCAACTCACAGTCACCCTACACAATGACCTGTCATCAAGAAAACCAAGTAAGACCAGTCTGCACTCAGTCATCATTGTTGAAATCCAGGGTACTGGGTAAATGGCTTTCCTGACAAAAATCAGCCTCCACAAAAGCCTTGCCCAATCTGCTGAAAATCATGCCACTGGAAACAGAAGTTGAGGGACTCCTGTGTCAGAATTAAAGTCCCTGTTGGTTCTAAACTGAGGAAGCCCTTAGCTCTAACTGCCCCCTGAGCCTATCATCAACACTGAGAGATCAGAACCTAGGGAAACCCTTGATGTTGCAGGTAGGACCATAAGCTTTCTCTTAGATATGAGAGCTGCATATTCAGTTCTAACCTCCTATTCAGATCGGCTCTCCCTTTAGTCTAGCCCAAAAAGGAAAGTCAATAGGATGCTTTCTGTTAGGAGATCCACACAAAGCCTTCCCATACTTCATTTGGGCCCAGACCATATTTTCCCACCAGTTCTTAGTAATGACCAAACGTCCCATGTCCCTGCTGGGAAGGGGCATCCTAAGCAAGTGAGAATTTCAAGTGACATTAGGACAGTCAGATTCCCATCATCACCGTGATGATACCAGTATCATCCTGGACCTTCCAGTGCCCATGTGAATAGTTGGTTCTACAGGTCAACCCTCAGATCTGGGCCTCAGACATACCTGGCCAGATCTTAAAAGTCTGCCTAGTTGGCCAGCGCCATGGCTCACTAGGCTAATCCTCTGCCTGCGGCGCTGGCACACGGGGTTCTAGTCCTGGTCAGGGCGCCAGATTCTGTCCTGGTTGCCCCTCTTCAAGGCCAGCTCTCTGCTGTGGCAGGAGTGCAGTGGAGGATGGCCCAAGTGCTTGGGCCCTGCACCCACATGGGAGACCAGGAGAAGCACCTGGCTCTTGGCTTCGGATCAGCATGATGTGCCAGCCACAGCGCGCCGGCCGCAGCGGCCATTGGAGGGAGAACCAACGGCAAAAAGGAAGACCTTTCTCTCTGTCTCTCTGTCTCTCTCTCGATCCACTCTGCCTGTCAAAAAAGAGTCTGCCTAGTTATTAGTAATCTCAAAGATCCCAATAATATCTGAAATTTAAAACAATATCCTAATGCCAATTCTAAGAGATAACAATCTTCATTATTTTACTGAAGTTATTGATCTAGCCTAAGTCATATCTACTATATCCATTGCCAAAGCCTCATCCACCATGCCAATTCCCTAAACACCACTTCTCAGGTCTCTAAGACAGCCAGTCCTCTGCTCCCCATCCTGGTGGGAATTAGCACCCTGGCCAGGGTAGCAGGGGTCACCTCAGAAACTACTGTGATGGTTTCAACAAACAAAATCTTTGCTAACATCTAAAACAAATTTGCTGGACTTCTTACCAGATTTCTGCCTCCTCCTCCACCTTCCAAAATCACATGAAATCTGGTTGTGATCATCCTACAAAACAGTCAGGGCTAAGGCCAGTGCTGTGGTTCAGTGGGTTAAGTGGCTGCTTGCAACACTAGCATCCCATATCAGAGTACTGGTTTAAGTCTCAGCTTTTCCACTTCCAATCTAATTTTCTGCTAACGTACCTTGGAATGCAGCCAAAGATGACCCAAGCTCTTGGTCCCCTACCAATCTTGTGAGAATCCTAAATGGAGTTCCTGGATCTTGGCTTCAACTTAGATCAGAGCTAGTGGTTGTGACCATGTGGGTTGAAGATCATCTCCCTCTCTCCATCCCTCCCTTCCTCTCTCTCTCTCTCTCTCTCTCTTTCTCTTGTATCTGTCACTCTGCCTTTCAAATAAATAAGACATTTTTAAAGGCAAGACTTAGGGAAAAAAACAGAGAAGACTTAGACATGACAACCACTGCCCAAGGAAGCATCTTTATCATGCTCCAAGAAGAAAGCTATTTGGCGATCAAACAGGCAAGTACAACACCATGCCAACATTTCTTAGACAAGGTCAGACAACTCCTGGCCCAGGCTAACACAGTTGGAACTCTTGGCCCAATGTCTGGACATAGAGATCCTGGTTATTATCCTTCCTCATCCCTCTAACTTCTATACACTTACTGCATTTCTTTGAACCATGCATTTTTTATGCCCTTGCCCACTTTGTTTCTAACAGAGCTTGAGCCATGCAGCTTCAGGTGGTTATGAGACAGACCTTCCAGCCCATCCTGTTGGACTATATGACCAGCACTGTAGATCAGGGGTAGGAAACCTTTTTTTCTGCCAATGGCCATTTGGATATTTTTAACACCATTTGTGGGCCACGAAAATTATAAACTGAAAATTATCCTGCTATAGATTTATTGAAAGTCAGGTTCCTCCTGTGGTTGCCTTGGCAGGGCAAGACCAAATGATTTTGTGTATCTTATACAGTTCACAGGCCAGACATTCCCCACCCCTGATAGATCATGCAAAACAATCTTTTCTCAATCTGTGTTCAAACATCGCAGGATAAACAGCAAGAGAAGAACATGCATAACCAATTCTATATCTCGGTGCCAACAGGAAGAAGCTACAGAAGACAGACGTTCATGTATGCCATCCCTATAAGATTTATGAGTTGCTTCTCTTGAGGGGGGAATGTCAAGCAGAAAGACAGATATGAGTTCACATAACTTAGGGGAATCAGTCAGACGACTATGGTCTTTCCAATGTGGTTTCCTGGACCTGGGAAAGTAATTTCAGGGTGAGTGGAAACATAATAGGCATACTGTGAGATTAATCTGAACCAAAATATGTGTACCATAATACATTAGTGTTATACGTGTTTTGAGTATCCAGGAATTAGAGTCAGTTCAGTAATAGCTAGGAGTCCCTATAAAGTCCAATTATTCCCAATAACCAACTCACAAGTACATTATAAGGGTCACTGTTCATTTGGGGGAAAGACAAGAATTATCTTTACTGAATAAAATTGTTTGACAGAACAGTAGTTTTCTTCCTCATGGAAACCTGCCTCCTCCTTTATTCTGTGTCCTGGCTGAAAGCTGTGAATTGGTTGAAGACCCACGACCTTCTCCTCTGATAATTCAATTCCTTAAAGTCACCAGGCCTACATCTTTTTAACTTGCACAAATTAAGTAAGACCTTAGTGGGTTGGGCATCTATTTCAGTCCTAAGAACATCATGAAGTCTCTGCAGATTAAGCCTCTCTGATTGTCACCCTGACTCAGCTGCCCATTGAAACAACCACACTTATCTTATCTTGAGTTTAAATGTTGCCATTTCACCTCTGCACTCCAGAATCCCACCATCCTAGGAAACTCATGTAAGGAGCTCTTTTTAATGCTATTACATAGCAAGCAAGTTTGAAAAATCTCAACTGCATTCATTTGGGTCAAAGGCAAGCCACTACCAAACACTTGAGCTGACTCACTGAGTCCAAAATTTCTAACCATATTGGTAAATTCAACCAAATGTTCAACCTAATGTTACATTCTTACCTTGCTCCAAAACCCTTACAATCCATTCCCATACATGGTCCTCAAGTTTTTAATACAATTTAACAATTTTTTTAAATTTTTAAATGTATGGCACCCTCTTACTGTCAAACTGTAGCCACAGAAGTGTCTTAAGTAACTTCCAATACTTGCATCTGGTTATTGTACTCCAAGCAATGAGATAAGGTGGGATTGGGTCTTGACGGAGTTCAACATTCCCTTGCATAGAAACTACATCAAAGACATCACAACAGTTTCTTCAGTCTTCAATATAAAGGAAAATTCTGTTTCTATTGGCAAAGAGGCTTTGCAAAAACTGAGATGGTAGTGAAATCTAAATATATGTGCCCTCACAATCTTCGAGATACCTTTCGCTCCCAGCCAGTGATCTAATTTAAATTAAGTGATTCTAGGAGATTGCGAATTTGCATTGAAATTCAGTCATCCAAAGAATTCGATTAGGTTGGTATTCAGAAACTTCAATCCTACAGCTACAGGGGACAGGCTTTTCTTTTTATCTGTTTTATCTTTAAAAAAGACATAATAGTTATTCCTATAGAGGCAAATTCATTAAAATGATTGAATTTTCTATCAGAAACCATGAAGGCCAGAAGAAAGTGTCCAAATATCCTCTAGGAATGAAAGAGAAATCAAGGTATTCTCAGATGAAGGACAACTAAGATAATTTGTTGCCAACACATAAAGAACAGTAAAGAAGTTTCTAGCTATTTCTTGAATCAGAAAAAAAAAAAAAAAAAAAAAAAAAAAAAAAAAAAAAAAAAAAAGGGGGATCGTGGGGCCGGCACCGCGGCTCACTAGGCTAATCCTCCGCCTTGCAGCGCCGGCACACCGGGTTCTAGTCCTGGTCGGGGCGCCGGATTCTGTCCCGGTTGCCCCTCTTCCAGGCCAGCTCTCTACTGTGACCAGGGAGTGCAGTGGAGGATGGCCCATTTACTTGGGCCCTGTACCCCTCAGGAGATCAGGATAAGTACCTGGCTCCTGCCATCAGATCAGCGCGGTGTCCCGGCCACAGCGGCCATTGGAGGGTGAACCAACGGCAAAGGAAGACCTTTCTCTCTCTCTCACTGTCCACTCTACCTGTCAAAAAATAATAATAAAATAAAAATTTAAAAATTTAAAAAAATCTTAAAAAGGGGGGGATCTTGGAACATTATGAAGGAAGAAAGACATAGTAAGCAAAAATGTAGATTAATAAAATAGACTTTTCTTCCCTTCTTGAATTTATAAATTATGTCAGACAAATGGAATAAGTTATAAGACTGTCTGAAATAGTTTTAAAAGTATGATTTAAAAAACTATTCAGACAACTGCATTCTAAATGGAGGAGGGCAATGAGACATGGTTTTCTATATTTCACTCAAACTGAGAAAACTGTGTTCTCATTCCTTTGTTGTCAATCTGGTGGAGAGGAAACTTCTGCTGTAGTACCAAGATGCTGGTTTTTCTGACTTTCCAGATTCTGGAATCAGTGAAATCACTTACTGTTATGTCTGAATGATCCTGCTGGAAGTCAGGATACCCATGAACTGTCCTGCCTTCTCTTCATTTTGGTGACACGGCAAGCCAGCTCCCCCACACGTGTTGCTCATTGCTAATCTGTATTTCAAGTCTCCTCACAGGAAGAAGCAGAGGTGTTATCTTTAGATTGATTCTATCTTCCTTTCTTGCTTCGTGTTTAAGGTGGACTTTCAAGGCTTTTAGCAACTTGTCTGCCCTCAAATTAGTCCATAGATGTAACCACTTGGCTAAATTCTGTAGGTACCTGGAGTAGTCCAGCTCCTCTGGGGAAGAGACACTTGTTGTGATCAATAATCCAAGAAATATACAGAGGGTCTGTCTGCAGCCTTACCCAGTGCCATTCAAAGCTGGTACCCAACAGTCAGACATTTGAAGATAATTCTCCTAAATGTGTCAAATAAAATGCTAAAGAAAGGATGTCCTGAGCCTTTGCTTATTGTGTATGAAAGAAATTAATAATCTAGGAAGTAGAAATACACCATAATATCACTAACATACATTAACAAACAATTGCAAAGGCTGAATATGTACATGGGCAATGAGGCCAAAAAGCAGACACAAATGACAAAGATGGATGGAGGTACCACTGACCCCTGATTAGAATCATACATATGAAGAATCTCCAGAAAGTTCATGGGAAAAGCATATTATGAAAAAAACTATTCATGGACTTCAAATTCTTTTTCACCAAAATAAACTTATCCTTTAATTCCATTTTTGCATGAATTCTTTAAGTGCCCTCAGAATGAAGAGGGTATATGGTAGGGTAGAGAGAGGCTGGTCAATGGGTACAAAAATCCAAGTAGAGCGGTACAGTAAGTTCTAATGTTCTATGCACAGTTGGGCAACTGTAACTAACAATAATGTGTTGTATGCTTTAAAATATTTAAAAGAAAGGTTTTTAAATTTTTTCACCACAAAGAAATGACAAGTATATGAGGTGATGGATATGCCAATTATCTTTATTTATTCATTACACAATGTATATATGTATGCAAAAACATTACATTGTACCCCATAAATATGTACAATTATTTTGCATTAATTATTAAAATTTTAAATATGAATAATTTTTTAGTTTATGGTAAACATAAAAATATTTCCTTTACCTTAGAGTATCCCCTCTGCCACAACAAACTTTCACATTTCTGCAGAAACAGGGGGCCGACAGCGGTGTCATGTGACACTACTCAGTGTGAGACACCTCAGAAGAGGAACAGTGGGTGTGCTGGGTAGCAAGTCAATGGAGTGAGTAGTGGGACAGCAGACACTTGCTTCAGTGACAGCACAGTAACACACCATCACCCAGCTCCAAAATCAACATACTGCTGATGAGACAATGAGTCTGGTTGGAGAATCAAAATGGGAGCTTATTCAGAAGTCAAAAAGAAGACTTACGTGCAGACACAACCAGTCAGTTGCCTGAGTAATCTTGTGTTCCGTTGTAGATTATGTACCTTTTTAGAGAGTGAATACATATATTGAGTCAGGTTTAAACAAAACAGATTGATACAGAAGGAAAAGATTATATGTGCGAAGTTGAATATCTTTTACAAATGGTTTTTGTTTATAGCCTTTGCCTGCGTTTCTGCTGAACTATGATCTTTATTGGTTTTGATTTGTTGAACTTTTCTTTTAGTGGAACATTATGCGTTTGGGTATACTCTAAATTTAAGGAACCAGGACTGTGGCATATTGGGAAAAAAAACACCGCCTACAGTGCTGGCATCCCATATGGGTGCTGGTTCAAGTCCTGATCCAGCTCTCTGATATAGCCTGGGAAAGCAGTAGAAGATGGCCCAAGCCCTTGGACCCCTGCACCCGCATGGGAGACCTGGAAGAAGCTCCAGGCTCCTGGATTCAGATCATCACAGCTCTGGCCATTGCAGCCATTTGGGGAGCAAACCAGTGGATGGACGACCTCTCTCTCTGCCACTGCCTCTTTGTAACTCTGCCTTTCAAATAAAGATATCTTTTTAAAAATTTTTTAAAAGAAAAAAAACAGATTTACATTGTGCTTATATGTGACATTAGAAATTGAAGAGGCCTCCTGATGGTCAACAAACCTGGTTATTAAGTAAAGGCATCCACTACATTCCCATGCTCCAAAAGGGTGGGACTGTAATGATTCAAATAAGGGGATCATGAATTATGACTATAACTGCCCTAAGATGTAAAGTTTACTGCTTCCAGCCTGTTTACTCCTTCTGGACATGTCTTGGGTCACAATCAGAGTTTGCTGAAAAGTCAGGCTGAATTTGCTGAATCTGTGTAACTGAGGACATGGCATCTTCACAGCATGGATACTGTCACCTGCTGACTTAAGGCTCTGGAGTCACCGTTCACAACAAGTAGCCAGACGAAGAGAGTCCAGAAACCATAGTAGAAATAGGCAAAGGAAAAGATTTTTTTCCAGTTCACTGAGTAGCAATAAATTGTAGCAAAGCATGAAAAGCATTCTAGGAACAAGCAATTATTTATTCAGTGCTTAGGATGCACCACTCTCTGTTGCTTCAAATACCAAAGTTTCATTGCTTGTCTATAAAATATATATATATACATTTATATATATATAGAAAGGGGAATGATGAAAATACAGACAGGTAGCACTACAAGTACATTGATTTTGGAATTTAAATGCTGGTAAGCCTTCCAAACATTGGGGCAAGGAGCTAGTTTAGTATGCTGAAGAAGCAGGATCTTTGTGTAGAGATAAACTATCCGTCAAAACCTGCACCACTGCCCTGGGGTATTCTCATGGGTCACTTCTCTGCTCCTGATGTGCCTCAACTCTAATATAAGAAAAGTTATTTTTTTACACTTCACATAAAATTTATATTAAAGATAAATATTATATCACATATATATGCATATGTATACACACACACAGGCACAGTGTCTAATCCAAGAAGAGACAACGATTCAACAAAGAAATCAAAACAGAGTCCACATGACATCAGACCACCCTGAAGGTCTCTGAGGATGTTGCCCCATTGCTAACTGCGTTTTCACATTGTTGATGAGACTGCCACTGATTCATTAGTCACTTCCAAAACTTGGTCACCAAGGACTATTTGTTGTTCAAGCAGAGGTTCCCTGTACACTGGTGGCAATATAATGCTATGGTTGCTACTGTAGAAAGTGGCAGGGAGGCAGGCTCCCTGCCCAGGAAATTCAGGTGAGCTCCTCAGACAAACCAGGAAGAAATATTCCTTTGTCTCTACACCACGCTTCTCTCCCACTGAACAGAGGAAATAGGAGATGTTGCATCAGATGCCTTTGGTATCAGACTCTGTGAAGAAGAGGGGTAGTGAGCCTGACCTACTACTAGAGGCAATGAAACCCTAAGCTAGAATTGTCTCTTGAACTGTCTACCATCAGACTGTCCATTGTCACAGGTGGGTGTGAATGTGTGAGTTGTATGTGTGTGCACATGAGCCCTCATCCATGCATTCTGTGCAGGGTGAAGCTGGGAGCTGACATAAGTGGAACGCAAGAGTGCAGAAGGAAGCACACACAAGCCACCTGAACATCTTGATGCCCCTCGAACTTTGGTTTTCTCAAGGACTCCTAAACAAGAGCTGTTACCAAAATAAGTGTGCAATTGTTATGATGCAATTTTCCACATGGCCTAAACACAGACAGAGGGTGCATACAATCAGTTTTTAAATCTGGTGTTCAGTTAGATCTAAGTGATACTTCCAAATGGAGTTTGACAATCATGTCTAGTAAGTTCCTATTCTGAAGGAACATAACATTAAAAATTTCCTGCTTTGGTCACTTTATCCTTCATCCTAGCCATAACTACCATGAAAGGGACTATTACTACAGAAACAGGTCAATGAAAAGCTGTAGGAAGGACATATCCATCCAATAATATTCATGAACATCAAGAAATCAGATACCAGTATTATAAATGACTATACAGGGATTTCATTTTATTATCTACCTGTTATTTAAGTCCTTCTTGACTCTTTCTTGGGAATTATAGCATTCAGACTCTCCTTGAACCTAAACAATCCAGGCCATTGGCAGCCTCTGTCCCAAATGAAAACTAAGTGAAGTTTGTCCCAAAAACAAGTAGGTCAAAGTGTCAGAAATATATTTTAAAATTCACTAAGTAGAGAGTGGATGAAGGAAAAAAGAACTGTATTAATCACGTTTACAGCTACTAAAGTGACAGTGTGAATAGGTAACATTGCTTAGACTAAATTAGCAAGGACTATCTATCAATGTTAATTTAAAACACTATGTGTAGGAGGAAGGTAGCAAAGATTATTATTTAATACTATTTCAAACTACTATTCATCCAGCTAAAAATAAATAAACAAACAAACAAACAGCCCTCAGTCCCTCAGAGAAGTGTTCCAATTATAAAACAAAACATTGGTGTGCTTGCTGTTAGATAAGGACCAAATGGAATAATCTTACACTCAAAGGACCTGCCACCAAGGCATAGGAAGTATCAATATGCCATAAAGCTGAATATAGTAAAAGACATGAAATTTGTTCCCTTAATAAAAATTCTTCAAAGGTTAAGAAACAGAAGTAGCATTTACTTAACAAGCTTTGTGAATTAAACCACAATGCTCATGAGAGATAATTATCATACTAAGCACGGTAAACCTTAAGTTAGTAATCATTTAACTATAACATGATTGCGTTCACCAGTCTTCCCTAACCACACAGAACAGGAGTTCCAGTAAGAGAAGGAAGGAGGCATTTTAGCACCTAGGGACGTACAGGTGTGGGAGGGTGGAGCAGGTACGGCAAAGGCTGTTATGAAGAGTTTCAGTGCTCGACAACGGAGGAAGAAAGGAAGGGAGTAAAGAGGGAGGAACGAGGGCAGATGGAGGCAGGGAGAAATGTCAGGAGTGCAGACAGGAACGGGGCTGTCACTCCTTTCACCTGTCAAGAGTTTCCCCTGGAAAGTACAGGGCAGATCCCAGCTCTCCACTAAACTCTCTCTCCCATGAGCCCAGCACGGGGCCAGCTTTCCCTGCTCCAAATCAGCTCTGTGAGCCCTGGCTAATGTGTCTGACTAACCCAGCTTTCGGGGAGAGCTGACACTGAGGACTTTCATAGAAAGAGCCTAAGGAAACTGAGCATGGGAAAATATGATTACCTGCCAGTATAACTAAGAGACAGATGGTGAAGGAATGAGCGTGAAATAATTACTGCCCCCAATCCAAAGTCGCATGGTCAACTGTCTTGAGTTACCAAGTCACACAATGCACTAACATGAAATGCTATTGGCCATGAGTAGCCTCAAGTCTCTTTTAGGGAACAACTCTTCAGAGTTGGCCCATCAGTCTCTGAAGTCACGCTCTGCAAAACCGAATGAATGAATGTTGATCCATTGCCTGAGCAGTGGGAAAGCAGTTTTGATTCTCAGTTGGAAACATACAAAGTGGGTAAAATTGGGACAACTGTTTGAATTACATAATTACAGAATTAGTTTTTTCCTCTCTTGTAGCATTCTGTGGGGTTTCCCTATAAATCCTTGATATAAACCTAAAATTTCTCGCTGACCAATTAATCCCCCATAACGCAAAGACACCCAATATGCAAACTATTGTGCCTGCTGGATTCCCTATGAGAATGAATTTCTCATATTTTCTCATACAGGATGGAGATCTGAGAACACCTGCTTGAAATACTCATCTCAATGAAAGTTTGGACATGAAGGGAATGGGAATTTGCTGAGCCTGTGTCTACTGTGAACCTGAAAAAACATAGAGGGCAAAGAGGCTTCAAACTGCTGGGAATTCAAACGGACAGAAATAAATGCCAAAAAGAAGGTCATATGCTTCACAGCTTATTTAAAAGGTTGGTTGATTTTGTTCCAGGATGTTACTGGGGCAAATCCCAGAGCACATAACTGGTAGGGTTGGAAGATGAGTGGGCAACTAGTGGGAGAGGTGATTTGATGAGGGAAGCAATAGAAACTGTTCAAAGAGGAGGCCACAGGAACTATGCCTGCAGTGGATTCTGAGGACTGGGTGCTACTGAAAGCGAGGGTGGAACCCTCTGAGCTCTGCCCCGACCCAACACATCACAAAACGACCAAGTCAGTTCACAATTAGGCTCCAGAAAAACTGTCTTCATACCAATTCAGAGGATTCAGAAACCCTTCTGCCTAAGCAATGCCAACCCCGGGCTTAGAAATATTTTCTTTCACTTCTACACAAAAATGACAAAACAAAGATATATCTTTGTGTTATAAATGTTCATCTTCTTGAGAGACAACGTGAAGCAGAAATAGGACTTTTTAAATTTTTTTTTAATTTTTTATTACCTTGCAATACTTGAACATTTCAGGGGGTGCCAAGCAAACTCTCAATACACATGGGGCAGCAGAAACATCAACCAGGCAATCAGGCCTTCCCAGGACTTTATCTTCTTGTGGGAGCCCAGCAGCTCCTCCCTTCAAGTTCCTTATGCACCCTATAATACATCATTGTGAGACAGAGCCGCCCACTGTGCTGTGGAGCACTGAACCCCTTGTTCCTCCATGACTCGTGTGGGTCCCCATGATCCAACCTCCCGCCACTTCTTCCCGCCCACCCACCCCAAAATCACGTTCCTAAAGAACTAACACTTGTAAATGAATGTGCTCCTGTTGAATTTCATCACAACACAAAACGTTCAACATGAAATCCTAGCCCATTGACACTTCTTACTTTTGAAAACTGAGCATTTCACTATGGTAGAAAAAAACAAACATAGATGATGATGAGAAGGAAGAAAATTTCAAATTGGTCAGGATTTCATCCACAATAACATAAAATAAAACCTGTAGGTCAAAGCAATATTGTTGAGAAACTGCATCCCGGGCATACGATTTATGTTTTGTTTGTTTTTTTTACTAGACATATTTAAAAATATGATTTATAATCTAATATTAGAAATCTAAGTTCTATTAGATATTTCCCATAGGAGTTTCCTACACAGAGGCACGGCTGTGCTACACATTGATGACCAAGTAAAAGAAGAGGAAGTGCACAGGAGCTTGCTTGCAGGACCTTTGTCAGCTTCTAACGCCAGCTTCCGTGACACCTCTCTGCAGGTCCAGTCCTTCTCGACTTGGCACAAGGCAGGGATGAGAAATCAGACAGTTTTAACAACCTTCATCCTGCGGGGACTGACAGACAACCCAAAACTCCAAGTTCTGCTTTTTGTGTTTTTGTTTCTCGCCTACTTGTTCAGTGTGGCTGGAAACCTCACCATCATCACCTTCACACTTCTGGATTCTCACCTTAAAACCCCCATGTATTTTTTTCTCCGAAATTTCTCTTTCTTAGAAGTCTTGTTCACCACAGTCTGCATTCCCAGATTCCTGTACACAATGACAACTGGAGATAATACCGTGACCTACAACGCTTGTGCCACCCAATTATTTTTTGTGGTCCTCCTAGGGGCCACAGAGTTTTTCCTGCTGGCCGCCATGTCCTATGACCGCTACGTGGCCATCTGCAAGCCCCTGCACTACACGACCATCATGAACACCAGGGGCTACCTCATCCTTGTCCTCTGCTCTTGGCTCGCTGGCCTCTTAATTGTCCTCCCACCTCTCAGCATGGGCCTCCAGCTGGAATTCTGTGCCTCGAATGTGATCGATCATTTTGGCTGTGACGCATCTCCCATTCTACAGATAACTTGCTCTGACACGGTGTTAATTGAGAAAGTCGTCTTGAGTTTGGCCATACTGACCCTCATGATTACCCTAGGGTGTGTAGTGCTTTCCTATGCATGCATCCTCAAGACCATTCTAGAGTTCCCTTCTGCTCAGCAAAGGAAGAAGGCCTTTTCCACCTGCTCCTCCCACATGATTGTGGTCTCCATCTCCTATGGCAGCTGCATCTTCATCTACATCAAACCTTCAGCAAAGGAAGGAGTGGCCATGAATAAGGTGGTGTCAGTCCTCACAACCTCAGTTGCCCCTTTGCTTAACCCATTCATTTATGCGCTTCGAAACAAACAAGTGAAGGAAGCCTTTCAGATCACTGTGAAAAGGATCGCCTTTCTCACCAACAGGTGAGAACACTTCCTGCTTGTTGACACTAACTCTAATTTACATCACCATAGCCCTTGAGCAACATTAATGAATTTGACAAATATGTGGCTACTATTCAAAAGAATCACCAATCTAATCTTTCCACAAGAACATTTCTCTCTGAAAATCCAAACACCAAAACCAACCAATGTCTTTTGCTACCTTTTAAGTTTATTCAGAATGGCTTCCTCAATTATTGCGTGCTCCACAGATTAGATTCTCCAATGCTCAGTGTCATAAAAAAATACGAATAAAGGAAAAAGTTGTATTCCTAGAGAGCCATATCATGGTGCGGAATCTAAAGACCTAAAAATGATTTCTTCCTTGTCATGGAAATATTACAATATCTGGTCCTTAATTATTCAAAGAATTAATTCTTACTGAAGCTTAATACAGGTTAATAAAACAAGAATGTGCACTCAAGAGCTCTCTTTCTCATTGTAAACTTCCATTTTCAGAAATAAATAGAAGACGCAAATGGACAGCTCTAAAATAACTGAAGATAATGATATTCTTCCTATTAAGCTGACATCCACACACAAATGTGATGCATCTTTAAATATGCTGTGGCGGGGCCAGTGTTGTAGCATAGGGAGTAAAGCCACTGCCTGCAGTGTCAGCATCCCATATGGGCGTTGGTTCAAGTCCAGGCTGCTCCACTTCCAATCCAGCTCTCTGCTATGGCCTGGGAAAGCAGTAGAAGATGGCCTCAAGTCCTTGGGCCTCTGCACCCACATGGGAGACCTGGAAGAAACTCTTGGTTCCTGCCTTTGGATCAGCACAGCTCTGGCCGTTGCAGCAAGTTTGGGAGTGAACCAGCAGATGAAAGACTTCTCTCTCTATGCCTCTCCTTTTCTCTGTGTAACTCTGACTTTGAAATAAATAAATAAATCTTTAAAAAAAAATATGATGTGGCTACAAGACAGAAAGAACATGACTTGAACACTCAACACCTTCTAACTTAGGCTCAAGAACAAGCCCTAAATTTAGAAGAAGGCTAACTAAATTTTGGTTGGGTAAATCCTCCAGCTATCCAGACCAACACTGTCCCCGAATTTTAGAAGAATGTTAGAGATTAGGAAGATTGATCAACATGTCAAAGAACTCGTCATTCGGGAAGGACACCCCACATTACATTTGGTTGTCTAACACAGGTGTACTTTCAAAAACAAGATGCAGACACAGTGTGAAAAAATGGGCAGCTCTAGAAAAGGGGGAGAGAGAAGTAACGCAGACAGAGTCATAATTGAGATTCTTTCTGTAAATGGTGACAAGCCTTTGCAGTGTTTTCATGATCTGTAACTGTGAAAATAAAGGGTTTTTGTTTTTTTGTTTGTTTGTTTACAGGCAGAGTGGACAGTGAGAGAGAGAGAGAGACAGAGAGAAAGGTCTTCCTTTGCCATGGTTCACCCTCCAATGGCTGCAGCAGCCGGCGCACCACGCTGATCGAAAGGCAGGAGCCAGGTGTTTATCCTGGTCTCCCATGGGGTGCAGGACCCAAACATCTGGGCCATCCTCAACTGCACTCCCTGTCCACAGCAGAGAGCTGCCCTGGAAGAGGGGCAACTGGGACAGAATCCGGCACCCTGACCGGAACTAGAACCCGGTGTTCCGACGCCGCTAGGCGGAGGATTAGCACATTGAGCCGCGGCGCTGGCCCGAAAATAAAGTTTTATGCTTTCACAGCACACTTAAAACTATCATCTACGTTTATGAAACATAAACAGGGGCAGATGTTGTGGCACAGCACATTAAACCTCTGATTAGGGTCATCATCCCATCTTGAAGTGTGTGGGATCGAATCTCACTCCCACTTCAGATGCAGTTTCCTGCATCGTATGGGTATAAACTTTTCACATTTCAAAAATACTCTGATAAATAAGGTTTTCTCCAAAGCTTTCTTTTTTATGAAAGACTTATTTCTTTATTTGAAACTCAGAGTTACAAGAGAGAGAAGGAGAGGCAGAGAGAAAGAGGTCTTCCATCTGCTGGTTCACTCTCTAATTGGCTGCAAGTGCTGGAGCTGCACTGATCTGAAGCCAGGAGCCAGGAGCTTCTTCTGGGTCTCCCCCATGGGTGCAGGGGCCCAAGGACTTGGGCCATCTTGCTCTGCTTTCCCAGGCCAAAGCAGAGAGCTGGATTGGAAGTGGAGCAGCCGGGCCTCAAACCAGTGCCCATATAGGATGCCTGCACTGCAGGCAGTGGCTTTACCCAGTACACTAGCACCAGCCCCGCCAAAGCTTTCTTATACTGAATTTTCTAAAAACTAAACTGCTCTAGGAACTGGAACTATGGCATAGGGTAAAGCTGCCGCCTGCAGGGCAGCCTCCAATATGGGTGCCAATTCCAGTCCCCTCTGCTCCACATCTAGTCCAGCTCTCTGCCAAGGCCTGGGAAAGCAGCAGAAGATGTCCTAAGTGCTTGGGTGTCTACTGCGTGGGAGACCCAGAATAAACTCCTGGCTTCTGGCTTCTGGTTTCTGACTTCAGATCATCCCAGCTCTGTTGTGGCATTTTGGAGAATGAACCAGTGGATGGAAGACTTTCCCTTTCTCTCTCTCTCCCTCTCTCTCTCTCTCTCCCTCTCTCCCTCTCTCCCTCTCTCCCTCCTTCCCCCTCTCCCTCTGCATCTCTGTAACTCTGCCTTTCAAATACATAAAGAAATCTTAAAAAAAAACACTCTGGTAAGTGCTCTACAACTTCTCTTCTAATAACTAATTTAAGCTTACACCCATGTGATCTATGTACTTATTTAGGAGTGGAGTCAATGGCTTCACCTAAGCTGTGCCCAATTTACCACTCAAGAATCAAGTGCATCTGCATAAGACCAGGACTTAAAATGCAAGGTGAGGAGTGGGCATGTGACACAGAGATTGAGAGATGGGTTAGGATACCCACATCTCCATCAGAATAGCAGGGTTCAATCCCCAGCCCTGGCTACTTATGTCAGCTTCTGGTTAATGCAGTCCCTAGGAGACATCAGTTAGGGCTCAAATAACTGGGGTCCCCACCACCAACAGGGGAGACCTGAATTGAGTTCCTGATTCCAACTGACTTGACCCAGTCCTGACACAGCCCTGACCAGTGGAGGCATTTGGGGAGTGAACAAGCAGATGGCAACACTGTCTTTCTCTCCTTCCTCTTCCTCCTCTCGCCCTCCTGCCCCTTCCCTCTCCCTCTCCCTCTGCCTTTCAAATAACCAAGAAGATGAAGAATGAGCATCTACTTCTGCTCTACATACTGAGTTAATCTCTTGCTTACCCACCAGTGAGAGGAAATGCCCAAGGGCAGCACTCAGTCTAGACTAAAACCTCAGCATGAAGCTGGAGGCAGTCCTCAAATAACGGAGGTCACCTCTGGGGCCCAGTGTGCTCCCTGAAAAACGCCAAAGTGTTGCCGAAATGCTTCATGGCTTTGCACTTGGACACTTTGCTCAGTGAATATCCCCAGAATTTACATTGCGATCTTCATATGGAGGTTTGAGGAAGTTTACCTGGGAACTTTTTTGCCGTATGTGTGCGTAAATGGTTAGGTCTCTGCCACAGTGCTCCTAGCTCTTCTTTTGGACTCCTATTTCAGTCACTCAGCATTATCTGTTTCCTCCATCAGAAAGCTCTCGCTCACCTCTCATATTCCTGTCATTGCTAACATAGCTCTAACCTAAAATTTAAATTTCTCAACCAGAATTATCTTGCCAATTGCCTAAAAAAAAAAAAAAAAAAAAAAGCCCTGCCTCTAATCTCATCTCCATTTTACTCATTCTAAACTACATCACAATATATAGCAACCTAAAACCATATTTATTTATTTACAAAATATACCATATATAGCAACCTAAAACTCTATTTTAATTAGTCCAGTATGAAGTTGAAATGTTCACAGTAATCAAAAATTCTGTTCAGGGGCCAGCATTGTGCTACAGTGGGATAACCTATGACACTAGCATCTCATACAAGCACCGGTTCAAGTACCAGCTGTTGCTCCACTTTTTTTTTTTATTTGACAGGTAGAAATACAGACAGTGAGAGACAGAGACAGAGAGAAAGGGCTTCTTTCCGCTGGTTCACCCCCCAAATGGCCGGTACTGCCAGCACTCTGCCAATCTGAAGCCAGGAGCCAGGTGCTTCTTCCTGGTCTCCCATGCGAGTGCAGGACCCCTGTCCGCCCGGGCCACAGCAGAGAGCTGGACTGGAAGAGGAGCAACCGGGACTGGAACCCAGGCCTATATGGGATGCCGGCACTGCAGGCAGAGGATTAACCAAGTGAGCCACAGCGCCAGCCCTGCTCCACTTTGACCCAGCTCCCTAATGATGCACCTGGGAAAGCAGCAGAAGATGCCCAAATGCTTGGACCCCTGCCACCCACGTGGGAGATCCAGAAGAAGCTCCGGGCTCCTGGCTTAGGCCTGACCCAGCCCCAGCCATGGCAGCCACCTGGGCAGGGGGAGCAAATCAGTGGATGGAAGCCATCACTCTCTCCTCTCTCTAACTCTGACTTTCAAATAAATAAACAAACCACTTTTCAAAGAGAAATTAAATGGCTATGGTCGATATGCAACAGAAAGAAAAAAATCTGCCACTAATTCCTGAGTACTTATATGGTGGATTTGAAAAGATATTGTAAGAGTCTCTGCGGGCCCCTCATGGCAACAGTGTCATTCAGCCCCATTGTTCCTGCTCCACTGCTCTGCTCCTTAGCTTCCTGATAACCTGTGGGATGCGCCATTGCAACTCCCTTGCCCATCTCCCTGGGATGACTTCTCTTAAACACCTGTTTACCCTTTATTCTTGAAAATGGCAACAAAGGCTCTTTATTAGTCCCTCAGATCGAAAACCCCTAGGGAACATACTGTTTGTTAGCAAAATTGATCCCAAAGAGCTTGTTCTGCAGAGAAATTTTTATTACCTGGGATATTTAAAAAGTTAGTATGTTTCTTGCTGAATTTATTTCTCCTGGGAACAGAGATCCCTAGAAATTCTCAAGTCTTCGACACATTTTACAATTTAAAAACTATTTTAATGTACAACCATACACTTTCTATGCATGCGAAAAATACCAAAAAGTAGGGACTGGTATTCTGGTGAGGCAGGTTATGCTTGCAACGTTGGTATCCCACATAAGGACCAATTCCAGTCTTGGCTGCTCTGTTTCTGATCCAGCTCTCTGCTCATGAACCTGGGAAATAGGGAGTACCAGCTGTTGCTCTACTTTTTTTTTTTTTTTTTTTTGACAGGTAGAGATATAGACAGTGAGAGAGAGAGACAGAGAGAAAGGGCTTCCTTCCGCTGGTTCACCCCCCAAATGGCCGGTACTGCCAGCACTCTGCCGATCTGAAGCCAGGAGCCAGGTGCTTCTTCCTGGTCTACCATGCGGGTGCAGAGAGTGCTTGAGGCCCTGCTAACCATGTGGCAGATCCAGATGGAGTTCTGGGCTCCTAGCTTGAGCCTGAATCAGCCCTGGTAATCCCAGCCATTTGGGGAGTAACCAGCAGACCAGCAGAGGGTAATCTCTCTCTCTCCCTCTCCAGGGCAAGAACTACACCCACATGGATGCCAGCGCCACTGGTGCTGTCTTCACCCACTACACAACAATACTGGCCCAATGCTTATCTTTGATTTCCATTTTCCACAAGCTGTCCGAAGTACCGCTATATTATTATTCATAATTAATAATAACATGTTATTATCATTCTTGTATTACAAATAACTAGCAAGTGCAAAGGCCAAGATTTAGTTCTGGGCTACCTAGAACCACAGTCCATGCACTTGAACATAACACAATACTGCTGCCTATTCCGTCAGGCACTCTCAAGGCATAGAACTTTCCACAGAATCACAGAGATTTACTTTTTTAAGGAATTTATTAATACATTAGATTCCCAGAGTCACAGCAAATAGATGGCAATTACTACAGCAACATTCTCACTGATTCACATGTTAATGGGATATTAATGCACAATGAATAGATTCTGTATCATCCATAGGTAAAATTCTAAGAATATAATGATATATCCCCCTCCCACCTCCTTTTTTTCCTTCTTTCCTCTTTTTTTTTCTTTCTTCTCCAATTTTTGAGATAGCTTTTTTTTTTTTTTTTTTTTTGATAGGCAGAGTGGACAGTGAGAGAGAGAGAGAGACAGAGAGAAAGGTCTTCCTTTGCCGTTGGCTCACCCTCCAGTGGCTGCCGCGGCCGGTGCGCTGCGGCCGGCGTGCTGCGGCCGGAGCACCGCGTTGATCCGATGGCAGGAGCCAGGTACTTATCCTGGTCTCCCATGGGGTGCAGGGTCCAAGTAAATGGGCCATCCTCCACTGCACTCCCTGGACACAGCAGAGAGCTGGCCTGGAAGATGGGCAACCGGGACAGAATCCGGCGCCCTGACCAGGACTAGAACCCGGTGTGCCGGCGCTGCAAGGCGGAGGATTAGCTAGTGAGCTGCGGCGCTGGCTGCGATAGCTTTTTTAATTTATGCTAGCTGAAGGCTTATACTCCACTAAATAAAGAGTCAACGAATGGAGAGTAAAAACTCAGCAGTTCAGTGGGTATATAGGCAAGGGCTGTAAGAAATAATCAAATGATAAGATGTCAATTTCACTCATATGAGGTAAATTTTAAAATAATCACAGATCATTAAACTACATTAGAATAGTATTTTTATCCATTGACTTCACAAATATACAAAACAAAATTCGGCAGACGCTGTGGCATGGCAGGTAAAGCCGCCGCCTCTAGTACAGGCATCCCATATGGGTGCTATTTCTAGTCCCAGCTGCTCCTCTTCTGATCCACCCCTCCGCTAATGCACCTGGAAAAGCAGTAGAAGAAGGCCCATGTCCCTAAGTCCCTGCCACCAGTGTGGGAGAACCAGAGCTCATGGCTCCTGGCTTTGGCCTAATCCAGCCATAGTCAATGAGACCATCTGGGGAGCGAGCCCGCAGATGGAAAATCTCTCTTCTCTCTTCTCTCTCTCTCTCTCTCTCTCTCTCTCTAACTCTGCCTCT
The DNA here is from genome assembly GCF_051225735.1 of Oryctolagus cuniculus. Taxonomy (NCBI): domain Eukaryota; kingdom Metazoa; phylum Chordata; class Mammalia; order Lagomorpha; family Leporidae; genus Oryctolagus; species Oryctolagus cuniculus. Next base: position 58,261,656 of record NC_142877.1, read on the forward strand.
CAAATAAATAGATCTATTTAAAAAAAAAAAAAAAGGCTGCTAGTAAGGGGATCTGCAGCCCCAGTCACTGGTATGGGACCAGGCACCACACCTTATACATTCCTTCTCTGCTTCAAGTTGAGACAAGGAAAAAGGCAATGTATGCTAGCATAAGTATCTCAATTTTTATTCTAAATTCTAGGCCACACGGAAATAAGAATTCAAAGCAAAGGCATAATTACAGCGAATGAGTGAGAGTTTTATTTAAAAGCGAGAGACTGAATATACATTCGCACGTGAGTGTGGGCAATCCCATTTGGAGAGACACCCATCATGAGAAGGCAGCAGAGTCGCCGGTCAGGAGAGAATGTGGGAGGAGGCCAGAGGAGAATCCACTAAGCAAAGCCCAGAAGCCAAAAAGCAAAAGAGCCACCTCCACGTGTCTCAGTCTCTTATGAAGTCGGGAGTGATACCTTAACTGAAGATACGAGCCAGCTGGAGTTCAACATGCAGGAGGCTGTCTGAGAGGTTCATGGTGTCTCTTTGTAGAGTGTAACTTCCACAGGGCCATCAAGGCATCTCCTCCTCTCTGGTCCCAGATGAGACACAGGTGCATTATGGGAAATAGTCATACTCGATTGATAGGTGGGGGGGGGGGGATTACAATGCATTCCTACAGACAAAATACTGTTTAGAATCTTCCAGCTTAATGTATTAGCATGTAACTCTACTCAACACTGCCTTATCTTTAGGACATGGGTTACTGGGAAGCCAGCAGTCCAGCCCGGAAGTATTACAAGATGCTCTGCTAGCATTGTAGCAGGATTAGTGAACAGAGATGAGACAGGATTTAATCTATTATAATTGGGGGGGGGTATTTTATTTAACCTTCATGTATTTATATATACAGATTTAGGAACATAGTGCTACTTTGTACCCTGCCCTCCTTCCCTTCCAATTCTTCTTCTCCTCCCTCTCCATTCTCACTCCTTTTTTTCTTTTTTAAAGATTTATTTATTCATTTGAAAGACAAAATTACAGAGAGAGGTACACACATACACAGAGAGAGAGAAAGAGAGAGAGATCTTCCATCCACTGTCACTCCCCAAATAGCTAGAGCTGAACCAATCCAAAGCCAGAAGCCAGGAGCTTCTTCTGAGTTACCCACGTTGGTACAGGGGCCAAAGCTCTTAGCCCAACCTCTGCTGCTTTCCCAGGCACATTAGCAGGGAGCTGTATTGGAAGTCGAGCAGCCAGGATTCAAACTGACACCCATATGGGATGCGGGAAAGGGAGGCAAGTGTTTATCCCACTGCACCACAGCAATACCTGCCCACCCCACCACCCCCCCTCATTCCCACTCTTAATTTTTAAAAAGCTCTATTTTCAGTTTACTTCATGACTGTAAAGTTTACCTTACACCAGCAGAGTGTGGAGAGTCCTCTTTTTTTTTTTTTTTTTTTTTTTTTGGACAGGCAGAGTGGACAGTGAGAGTGAGAGACAGAGAGAACGGTCTTCCTTTTGCCGTTGGTTCCCCCCCACCCCCGCAATGGACACTGTGGCCGGCGCACCAAGCTGATCCAAAGGCAGGAGCCAGGTGCTTCTCCTGGTCACCCATCCTCCACTTCACTCGCTGGCCACAGCAGAGAGCTGGCCTGGAAGAGGGGCAACCAGGACAGAATCCAGCACACCGACCAGGACTAGAACCCCGGTGTGCTGGCACCACAGGCGGAGAATTAACCTCTTGAGCCGAGGCACCGACCTGGAGAGTCCATTTCTACACATACGTGCCAATATTTCCTTCACATACTCACAAAAGACTAACTTTTATTAAGCCATTCTCATGAGCATGTGGTGGCACCTTAATGTGGATTTACTTTGCAGTTCCCTGGTTGCTGGCGATGTTGAGCAAATTTTCATGATTGCGAATTTACCTGTTTCTGAATTTCTTTACTGAAATTTCTATTCAATCCTAGCCCTGGTTTTTAAATTAGAATATTTATCTTCTTACTAAATTATAAGAGGCTTTATATATTATACAGGCCCCTTATCAGTTACATGATTTGTAAATAATTTCTCCTAATTGGAGGCTTGATTCTTGTAGGATTTCTTTGTTTTGTTTCATTTTCATTTCCTTGCTCGTGTCATTTGAAGTATTAGGTTCTTAATTTCTAATTTTGCTTACTCTTTTTTTTCTTTAACAAGTGTGCTTTCAGTATCATTTTAACAAATATCTGCCTTGCCTATGTTTACAAAGATCTTCATGTTTTTTGCTATATCTCATTGCATCTAACGGTAGGTTCTTTGATCCAGTTTTTAGTTAATTTTTGTATGTGGTCTGAATCAGGATCTCAGTCATTTTGTGAATGGATATCAAATTGTTCCAGCACTATAAAGAACCAGACAACATAATTAATATTGCATACACTGATGGTAAAACTACAAAAAAAAAAATAAGGAAGTGGGAACACTTGGTAGCACTCAGGGGTGTGCTTGTGTCATTGGGAATGGAGAGAAAGGTAAACATGACGAGGAGAGTTAGTGGGGCTTTTGAAGGTTGGGACAATTATCCATTCTGTAACCAGAAGGGCAGTTCATGGAGGGCTTTCTTCGTAGTTATCTTTTGTAAAATGCACAAAGGTTTTACACAGGATTTATTTATGAATATACATCTAAAATAATCACTGACATGGAAAATAATCACGAAATGGCTCATTTACTAAAAAAAATTTCAATGCTATACATATGCTCACCTACTACATAGAATTCTTTGGTAAAATTTAACACTCATTCAATGTCTCTCTTAGCAATCTAAGAGTGGGAATCAATCTTGGAATGTCCAAATGCACCCGAATCAATTAGCTTTTCCTTCTTCCTGCTTAGCAGAAATAAAACAATCAGGCAGGAAAGTTTATTGCAGCCATGGGAGAGGGAGCACTCAGTCTCCCAAGGAACATGGGCAGGGAACCTATTCTCTACCAGGGCCATTTGCACATTCACAACATCATGCACAAGCCATTCCACATCATCAACCTGAAGATTAGCCTGCTGCAGATTTACTGAATTAGGAGTCGCCTGAGTTGACTTGGCTGGGCCAGACCACATGAGTCCACGGGCCTTCAACAGCCCACCGCCACCCCTGACTGCAAACGCAATCACGTGAATGGACAACACATGAGGCTAACAGTGCCCAGAACCTCAGGAGGAGCTCCTTCTTCTACAGCAGAGCTGGTCTGCACTCACTCACATGTGATTCTCTCAGGAACTGAGCTCTGCTGGAGAATTCCCCAACCAACCCAAACAGAGAAAAGGAATCAAAACTTGGTTCTCCTCTGACACACTGTGGTACACCTGACCTGTTTCTGATGCTATCCCTGAATCTTCCCCTCTCCAAGGACAGAGTCCCTGTTGATGGCAGGGTAATTCTTCCTCCCAACGTTTATTAAAGTACATTACACTACAGCTTCATTAGAGATGTCTCAATTGGACCCCGAGGGTCCTTTTGTCTCTTTACTGAAATAATCCCCAAACACTTGATGGGGATAAACAGACATCACTTAGGCCACCCTTTTCATATAGAATTTTCAGGGACTTTGCTGCAAACAAAGAAAGGTCCTCACCATCACAGCAGTATTTAATTCTCTCAACTAAGCAAACTATATGAGCATTTTCCACAGGATAAAGGTCAGAAATTCTCCTCTATTCGCTATCCTGTTAAGACTTGGTGAAGGTAAAGGACACTTGGGGAAGGTCACTATAGCAACTGTGGGAAACAAGAACCTAGATTTCTTCCCATTCACAGACTTGCCAGTGAATGCAACTGTGGGGCTGAAGATCAATACTGAAGCATAGGTCCTAACTGAAAAAGAGTCCTGCTCAGTTCTGGGTCACGCTGGGGTCTTTGTGATCAAGTTTTCCTCAGAAGCTGTAGACAGCAGTCAGAAAGGTGAGTGTGATTTTTATGTAGTCATGCTATTGTCCACCATCCAGAGCCCAAGTATTTCAAAATATCATGGCAGAAGCCATTGACTTGAGTGCTTAAAAACCAGATCCTAAATAATTCTTAACAATGCTTCTTGATAGGAATAACTGCAGGAATCAGTGGATGTCAGTCTATTCTCTAACAAGTCATATTTGCATTTAAGTAACAAGAATAGCAAAACAAACTCTTAGAAAGAGAATATAGTTTCCCATTGGTGAGATCTTGAGACAATGTTCCTGTTATCTCAACCGAGCAGAAACTGCCCATTGTTGATTTTTGGCTATACAACTTGAACGTCAGTACAGGTAACTCTTTATTTTAATGAACAGTACTATGCTTGACAGCATTCTGTCATTTAAGGCATTCTGTTATTTAGAAAGACAACAAAATAAGCACAATAGATACAAAAAGCAAATTAACTATGCTTTCCTGCAGGAGTTCACTCAGTGGGTTCCACATGACTGCCATGTTGTAAGACCAGTATTTCACATCTGGATATATTTGGTTTATTATGTTGTAATTAATATAATAGTGGTTTTAGACCACGTGTGATGAAATATTATCTGAATAAAATATGTCAAAAATAAGTGTTTCTCTATCAGATAGTACATGATGTCATGCTTTCTTCTGCTGTTAAGTTGGGTTCTTTTACTTTGATATATTACAGTGAAACTGATAGGATATTGTAAATAAATATCAACCTGGTACGTGAATATATGGGGCTAGCATACAATCTCACATTCAAAACAGATGATATTTTTAAAAGGTTTATTTTAAAGGCAGAGCCACATAGAGATAAAGGCAGAGAATAAGACACAGAGCTTCCATCTGCTGGTTCACTCTCCAAATGACTATATGGCCAGCACTGAGCAAGGAAAAAGCCAGGAGCCAGGAGCTAAGCTGAGTCTCCCACACTGGTGCAGGGCCCAAGTACTGAGCTACACTCTACTGCTTTCCCAAGAGCATCAGATGGGATATGGATCGGGCGTGAAGCAGCCAGGGCTTGAAAAGGTGCCCATAGATGATGCTGGCCCTGCAGCACATAGCTGCACCACATAGCTGTCTCTGAAACCTGTGATATTTAAGCTGAATTTCCAGTAAAGCCAAAGGAAAGGATTTCATAAAACAAGAACTTCTTATAGCAAAACACCTTTAATAACAGCTATGTCTGTAAATGTTGGGCTACTTCATTTCAAGCTGAAAATCACATCCATAGAATAGCACAGTGTTATTCTAAGGACAGGGTGGATGAGAGCCATGATTTACATTTTGCATCTGATTTTGGTATGTCTTATTATTCTAGTTTTATTTTTAGTACTTAGCATTGTTAAAATAAAATAGCCTATAGCTATTTAGTTAGGATTATAACCTAGTAACATTAAAAAAAATAAAATCCTGTCATTTGTAATATAACGGATGTGACTAGAAACCATTATACTAGTGAAATAAGCCAGTGCAAAAAAAAATAAAATAACAAATGTTCTCTTTGATTTGTGGTAACTAACAGAGCACCTAAAAGGTAATCCATAGCAGTGATATTGACACTTTGAAATGCAATGATTTTGAACAACACTTATCTTGACTATTGAGGAATAGATTATTTTTTTTTAGTTTTCCATACGATTTGTTGAACTATTGACTTATTGTAGGGATTAATCTTATCAGTATAGAGTCAACTGAAAATAGATCTCTGTAAAAAATAAGAATGGGAATAGGAGAAGGAGGAGAAGATGGGTGGGATTGTGGGAGGGAGGGGGCATGGTGGGAAGAATTACTGTTTCTAAATGTGTATATATGAAATGGGTGATGTTTGTGTACCTTAAATAAAAGACTTCTAGGTTTAAAAAATAAATCTTACTTAGTTTACTGTAATAAAAAACTTTGAAGTGGTTTCATTGCCTCCAGTTGTGACTTTATCTCTAATACATTCAAAACTTCATTACTCTTCTACTCAAAAACTTTGGATGGCTCTTGTACAGCCTTTAGGTATATTCTCAGACTACCTTTTCTAAGTGTTCTCTGACAGGTTTACATGGGTCATGGGACTAAATACATTATATAATTATCTAATAGAGTAGCTTATTCCCACTAAATCTAAGCTATCTGAGGGCTGTGATCACACCTATTCAACTATAGGCAGCTGACAGAACTTCTAGAAAACAAAAACTACTCAAAATGTAAATGTTCAATAGTTATTGGATAAAATGGAATAAATTATCCTGGTTACTGGTAGCAGAACTAACCAACTTATGTAGCCAGCTAAATGAAACAAGATTCTAGGAGCCAGCGCCGTGGCTCACGTGGTTAATCCTCCGCCTGCAGCGTCGGCATCCTCTTCTAGTCCAGCTCTCTGCTGTGGTCCAAGATGGCAGTGAAGGATGGTCCAGGTGCTTGGGCCCTTAACCGGCATGGGAGACCAGGAAGAAGTGCCTGGCTCCTGGCTTCAGGCTGGTGGAGTGCCGGCCATAGCAGCCATGTGGGGAGTGAACCAACGGAAGAAAGACCTTTCTCTCTGTCTCTCTCTCTGTCTATAACTCTACCTGTCAAAGAAGTTTTAAAAAATATGCAATCAGATTTTAAGGAAAGACCAAACTCTCAACAGTTCCAGAACTAAAAAATTATGTTGCAGATATCATCTCATGTTTGAACTCTTTGCAACAAAGTAGGTATTATTTAAAAAAAAAATACTATCTAATGTCCTGAAATAGATAGAACTGATTGACTGATTTTTTAAAAAGTAAATAACATATAATTGAAAATTACAGTAGAAACGCTAAAGGAAGTAGTGCAGCTTGTTACAACATTCGGCATAAAGAAGAGCGTTAGACAAAACTCTTTAGGAAAATATCCTGAATGAAGCTGTATTTAAGCTAAAACCATACATAATATGACCCACCAGTGAAAAAATTTCAAGGAAAGAGAAAACATTACAGCAGCCCAGAAGTAGAAAAGAGCATAACATCTTCACAGAACAGAAGACTAGCACAGCAAAACAAGCAAGGGATGATTTAGGACCATTACATGGAAATGCAATCATCAAGGACCTAAAAAACCAGAGCAGGCAGTCTGAATATTGTCCCAAGGGAACTGGAACTCCAGTGAGAGGCTTCAAGAGATCTTCAAAAAAAAACCACTCTGGTTGCGCCTTTACCTTGGGCTTCCAATAGACTTTTGGGCAGTTTAGAAGCATAAGAAAGCAGAAAGACCTAATCCTTAGGTCACTGTGGGATCAACACAGAGACAGAGGAAAGAGGCCAAGAGCAGAATGATTTTAACTTACAGCCTTGACTGTGGTCGGTCCTGTTTACCTCAAAAAACCCAGATGAGGAGAGAGCATTTTTCTGTTCATGAACACAGATCATGTAAAATAACTTCATTTCTATAGCACTCTTCATAAAAAAAAAAAAAGCCTTTCATAATGGTTCGATACTACATCAACATGGTAATAAAGAGACATTAATAAGGACCCCGTGTTATCTCTGCTGTAACACTCAACAGTGGCAGTCCTGTGTATCACTGGTTAAATCACCCCTCAACTCTTGATTGACAAGTAATACAATAAAATCATGGCTTAGCTAAATGTTCACCTCACCCACTGTAGACTCATGCTGATGGTCCCGTCCTCCAATCTAACTTCTCTCATGTTTCTGCACACAGACCAGGCCATAGCCAGGAATCTGTAATGAGAAATTATACAGCATCAACAATATTCATCTTGGTGGGACTAACGGATGATCCAAATCTACAGATACTGCTTCTTGTCTTTCTGTTTCTGACCTACTTCTTGTGTATTTTTGGGAACCTGGCCATCATCATTCTCACCTTGGTGGATTCTCACCTCAAAACACCCATGTACTTTTTCCTCCGCAATTTATCTGTGCTGGAGGTCTCTTTCACAAGTGTCTCCATTCCCAGATTCCTCTACACAATGGCAACTGGGGACAATACTATGACCTATAATGCATGCTTCACTCAACTGTTTTTTGTTTTCTTCTTGTATGTGACTGAGTTCTTTCTCCTGACAGCCATGTCCTATGATCGCTACGTGGCCATCTGCAAACCCCTGCATTACATGACCATCATGAGCAACAGAGTCTGCATCAGGATCCTCATGGGGTGTGTCATGCTCACTCTAATCATCGTCATCCCACCATTTATTCTGCTCTTTGATCTCGAGTTTTGTGACTCTAATATCATAGATCACTTTGGCTGTGATGTAGGGCCCATGCTGAAGATCACCTGCTCCGACACCGAGTTTTTGGAGCACTTGGTCTTCATCTTGGCTGTGCTGACGCTTCTGTTCACGTTAGGGTGTGTGATTACATCCTACACACACATCATCAGGACCATTCTCAGATTCCCTTCCGCTCAGCAGAGGACAAAGGCTTTTTCCACTTGTTCTTCTCACATAATTGTGGTTTCCATCACTTACGGAAGCTGCATCTTCATCTATATTAAGCCGTCTGCAAAAGAAGGGGTGGCTTTGAATAAGGTGGTGGCAGTGCTCACCACCTCAGTTACTCCAGTTATGAACCCCTTCATTTACACCCTGAGGAACAAGCAGGTGATACAAGCTTTCAAAGACCTGAACAAAAAGATTGCAGCCATCTCAAGGAAGTAAAGGCCTACCAGATGCAAAATGACAAATCAAAAATAAGTCTTTATATGTCTCTCATTGTCCCCTAACTCTGTGTTACTCATGGTTGTACGTCACAGCCCGATTCTACTAAACCAGAGCCCAATCTTCATGCAGATATAACCTTTCTACTCATCCTATTTAGAAATATATAAGAATGAATCTTCAGCAAATATCTATAACAACATGTCCATTTTATTCTCAGGACCAAGAAATGTAGACAGCACTGCAAGTACACTGAGTTTGCAATTTAAATGCTGGTAAGCCTTCCAAACATTGGGGCAAGGAGCTAGTTTGGTATGCTGAAGAAGCAAGATCTTTGTGTTGAGATAAACTTATGTTCAAAACCTACACTACTGCTGTGGAGTATTTTCATGGGTCACTTCTCTGCTCCTGATGTGCCTCAACTGTAATTTTAAAAAGACTATTTTTTTTACTTTACATAAAATTTACATTAAAGATAGATATTCATATATATATATATATATATACACATACATACAAAAACACACACATTGCCGGCACAGTGTCTAATACAAGGAGAGAAAATGATTCAACAAAGAAATCAAAACAGAGTCCACATGACATCAGACCACCTTGAAAGTCTCTGAGGATGTTGCCCCATTGCTAACTGCGTTTTCACATTGTTAATGAGACTGCCACTGATTCATTAGTCACTTCTGAAACATGGTCACCAAGGACTATTTGTTGTTCAAGCAGAGGTTCCCTGTACACTGGTGGCAATATAATGCTATGGTTGCTACTGTAGAAAGTGGCAGGGAGGCAGGCTCCCTGCCCAGGAAATTCAGGTGAGCTCCTCAGACAAACCAGGAAGAAATATTCCTTTGTCTCTACACCACGCTTCTCTCCCACTGAACAGAGGAAATAGGAGATGTTGTATCAGATGCCTTTGGTATCAGACTCTGTGAAGAAGAGGGGTAGTGAGCCTGACCTACTACTAGAGGCAATGAAACCCTAAGCTAGAATTGTCTCTTGAACTGTCTACCATCAGACTGTCCATTGTCACAGGTGGGTGTGAATGTGTGAGTTGTATGTGTGTGCACATGAGCCCTTATCCATGCATTCTGTGCAGGGTGAAGCTGGGGGCTGACATAAGTGGAACGCAAGAGTGCAGAAGGAAGCACACACAAGCCACCTGAACATCTTGATGCCCCTCGAACTTTGGTTTTCTCAAGGACTCCTAAACAAGAGCTGTTACCAAAATAAGTGTGCAATTGTTATGATGCAATTTTCCACATGGCCTAAACACAGACAGAGGGTGCATACAATCAGTTTTTAAATCTGGTGTTCAGTTAGATCTAAGTGATACTTCCAAATGGAGTTTGACAATCATGTCTAGTAAGTTCCTATTCTGAAGGAACATAACATTAAAAATTTCCTGCTTTGGTCACTTTATCCTTCATCCTAGCCATAACTACCATGAAAGGGACTATTACTACAGAAACAGGTCAATGAAAAGCTGTAGGAAGGACATATCCATCCAATAATATTCATGAACATCAAGAAATCAGATACCAGTATTATAAATGACTATACAGGGATTTCATTTTATTATCTACCTGTTATTTAAGTCCTTCTTGACTCTTTCTTGGGAATTATAGCATTCAGACTCTCCTTGAACCTAAACAATCCAGGCCATTGGCAGCCTCTGTCCCAAATGAAAACTAAGTGAAGTTTGTCCCAAAAACAAGTAGGTCAAAGTGTCAGAAATATATTTTAAAATTCACTAAGTAGAGAGTGGATGAAGGAAAAAAGAACTGTATTAATCACGTTTACAGCTACTAAAGTGACAGTGTGAATAGGTAACATTGCTTAGACTAAATTAGCAAGGACTATCTATCAATGTTAATTTAAAACACTATGTGTAGGAGGAAGGTAGCAAAGATTATTATTTAATACTATTTCAAACTACTATTCATCCAGCTAAAAATAAATAAACAAACAAACAAACAGCCCTCAGTCCCTCAGAGAAGTGTTCCAATTATAAAACAAAACATTGGTGTGCTTGCTGTTAGATAAGGACCAAATGGAATAATCTTACACTCAAAGGACCTGCCACCAAGGCATAGGAAGTATCAATATGCCATAAAGCTGAATATAGTAAAAGACATGAAATTTGTTCCCTTAATAAAAATTCTTCAAAGGTTAAGAAACAGAAGTAGCATTTACTTAACAAGCTTTGTGAATTAAACCACAATGCTCATGAGAGATAATTATCATACTAAGCACGGTAAACCTTAAGTTAGTAATCATTTAACTATAACATGATTGCGTTCACCAGTCTTCCCTAACCACACAGAACAGGAGTTCCAGTAAGAGAAGGAAGGAGGCATTTTAGCACCTAGGGACGTACAGGTGTGGGAGGGTGGAGCAGGTACGGCAAAGGCTGTTATGAAGAGTTTCAGTGCTCGACAACGGAGGAAGAAAGGAAGGGAGTAAAGAGGGAGGAACGAGGGCAGATGGAGGCAGGGAGAAATGTCAGGAGTGCAGACAGGAACGGGGCTGTCACTCCTTTCACCTGTCAAGAGTTTCCCCTGGAAAGTACAGGGCAGATCCCAGCTCTCCACTAAACTCTCTCTCCCATGAGCCCAGCACGGGGCCAGCTTTCCCTGCTCCAAATCAGCTCTGTGAGCCCTGGCTAATGTGTCTGACTAACCCAGCTTTCGGGGAGAGCTGACACTGAGGACTTTCATAGAAAGAGCCTAAGGAAACTGAGCATGGGAAAATATGATTACCTGCCAGTATAACTAAGAGACAGATGGTGAAGGAATGAGCGTGAAATAATTACTGCCCCCAATCCAAAGTCGCATGGTCAACTGTCTTGAGTTACCAAGTCACACAATGCACTAACATGAAATGCTATTGGCCATGAGTAGCCTCAAGTCTCTTTTAGGGAACAACTCTTCAGAGTTGGCCCATCAGTCTCTGAAGTCACGCTCTGCAAAACCGAATGAATGAATGTTGATCCATTGCCTGAGCAGTGGGAAAGCAGTTTTGATTCTCAGTTGGAAACATACAAAGTGGGTAAAATTGGGACAACTGTTTGAATTACATAATTACAGAATTAGTTTTTTCCTCTCTTGTAGCATTCTGTGGGGTTTCCCTATAAATCCTTGATATAAACCTAAAATTTCTCGCTGACCAATTAATCCCCCATAACGCAAAGACACCCAATATGCAAACTATTGTGCCTGCTGGATTCCCTATGAGAATGAATTTCTCATATTTTCTCATACAGGATGGAGATCTGAGAACACCTGCTTGAAATACTCATCTCAATGAAAGTTTGGACATGAAGGGAATGGGAATTTGCTGAGCCTGTGTCTACTGTGAACCTGAAAAAACATAGAGGGCAAAGAGGCTTCAAACTGCTGGGAATTCAAACGGACAGAAATAAATGCCAAAAAGAAGGTCATATGCTTCACAGCTTATTTAAAAGGTTGGTTGATTTTGTTCCAGGATGTTACTGGGGCAAATCCCAGAGCACATAACTGGTAGGGTTGGAAGATGAGTGGGCAACTAGTGGGAGAGGTGATTTGATGAGGGAAGCAATAGAAACTGTTCAAAGAGGAGGCCACAGGAACTATGCCTGCAGTGGATTCTGAGGACTGGGTGCTACTGAAAGCGAGGGTGGAACCCTCTGAGCTCTGCCCCGACCCAACACATCACAAAACGACCAAGTCAGTTCACAATTAGGCTCCAGAAAAACTGTCTTCATACCAATTCAGAGGATTCAGAAACCCTTCTGCCTAAGCAATGCCAACCCCGGGCTTAGAAATATTTTCTTTCACTTCTACACAAAAATGACAAAACAAAGATATATCTTTGTGTTATAAATGTTCATCTTCTTGAGAGACAACGTGAAGCAGAAATAGGACTTTTTAAATTTTTTTTTAATTTTTTATTACCTTGCAATACTTGAACATTTCAGGGGGTGCCAAGCAAACTCTCAATACACATGGGGCAGCAGAAACATCAACCAGGCAATCAGGCCTTCCCAGGACTTTATCTTCTTGTGGGAGCCCAGCAGCTCCTCCCTTCAAGTTCCTTATGCACCCTATAATACATCATTGTGAGACAGAGCCGCCCACTGTGCTGTGGAGCACTGAACCCCTTGTTCCTCCATGACTCGTGTGGGTCCCCATGATCCAACCTCCCGCCACTTCTTCCCGCCCACCCACCCCAAAATCACGTTCCTAAAGAACTAACACTTGTAAATGAATGTGCTCCTGTTGAATTTCATCACAACACAAAACGTTCAACATGAAATCCTAGCCCATTGACACTTCTTACTTTTGAAAACTGAGCATTTCACTATGGTAGAAAAAAACAAACATAGATGATGATGAGAAGGAAGAAAATTTCAAATTGGTCAGGATTTCATCCACAATAACATAAAATAAAACCTGTAGGTCAAAGCAATATTGTTGAGAAACTGCATCCCGGGCATACGATTTATGTTTTGTTTGTTTTTTTTACTAGACATATTTAAAAATATGATTTATAATCTAATATTAGAAATCTAAGTTCTATTAGATATTTCCCATAGGAGTTTCCTACACAGAGGCACGGCTGTGCTACACATTGATGACCAAGTAAAAGAAGAGGAAGTGCACAGGAGCTTGCTTGCAGGACCTTTGTCAGCTTCTAACGCCAGCTTCCGTGACACCTCTCTGCAGGTCCAGTCCTTCTCGACTTGGCACAAGGCAGGGATGAGAAATCAGACAGTTTTAACAACCTTCATCCTGCGGGGACTGACAGACAACCCAAAACTCCAAGTTCTGCTTTTTGTGTTTTTGTTTCTCGCCTACTTGTTCAGTGTGGCTGGAAACCTCACCATCATCACCTTCACACTTCTGGATTCTCACCTTAAAACCCCCATGTATTTTTTTCTCCGAAATTTCTCTTTCTTAGAAGTCTTGTTCACCACAGTCTGCATTCCCAGATTCCTGTACACAATGACAACTGGAGATAATACCGTGACCTACAACGCTTGTGCCACCCAATTATTTTTTGTGGTCCTCCTAGGGGCCACAGAGTTTTTCCTGCTGGCCGCCATGTCCTATGACCGCTACGTGGCCATCTGCAAGCCCCTGCACTACACGACCATCATGAACACCAGGGGCTACCTCATCCTTGTCCTCTGCTCTTGGCTCGCTGGCCTCTTAATTGTCCTCCCACCTCTCAGCATGGGCCTCCAGCTGGAATTCTGTGCCTCGAATGTGATCGATCATTTTGGCTGTGACGCATCTCCCATTCTACAGATAACTTGCTCTGACACGGTGTTAATTGAGAAAGTCGTCTTGAGTTTGGCCATACTGACCCTCATGATTACCCTAGGGTGTGTAGTGCTTTCCTATGCATGCATCCTCAAGACCATTCTAGAGTTCCCTTCTGCTCAGCAAAGGAAGAAGGCCTTTTCCACCTGCTCCTCCCACATGATTGTGGTCTCCATCTCCTATGGCAGCTGCATCTTCATCTACATCAAACCTTCAGCAAAGGAAGGAGTGGCCATGAATAAGGTGGTGTCAGTCCTCACAACCTCAGTTGCCCCTTTGCTTAACCCATTCATTTATGCGCTTCGAAACAAACAAGTGAAGGAAGCCTTTCAGATCACTGTGAAAAGGATCGCCTTTCTCACCAACAGGTGAGAACACTTCCTGCTTGTTGACACTAACTCTAATTTACATCACCATAGCCCTTGAGCAACATTAATGAATTTGACAAATATGTGGCTACTATTCAAAAGAATCACCAATCTAATCTTTCCACAAGAACATTTCTCTCTGAAAATCCAAACACCAAAACCAACCAATGTCTTTTGCTACCTTTTAAGTTTATTCAGAATGGCTTCCTCAATTATTGCGTGCTCCACAGATTAGATTCTCCAATGCTCAGTGTCATAAAAAAATACGAATAAAGGAAAAAGTTGTATTCCTAGAGAGCCATATCATGGTGCGGAATCTAAAGACCTAAAAATGATTTCTTCCTTGTCATGGAAATATTACAATATCTGGTCCTTAATTATTCAAAGAATTAATTCTTACTGAAGCTTAATACAGGTTAATAAAACAAGAATGTGCACTCAAGAGCTCTCTTTCTCATTGTAAACTTCCATTTTCAGAAATAAATAGAAGACGCAAATGGACAGCTCTAAAATAACTGAAGATAATGATATTCTTCCTATTAAGCTGACATCCACACACAAATGTGATGCATCTTTAAATATGCTGTGGCGGGGCCAGTGTTGTAGCATAGGGAGTAAAGCCACTGCCTGCAGTGTCAGCATCCCATATGGGCGTTGGTTCAAGTCCAGGCTGCTCCACTTCCAATCCAGCTCTCTGCTATGGCCTGGGAAAGCAGTAGAAGATGGCCTCAAGTCCTTGGGCCTCTGCACCCACATGGGAGACCTGGAAGAAACTCTTGGTTCCTGCCTTTGGATCAGCACAGCTCTGGCCGTTGCAGCAAGTTTGGGAGTGAACCAGCAGATGAAAGACTTCTCTCTCTATGCCTCTCCTTTTCTCTGTGTAACTCTGACTTTGAAATAAATAAATAAATCTTTAAAAAAAAATATGATGTGGCTACAAGACAGAAAGAACATGACTTGAACACTCAACACCTTCTAACTTAGGCTCAAGAACAAGCCCTAAATTTAGAAGAAGGCTAACTAAATTTTGGTTGGGTAAATCCTCCAGCTATCCAGACCAACACTGTCCCCGAATTTTAGAAGAATGTTAGAGATTAGGAAGATTGATCAACATGTCAAAGAACTCGTCATTCGGGAAGGACACCCCACATTACATTTGGTTGTCTAACACAGGTGTACTTTCAAAAACAAGATGCAGACACAGTGTGAAAAAATGGGCAGCTCTAGAAAAGGGGGAGAGAGAAGTAACGCAGACAGAGTCATAATTGAGATTCTTTCTGTAAATGGTGACAAGCCTTTGCAGTGTTTTCATGATCTGTAACTGTGAAAATAAAGGGTTTTTGTTTTTTTGTTTGTTTGTTTACAGGCAGAGTGGACAGTGAGAGAGAGAGAGAGACAGAGAGAAAGGTCTTCCTTTGCCATGGTTCACCCTCCAATGGCTGCAGCAGCCGGCGCACCACGCTGATCGAAAGGCAGGAGCCAGGTGTTTATCCTGGTCTCCCATGGGGTGCAGGACCCAAACATCTGGGCCATCCTCAACTGCACTCCCTGTCCACAGCAGAGAGCTGCCCTGGAAGAGGGGCAACTGGGACAGAATCCGGCACCCTGACCGGAACTAGAACCCGGTGTTCCGACGCCGCTAGGCGGAGGATTAGCACATTGAGCCGCGGCGCTGGCCCGAAAATAAAGTTTTATGCTTTCACAGCACACTTAAAACTATCATCTACGTTTATGAAACATAAACAGGGGCAGATGTTGTGGCACAGCACATTAAACCTCTGATTAGGGTCATCATCCCATCTTGAAGTGTGTGGGATCGAATCTCACTCCCACTTCAGATGCAGTTTCCTGCATCGTATGGGTATAAACTTTTCACATTTCAAAAATACTCTGATAAATAAGGTTTTCTCCAAAGCTTTCTTTTTTATGAAAGACTTATTTCTTTATTTGAAACTCAGAGTTACAAGAGAGAGAAGGAGAGGCAGAGAGAAAGAGGTCTTCCATCTGCTGGTTCACTCTCTAATTGGCTGCAAGTGCTGGAGCTGCACTGATCTGAAGCCAGGAGCCAGGAGCTTCTTCTGGGTCTCCCCCATGGGTGCAGGGGCCCAAGGACTTGGGCCATCTTGCTCTGCTTTCCCAGGCCAAAGCAGAGAGCTGGATTGGAAGTGGAGCAGCCGGGCCTCAAACCAGTGCCCATATAGGATGCCTGCACTGCAGGCAGTGGCTTTACCCAGTACACTAGCACCAGCCCCGCCAAAGCTTTCTTATACTGAATTTTCTAAAAACTAAACTGCTCTAGGAACTGGAACTATGGCATAGGGTAAAGCTGCCGCCTGCAGGGCAGCCTCCAATATGGGTGCCAATTCCAGTCCCCTCTGCTCCACATCTAGTCCAGCTCTCTGCCAAGGCCTGGGAAAGCAGCAGAAGATGTCCTAAGTGCTTGGGTGTCTACTGCGTGGGAGACCCAGAATAAACTCCTGGCTTCTGGCTTCTGGTTTCTGACTTCAGATCATCCCAGCTCTGTTGTGGCATTTTGGAGAATGAACCAGTGGATGGAAGACTTTCCCTTTCTCTCTCTCTCCCTCTCTCTCTCTCTCTCCCTCTCTCCCTCTCTCCCTCTCTCCCTCCTTCCCCCTCTCCCTCTGCATCTCTGTAACTCTGCCTTTCAAATACATAAAGAAATCTTAAAAAAAAACACTCTGGTAAGTGCTCTACAACTTCTCTTCTAATAACTAATTTAAGCTTACACCCATGTGATCTATGTACTTATTTAGGAGTGGAGTCAATGGCTTCACCTAAGCTGTGCCCAATTTACCACTCAAGAATCAAGTGCATCTGCATAAGACCAGGACTTAAAATGCAAGGTGAGGAGTGGGCATGTGACACAGAGATTGAGAGATGGGTTAGGATACCCACATCTCCATCAGAATAGCAGGGTTCAATCCCCAGCCCTGGCTACTTATGTCAGCTTCTGGTTAATGCAGTCCCTAGGAGACATCAGTTAGGGCTCAAATAACTGGGGTCCCCACCACCAACAGGGGAGACCTGAATTGAGTTCCTGATTCCAACTGACTTGACCCAGTCCTGACACAGCCCTGACCAGTGGAGGCATTTGGGGAGTGAACAAGCAGATGGCAACACTGTCTTTCTCTCCTTCCTCTTCCTCCTCTCGCCCTCCTGCCCCTTCCCTCTCCCTCTCCCTCTGCCTTTCAAATAACCAAGAAGATGAAGAATGAGCATCTACTTCTGCTCTACATACTGAGTTAATCTCTTGCTTACCCACCAGTGAGAGGAAATGCCCAAGGGCAGCACTCAGTCTAGACTAAAACCTCAGCATGAAGCTGGAGGCAGTCCTCAAATAACGGAGGTCACCTCTGGGGCCCAGTGTGCTCCCTGAAAAACGCCAAAGTGTTGCCGAAATGCTTCATGGCTTTGCACTTGGACACTTTGCTCAGTGAATATCCCCAGAATTTACATTGCGATCTTCATATGGAGGTTTGAGGAAGTTTACCTGGGAACTTTTTTGCCGTATGTGTGCGTAAATGGTTAGGTCTCTGCCACAGTGCTCCTAGCTCTTCTTTTGGACTCCTATTTCAGTCACTCAGCATTATCTGTTTCCTCCATCAGAAAGCTCTCGCTCACCTCTCATATTCCTGTCATTGCTAACATAGCTCTAACCTAAAATTTAAATTTCTCAACCAGAATTATCTTGCCAATTGCCTAAAAAAAAAAAAAAAAAAAAAAGCCCTGCCTCTAATCTCATCTCCATTTTACTCATTCTAAACTACATCACAATATATAGCAACCTAAAACCATATTTATTTATTTACAAAATATACCATATATAGCAACCTAAAACTCTATTTTAATTAGTCCAGTATGAAGTTGAAATGTTCACAGTAATCAAAAATTCTGTTCAGGGGCCAGCATTGTGCTACAGTGGGATAACCTATGACACTAGCATCTCATACAAGCACCGGTTCAAGTACCAGCTGTTGCTCCACTTTTTTTTTTTATTTGACAGGTAGAAATACAGACAGTGAGAGACAGAGACAGAGAGAAAGGGCTTCTTTCCGCTGGTTCACCCCCCAAATGGCCGGTACTGCCAGCACTCTGCCAATCTGAAGCCAGGAGCCAGGTGCTTCTTCCTGGTCTCCCATGCGAGTGCAGGACCCCTGTCCGCCCGGGCCACAGCAGAGAGCTGGACTGGAAGAGGAGCAACCGGGACTGGAACCCAGGCCTATATGGGATGCCGGCACTGCAGGCAGAGGATTAACCAAGTGAGCCACAGCGCCAGCCCTGCTCCACTTTGACCCAGCTCCCTAATGATGCACCTGGGAAAGCAGCAGAAGATGCCCAAATGCTTGGACCCCTGCCACCCACGTGGGAGATCCAGAAGAAGCTCCGGGCTCCTGGCTTAGGCCTGACCCAGCCCCAGCCATGGCAGCCACCTGGGCAGGGGGAGCAAATCAGTGGATGGAAGCCATCACTCTCTCCTCTCTCTAACTCTGACTTTCAAATAAATAAACAAACCACTTTTCAAAGAGAAATTAAATGGCTATGGTCGATATGCAACAGAAAGAAAAAAATCTGCCACTAATTCCTGAGTACTTATATGGTGGATTTGAAAAGATATTGTAAGAGTCTCTGCGGGCCCCTCATGGCAACAGTGTCATTCAGCCCCATTGTTCCTGCTCCACTGCTCTGCTCCTTAGCTTCCTGATAACCTGTGGGATGCGCCATTGCAACTCCCTTGCCCATCTCCCTGGGATGACTTCTCTTAAACACCTGTTTACCCTTTATTCTTGAAAATGGCAACAAAGGCTCTTTATTAGTCCCTCAGATCGAAAACCCCTAGGGAACATACTGTTTGTTAGCAAAATTGATCCCAAAGAGCTTGTTCTGCAGAGAAATTTTTATTACCTGGGATATTTAAAAAGTTAGTATGTTTCTTGCTGAATTTATTTCTCCTGGGAACAGAGATCCCTAGAAATTCTCAAGTCTTCGACACATTTTACAATTTAAAAACTATTTTAATGTACAACCATACACTTTCTATGCATGCGAAAAATACCAAAAAGTAGGGACTGGTATTCTGGTGAGGCAGGTTATGCTTGCAACGTTGGTATCCCACATAAGGACCAATTCCAGTCTTGGCTGCTCTGTTTCTGATCCAGCTCTCTGCTCATGAACCTGGGAAATAGGGAGTACCAGCTGTTGCTCTACTTTTTTTTTTTTTTTTTTTTGACAGGTAGAGATATAGACAGTGAGAGAGAGAGACAGAGAGAAAGGGCTTCCTTCCGCTGGTTCACCCCCCAAATGGCCGGTACTGCCAGCACTCTGCCGATCTGAAGCCAGGAGCCAGGTGCTTCTTCCTGGTCTACCATGCGGGTGCAGAGAGTGCTTGAGGCCCTGCTAACCATGTGGCAGATCCAGATGGAGTTCTGGGCTCCTAGCTTGAGCCTGAATCAGCCCTGGTAATCCCAGCCATTTGGGGAGTAACCAGCAGACCAGCAGAGGGTAATCTCTCTCTCTCCCTCTCCAGGGCAAGAACTACACCCACATGGATGCCAGCGCCACTGGTGCTGTCTTCACCCACTACACAACAATACTGGCCCAATGCTTATCTTTGATTTCCATTTTCCACAAGCTGTCCGAAGTACCGCTATATTATTATTCATAATTAATAATAACATGTTATTATCATTCTTGTATTACAAATAACTAGCAAGTGCAAAGGCCAAGATTTAGTTCTGGGCTACCTAGAACCACAGTCCATGCACTTGAACATAACACAATACTGCTGCCTATTCCGTCAGGCACTCTCAAGGCATAGAACTTTCCACAGAATCACAGAGATTTACTTTTTTAAGGAATTTATTAATACATTAGATTCCCAGAGTCACAGCAAATAGATGGCAATTACTACAGCAACATTCTCACTGATTCACATGTTAATGGGATATTAATGCACAATGAATAGATTCTGTATCATCCATAGGTAAAATTCTAAGAATATAATGATATATCCCCCTCCCACCTCCTTTTTTTCCTTCTTTCCTCTTTTTTTTTCTTTCTTCTCCAATTTTTGAGATAGCTTTTTTTTTTTTTTTTTTTTTGATAGGCAGAGTGGACAGTGAGAGAGAGAGAGAGACAGAGAGAAAGGTCTTCCTTTGCCGTTGGCTCACCCTCCAGTGGCTGCCGCGGCCGGTGCGCTGCGGCCGGCGTGCTGCGGCCGGAGCACCGCGTTGATCCGATGGCAGGAGCCAGGTACTTATCCTGGTCTCCCATGGGGTGCAGGGTCCAAGTAAATGGGCCATCCTCCACTGCACTCCCTGGACACAGCAGAGAGCTGGCCTGGAAGATGGGCAACCGGGACAGAATCCGGCGCCCTGACCAGGACTAGAACCCGGTGTGCCGGCGCTGCAAGGCGGAGGATTAGCTAGTGAGCTGCGGCGCTGGCTGCGATAGCTTTTTTAATTTATGCTAGCTGAAGGCTTATACTCCACTAAATAAAGAGTCAACGAATGGAGAGTAAAAACTCAGCAGTTCAGTGGGTATATAGGCAAGGGCTGTAAGAAATAATCAAATGATAAGATGTCAATTTCACTCATATGAGGTAAATTTTAAAATAATCACAGATCATTAAACTACATTAGAATAGTATTTTTATCCATTGACTTCACAAATATACAAAACAAAATTCGGCAGACGCTGTGGCATGGCAGGTAAAGCCGCCGCCTCTAGTACAGGCATCCCATATGGGTGCTATTTCTAGTCCCAGCTGCTCCTCTTCTGATCCACCCCTCCGCTAATGCACCTGGAAAAGCAGTAGAAGAAGGCCCATGTCCCTAAGTCCCTGCCACCAGTGTGGGAGAACCAGAGCTCATGGCTCCTGGCTTTGGCCTAATCCAGCCATAGTCAATGAGACCATCTGGGGAGCGAGCCCGCAGATGGAAAATCTCTCTTCTCTCTTCTCTCTCTCTCTCTCTCTCTCTCTCTCTAACTCTGCCTCTCAAATAAATAGATCTATTTAAAAAAAAAAAAAAAGGCTGCTAGTAAGGGGATCTGCAGCCCCAGTCACTGGTATGGGACCAGGCACCACACCTTATACATTCCTTCTCTGCTTCAAGTTGAGACAAGGAAAAAGGCAATGTATGCTAGCATAAGTATCTCAATTTTTATTCTAAATTCTAGGCCACACGGAAATAAGAATTCAAAGCAAAGGCATAATTACAGCGAATGAGTGAGAGTTTTATTTAAAAGCGAGAGACTGAATATACATTCGCACGTGAGTGTGGGCAATCCCATTTGGAGAGACACCCATCATGAGAAGGCAGCAGAGTCGCCGGTCAGGAGAGAATGTGGGAGGAGGCCAGAGGAGAATCCACTAAGCAAAGCCCAGAAGCCAAAAAGCAAAAGAGCCACCTCCACGTGTCTCAGTCTCTTATGAAGTCGGGAGTGATACCTTAACTGAAGATACGAGCCAGCTGGAGTTCAACATGCAGGAGGCTGTCTGAGAGGTTCATGGTGTCTCTTTGTAGAGTGTAACTTCCACAGGGCCATCAAGGCATCTCCTCCTCTCTGGTCCCAGATGAGACACAGGTGCATTATGGGAAATAGTCATACTCGATTGATAGGTGGGGGGGGGGGGATTACAATGCATTCCTACAGACAAAATACTGTTTAGAATCTTCCAGCTTAATGTATTAGCATGTAACTCTACTCAACACTGCCTTATCTTTAGGACATGGGTTACTGGGAAGCCAGCAGTCCAGCCCGGAAGTATTACAAGATGCTCTGCTAGCATTGTAGCAGGATTAGTGAACAGAGATGAGACAGGATTTAATCTATTATAATTGGGGGGGGGTATTTTATTTAACCTTCATGTATTTATATATACAGATTTAGGAACATAGTGCTACTTTGTACCCTGCCCTCCTTCCCTTCCAATTCTTCTTCTCCTCCCTCTCCATTCTCACTCCTTTTTTTCTTTTTTAAAGATTTATTTATTCATTTGAAAGACAAAATTACAGAGAGAGGTACACACATACACAGAGAGAGAGAAAGAGAGAGAGATCTTCCATCCACTGTCACTCCCCAAATAGCTAGAGCTGAACCAATCCAAAGCCAGAAGCCAGGAGCTTCTTCTGAGTTACCCACGTTGGTACAGGGGCCAAAGCTCTTAGCCCAACCTCTGCTGCTTTCCCAGGCACATTAGCAGGGAGCTGTATTGGAAGTCGAGCAGCCAGGATTCAAACTGACACCCATATGGGATGCGGGAAAGGGAGGCAAGTGTTTATCCCACTGCACCACAGCAATACCTGCCCACCCCACCACCCCCCCTCATTCCCACTCTTAATTTTTAAAAAGCTCTATTTTCAGTTTACTTCATGACTGTAAAGTTTACCTTACACCAGCAGAGTGTGGAGAGTCCTCTTTTTTTTTTTTTTTTTTTTTTTTTGGACAGGCAGAGTGGACAGTGAGAGTGAGAGACAGAGAGAACGGTCTTCCTTTTGCCGTTGGTTCCCCCCCACCCCCGCAATGGACACTGTGGCCGGCGCACCAAGCTGATCCAAAGGCAGGAGCCAGGTGCTTCTCCTGGTCACCCATCCTCCACTTCAC
Organism: Oryctolagus cuniculus; assembly: GCF_051225735.1. Lineage (NCBI taxonomy): Eukaryota > Metazoa > Chordata > Mammalia > Lagomorpha > Leporidae > Oryctolagus > Oryctolagus cuniculus. The sequence continues at coordinate 58,284,546 of NC_142877.1, forward strand.
TCGCTGGCCACAGCAGAGAGCTGGCCTGGAAGAGGGGCAACCAGGACAGAATCCAGCACACCGACCAGGACTAGAACCCCGGTGTGCTGGCACCACAGGCGGAGAATTAACCTCTTGAGCCGAGGCACCGACCTGGAGAGTCCATTTCTACACATACGTGCCAATATTTCCTTCACATACTCACAAAAGACTAACTTTTATTAAGCCATTCTCATGAGCATGTGGTGGCACCTTAATGTGGATTTACTTTGCAGTTCCCTGGTTGCTGGCGATGTTGAGCAAATTTTCATGATTGCGAATTTACCTGTTTCTGAATTTCTTTACTGAAATTTCTATTCAATCCTAGCCCTGGTTTTTAAATTAGAATATTTATCTTCTTACTAAATTATAAGAGGCTTTATATATTATACAGGCCCCTTATCAGTTACATGATTTGTAAATAATTTCTCCTAATTGGAGGCTTGATTCTTGTAGGATTTCTTTGTTTTGTTTCATTTTCATTTCCTTGCTCGTGTCATTTGAAGTATTAGGTTCTTAATTTCTAATTTTGCTTACTCTTTTTTTTCTTTAACAAGTGTGCTTTCAGTATCATTTTAACAAATATCTGCCTTGCCTATGTTTACAAAGATCTTCATGTTTTTTGCTATATCTCATTGCATCTAACGGTAGGTTCTTTGATCCAGTTTTTAGTTAATTTTTGTATGTGGTCTGAATCAGGATCTCAGTCATTTTGTGAATGGATATCAAATTGTTCCAGCACTATAAAGAACCAGACAACATAATTAATATTGCATACACTGATGGTAAAACTACAAAAAAAAAAATAAGGAAGTGGGAACACTTGGTAGCACTCAGGGGTGTGCTTGTGTCATTGGGAATGGAGAGAAAGGTAAACATGACGAGGAGAGTTAGTGGGGCTTTTGAAGGTTGGGACAATTATCCATTCTGTAACCAGAAGGGCAGTTCATGGAGGGCTTTCTTCGTAGTTATCTTTTGTAAAATGCACAAAGGTTTTACACAGGATTTATTTATGAATATACATCTAAAATAATCACTGACATGGAAAATAATCACGAAATGGCTCATTTACTAAAAAAAATTTCAATGCTATACATATGCTCACCTACTACATAGAATTCTTTGGTAAAATTTAACACTCATTCAATGTCTCTCTTAGCAATCTAAGAGTGGGAATCAATCTTGGAATGTCCAAATGCACCCGAATCAATTAGCTTTTCCTTCTTCCTGCTTAGCAGAAATAAAACAATCAGGCAGGAAAGTTTATTGCAGCCATGGGAGAGGGAGCACTCAGTCTCCCAAGGAACATGGGCAGGGAACCTATTCTCTACCAGGGCCATTTGCACATTCACAACATCATGCACAAGCCATTCCACATCATCAACCTGAAGATTAGCCTGCTGCAGATTTACTGAATTAGGAGTCGCCTGAGTTGACTTGGCTGGGCCAGACCACATGAGTCCACGGGCCTTCAACAGCCCACCGCCACCCCTGACTGCAAACGCAATCACGTGAATGGACAACACATGAGGCTAACAGTGCCCAGAACCTCAGGAGGAGCTCCTTCTTCTACAGCAGAGCTGGTCTGCACTCACTCACATGTGATTCTCTCAGGAACTGAGCTCTGCTGGAGAATTCCCCAACCAACCCAAACAGAGAAAAGGAATCAAAACTTGGTTCTCCTCTGACACACTGTGGTACACCTGACCTGTTTCTGATGCTATCCCTGAATCTTCCCCTCTCCAAGGACAGAGTCCCTGTTGATGGCAGGGTAATTCTTCCTCCCAACGTTTATTAAAGTACATTACACTACAGCTTCATTAGAGATGTCTCAATTGGACCCCGAGGGTCCTTTTGTCTCTTTACTGAAATAATCCCCAAACACTTGATGGGGATAAACAGACATCACTTAGGCCACCCTTTTCATATAGAATTTTCAGGGACTTTGCTGCAAACAAAGAAAGGTCCTCACCATCACAGCAGTATTTAATTCTCTCAACTAAGCAAACTATATGAGCATTTTCCACAGGATAAAGGTCAGAAATTCTCCTCTATTCGCTATCCTGTTAAGACTTGGTGAAGGTAAAGGACACTTGGGGAAGGTCACTATAGCAACTGTGGGAAACAAGAACCTAGATTTCTTCCCATTCACAGACTTGCCAGTGAATGCAACTGTGGGGCTGAAGATCAATACTGAAGCATAGGTCCTAACTGAAAAAGAGTCCTGCTCAGTTCTGGGTCACGCTGGGGTCTTTGTGATCAAGTTTTCCTCAGAAGCTGTAGACAGCAGTCAGAAAGGTGAGTGTGATTTTTATGTAGTCATGCTATTGTCCACCATCCAGAGCCCAAGTATTTCAAAATATCATGGCAGAAGCCATTGACTTGAGTGCTTAAAAACCAGATCCTAAATAATTCTTAACAATGCTTCTTGATAGGAATAACTGCAGGAATCAGTGGATGTCAGTCTATTCTCTAACAAGTCATATTTGCATTTAAGTAACAAGAATAGCAAAACAAACTCTTAGAAAGAGAATATAGTTTCCCATTGGTGAGATCTTGAGACAATGTTCCTGTTATCTCAACCGAGCAGAAACTGCCCATTGTTGATTTTTGGCTATACAACTTGAACGTCAGTACAGGTAACTCTTTATTTTAATGAACAGTACTATGCTTGACAGCATTCTGTCATTTAAGGCATTCTGTTATTTAGAAAGACAACAAAATAAGCACAATAGATACAAAAAGCAAATTAACTATGCTTTCCTGCAGGAGTTCACTCAGTGGGTTCCACATGACTGCCATGTTGTAAGACCAGTATTTCACATCTGGATATATTTGGTTTATTATGTTGTAATTAATATAATAGTGGTTTTAGACCACGTGTGATGAAATATTATCTGAATAAAATATGTCAAAAATAAGTGTTTCTCTATCAGATAGTACATGATGTCATGCTTTCTTCTGCTGTTAAGTTGGGTTCTTTTACTTTGATATATTACAGTGAAACTGATAGGATATTGTAAATAAATATCAACCTGGTACGTGAATATATGGGGCTAGCATACAATCTCACATTCAAAACAGATGATATTTTTAAAAGGTTTATTTTAAAGGCAGAGCCACATAGAGATAAAGGCAGAGAATAAGACACAGAGCTTCCATCTGCTGGTTCACTCTCCAAATGACTATATGGCCAGCACTGAGCAAGGAAAAAGCCAGGAGCCAGGAGCTAAGCTGAGTCTCCCACACTGGTGCAGGGCCCAAGTACTGAGCTACACTCTACTGCTTTCCCAAGAGCATCAGATGGGATATGGATCGGGCGTGAAGCAGCCAGGGCTTGAAAAGGTGCCCATAGATGATGCTGGCCCTGCAGCACATAGCTGCACCACATAGCTGTCTCTGAAACCTGTGATATTTAAGCTGAATTTCCAGTAAAGCCAAAGGAAAGGATTTCATAAAACAAGAACTTCTTATAGCAAAACACCTTTAATAACAGCTATGTCTGTAAATGTTGGGCTACTTCATTTCAAGCTGAAAATCACATCCATAGAATAGCACAGTGTTATTCTAAGGACAGGGTGGATGAGAGCCATGATTTACATTTTGCATCTGATTTTGGTATGTCTTATTATTCTAGTTTTATTTTTAGTACTTAGCATTGTTAAAATAAAATAGCCTATAGCTATTTAGTTAGGATTATAACCTAGTAACATTAAAAAAAATAAAATCCTGTCATTTGTAATATAACGGATGTGACTAGAAACCATTATACTAGTGAAATAAGCCAGTGCAAAAAAAAATAAAATAACAAATGTTCTCTTTGATTTGTGGTAACTAACAGAGCACCTAAAAGGTAATCCATAGCAGTGATATTGACACTTTGAAATGCAATGATTTTGAACAACACTTATCTTGACTATTGAGGAATAGATTATTTTTTTTTAGTTTTCCATACGATTTGTTGAACTATTGACTTATTGTAGGGATTAATCTTATCAGTATAGAGTCAACTGAAAATAGATCTCTGTAAAAAATAAGAATGGGAATAGGAGAAGGAGGAGAAGATGGGTGGGATTGTGGGAGGGAGGGGGCATGGTGGGAAGAATTACTGTTTCTAAATGTGTATATATGAAATGGGTGATGTTTGTGTACCTTAAATAAAAGACTTCTAGGTTTAAAAAATAAATCTTACTTAGTTTACTGTAATAAAAAACTTTGAAGTGGTTTCATTGCCTCCAGTTGTGACTTTATCTCTAATACATTCAAAACTTCATTACTCTTCTACTCAAAAACTTTGGATGGCTCTTGTACAGCCTTTAGGTATATTCTCAGACTACCTTTTCTAAGTGTTCTCTGACAGGTTTACATGGGTCATGGGACTAAATACATTATATAATTATCTAATAGAGTAGCTTATTCCCACTAAATCTAAGCTATCTGAGGGCTGTGATCACACCTATTCAACTATAGGCAGCTGACAGAACTTCTAGAAAACAAAAACTACTCAAAATGTAAATGTTCAATAGTTATTGGATAAAATGGAATAAATTATCCTGGTTACTGGTAGCAGAACTAACCAACTTATGTAGCCAGCTAAATGAAACAAGATTCTAGGAGCCAGCGCCGTGGCTCACGTGGTTAATCCTCCGCCTGCAGCGTCGGCATCCTCTTCTAGTCCAGCTCTCTGCTGTGGTCCAAGATGGCAGTGAAGGATGGTCCAGGTGCTTGGGCCCTTAACCGGCATGGGAGACCAGGAAGAAGTGCCTGGCTCCTGGCTTCAGGCTGGTGGAGTGCCGGCCATAGCAGCCATGTGGGGAGTGAACCAACGGAAGAAAGACCTTTCTCTCTGTCTCTCTCTCTGTCTATAACTCTACCTGTCAAAGAAGTTTTAAAAAATATGCAATCAGATTTTAAGGAAAGACCAAACTCTCAACAGTTCCAGAACTAAAAAATTATGTTGCAGATATCATCTCATGTTTGAACTCTTTGCAACAAAGTAGGTATTATTTAAAAAAAAAATACTATCTAATGTCCTGAAATAGATAGAACTGATTGACTGATTTTTTAAAAAGTAAATAACATATAATTGAAAATTACAGTAGAAACGCTAAAGGAAGTAGTGCAGCTTGTTACAACATTCGGCATAAAGAAGAGCGTTAGACAAAACTCTTTAGGAAAATATCCTGAATGAAGCTGTATTTAAGCTAAAACCATACATAATATGACCCACCAGTGAAAAAATTTCAAGGAAAGAGAAAACATTACAGCAGCCCAGAAGTAGAAAAGAGCATAACATCTTCACAGAACAGAAGACTAGCACAGCAAAACAAGCAAGGGATGATTTAGGACCATTACATGGAAATGCAATCATCAAGGACCTAAAAAACCAGAGCAGGCAGTCTGAATATTGTCCCAAGGGAACTGGAACTCCAGTGAGAGGCTTCAAGAGATCTTCAAAAAAAAACCACTCTGGTTGCGCCTTTACCTTGGGCTTCCAATAGACTTTTGGGCAGTTTAGAAGCATAAGAAAGCAGAAAGACCTAATCCTTAGGTCACTGTGGGATCAACACAGAGACAGAGGAAAGAGGCCAAGAGCAGAATGATTTTAACTTACAGCCTTGACTGTGGTCGGTCCTGTTTACCTCAAAAAACCCAGATGAGGAGAGAGCATTTTTCTGTTCATGAACACAGATCATGTAAAATAACTTCATTTCTATAGCACTCTTCATAAAAAAAAAAAAAGCCTTTCATAATGGTTCGATACTACATCAACATGGTAATAAAGAGACATTAATAAGGACCCCGTGTTATCTCTGCTGTAACACTCAACAGTGGCAGTCCTGTGTATCACTGGTTAAATCACCCCTCAACTCTTGATTGACAAGTAATACAATAAAATCATGGCTTAGCTAAATGTTCACCTCACCCACTGTAGACTCATGCTGATGGTCCCGTCCTCCAATCTAACTTCTCTCATGTTTCTGCACACAGACCAGGCCATAGCCAGGAATCTGTAATGAGAAATTATACAGCATCAACAATATTCATCTTGGTGGGACTAACGGATGATCCAAATCTACAGATACTGCTTCTTGTCTTTCTGTTTCTGACCTACTTCTTGTGTATTTTTGGGAACCTGGCCATCATCATTCTCACCTTGGTGGATTCTCACCTCAAAACACCCATGTACTTTTTCCTCCGCAATTTATCTGTGCTGGAGGTCTCTTTCACAAGTGTCTCCATTCCCAGATTCCTCTACACAATGGCAACTGGGGACAATACTATGACCTATAATGCATGCTTCACTCAACTGTTTTTTGTTTTCTTCTTGTATGTGACTGAGTTCTTTCTCCTGACAGCCATGTCCTATGATCGCTACGTGGCCATCTGCAAACCCCTGCATTACATGACCATCATGAGCAACAGAGTCTGCATCAGGATCCTCATGGGGTGTGTCATGCTCACTCTAATCATCGTCATCCCACCATTTATTCTGCTCTTTGATCTCGAGTTTTGTGACTCTAATATCATAGATCACTTTGGCTGTGATGTAGGGCCCATGCTGAAGATCACCTGCTCCGACACCGAGTTTTTGGAGCACTTGGTCTTCATCTTGGCTGTGCTGACGCTTCTGTTCACGTTAGGGTGTGTGATTACATCCTACACACACATCATCAGGACCATTCTCAGATTCCCTTCCGCTCAGCAGAGGACAAAGGCTTTTTCCACTTGTTCTTCTCACATAATTGTGGTTTCCATCACTTACGGAAGCTGCATCTTCATCTATATTAAGCCGTCTGCAAAAGAAGGGGTGGCTTTGAATAAGGTGGTGGCAGTGCTCACCACCTCAGTTACTCCAGTTATGAACCCCTTCATTTACACCCTGAGGAACAAGCAGGTGATACAAGCTTTCAAAGACCTGAACAAAAAGATTGCAGCCATCTCAAGGAAGTAAAGGCCTACCAGATGCAAAATGACAAATCAAAAATAAGTCTTTATATGTCTCTCATTGTCCCCTAACTCTGTGTTACTCATGGTTGTACGTCACAGCCCGATTCTACTAAACCAGAGCCCAATCTTCATGCAGATATAACCTTTCTACTCATCCTATTTAGAAATATATAAGAATGAATCTTCAGCAAATATCTATAACAACATGTCCATTTTATTCTCAGGACCAAGAAATGTAGACAGCACTGCAAGTACACTGAGTTTGCAATTTAAATGCTGGTAAGCCTTCCAAACATTGGGGCAAGGAGCTAGTTTGGTATGCTGAAGAAGCAAGATCTTTGTGTTGAGATAAACTTATGTTCAAAACCTACACTACTGCTGTGGAGTATTTTCATGGGTCACTTCTCTGCTCCTGATGTGCCTCAACTGTAATTTTAAAAAGACTATTTTTTTTACTTTACATAAAATTTACATTAAAGATAGATATTCATATATATATATATATATATACACATACATACAAAAACACACACATTGCCGGCACAGTGTCTAATACAAGGAGAGAAAATGATTCAACAAAGAAATCAAAACAGAGTCCACATGACATCAGACCACCTTGAAAGTCTCTGAGGATGTTGCCCCATTGCTAACTGCGTTTTCACATTGTTAATGAGACTGCCACTGATTCATTAGTCACTTCTGAAACATGGTCACCAAGGACTATTTGTTGTTCAAGCAGAGGTTCCCTGTACACTGGTGGCAATATAATGCTATGGTTGCTACTGTAGAAAGTGGCAGGGAGGCAGGCTCCCTGCCCAGGAAATTCAGGTGAGCTCCTCAGACAAACCAGGAAGAAATATTCCTTTGTCTCTACACCACGCTTCTCTCCCACTGAACAGAGGAAATAGGAGATGTTGTATCAGATGCCTTTGGTATCAGACTCTGTGAAGAAGAGGGGTAGTGAGCCTGACCTACTACTAGAGGCAATGAAACCCTAAGCTAGAATTGTCTCTTGAACTGTCTACCATCAGACTGTCCATTGTCACAGGTGGGTGTGAATGTGTGAGTTGTATGTGTGTGCACATGAGCCCTTATCCATGCATTCTGTGCAGGGTGAAGCTGGGGGCTGACATAAGTGGAACGCAAGAGTGCAGAAGGAAGCACACACAAGCCACCTGAACATCTTGATGCCCCTCGAACTTTGGTTTTCTCAAGGACTCCTAAACAAGAGCTGTTACCAAAATAAGTGTGCAATTGTTATGATGCAATTTTCCACATGGCCTAAACACAGACAGAGGGTGCATACAATCAGTTTTTAAATCTGGTGTTCAGTTAGATCTAAGTGATACTTCCAAATGGAGTTTGACAATCATGTCTAGTAAGTTCCTATTCTGAAGGAACATAACATTAAAAATTTCCTGCTTTGGTCACTTTATCCTTCATCCTAGCCATAACTACCATGAAAGGGACTATTACTACAGAAACAGGTCAATGAAAAGCTGTAGGAAGGACATATCCATCCAATAATATTCATGAACATCAAGAAATCAGATACCAGTATTATAAATGACTATACAGGGATTTCATTTTATTATCTACCTGTTATTTAAGTCCTTCTTGACTCTTTCTTGGGAATTATAGCATTCAGACTCTCCTTGAACCTAAACAATCCAGGCCATTGGCAGCCTCTGTCCCAAATGAAAACTAAGTGAAGTTTGTCCCAAAAACAAGTAGGTCAAAGTGTCAGAAACATATTTAAAAATTCACTCAGTAGAGAGTGGATGAAGGAAAAAAGAACTGTATTAATCATTTTTACAGCTACTAAAGTGACAGTGTGAATAGGTAACATTGCTTAGACTAAGTTAGCAAGGACTATCTATCAATGCTAATTTAAAAAACTATGTGGAGTGCGGGAAGGGGAGTCGATGTGACACAGACATCAGCGGGGAGAGGAGGGATGCCCAGGGCTCCGAGTCCACACATCAGCTCTGGAAGCGGAGGTGAGCTCAGTAACCCGAGACATTGGCGGGGAAACAGCGGACAGAATTTTAGAGGGAAGCGGGCATTGAAGCGGGAAAGTTCAACAGACTGACCACAGGAGAGAAGGAAAAATAAATAAATAAATAAATAAAAAGGTGGGGGGCGTACAGGTACAGACAAGTTCCACTCTCTGCCAACCTTGCAAAAGCTAGCAAGAGACAAAGAGCTGGGATATACACAATAAAAGGGGAGAGTTAAGGCTACAATTCAGTAGCCTAGGCAACCCAGTGGGAGTTCAGAGGAGAAACAGAGCCTGCACAGACTCTTTGGGTAGAAGCCAGAGATCGGAAGCTAAATACCATCAATTCTGCACAGCCGTGCGGTGAGGTATTACTTACCCCCTGAATAAATTAAATAAATAAATAAATAAATAAAAAGAGAGAGATTTACCACGCATAACCTGAGGGTGTCACCTTTGCACACCTGTAACCCTGAAGAACCAAGCAGAGCTCTCAGGCCACACCCATCTCAAGCCTCCAAGGCTCCTCCAACAGCAGGCAGTCCACTTAACACGGACACAGTATAAAAAAAAAAAAAACTCACATTGAGGGAAACAGAATTAACCATGCCAAGCAATAAACACAGAAATCGAGGGAACACATCAAGGTGGCATGTACCAATGCCATCTCACTAGTCCAAGTGATCAATTTCAGTTCACAATTGATCATAATGAAAGGATTAAGAGTCAAAGGGAGCACATAAACAAGTCTAGTACCTGCTAACACTAACCGATGGAATAAATAAAGGGGAGAGTGATCCAACATGGGAAGTGAGATACTCAGCAGACTCATAGAATGGCAGATGTCCTAAATAGCACTCTGGCCTCAGAATAAGCCCTAAAGGCATTCAGATCTGGCTGAAAAGCCCATGAGAGTATTTCAGGCATGGAAAGCCAAGACACTCTGGCAAAAGATCTCTGTGAGTGAGATCTCAGTGGAAAGAACAGGTCTTCAAAGAAGGAGGTACCTTTCTCTGAAGGGAGGAGAGAACCTCCACTTTGACTATGAGCTTGTCTAAACAAGATAAGAATCGGAGAACTCAGAGGGCTTCCATAGCCTTGGAAACTCATGACTGGAGCATAGGGAGATTACTGATGCCATAGACAGCAGTGTCAATTGGTAAAGTCAACAACAGGAGTCACTGTGCACTTACTCCTCATGTAGGATCTCTGTCCTTAATGTGCTGTGCATTGAGATTTAATGCTATAACGAGTACTCAAACAATATATTTCACTTTGTGTTTCTATGGGGGTGCAAACTGTTGAAATCTTTACTTAATGCATACTAAACTGATCCTCTGTAAAAAAAAAAAGAAAGAAAAGAAAAGAAACTATCAACTCCCAACTTGACTCTCACTGGGATTAAACATGACAATAGGTCTGATCTGATTTCATCATCATTAAAAAAAATCATCTATTATTTTTCACTTTATGTTTCTGTGTGGGAGAAACTGTTGAAATCCTTACTTAATGTATACTAAGCTGATCTTCTGTATATTAAGATAATCGAAAATGAATCTTGATGTGAATGGAAGGGGAGAGGGAGTGGGAAAGGGGAGTGTTGTGGGTGGGAGGGACGGTATGGGGGGGAAGCCATTGTAATCCATTATTCGTACTTTGGAAACTTATATTCATTAAATAAATAAATAAATAAAAATTCAAAAAAAAAAAAGAAAAAGAAAAAAAAAGAAATCGAGGGAACAAGATCAACGATGAAACTATGACACCTCCAAATAAACAAAACACCCCAAGCCAAGATTATGAAGATGATGAGATAGAAGAAATGCAAGATACGGATTTCAAAAAATTTATGATAAGAACATTTAGAACTTTTCAAAAGCAAATCCTTGAACTATAGAAATCCTTATTGGACAGGATTGAAAATCTCTCTCATGAAAATGAAATTTTAAGGAAGAATCAAAATGAAACGCAGAAACTAGTAGAACAGGAAAGTGTGATAGTGAAAAGAAATCAAAATGAAATGAAGAGCTCAATAGATCAAATGACAAACACATTAGAGAGCCTTAAAAACAGAGTCAGTGAAAAAGAAGAGAGAATATCGGACTTAGAAGACAGAGCACAGGAAAACATACAGTCAAACCAAAGAAAAGAAGAGGAAATTAGAAATCTAAAAAATATTGTTGGGCATCTGCAGGATACTATCAAAAAAAACAATATTCAAGTTCTAGGAGTTCCTGAAGGCATGGAGAGAGAGAAAGGATTAGAAGGCCTTTTTAGTGAGATACTAGCAGAGAACTTTCCAGGTTTGGAGAAGGACAGAGACATCCTAGTACAGGAAGCTCATAGAACCCCCAGTAAACACGACCAAAAGAGATCCTCACCATGACACGTTGTAATTAAACTCACCACAGTGAAACATAAAGAAAAGATCCTAAAATGTGCAAGAGAGAACCGTCAGATTACTCTCAGAGGATCTCCAATCAGACTCACAGCAGACTTCTCATCAGAAACACTACAGGCTAGGAGGGAATGGCGAGACATAGTACAGGTGCTAAGAGAGAAAAATTGCCAGCCCAGAATATTATATCCTGCTAAGCTCTCATTTGTGAATGAAGGTGAAATAAAGACCTTTCATAGCAAACAGAAATTGAAAGACTTTGTGGCCACTCGACCAGTCCGGCCCTGCAAAAGATACTTAAAGATGTGCTACACTCAGAAACACAGAAACATGGCCATCAATATGAAAGAAGGGAAAGGAAGAACACCTACCAGTAAAAGAGCATGGGAAGCTCAAAGCATATACTAGAAAATATCTCCGGGAAGATGGCAGGGCAAAGTCACTATGTATCAATAGTCACATTAAACGTGAATGGCCTGAACTGTCCAGTTAAAAGACACAGACTGGCTGACTAGCTTAAGTAACAACACCCAACTATTTGTTGCCTACAAGAAACACATCTCTGTAACAAAGAGGCATGCAGACTGAAAGTGAAAGTTTGGAAAAAAATATTCCATGCCAACAAAAACCAAAAAAAAGCAGGTGTGACCATATTAATATCAGACAAAATAAACTTTAATACAAAAACTGTTAAGAGAGACTAAGAGGGGAACTATATAATGATTAAGGGTTCAATTCAACAGGAAGATGTAACTATTATAAATGTATATGCACCTAATTACAGGGCACCAGTCTATTTAAAAGATATGTTAAGGGACTTAAAGGGAGACTTAGATTCCAATACAATAGTACTGGGGGACTTCAATACTCCACTCTCAGAAATGGATAGATCATCCAGACAGAAGATCAACAAGGAAACAGCAGATTTAATCGACACTATTGCCCAAATGAATCTAACAGATATCTACAGAACTTTCAATCCTACATCTAAAGAGTTTACATTCTTCTCAGCAGTGCATGGAACCTTCTCTAGGATTGATCACATACTAGGTCATAAAGCAAGTCTCAGCAAATTTAAAAGAATTAGAATCATACCATGCAGCATCTCAGACCACAGCGGAATGAAGCTGGAAATTAGCAACTCAGGAAACCCCAGAAAGTATGCAAACACATGGAGACTGAACAACATGCTCCTGAATGAACACTGGGTCATTCAAGAAATCAAAAAAGAAATCAGAAACTTTCTGGAAGTAAATGAGGATAACAACACAACATATCAAAACGTATGGGATACGGCAAAAGCAGTATTGAGAGGCAAGTTTACAGCAATAGGTGCCTACATCAAGAAATTGGAAAGGCACCAAATACATGAGCTTTCAGCGCATCTCAAGGACCTAGAAAATTTGCAGCAAACCAGACCCAAAGCTAGTAGGAGAAGAGAAATAATTAAAATCAGAGAAGAAATTAACAGGATTGAATCCAAAAAAAAAAAAAAAAAAACATTACAAAATATCAGCCAAGCAAAGAGCTGGTTTTTTGAAAAAATAAACAAAATTGACACCCCATTGGCCCAACTAACTAAAAAAAGAAGAGAAAAGACCCAAATCAATAAAATCAGAGATGAAAAAGGGAACATAACAACAGACACCACAGAAATAAAAAGAATCATCAGAAATTACTACAAGGACTTGTATGCCAGCAAACAGGGAAACCTATCAGAAATGGATAGATTCCTGGACACATGCACCTACCTAAATTGAACCAGGAAGACATAAAAAACCTAAATAGACCCATAACTGAAAAAGAAATTGAAACCGTAATAAAGGCCCTCCCAACAAAGAAAAGCCCAGGACCAGATGGATTCACTGCTGAATTCTACCAGACATTTAAAGAAGAACTGATTCCATTTCTTCTCAAACTATTCAGAACAATCGAAAAAGATGGAATCCTCCCAAATTCTTTCTATGAAGCCAGCATCACCTTAATCCCTAAGCCAGAGAAAGATGCAGCACTGAAAGAAAATTATAGACCAATATCCCTGATGAACATAGCCGCAAAAATCCTCAATAAAATTCTCGCCAGTAGAATACAACAACACATCAGGAAAATCATCCACCAAGACCAAGTGGGATTTATCCCTGGTATGCAGGGATGGTTCAACATTCGCAAATCAATCAATGTGATTCACCACATTAACAGACTGCAGAAGCAAAACCATATGATTATCTCAATAGACGCAGAGAAAGCATCTGATAAAATACAACACCCTTTCATGATGAAAACTCTAAGCAAACTGGGTATAGAAGGAACATTCCTCAATATAATCAAAGCAATTTATGAAAAACCCACAGCCAGCATCCTACTGAATGTGGAAAAGTTGGAAGCATTTCCACTGAGATCTGGCACCAGACAGGGATGCCCACTCTCACCACTGCTATTTAACATAGTTCTGGAAGTTTTAGCCAGAGCCATCAGACAAGAAAAAGAAATTAAAGGAATACAAAATGAGAAGGAAGAAGTCAAAATATCCCTCTTTGCAGATGATATGATTCTTTACTTAGGGGACCCAAAGACCTCTACTAAGAAACTATTGGAACTCATAGAGGAGTTTGGCAAAGTGGCAGGATATAAAATCAATGCACAAAAATCAACAGCCTTTGTATACACAAGCAATGCCATGGCTGAAAAAGAACTGCTAAGATAAATCCCATTCAAATAGCTACAAAAACAATCAAATACCTTGGAATAAACTTAACCAAGGACGTTAAAGATCTCTACGATGAGAATTACAAAATCTTAAAGAAAGAAATAGAAGAGGATACCAAAAAATGGAAAAATCTTCCATGCTCATGGATTGAAAGAATCAACATCATCAAAATGTCCATTCTCCCAAAAGCAATTTATAGATTCAATGCAATCCCAATCAGGATACCAAAGACATTTTTCTCAGATCTAGAAAAAATGATGCTGAAATTCATATGGAGGAACAAGAGACCTTGAATAGCTAAAGCAATCTTGTACAACAAAACCAAAGCCGGAGGCATCACAATACCAGATTTCAGGACATACTACAGGGCAGTTGTAATCAAAACAGCATGGTACTGGTACAGAAACAGATGGATAGACCAATGGAACAGAATAGAAACACCAGAAATCAACCCAAACATCTACAGCCAACTTATATTAGATCAAGGATCTAAAACCAATTCCTGGAGCAAGGACAGTCTATTCAATAAATGGTGCTGCGAAAACTGGATTTCCACGTGCAGAAGCATGAAGCAAGGCCCCTACCTTACACCTTACACAAAAATGAACTCAACGTGGATTAAAGACCTAAATCTACGACCTGACACCATCAAGTTATTAGAGAACATTGGAGAAACCCTTCAAGATATTGGCACAGGCAAAGAGTTTCTGGAAAAGACCCGGGAGGCACAGGCAGTCAAAGCCAAAATCAATTATTGGGATTGCATCAAATTGAGAAGTTTCTGTACTGCAAAAAGAAACAGTCAGGAGAGAGAAGAGGCAACCGACAGAATGGGACAAAATATTTGCAAACTATGCAACAGATAAAGGGTTAATAACCAGAATCTACAAAGAGATCAAGAAATTCCACAAAAACAAAACAAACAACCCACTTAAGAGATGGGCCAACGACCTCAATGGACATTTTTCAAAAGAGGAAATCCAAATGGCCAACAGGCACATGAAAAAATGTTCCAGGTCACTAGCAATCAGGGAAATGTAAATCAAAACCACAAAGAGGTTTCACCTCACCCCAGTTAGAATGGCTCACATTCAGAAATCTACCAACAACAGATGCTGGCGAGGATGTGGGGAAAAAGGGACACTACCCCAGTGTTGGTGGGAATGCAAACTGGTCAAGCCACTATGGAAGTCAGTCTGGAGATTCCTCAGAAACCTGAATATAACCCTACCATTCAACCCAGCCATCCCACTCCTTGGAATTTACCCAAAGGAAATTAAATTGGCAAACAAAAAAGCTGTCTGCACCCTAATGTTTATTGCAGCTCAATTCAAATAGCCAAGACCTGGAACCAACCTAAAAGCCCATCAACGGTAGACTGGATAAAGAAATTATGGGATATGTTCTCTTTAGAATACTATACCGCAGTAAGAAACAACAAAATCCAGTCATTTGCAACAAAATGGAGGAATCTGGAACACATCATGCTGAGTGAAATAAGCCAGTCCCAAAGGGACAAACACAATGTGTTCTCCCTGATTGGTGACAACTGACTGAACACCAAAAAGGAAACCTGCTGAAGTGAAATGGACACTATGAGAAACGGTGACTTGATCAGCATAGCCCTGACTGTTAATGAACAACTTAATACATTATCCCTCTTAGTAGTTTTTTTGTCTGCTCTACTTAATATGACTGGTTTAATTCTGTAATTAATACACAGTTATTCTTAAGTGTTGAAATTTAACTGAAATGTGATCCCTGTTAAACATAAGAGTGGGAATAAGAGAGGGAAGAGATGTACAATTTGGGACATGCTCAGGCTGACTTGCCCCAAATGGTAGAGTTAGAAACATACCAGGGGACTCCAATTTAATCCCATCAAGGTGGCATGTACCAATGCCATCTCACTAGTCCAAGTGATCAATTTCAGTTCACAATTGATCATAATGAAAGGACTAAGAGTCAAAGGGAGCACATAAACAAGTCTAGTACCTGCTAACACTAACCGATGGAATAAATAAAGGGGAGAGTGATCCAACATGGGAAGCGAGATACTCAGCAGACTCATAGAATGGCGGATGTCCTAAACAGCACTCTGGCCTCAGAATCAGCCCTAAAGGCATTCGGATCTGGCTGAAAAGCCCATGAGAGTATTTCAGGCATGGAAAGCCAAGACACTCTGGCAAAAAGATCTCTGTGAGTGAGATCCCAGTGGAAAGAACAGGTCTTCAAAGAAGGAGGTACCTTTCTCTGAAGGGAGGAGAGAACCTCCACTTTGACTATGACCTTGTCTAAACAAGATAAGAGTCGGAGAACTCAAGGGGCTTCCATAGCCTTGGAAACTCATGACTGGAGCATGGGGAGATTACTGATGCCATAGACAGGAGTGTCAATTGGTAAAGTCAACAACAGGAGTCACTGTGCACTTACTCCTCATGTAGGATCTCTGTCCTTAATGTGCTGCACATTGAGACTTAATGCTATAACGAGTACTCAAACAGTATATTTCACTTTGTGTTTCTATGAGGGTGCAAACTGTTGAAAGCTTTACTTAATGTATACTAAACTGATCTTCGGTTAAAAAAAAAGAAGAAATTATCAATTACCAACTTGACTCTCACTGGGATTAAACATGACAATGGGTCTGATCTGATTTCATCATCATTTAAAAAATCATCTATTATTTTTCACTTTATGCTTCTGTGTGGGAGAAAACTGTTGAAATCTTTACTTAATGTATGCTAAACTGATCTTCTGTATATAAAGAGAATCGAAAATGAATCTTGATGTGAATGGAAGGGGGGAGGGAGTGGGAGAGGGGAGGGTTGTGGGCGGGAGGGACGTTATGGGGGGGAAGCCATTGTAATCCATAAGCCGTACTTTGGAAATTTATATTCATTAAATAAAAGTTAAAAAAAAAAAACCTATGTGGATTCTGAGGACTGGGTGCTACTGAAAGCGAGGGTGGAACCCTCTGAGCTCTGCCCCGACCCAACACATCACAAAACGACCAAGTCAGTTCACAATTAGGCTCCAGAAAAACTGTCTTCATACCAATTCAGAGGATTCAGAAACCCTTCTGCCTAAGCAATGCCAACCCCGGGCTTAGAAATATTTTCTTTCACTTCTACACAAAAATGACAAAACAAAGATATATCTTTGTGTTATAAATGTTCATCTTCTTGAGAGACAACGTGAAGCAGAAATAGGACTTTTTAAATTTTTTTTTAATTTTTTATTACCTTGCAATACTTGAACATTTCAGGGGGTGCCAAGCAAACTCTCAATACACATGGGGCAGCAGAAACATCAACCAGGCAATCAGGCCTTCCCAGGACTTTATCTTCTTGTGGGAGCCCAGCAGCTCCTCCCTTCAAGTTCCTTATGCACCCTATAATACATCATTGTGAGACAGAGCCGCCCACTGTGCTGTGGAGCACTGAACCCCTTGTTCCTCCATGACTCGTGTGGGTCCCCATGATCCAACCTCCCGCCACTTCTTCTTGCCCACCCACCCCAAAATCACGTTCCTAAAGAACTAACACTTGTAAATGAATGTGCTCCTGTTGAATTTCATCACAACACAAAACGTTCAACATGAAATCCTAGCCCATTGACACTTCTTACTTTTGAAAACTGAGCATTTCACTATGGTAGAAAAAAACAAACATAGATGATGATGAGAAGGAAGAAAATTTCAAATTGGTCAGGATTTCATCCACAATAACATAAAATAAAACCTGTAGGTCAAAGCAATATTGTTGAGAAACTGCATCCCGGGCATACGATTTATGTTTTCTTTGTTTTTTTTTTACTAGACATATTTAAAAATATGATTTACAATCTAATATTAGAAATCTAAGTTCTATTAGATATTTCCCATAGGAGTTTCCTACACAGAGGCACGGCTGTGCTACACATTGATGACCAAGTAAAAGAAGAGGAAGTGCACAGGAGCTTGCTTGCAGGACCTTTGTCAGCTTCTAACGCCAGCTTCCGTGACACCTCTCTGCAGGTCCAGTCCTTCTCGACTTGGCACAAGGCAGGGATGAGAAATCAGACAGTTTTAACAACCTTCATCCTGCGGGGACTGACAGACAACCCAAAACTCCAAGTTCTGCTTTTTGTGTTTTTGTTTCTCGCCTACTTGTTCAGTGTGGCTGGAAACCTCACCATCATCACCTCACACTTCTGGATTCTCACCTTAAAACCCCCATGTATTTTTTTCTCCGAAATTTCTCTTTCTTAGAAGTCTTGTTCACCACAGTCTGCATTCCCAGATTCCTGTACACAATGACAACTGGAGATAATACCGTGACCTACAACGCTTGTGCCACCCAATTATTTTTTGTGGTCCTCCTAGGGGCCACAGAGTTTTTCCTGCTGGCCACCATGTCCTATGACCGCTACGTGGCCATCTGCAAGCCCCTGCACTACACGACCATCATGAACACCAGGGGCTACCTCATCCTTGTCCTCTGCTCTTGGCTCGCTGGCCTCTTAATTGTCCTCCCACCTCTCAGCATGGGCCTCCAGCTGGAATTCTGTGCCTCGAATGTGATCGATCATTTTGGCTGTGACGCATCTCCCATTCTACAGATAACTTGCTCTGACACGGTGTTAATTGAGAAAGTCGTCTTGAGTTTGGCCATACTGACCCTCATGATTACCCTAGGGTGTGTAGTGCTTTCCTATGCATGCATCCTCAAGACCATTCTAGAGTTCCCCTCTGCTCAGCAAAGGAAGAAGGCCTTTTCCACCTGCTCCTCCCACATGATTGTGGTCTCCATCTCCTATGGCAGCTGCATCTTCATCTACATCAAACCTTCAGCAAAGGAAGGAGTGGCCATGAATAAGGTGGTGTCAGTCCTCATAACTTCAGTTGCCCCTTTGCTTAACCCATTCATTTATGCGCTTCGAAACAAACAAGTGAAGGAAGCCTTTCAGATCACTGTGAAAAGGATCGCCTTTCTCACCAACAGGTGAGAACACTTCCTGCTTGTTGACACTAACTCTAATTTACATCGCCATAGCCCTTGAGCAACATTAATGAATTTGACAAATATGTGGCTACTATTCAAAAGAATCACCAATCTAATCTTTCCACAAGAACATTTCTCTCTGAAAATCCAAACACCAAAACCAACCAATGTCTTTTGCTACCTTTTAAGTTTATTTTATTCAGAATGGCTTCCTCAATTATTGCATGCTCCACAGATTAGATTCTCCAATGCTCAGTGTCATAAAAAAACACGAATAAAGGAAAAAGTTGTATTCCTAGAGAGCCATATCATGGTGCGGAATCTAAAGACCTAAAAATGATTTCTTCCTTGTCATGGAAATATTACAATATCTGGTCCTTAATTATTCAAAGAATTAATTCTTACTGAAGCTTAATACAGGTTAATAAAACAAGAATGTGCACTCAAGAGCTCTCTTTCTCATTGTAAACTTCCATTTTCAGAAATAAATAGAAGACGCAAATGGACAGCTCTAAAATAACTGAAGATAATGATATTCTTCCTATTAAGCTGACATCCACACACAAATGTGATGCATCTTTAAATATGCTGTGGCGGGGCCAGTGTTGTAGCATAGGGAGTAAAGCCACTGCCTGCAGTGTCAGCATCCCATATGGGCGTTGGTTCAAGTCCAGGCTGCTCCACTTCCAATCCAGCTCTCTGCTATGGCCTGGGAAAGCAGTAGAAGATGGCCTCAAGTCCTTGGGCCTCTGCACCCACATGGGAGACCTGGAAGAAACTCTTGGTTCCTGCCTTTGGATCAGCACAGCTCTGGCCGTTGCAGCAAGTTTGGGAGTGAACCAGCAGATGAAAGACTTCTCTCTCTATGCCTCTCCTTTTCTCTGTGTAACTCTGACTTTGAAATAAATAAATAAATCTTTAAAAAAAAATATGATGTGGCTACAAGACAGAAAGAACATGACTTGAACACTCAACACCTTCTAACTTAGGCTCAAGAACAAGCCCTAAATTTAGAAGAAGGCTAACTAAATTTTGGTTGGGTAAATCCTCCAGCTATCCAGACCAACACTGTCCCCGAATTTTAGAAGAATGTTAGAGATTAGGAAGATTGATCAACATGTCAAAGAACTCGTCATTCGGGAAGGACACCCCACATTACATTTGGTTGTCTAACACAGGTGTACTTTCAAAAACAAGATGCAGACACAGTGTGAAAAAATGGGCAGCTCTAGAAAAGGGGGAGAGAGAAGTAACGCAGACAGAGTCATAATTGAGATTCTTTCTGTAAATGGTGACAAGCCTTTGCAGTGTTTTCATGATCTGTAACTGTGAAAATAAAGGGTTTTTGTTTTTTTGTTTGTTTGTTTACAGGCAGAGTGGACAGTGAGAGAGAGAGAGAGACAGAGAGAAAGGTCTTCCTTTGCCATGGTTCACCCTCCAATGGCTGCAGCAGCCGGCGCACCACGCTGATCGAAAGGCAGGAGCCAGGTGTTTATCCTGGTCTCCCATGGGGTGCAGGACCCAAACATCTGGGCCATCCTCAACTGCACTCCCTGTCCACAGCAGAGAGCTGCCCTGGAAGAGGGGCAACTGGGACAGAATCCGGCACCCTGACCGGAACTAGAACCCGGTGTTCCGACGCCGCTAGGCGGAGGATTAGCACATTGAGCCGCGGCGCTGGCCCGAAAATAAAGTTTTATGCTTTCACAGCACACTTAAAACTATCATCTACGTTTATGAAACATAAACAGGGGCAGATGTTGTGGCACAGCACATTAAACCTCTGATTAGGGTCATCATCCCATCTTGAAGTGTGTGGGATCGAATCTCACTCCCACTTCAGATGCAGTTTCCTGCATCGTATGGGTATAAACTTTTCACATTTCAAAAATACTCTGATAAATAAGGTTTTCTCCAAAGCTTTCTTTTTTATGAAAGACTTATTTCTTTATTTGAAACTCAGAGTTACAAGAGAGAGAAGGAGAGGCAGAGAGAAAGAGGTCTTCCATCTGCTGGTTCACTCTCTAATTGGCTGCAAGTGCTGGAGCTGCACTGATCTGAAGCCAGGAGCCAGGAGCTTCTTCTGGGTCTCCCCCATGGGTGCAGGGGCCCAAGGACTTGGGCCATCTTGCTCTGCTTTCCCAGGCCAAAGCAGAGAGCTGGATTGGAAGTGGAGCAGCCGGGCCTCAAACCAGTGCCCATATAGGATGCCTGCACTGCAGGCAGTGGCTTTACCCAGTACACTAGCACCAGCCCCGCCAAAGCTTTCTTATACTGAATTTTCTAAAAACTAAACTGCTCTAGGAACTGGAACTATGGCATAGGGTAAAGCTGCCGCCTGCAGGGCAGCCTCCAATATGGGTGCCAATTCCAGTCCCCTCTGCTCCACATCTAGTCCAGCTCTCTGCCAAGGCCTGGGAAAGCAGCAGAAGATGTCCTAAGTGCTTGGGTGTCTACTGCGTGGGAGACCCAGAATAAACTCCTGGCTTCTGGCTTCTGGTTTCTGACTTCAGATCATCCCAGCTCTGTTGTGGCATTTTGGAGAATGAACCAGTGGATGGAAGACTTTCCCTTTCTCTCTCTCTCCCTCTCTCTCTCTCTCTCCCTCTCTCCCTCTCTCCCTCTCTCCCTCCTTCCCCCTCTCCCTCTGCATCTCTGTAACTCTGCCTTTCAAATACATAAAGAAATCTTAAAAAAAAAAACACTCTGGTAAGTGCTCTACAACTTCTCTTCTAATAACTAATTTAAGCTTACACCCATGTGATCTATGTACTTATTTAGGAGTGGAGTCAATGGCTTCACCTAAGCTGTGCCCAATTTACCACTCAAGAATCAAGTGCATCTGCATAAGACCAGGACTTAAAATGCAAGGTGAGGAGTGGGCATGTGACACAGAGATTGAGAGATGGGTTAGGATACCCACATCTCCATCAGAATAGCAGGGTTCAATCCCCAGCCCTGGCTACTTATGTCAGCTTCTGGTTAATGCAGTCCCTAGGAGACATCAGTTAGGGCTCAAATAACTGGGGTCCCCACCACCAACAGGGGAGACCTGAATTGAGTTCCTGATTCCAACTGACTTGACCCAGTCCTGACACAGCCCTGACCAGTGGAGGCATTTGGGGAGTGAACAAGCAGATGGCAACACTGTCTTTCTCTCCTTCCTCTTCCTCCTCTCGCCCTCCTGCCCCTTCCCTCTCCCTCTCCCTCTGCCTTTCAAATAACCAAGAAGATGAAGAATGAGCATCTACTTCTGCTCTACATACTGAGTTAATCTCTTGCTTACCCACCAGTGAGAGGAAATGCCCAAGGGCAGCACTCAGTCTAGACTAAAACCTCAGCATGAAGCTGGAGGCAGTCCTCAAATAACGGAGGTCACCTCTGGGGCCCAGTGTGCTCCCTGAAAAACGCCAAAGTGTTGCCGAAATGCTTCATGGCTTTGCACTTGGACACTTTGCTCAGTGAATATCCCCAGAATTTACATTGCGATCTTCATATGGAGGTTTGAGGAAGTTTACCTGGGAACTTTTTTGCCGTATGTGTGCGTAAATGGTTAGGTCTCTGCCACAGTGCTCCTAGCTCTTCTTTTGGACTCCTATTTCAGTCACTCAGCATTATCTGTTTCCTCCATCAGAAAGCTCTCGCTCACCTCTCATATTCCTGTCATTGCTAACATAGCTCTAACCTAAAATTTAAATTTCTCAACCAGAATTATCTTGCCAATTGCCTAAAAAAAAAAAAAAAAAAAAAAAGCCCTGCCTCTAATCTCATCTCCATTTTACTCATTCTAAACTACATCACAATATATAGCAACCTAAAACCATATTTATTTATTTATTTATTTACAAAATATACCATATATAGCAACCTAAAACTCTATTTTAATTAGTCCAGTATGAAGTTGAAATGTTCACAGTAATCAAAAATTCTGTTCAGGGGCCAGCATTGTGCTACAGTGAGATAACCTATGACACTAGCATCTCATACAAGCACCGGTTCAAGTACCAGCTGTTGCTCCACTTTTTTTTTTTTATTTGACAGGTAGAAATACAGACAGTGAGAGACAGAGACAGAGAGAAAGGGCTTCTTTCCGCTGGTTCACCCCCCAAATGGCCGGTACTGCCAGCACTCTGCCAATCTGAAGCCAGGAGCCAGGTGCTTCTTCCTGGTCTCCCATGCGAGTGCAGGACCCCTGTCCGCCCGGGCCACAGCAGAGAGCTGGACTGGAAGAGGAGCAACCGGGACTGGAACCCAGGCCTATATGGGATGCCGGCGCTGCAGGCAGAGGATTAACCAAGTGAGCCACAGCGCCAGCCCTGCTCCACTTTGACCCAGCTCCCTAATGATGCACCTGGGAAAGCAGCAGAAGATGCCCAAATGCTTGGACCCCTGCCACCCACGTGGGAGATCCAGAAGAAGCTCCGGGCTCCTGGCTTAGGCCTGGCCCAGCCCCAGCCATGGCAGCCACCTGGGCAGGGGGAGCAAATCAGTGGATGGAAGCCATCACTCTCTCCTCTCTCTAACTCTGACTTTCAAATAAATAAACAAACCACTTTTCAAAGAGAAATTAAATGGCTATGGTCGATATGCAACAGAAAGAAAAAAATCTGCCACTAATTCCTGAGTACTTATATGGTGGATTTGAAAAGATATTGTAAGAGTCTCTGCGGGCCCCTCATGGCAACAGTGTCATTCAGCCCCATTGTTCCTGCTCCACTGCTCTGCTCCTTAGCTTCCTGATAACCTGTGGGATGCGCCATTGCAACTCCCTTGCCCATCTCCCTGGGATGACTTCTCTTAAACACCTGTTTACCCTTTATTCTTGAAAATGGCAACAAAGGCTCTTTATTAGTCCCTCAGATCGAAAACCCCTAGGGAACATACTGTTTGTTAGCAAAATTGATCCCAAAGAGCTTGTTCTGCAGAGAAATTTTTATTACCTGGGATATTTAAAAAGTTAGTATGTTTCTTGCTGAATTTATTTCTCCTGGGAACAGAGATCCCTAGAAATTCTCAAGTCTTCGACACATTTTACAATTTAAAAACTATTTTAATGTACAACCATACACTTTCTATGCATGCGAAAAATACCAAAAAGTAGGGACTGGTATTCTGGTGAGGCAGGTTATGCTTGCAACGTTGGTATCCCACATAAGGACCAATTCCAGTCTTGGCTGCTCTGTTTCTGATCCAGCTCTCTGCTCATGAACCTGGGAAATAGGGAGTACCAGCTGTTGCTCTACTTTTTTTTTTTTTTTTTTTTGACAGGTAGAGATATAGACAGTGAGAGAGAGAGACAGAGAGAAAGGGCTTCCTTCCGCTGGTTCACCCCCCAAATGGCCGGTACTGCCAGCACTCTGCCGATCTGAAGCCAGGAGCCAGGTGCTTCTTCCTGGTCTACCATGCGGGTGCAGAGAGTGCTTGAGGCCCTGCTAACCATGTGGCAGATCCAGATGGAGTTCTGGGCTCCTAGCTTGAGCCTGAATCAGCCCTGGTAATCCCAGCCATTTGGGGAGTAACCAGCAGACCAGCAGAGGGTAATCTCTCTCTCTCCCTCTCCAGGGCAAGAACTACACCCACATGGATGCCAGCGCCACTGGTGCTGTCTTCACCCACTACACAACAATACTGGCCCAATGCTTATCTTTGATTTCCATTTTCCACAAGCTGTCCGAAGTACCGCTATATTATTATTCATAATTAATAATAACATGTTATTATCATTCTTGTATTACAAATAACTAGCAAGTGCAAAGGCCAAGATTTAGTTCTGGGCTACCTAGAACCACAGTCCATGCACTTGAACATAACACAATACTGCTGCCTATTCCGTCAGGCACTCTCAAGGCATAGAACTTTCCACAGAATCACAGAGATTTACTTTTTTAAGGAATTTATTAATACATTAGATTCCCAGAGTCACAGCAAATAGATGGCAATTACTACAGCAACATTCTCACTGATTCACATGTTAATGGGATATTAATGCACAATGAATAGATTCTGTATCATCCATAGGTAAAATTCTAAGAATATAATGATATATCCCCCTCCCACCTCCTTTTTTTCCTTCTTTCCTCTTTTTTTTTCTTTCTTCTCCAATTTTTGAGATAGCTTTTTTTTTTTTTTTTTTTTTGATAGGCAGAGTGGACAGTGAGAGAGAGAGACAGAGAGAAAGGTCTTCCTTTGCCGTTGGCTCACCCTCCAGTGGCTGCCGCGGCCGGTGCGCTGCGGCCGGCGTGCTGCGGCCGGAGCACCGCGTTGATCCGATGGCAGGAGCCAGGTACTTATCCTGGTCTCCCATGGGGTGCAGGGTCCAAGTAAATGGGCCATCCTCCACTGCACTCCCTGGACACAGCAGAGAGCTGGCCTGGAAGATGGGCAACCGGGACAGAATCCGGCGCCCTGACCAGGAATAGAACCCGGTGTGCCGGCGCTGCAAGGCGGAGGATTAGCTAGTGAGCTGCGGCGCTGGCTGCGATAGCTTTTTTAATTTATGCTAGCTGAAGGCTTATACTCCACTAAATAAAGAGTCAACGAATGGAGAGTAAAAACTCAGCAGTTCAGTGGGTATATAGGCAAGGGCTGTAAGAAATAATCAAATGATAAGATGTCAATTTCACTCATATGAGGTAAATTTTAAAATAATCACAGATCATTAAACTACATTAGAATAGTATTTTTATCCATTGACTTCACAAATATACAAAACAAAATTCGGCAGACGCTGTGGCATGGCAGGTAAAGCCGCCGCCTCTAGTACAGGCATCCCATATGGGTGCTATTTCTAGTCCCAGCTGCTCCTCTTCTGATCCACCCCTCCGCTAATGCACCTGGAAAAGCAGTAGAAGAAGGCCCATGTCCCTAAGTCCCTGCCACCAGTGTGGGAGAACCAGAGCTCATGGCTCCTGGCTTTGGCCTAATCCAGCCATAGTCAATGAGACCATCTGGGGAGCGAGCCCGCAGATGGAAAATCTCTCTTCTCTCTTCTCTCTCTCTCTCTCTCTCTCTCTCTCTCTCTAACTCTGCCTCTCAAATAAATAGATCTATTTAAAAAAAAAAAAAAAGGCTGCTAGTAAGGGGATCTGCAGCCCCAGTCACTGGTATGGGACCAGGCACCACACCTTATACATTCCTTCTCTGCTTCAAGTTGAGACAAGGAAAAAGGCAATGTATGCTAGCATAAGTATCTCAATTTTTATTCTAAATTCTAGGCCACACGGAAATAAGAATTCAAAGCAAAGGCATAATTACAGCGAATGAGTGAGAGTTTTATTTAAAAGCGAGAGACTGAATATACATTCGCACGTGAGTGTGGGCAATCCCATTTGGAGAGACACCCATCATGAGAAGGCAGCAGAGTTGCCGGTCAGGAGAGAATGTGGGAGGAGGCCAGAGGAGAATCCACTAAGCAAGGCCCAGAAGCCAAAAAGCAAAAGAGCCACCTCCACGTGTCTCAGTCTCTTATGAGGTCGGGAGTGATACCTTAACTGAAGATACGAGCCAGCTGGAGTTCAACATGCAGGAGGCTGTCTGAGAGGTTCATGGTGTCTCTTTGTAGAGTGTAACTTCCACAGGGCCATCAAGGCATCTCCTCCTCTCTGGTCCCAGATGAGACACAGGTGCATTATGGGAAATAGTCATACTCGATTGATAGGTGGGGGGGGGGGGGATTACAATGCATTCCTACAGACAAAATACTGTTTAGAATCTTCCAGCTTAATGTATTAGCATGTAACTCTACTCAACACTGCCTTATCTTTAGGACATGGGTTACTGGGAAGCCAGCAGTCCAGCCCGGAAGTATTACAAGATGCTCTGCTAGCATTGTAGCAGGATTAGTGAACAAAGATGAGACAGAAATTTGTCTATTATAATTTTTTGCGTTTTGTATTTTTTTTTATTTTATTTAACCTTCATGTATTTATACATATAGATTTAGGAACTTAGTGCTACTTCTCTCCCTATCTCCCTACCCTCCCTCCCACACGCTCCAACCCTTCTCCTCCCTATCCATTCTCACTCTTTTTTTTCTTTTGTAAAGATTTATGTATTTATTTGAAAGAGTTACAGAAAAAGAGAGAAACAGAGAGAGAGAGTTCTTCCATCTGCTGTTTCACTCCCCAGATGGACGGAGTTGAGCCAATCCAAAGCCAGGAGCCAGGAGCTTCTTCTGAGTTGCCCAAGTTGGTGCAGAGTCCCAAGCACTTAGACAAGTCTCTGCTGCTTTCCCAGGCACATTAGCAGGGAGCTGAATTGGAAGTGGAGAATTTGCTGCACTGTGGAGCAGGAGGTTAACACCCTAACCTGAAGCACCAGCATCCCATATGAGCGCCAGTTCGAGACTCGGCTTCTCCAATTCTGATCCAGCTCTCTGCTATGGCCTGGGAAAGCAGTACAAGATGGGCCAAGTCCTTGGGCCATTGCACCCACATAAGAGACCTGGAAGAAGCTCCTGGCTCCTGGCTTTGGTTCGTCACAGTTCAGGCTGTTGCAGCCAACTGTGGAGTGAACCACTGAGTGGAAAACCTCTCTCTCTCTCTCTCTCTGCCTCTCCTCTTTCTGTGTAACTCTGACTTTAAAATGAATAAATAAATCTTAAAAAAAAAAAGGGGGGGGGGGGAGGAGCAGCCAGAACTCAAACCGGCACCCATGTGGGATGCGGGCACTGCAGGCCAGGGCTTTTTCCCACTATACCACCGCACCGCCCATCGCACTCTTGATTTTCACAAAGATCCACTTTCAGTTTACTTAATGATTGCAAAGTTAACCTTACACCAGCAGAGTGTGCAGAGTCCAATTTCTTCACATATCTACCAACACTTCCTTCACATACTCACCAAAGACTAATTTTTATTAAGCCATTCTCATGAGCATGTGGTGGCACCTTAATGTGGATTTACGTTGCAGTTCCCTGGTTGCTGGTGATGTTGAGCAAATTTACATGATTGCGAATTTACCTGTTTCTGAATTTTTTTTTAGGGAAATTTCTATTCAATCCTTGTCCAAGTTATTAAATTAGGTCATTTTGGGGAGAGCAAGGTCGCCCACCGTGTGGAAGCCGAGCTGCGGGAGCCGCTGGGGCCGCCAGACCCGCCGGACCTGACAGAGCAGCCGGACCCGCCGGACCCACTGGATCTGCAGAGTCTGCGCGCCAGCGCTGGAAAGGGAGGTGAGACAGAAATCTCTCGGCAACCCAAGACATTGGCGGGGAAAGGCAGAAAGAGCCTGCAGAGAATAAGGCCTGAAACCCCACTGGGGAAACTTCACCAGGCTGGCTGGAGGAGAGAAAAAAAAATCAAATAAATAAGGAGAACCAGCACGGACATTTAGCCTCTCTCTCCACTCACCTTAGAGAGCCGAGCAAGACAAAGGGCAGGCGCCATTTTAGGTAATTAAAGCAGTGCGCGCCATTTTGCATATGAAAAGCGGGTGCCCCTCATTAGCCAAGCAAAAAACCTGACTCTGGTAAGCAAATGAATACCCACAGGGGCAAGATTTCATACATCAACTACTCTCAATTCCACTCAGCTGTGTGGAATTACTTCCCAACTGAGTCAAAAAAAAAAAAAAAAAAAAAAGAGGCCGGCACCGCGGCTCACTAGGCTAATCCTCCACCTTGTGGCGCCGGCACACAGGGTTCTAGTCCCGGTCGGGGCGCCGGATTCTGTCCCAGTTGCCCCTCTTCCAGGCCAGCTGTCTGCTGTGGCCAGGGAGTGCAGTGGAGGATGGCCCAGGTGCTTGGGCCCTGCACCCCATGGGAGACCAGGATAAGTACCTGGCTCCTGCCATCAGATCAGCGCAGTGCGCTGGCCGTGGCGGCCATTGGAGGGTGAGCCAACGGCAAAGGAAGACCTTTCTCTCTCTCTCTCTCTCTCTCACTGTCCACTCTGCCTGTCAAAAAAAATAAAAATGGCCGGCGCCGCGGCTCACTAGGCTAATCCTCCACCTAGCGGCGCCGGCACACCGGGTTCTAGTTCCGGTTGGGGCGCCAGATTCTGTCCTGGTTGCCCCTCTTCCGGGCCAGCTCTCTGCTGTAGCCAGGGAGTGCAGTGGAGGATGGCCCAGGTGCTTGGGCCCTGCACCCCATGGGAGACCAGGAAAAGCACCTGGCTCCTGGCTCCTGCCATCGGATCAGCGCGGTGCGCCGGCCGCAGCGCGCCGGCCGCGGCGGCCATTGGAGGGTGAACCAACGGCAAAGGAAGACCTTTCTCTCTGTCTCTCTCTCTCACTGTCCACTCTGCCTGTCAAAAAAATAATAAAATAAAATAAATATATAAAAAGAGAGAGAGAGAGAGAGAGAGCAAGAGAACAATCAGGGTGCATCACCTTTGGCACACACTTAACCCTGTAGAACCAGAGCTCTCTGGCCACACCCATCACAACCTCTAAGGATCCATCAAAAGCAGACAGTCCTCTTAATCTAGAGTCACAGTATAACGAGGAAAAAAAAAAAAAAAAAAAAAAAAAACAAAGAATTGTCGCTCCCCCTCTTCGTGGAGGAACGACACAGGACCCTGCGCTGTTCTTTCGTCTACTCGGCCCTCCCCGGGTTTGCTGCTGGTTCTTCCCGGGTTGGCTACTATCCCTTCCACCTCCGTGGAAGGGCAGTTCCCCCTGGCCACATTCCCCACTTCCGCAGGGGAGCGGCATAATGGTGCCGTGACTCGGATATGAAGCCTAGGCAGGGCTTAGTGTCGTTCCTCCACGAAGAGGGGGAGCGACATAATGGTGCCGTGACTCGGATATGAAGCCTAGGCAGGGCTTAGTGTCGTTCCTCCACGAAGAGGGGGAGCGACATAATGGTGCCGTGACTCGGATATGAAGCCTAGGCAGGGCTTAGTGTCGTTCCTCCACGAAGAGGGGGAGTGACAAAGAATATCTCCAATATGCCAAACAAATGCAAAAGCCAAGGTAACAAGAACAAGGAAGACACTATGATGCACCCAAATTAAATAGACACCCCAATTCAAGATTATGAAGATGATGAGATAGAAGAAATGCAAGAAGCAATTAAATAAAAGTTAAAAAAAAAAGAAATGCAAGAAGCAGATCTCAAAAAATTGATAAAAACATTAAGAAGTTCTCAAAAACAAATTCTCAAACTACAGAAATCCTTAATGGACAAGATAGAAAATCTCTCTCGTGAAAATGAAATATTAAGTAGGAATCAAAATGAAATGAAACAACTAGTAAAAAATGAAACTGTGATAGTGATGAGAAATCATAATGAAATGAAGAATTCAATAGATCAAATGACAAACACATTAAAGAGCCTTAAAAACAGAATGGGTGAAGCAGAAGAGAGAATATCGGACTTAGAAGACAGAGCACAGGAAAATATACAATCCAACCAAACAAAAGAAGAGGAAATTAGAAATCTAAAAAATATTGTTGGGCATCTGCAGGATACTATCAAAAAAAACCAACATTCGAGTTCTAGGAGTTCCTGAAGGCATGGAGAGAGAGAAAGGATTAGAAGGCCTTTTTAGTGAGATACTAGCAGAGAACTTTCCAGGTTTGGAGAAGGACAGAGACATCCTAGTACAGGAAGCTCATAGAACCCCCAGTAAACACGACCAAAAGAGATCCTCACCACGACACGTGGTAATTAAACTCACCACAGTGAAACATAAAGAAAATATCCTAAAATGTACAAGAGAGAAATGACAAATTACTCTCAGAGGATCTCCAATCAAACTCACAGCAGATTTCTCATCAGAAACCCTACAGGCTAGAAGGGAATGGTGAGACATAGCCCAGGTACTAAGAGAGAAAAACTGCCAGCCCAGAATATTATATCCTGCTAAGCTTTCATTTGTGAATGAGGGTGACATAAAGACCTTTCACAACAAACAGAAATTGAAAGAATTTGTCGCCACTCATCCAGCCCTGCAAAAGATGCTCAAAGATGTATTACACACACAAACACAGAAACACGATCATCAATATGAAAGAAGCTAAATGAAGGAAATCTCACACCAAAAGATCACAGGAAGTTCAAAACATATATCAGAAAATATCTTTGGCAAATGGCAGGGCAAAGCTACTACTTATCAATAGTCACATTGAACGTGAATGGCCTGAACTGTCCAGTTAAAAGACACAGATTGGCTGATTGGGTAAAGGAACAAAACCCATCTATTTTCTGCTTTCAAGAAACACATCTTTCCAATGAAGATGCATACAGACTGAAAGTGAAAGACTGGAAAAAGATATACCATGCCAACAGAAATGAAAAAAGAGCAGGCGGAGCCATCTTAATATCGACAACATAAACTTTAACACAAAACCTGTTAGGAGAGACAAAGAGGGGCACTATATAATGATTAAGGGATCAATTCAACAGGAAGATATAACGATTATCAATGTATATGCGCCTAATTACAGGGCACCGGTTTATTTTCAAGATTTGTTAAGGGACTTAAAGGGAGACTTAGACCCCAATACAATAGTACTGGGGACTTCAATACCCCACTCTCAGAAATAGATCAACAGGACAGAAGATCAACAAGGATACAGTAGATTTAAACGACACTATAGCCCAAGTGGATCTAACAGATATCTACAGAACTTTTCATTCTACACAGAAAACATTTACATTCTTCTCAGCAGTACATGGAACCTTCTCTAGGATTGACCACATACTAGGCCATAAACCAAGTCTCAGCAAATTCAAAAGAATTAGAATCATACCATGCAGCTTCTCAGACCATAAAGGAATGAAGTTGGAAATTAGCAACTCAGGAATCCCTAAAGCATATGCAAACGCATGGAGATTGAACAACATGCTCCTGAATGAACAATGGGTCATAGAAGAAATTAAAAGAAAAATCATAAATTTTCTGGAAGTAAATGAGGATAACAGCACAACATACCTGTGGGGAGCAACCCGGACTAGACTAAGTTACTGGAATTAAGACTTATTCTATGCATCTGCTCTCCCACAATATGGCGCTGGGAGAGCAGGAAACAGCTTCTACACAGCTGCCTCCAGTTCAACCAATAAACTGTAGGACCTGCTCCTGATTGGAGGAGAGCAGCATACTCGGCGTGTGGGTAGCAGAGTTGGGATTGGTGAAAGAGGACTATAAAGGAGGAGAGAGACAACATGCACCAGGAACATCTAAGAGGACCTGAGGAACATCTGAGCAGCCCCCGAGAGAGCCGGCCGGCGGTGTGCCGCTCCCCCGCGGAAGTGGGGAAAGTGGCGGGGGGGGCCGCCCCTCCATGGAGGTGGAGGGACAGCAGCCAACCCGGGAAGAACCAGCAGCAAACCCGGGAAGCGCCGAGCAGACAAAAGAACAACGCAGGGTCCTGTGTCGTTCCTCCGTGAAGAGGGGGAGCGACAATACCAAAATGTATGGGATACAGCAAAAGCAGTGTTAAGAGGAAAGTTTATATCAATAGGTGCCTACATCAAGAAATTGGAAAGGCACCAAATAGATGAGCTTTCACTGCATCTCCTGGATAGAAAATCTGCAGCAAACCAGACCCAAATCTAGTAGGAGAAGAGAAATAATTAAAATCAGAGAAGAAATCAACAGGATTCAATCCAAAAAACATTACAAAAAATCAGCCAAACGAGGAGCTGGTTTTTTGAAAAAATGAACAAAATTGACACCCCATTGGCCCAACTAACTAAAAAAAGAAGAGAAAAGACCCAAATCAATAAAATCAGAGATGAAAAAGGAAATGTAACAACAGACACCACAGAAATAAAAAGAATCATCAGAAATTACTACAAGGACCTGTATGCCAGCAAACAGGGAAACCTATCAGAAATGGATGGATTCCTGGACACATGCACCTACCTAAATTGAACCAGGAAGACATAGAAAACCTAAACAGACCCATAACTGAAACAGAAATTGAAACAGTAATAAAGGCCCTCCCAACAAAGAAAAGCCCAGGACCAGACGGATTCACTGCTGAATTCTACCAGACATTTGAAGAAGAACTAGCTCCAACTCTTCTCAAAATATTCAGAACAATCGAAGAGGGAATCCTCCCAAATTCTTTCTATGAAGCCAGCATCACCTTAATTCCTAAGCCTGAGAAAGATGCAGCATTGAAAGAGAATTATAGACCAATATCCCTGATGAACATAGACGCAAAAATGCTCAATAAAATTCTGGCCAATAGAATGCAACAACACATCAGAAAGATCATCCATCCAGACTAAGTGGGATTTATCCCTGGTATGCAGGGATGGTTCAATGTTCGCAAAACAATCAACGTGATTCACCACATTAACAGACTGCAGAAGCAAAACCATATGATTATCTCAATAGACGCAGAGAAAGCATTTGATAAAATACAACACCCTTTCATGATGAAAACTCTAAGCAAACTGGGTATGGAAGGAACATTCCTCAATATAATCAAAGCAATTTATGAAAAACCCACGGCCAACATCCTACTGAATGTGGAAAAGTTGGAAGCATTTCCACTGAGATCTGGCACCAGACAGGGATGCCCACTCTCACCACTGCTATTTAACATAGTTCTGGAAGTTTTAGCCAGAGCCATCAGACAAGAAAAAGAAATTAAAGGGATACGAATTGGGAAGGAAGAACTCAAACTATCTCTCTTTGCAGATGATATGATTCTTAATTTAGGGGACCCAAAGAACTCTACTAAGAGACTATTGGAACTCATAGAAGAGTTTGGCAAAGTAGCAGGATATAAAATCAATGCACAAAAATCAACAGCCTTTGTATACACAAGCAATGCCATGGCTGAGAAAGAACTGCTAAGATCAATCCCATTCACAATAGCTACAAAAACAATCAAATACCTTGGAATAAACTTAACCAAGGATGTTAAAGATCTCTACGATGAAAATTACAAAATCTTAAAGAAAGAAATAGAAGAGGATACCAAAAAATGGAAAAATCTTCCATGCTCATGGATTGGAAGAATCAATATCATCAAAATGTTCATTCTCCCAAAAGCAATTTACAGATTCAATGGGATACCAATCAAGATACGGAAGACCTTCTTCTCAGATCTGGAAAAATGATGCTGAAATTCATGTGGAGACACAGGAGACCTTGAATAGCTAAAGCAATCTTGTACAACAAAAACAAAGCTGGAGGCATCATAATACCAGATTTCAGGACATACTACAGGGCAGTTGTTATCAAAACAGCATGGTACTGGTACAGAAACAGATGGATAGACCAATGAAACAGAATTGAAACACCAGAAATCAACCCAAACATCTACAGCCAACTCATATTTGATCAAGGATCTGAAACCAATTCCTGGAGCAAGGACAGTCTATTCAATAAATGGTGCTGGGAAAACTGGATTTCCACATGCAGAATCATGAAGCAAGAGCCCTACCTTTCACCTTACACAAAAATTCACTCAACATGGATTAAAGACTTAAATCTATGACCCGACACCATCAAGTTCTTAGAGAACATTGGAGAAACCCTTCAAGATATTGGCACAGGCAAAGAGTTTCTGGAAAAGACCCCAGAAGCACAGACAGTCAAAGCAAAAATTAACATTTGGGATTGCATCAAATTGAAAAGTTTCTGTACTGCAAAAGAAACAGTCAGGAGAGTGAAGAGGCAACTGACAGAATGGGGAAAAATATTTGCAAACTATGCAACAGATAAAGGGTTGATAACCAGAATCTACAAAGAAAGACATTTTTCAGAAGAGGAAATCCAAATGGCCAACAGGCACATGAAAAAATGTTCAAGGTCACTAGCAATCAGGGAAATGCAAATCAAAACCACAATGAGGTTTCACCTCACACCGGTTAGAATGGCTCACATACAGAAATCTACCAACAACAGATGCTGGCGAGGATGTGGGGAAAAAGGGACACTAACCCACTGTTGGTGGGAATGCAAACTGGTCAAGCCACTATGGAAATCAGTCTGGAGATTCCTCAGAAACCTGAAGATAACCCTACCATTCGACCCAGCCATCCCACTCCTTGGAATTTACCCAAAGGAGTTTAAATTGATAAACAAAAAAGCGGTCTGCACCCTAATGTTTATTGCAGCACAATTCACAATAGCTAAGACCTGGAACCAACCTAAATGCCCATCAACGGTAGACTGGATAAAGAAATTATGGGATATGTATTCTTTAGAGTACTATACTGCAGTAAGAAACAACGAAATCCAGTCATTTGCAACAAAATGGAGGAATCTGGAACACATCATGCTGAGTGAAGTAAGCCAGTCCCAAAGGGACAAATACCATATGTTCTCCCTGATCGGTGACAACTGACTCAACACCAAAAAGGAAACCTCCTGAAGTGAAATGGACACTATGAGAAATGGTGACTTGATCAGCATAGCTCTGACTGCTAATGGACAACTTAATACATTATCCCTCATAGTATTTTTTTTTTGTCTGTTCTACTTAATATGACTGGTTTAATTCTGTAATTATCACACAGTTATTCTTAAGTGTTGAAAATTAACTGAAATGTGATCCCTGTTAAACATAAGAGTGGGAATAAGAGAGGGAAGAGATGTATAATTTGGGACATGCTCGGGCTGACTTGCCCCAATTGGTAGAGTTGGAAACATACCAGGGGATTTCAATTCAATCCCATCAAGGTGGCATGTGCCAATGCCATCTCACTACTCCAAGTGATCAATTTCAGTTCACAATTGATCATAATGAAAGGACTAAGAGTCAAAGGGAGCACATAATCAAGTCTAGTATCTGCTAACACCAACCGATAGAATAAATAAAGGGGAGAGTGATCCAACATGGGAAGTGAGATACTCAGCAGACTCATAGAATGGCGGATGTCCTAAATAGCACTCTGACCTCAGAATCAGCCCTAAAGGCACTCGGATCTGGCTGAAAAGCCCATGAGAGTATTTCAGGCATGGAAAGCCAAGACACTCTGGCAAAAAGATCTCTGTGAGTGAGATCCCAGTGGAAAGAACAGGTCTTCAAAGAGGGAGGTGCCTTTCTCTGAAGGGAGGAGAGAACCTCCACTTTGACTATGACCTTGTCTAAACCAGATAAGAGTCGGAGAACTCAAGGGGCTTCCATAGCCTTGGAAACTCATGACTGGTGCATAGGGAGATTACTGATGCCATAAACAGGAGTGTCAATTGGTAAAGTCAACAACAGGAGTCACTGTGCACTTACTCCTCATGTAGGATCTCGGTCCTTAACGTGCTGTGCACTGAGGCTTAATGCTATAACGAGTACTCAAACAGTATATTTCACTTTGTGTTTCTATGGGGGTGCAAACGACTGAAATCTTTACTTAATGTACACTAAACTGATCTTCTGTAAAAAAAAAAAAAAAAAGAAAGAAAAGAAAGAAATTTTCAATTCCCAACTTGACTCTCACTGGGATTAAACATGACAATAGGTTTGATCTGATTTCATCATCATTTAAAAAAAATCATCTATTATTTTTCACTTTATGTTTCTGTGTGGGAGCAAACTGTTGAAATACTTACTTAAGGTATACTAAGCTGATCTTCTGTATATTAAGATAATCGAAAATGAATCTTGATGTGAATGGAAGGGGAGAGGGAGTGGGAAAGGGGAGGGTTGTTGGTGGGAGGGACGGTATGGGGGGGGAAGCCATTGTAACCCATGAGTCGTACTTTGGAAATTTATATTCATTAAATAAAAGATAAAAAAAAAAAACAGTAGACTGGATAAAGAAATTATGGGACATGTACTCTATAGGATACTATATAGCAATCAAAAAACAACGAAACCCGGTCATTTGCAACAAGATGGAGGAATCTGGAAAACATCATGCTGAGTGAGTTAAGCCTGTCCCAAAGGGACAAATATCATATGTTCTCCCTGATCGGCAACAACTAACTGAGCACCAAAGGGGAAACTTGTTGAAGTGAAATGGACACTATGAGAAACAGTGACTTGATCAGCTCTTGTCCTGATGGTTGATGTACAATGTAATATTTCATCCATTTTAGTATTTTTTTTTTGTTCTAGTACTCTTGGTTGAACTCTGTAATTAACACAATTATTCTTAGGTGTTTAAATTTTAACTGAAAAGTGATCCCTGTTAGGAATCTGGAAAGTATTATGCTGAGTGAAATAAGCCAGTCCCAAAGGGACAAATACCATAGGTTCTCCCTGATCGGTGACAACTAACTGAGCACCAAAAATGAAACCTGTTAAAGTTAAATGAACGCTATGAGAAGCGATGATTGATCAGCCCTTGCCCTGACTGTTGATGAGCAACTTAATATGTTATCCCTCTTAGTATTTTTTTGTTTATTTATTCTACTTAATACTTTTGGTTGAATACTGTAATCAATACACAGTTATTCTCAAGTGTTGAAACTTAACTGAAAAGTGATCACTGTTAAATATAAGAGTGGGAATAAGAGAGGGAAGAGATGTGCAATTCGGGACATGCTCAAGCTGACTTGCCTCAAATGGTAGAGTTAGAAACATACGAGGGGATTCCAATTCAATCCCATCAATGCCATCTCACTAGTCAAAGGGATCAATTTCAGCTAAGAGCCAAAGGGAGCACATAAACAAGACTAGTGTCTTCAATACTAGCTGATAGAATAAAAAAGGGAGAGAACGATCCAACATGGGAAGCGAGATACACAGCAGACCCATACAATGGCAGATGTCCTAAACAGCACTCTGGCCT
The DNA here is from genome assembly GCF_051225735.1 of Oryctolagus cuniculus. NCBI lineage: Eukaryota > Metazoa > Chordata > Mammalia > Lagomorpha > Leporidae > Oryctolagus > Oryctolagus cuniculus. The sequence goes on from NC_142877.1 coordinate 58,322,247, forward strand.
CAGAATCAGCCCTTAAGGCATTTGGATCTGGCTGAAGAGCCCATGAGAGTATTACAGGCATGGAAAGCCAAAACAATCTGGCAAAAAAAAAAAAAAAACTAAATGAAAGATCTCTGTGAGTGAGATCTCAGTGAAAAGAACAGGTCATCAAAGAAGAAGGTACCTTTCTCTGAAGGGAGGAGAGAACTTCCACTTTGACTACGACCTTATCTAAATATGATCAGAGTTGGTGAACTCAAAAGGCTTCCATAGCCTTGGCAGCTCATGACAAGAGCCTAGGGTGATTACTGATGCCATAAACAAGAGTGTCAATTTGTAAAGTCAACAACAGGAGTCACTGTGCACTTACTCCTCATGTAGCATCTCTGTCCTTAGTGTATTGTACATTGAGATTTAATGCTATAACTAGTACTCAAATAGTATTTTTCACTTTGTGTTTCTATGTGGGTGCTAACTGCTGAAATCTTTACTCAATATATGCTAAACTGATCTTCTGTATATAAAGAAAATTGAAAATGAATCTTGATGTGAATGGAAGGGGGGAGGGAGAGGAAAAGGGGAGGGTTGGGGGTTGGAGGGAAGTTATGGGGGGGGGCATTGTAATCCATAAGCTGTACTTTGGAAATTTATATTCATTAAATAAAAGTTTAAAAATATTAGATCATTTATCTTATTACTAAATTATAAGGGTTCCTTATATATTATTCAGGTCATCAGTTACATGATTTGTAAATAATTTCTCCTAATTGGAGGCTTGATTCTTGTAGGTTTTGTTTGTTTTTCATTTTCATTTCCTTAGTGGTGTCATTTGAAGTATTAGGTTCTTAATTTCTAATTTTGCTTACTCTTTTTTTTCTTTAACAAGTGTGCTTTCAGTATCATTTTAACAAATATCTGCCTTGCCTATGTTTACAAAGATCTTCACGTTTTTTGCTATATCTCATTGCAGCTAATGGTAGGTTCTTTGATCCAGTTTTTAGTTAATTTTTGTATGTGGTCTGAATCAGGATCTCAGTCATTTTGTGAATGGAAAGCCAATTGTCCCAGCACTATAAAAAACCAGACAACATAATTAATATTGCATACACTGATGGAAAAAAAATTAAGGAAGTGGGAACACCTGGTAACACTCAGGGGTGTACTTGTGTCAATGGGAATGGAGAGAAAGGTAAACATGATGAGGAGAGTTAGTGGGGCTTTTGAAGGTTGGGACAATTATCCATTCTGTAACCAGAAGGGCAGTTCATGGAGGGCTTTCTTCGTAGTTATCTTTTGCAAAATGCACAAAGGTTTTACACAGGATTTATTTATGAATATACATCTAAAATAATCACTGACATGGAAAATAATCACGAAATGGCTCATTTACTAAAAAAAATTTCAATGCTATACATATGCTCACCTACTACATAGAATTCTTTGGTAAAATTTAACACTCATTCAATGTCTCTCTTAGCAATCTAAGAGTGGGAATCAATCTTGGAATGTCCAAATGCACCCGAATCAATTAGCTTTTCCTTCTTCCTGCTTAGCAGAAATAAAACAATCAGGCAGGAAAGTTTATTGCAGCCATGGGAGAGGGAGCACTCAGTCTCCCAAGGAACATGGGCAGGGAACCTATTCTCTACCAGGGCCATTTGCACATTCACAACATCATGCACAAGCCATTCCACATCATCAACCTGAAGATTAGCCTGCTGCAGATTTACTGAATTAGGAGTCGCCTGAGTTGACTTGGCTGGGCCAGACCACATGAGTCCACGGGCCTTCAACAGCCCACCGCCACCCCTGACTGCAAACGCAATCACGTGAATGGACAACACATGAGGCTAACAGTGCCCAGAACCCGGGAGGAGCTCCTTCTTCTACAGCAGAGCTGGTCTGCACTCACTCACATGTGATTCTCTCAGGACACCCCTGACCCGCTGCTGCTCTGAGCTCTGCTGGAGAATTCCCCAACCAACCCAAACAGAGAAAAGGAATCAAAACTTGGTTCTCCTCTGACACACTGTGGTGCACCTGACCTGTTTCTGATGCTATCCCTGCATCTTCCCCTCTCCAAGGACAGAGTCCCCGTTGATGGCAGGGTAATTCTTCCTCCCAACATTTATTAAACTGCATTACGCTACAGCTTCATTATAGATGTCTCAATTGGACCCCAAGGGTCCTTTTGTTTCTTTACTGAAATAATCCCCAAACACTTGATGGGGATAAACAGACATCACTTAGGCCACCCTTTTCATATAGAATTTTCAGGGACTTTGCTGCAAACAAAGAAAGGTCCTCACCATCACAGCAGTATTTAATTCTCTCAACTAAGCAAACTATATGAGCATTTTCCACAGGATGAAGGTCAGAAATTCTCCTCTATTCGCTATCCTGTTAAGACTTGGTGAAGGTAAAGGACACTTGGGGAAGGTCGCTATAGGAACTGTGGGAAACAAGAACCTAGATTTCTTCCCATTCACAGACTCACCAATGAATGCAACTGTGGGGCTGAAGATCAATACTGAAGCATAGGTCCTAACTGAAAAAGAGTCCTGCTCAGTTCTGGGTCACGCTGGGGTCTTTGTGATCAAGTTTTCCTCAGAAGCTGTAGACAGCAGTCAGAAAGGTGAGTGTGATTTTTACGTAGTCATGCTATTGTCCACCATCCAGAGCCCAAGTATTTCAAAATATCATGGCAGAAGCCATTGACTTGAGTGCTTAGAAAACCAGATCCTAAATAATTCTTAACAATGCTTCTTGATAGGAATAACTGCAGGAATCAACAGAATGTCACTCTACTCTCTAACAAGTTCATATTTGCATTTTAGTTGGATTTAGGAAAGGTGCTACTCTTAGGATAAGTTACAAGTATAGCAGAACAGACTCTTAGAAAGAGAATATAGTTTCCCATTGATTAGATCTTGAGACAATGTTGCTGTTATCTCAACCCAGGAAAAATTCTGCCCACTGTTCATTTTTAGCTATACAACTTGAACATCAGTACAGATAACCCTTCATTTTAATGAACAGTACTACAAAACATGCTTGTCAGCTTAAGGCATTCTGTTATTTAGAAAGGCAACAAAATCAACACTATAGACACAAAAAACAAATTTATTATGCTTTCCTGCAGAAGTTCACTCAGTGTGTTCCACATGACACTGGAACAGTAATCGACACTGATGCTTGTAAAAGTAGAAGTTACAGTCATACTATGGGTGCATGGAGCTTAGCTTAGCCCTTACTTGGCACTAAGTGTGGGCATTTGGAGCCTGCAGCAGAAGACACCGAATAGCAATAGAAATGCTTCTCAACTTAAACATCTGGTGTCATATGGTCATTTCCCAAGTGATTCTATAGTTCCTGAGAGAGAAACAGCTACGATCCCAACCACTTATTACACTCAATAGTCAGATCCTTTTCATAAGTCCAGCGACAGCCTACTCCAAAGTGCAGTAAGAACTTTTTGCAAATACACATGCACTCTCAGCAGGAAGGAAAGAACCTTACTTAATTCCCCAGTACTGGGGAAACATCCTCCAACGTTCTGTGGGAAATAAGTTCTAAGAGGCAGGAGGAAACTATTCAGGTTCTAACAATAAGAGAAATTGGAAGCCCGAGGGATTGGGACTGCAAGGGGAAAACATTTCAGTTAATAAGAAATGTAGTTGGCTGCTCTTGTTGAGGAACAACTCTCTCTCTGAAATGACCACTGTCCCAGAAAAAGGACGCCCAAGACACTGACTCATTATGTCCCCTGCTAGCTACACGGTGGCATCACAAAGAGGATGTGGTCATGTTCTCAAAAGAAAAGGAGAAATCACTTAGTCAAATATACAGTATAGGGAGGAAGAGTTCTGTAGTTCCTTTGAGTTGAGCTTCTCATATTCCTGTTTGGCCACATCCTCAACTGATGACCTGGGCAATGTTTTCAGCATTTCTGCTCCTCAGTTTCTGCATCTGTAAAGTTAGGATTGAATTATAATCAGCCTCAGAGGGTTACTTTGAGAATTCAACGTGGTAATCTAAGTGTTTACCATAGTACAGTATCTGACATCAGCAGTTGCCTTATCCATGATGCTACCACTGCCATTCTGTGGACAAGTTTTTTTTAATTTAGTTACCACAACAAGAGGATGTTTTTACCCTGGGACCTCCCATTAAAACCTGTTCTTATTGCATTAAGCTCCTCACCAGGGCTGAACACAACAGCACAAACATGCCTGGGGTGAGTAGCCTATGTACAGTTACCACCTCCTAAGTCACCTTGTGAAAGGCTTCCTCAGACCTCACACACACTAACAGGAAGTTTGCTGAAACACTTAGACACTGAGGAAAGAGCAGGAATGGAATGACTGGGTACTTTTGGAAGACAAAGAACATTAAATATTCCAACGTCCTATTGGATGACTTGAAAACAGTAAAACCAAGAGAAAATTCCTAAATTGTTTTCTTTACAATGGGAGACAGAAGTATGGATTCTGAGATTTGGGAAATTTGGATTTTTTTTTACTTTATTTATAAAAAGCCTGGTGACTGCTGACTTCTTGATTTGCAACTTCGAAATGAGAAGATGGACTGATCTTTGAAGTCCTTTATATGCCTCAATTTATATAGCCTTCTACAGTCATTCATCATTGTATTTATAGTAACCTGGCTCTAAATTGGCTCCGATTGTTTTCTGTCTGGTTTATAAAAGAGAGAAAAAGACAGAAATATATATATAAGACATGAAAGAGGTTTCTGATGAACTAAAGGAGAGAACAAAAGGAAAACATTCACTACGCAATAAATCAAAAGACCTAAAACAGGCTCAGAAGAGACTGTGACACCACAGTTGCAGAAGGAGTGGGATGTGACTGATCCAAGGAACAGTGCTTAAACTAGAGATTTGGGCAGGGACTCATACACAAAGTGCAAAGCGTGTAGACTGTAAGTGTGAAATAGATTGAAAAAAGAGTAAGTCACATCTTCCACAAGAATGTAGTAAAATTATACCCATGATCAACAGACCTAATCAGCAGATATTAATTTTATGCATTTTTTAAGATTTTATTTATTTTGAGCACTAGAGTTACAGACAATGAGAGGGAATGACAGAGAGAAATGTCTTCCATCTGCTGGTTCATTCCCCAAAAGCTGCAATGGCTGGAGCTGGGGTAATCCAAAGCCAGAAACCAAGAGCCTCTTCTGGGTCTCCCACTGGGTGCAGGGGCCCAAGGCCTTGGCCCATCTTCTACTGCTTTCCCAGGTCATAGCAGAGAACTGGATTGGAAGAGGAGCATCCAGGACTCGAACAAGAGCCCATATGGGATGCTGGTGCCACAGGCAGAGAATTAACCTAAGGCCCCAACACATAAGACCAGAACTACGCTGATCCAAAGCCAGGAGACAGGTGGTTCCTCCTGGTCTCCCATGCGGGTGCAGGTGCCCAAGCACTTGGGCCATCCTCCACTGCCTTTCCTGGGCCACAGCAGAGAGCTGGACTGGAAGAGGAGCAACCGGGACTAGAACCCGGCGCCCATAAAGGATGCTGGCACCACAGGCGGAGGATTAATCAAGTGAGCCACGGCGCCGGCCCCTCAAATGGTTTTCTGAATGAGTCATTCTAATTTACTCTTCTATAAAACAAAATAGTCTAATTTAGAGGATTATGGCTCAAATACATGATTTAATGTTTAAAATGCAAACACACAGAGGACGTAACTTTTGATTATACTTTGCATGTAATCAGATAGCAAATTATCAAAACAGTATGTCTAGTCCCACTGACCCATAAGAACTTACTGAGTATCTGTTGGGCACAAGACAAGGAGTTGGTCTTAACTTTCCTGTGACTTATAAGACAGATATGCTCTGTGTTCTCAAGGAGCTTCCTTTAGAGCAGGGGGTGAGAAAAAAAGTAAATTGAGTTCTTCCAGCACTGACATTCAGTTGGCCATTTAAGGAAATGGACTTTCCAGCCTAGACCATGGCCCCGCTTGTCCATAGCCTCGTGGAAAACACCCTGGTGCCGGTGAACAGTGCTGTGGCCTCTGGGAGCCCCGTGGTCCACACTTTGGCACTATGCCAAGGCTGAGCCAGTTCTTCGAACCCCTGCTGAGATCCCTACAGCTGTTCAGAGTCTGAAGGAAATAGTCAACAGTGTTCAGCCTGGGAGCTTCCAACAGCTCACAGTTGAGAGACCTGTGCTGCAGAGTTGGGTGGCCCCTGAGGTTTGAATGTGGTTTTATATCAGAGAGATATTAGGTAAGTGTGGTCTTGTTGATTGTCATTTGGAAGACCAGTATTCAACACCTGGTTATATTTGCTTTATTATGTTGTTATTATTATAGAGTGGTTTTAAACCATGTGTGATGTGGTATTATCTGAATAGAATGTCAAAAATAAATGTTCTCTATCAGACAGTACATGGAATATCACACTTTTGCCTGCTATTAAGGTGGGTTCTTTTACTTTGATACATTAATACAGCTCCAAATGCATGTGCACTTGCAGTGAAAATGATAGGATATATTGTGATTAAATATCAACCTGGTACATGAATATATGGAGCTAGCATATACTTTGAGGTTCAAAAAGGATGATATTTTTATGTCTCTAAATGTTGGGGTACTTCACGTCAAGCTGAAAATCACATCCATAGAGAGAACAGCACAGTGTTATTCTAAGGACAGGGTGGATGAGAGCCATGATTTACATTTTGCATCTGATTTTGATATGTCGTATTATTCTAGTTTTATTTTTTAGTATTTCCCATTGTTAAAATAAAATAGCCTGTAGCTATTTAGTTAGGATTATAACCTAGTAACATTTACAAAATGAAATCCTGTCATTTGTAACAAAATGGATACAAATAGAAACCGTTATACTTAGTGAAATCAGCCAGTCCCAAGAAGACAAATACCATATGTTCTCCCTGATTTGTGGTAACTAACAGAGCACCTAAAATGTAATCTGTAGCAGTGATATTGACACTTGGAGATGCAATGATTTTGAATAACACTTGTCTTGACTACTGAGGAATAGATTATTATTTTAGTTTTCCATATTATTTGTTGAACTATTGACTTAGTGTAGGGGGGTTAATCTTATGCGTATAAAATTCACTGAAAATAGATCTCTGAAAAAATTAGAATGGGAATAGGTAAAGGAGAAGAAAGATGGGTGGGATTGTGGGATAGAGGAGGTATTGTGGGAAGAATTACTGTTTCTAAACTTGTATATATGAAATGGGTGATGTTTGTGTACCTTATTTAAAAAAAGAAATCTTATTTAGTTTGCTGTAAAAAAAAAAAACTTTGAAGTGGTTTTATTGCCTCCAGCCTTGTGACTTTATCTCTAATATATTCAAAACTTCATCACGCTTCTACTCAAAAACTTCGGATGGCTCTTGTACAGCCATAGTTCTAAGACTATCGAGGACTGCGATTCAATTATAGGCAGATGACAGGAATTCTAGAAAAAAAAAAAAAAAAACCACTCGGCCAGCACCGTGGCTCACTTAGCTTATCCTCCACCTGTGGCGCCGGCACCCCAGGTTCTAGTCCCAGTTGGGCGCCGGATTTTGTCTCGGTTGCTCCTCTTCCAGTCCAGCTCTCTGCTGTGGCCCGGGAAAGGCAGTGGAGGATGACCCAAGCTTGGGCCCTGCACCCGCGTGGGAGACCAGGAGGAAGCACCTGGCACCTGGCTTTGGATCGAGGAAGCGTGCCAGCCGTAGTGCTACGGCCATTTGGGGGGGGTGAACCAACGGAAAAGGAAGACCTTTCTCTCTGTCTCTCTCTCACTGTCTAACTCTGTCCGTCAAAAAAAAAAAAAGAAAGAAAGAAAGAAAGAAAAACTACTCAGAATGTAAATGTTTATTAGTTATTTGATAAAATAGAATAAATCATCCAGATTACTGGTAGAAATAACCAACTTATGTAGCCAGGTGAATGAAAAAAAAATTCTAAATTATAAACTGGCATTGATATCAAAATGAATGTGAAAAATATCAATGGACAAACTTTGTATCACAAATCAATAAATAACTGGCAGGGCTCTTCATTTAAGCCTAAAAATATTGTGTCAGTTTATATCACTGTCAAAAAAGATTTGCTATAAAAAGAATGTAGAGTAGCCATGTTTACAGTGTCTAAATCCTATCTCCATATGTTCTCATTTTTACAGGTAAGCACACATTGGCAATTTCACAGATTCTGCACTGTTCATTTTTATATCTAAGTCAATGGGTCAATATGTGATTCTTGCCCATATAAATAAAAATAATCATACAATTGTAGCTTCATCTTTTGAAACACTGTTTCTCAACAGTTGCCCTAACATCTGCCCCAGGTTCCACTTCACAATAACTGGAGATATGTATGGTTATCTAACTGTAAGGAGGAAGCTTGGAACTAGTATCATCTGGTGGATAAAGGCCAGATGTATTGCTAAAATCCTACATTGCACAGGGTACCCGTAACAGCCTTTATATGTGCAGTCAGATGTTAAGGAGAGCCCAAACTGTCAACAGAGCCAGAACTAAAAAATTTTGTTGCAGATATCATCTCATGTTTGAACTCTGTGCAACAAAGAAGGCATTATTTTTAAAAATAGACTTTTTGTGCTGAAATAGATAGAACTGATTGATTTTTTAAAAAGTAAATAACATATAATTACAAATTATAGTAAGCACCCTAAAGGAAATAATGCAGTCTGTTAAAACATTCGGCATAAAGAAGAGCGTTAGACAAAACTCTTTAGGAAAATATCCTGAATGAGGCTGTATTTAAGCTGAAACCATATAATGTAAGATCTATTAGTGAAGAAGTGCAAGAATGCAAGGAGAAAATTTCAAAGAAACAGTAAACATTATAGCAGCCCAGAAGTAGAAAAGAGCATAACATCTTCACAGAACAAAAGACTAGCACAGCAAAACAAGCAAGGGATGATTTAGGACCATTACATGGAAATGCAATCATCAAGGACCTAAAAAACCAGAGCAGGCAGTCTGAATATTGTCCCAAGGGAACTGGAACTCCAGTGAGAGGCTTCAAGAGATCTTCAAAAAAAACCACTCTGGTTGCGCCTTTACCTTGGGCTTCCAATAGTCTTTTAGGCAGTTTAGAAGCATAAGAAAGCAGAAAGACCCAATCCTTAGGTCACTGTGGGATCAACACAGAGACAGAGGAAAGAGGCCAAGAGCAGACTGATTTTAACTTACAGCCTTGACTGTGGTCAGTCCTGTTTACCTCAAAAAACCCAGATGAGAAGAGAGCATTTTTCTGTTCATGAACACAGATCATGTAAAATAATTTCATTTCTATAGCACTCTTCATAAAAAAAAAAAAGCCTTTAGTAATGGTTCAATACTACATCAACATGGTAATAAAGAGACATTAATAAGGACCTCGTGTTATCTCTGCTGTAACACTCAACAGTGGAAGTCCTGTGTATCACTGGTTAAATCACCCTCAACTCTTGATTGACAAGTAATACAATAAAATCATGGCTTAGCTAAATGTTCACATCACTGAATGCTGACTCATGCTGATGATCCCATCCTCCAATCTAACTTCTCTCATGTTTCTGCACACAGACCAGGCCATAGCCAGGAATCTGTGATGAAAAATCATACCACATCAACAATATTCATCTTGGTAGGGCTAACGGATGATCCAAATCTACAGATACTGCTTCTTGTCTTTCTGTTTCTGACCTACTTCTTGTGTATTTTCGGGAACCTGGCCATCATCATTCTCACCTTGGTGGATTCTCACCTCCAAACACCCATGTACTTTTTCCTCCGGAATTTCTCTGTGCTGGAAGTCTCTTTCACAAGTGTCTCCATTCCGAGATTCCTCTACACAATGGCAACTGGGGACAATACTATGACCTATAATGCATGCTTCACTCAACTGTTTTTTGTCTTCTTCTTCAGTGTGACTGAGTTTCTTCTCCTGACAGCCATGTCCTATGACCGCTACGTGGCCATCTGCAAACCCCTGCATTACATGACCATCATGAGCAACAGAGTCTGCATCAGGATCCTCATGGGGTGTATCATGCTCACTCTAATCATTGTCATCCCACCATTTACTCTGGTCTTTGATCTCAATTTTTGTGACTCTAACATCATAGATCACTTTGGCTGTGATGTAGGGCCCATGCTGAAGATCACCTGCTCCGACACAGAGTTTTTGGAGCACTTTGTCTTCATCTTGGCTGTGCTGACGCTTCTGTTCACATTAGGGTGTGTGACTATGTCCTACACACACATCATCAGGACCATTCTCAGATTCCCTTCTGCTCAGCAGAGGACAAAGGCTTTTTCCACTTGTTCTTCTCACATAATTGTGGTTTCTATCACTTATGGAAGCTGCGTCTTCATCTACATTAAGCCATCTGCAAAAGAAGGCGTGGCTATGAATAAGGTGGCAGCAGTACTCATAACCTCAGTTGCTCCAGTCATGAACCCCTTCATTTACACCCTGAGGAACAAGCAGGTGATACAAGCTTTCAAAGACATGACCAAAAGGATTGCAGCCATCTCGAAGACATAAAGGCCTAGCAGGTTAAAATAATAAAAATAACAAATCATAAAACAATTCCTTATTTGTGTTTCATTATCCACTTACTCTACTTTAGTCATGCTTTTTATGTGACACATCCCATTTCAGCTAAATGCAGAGTACATGTTTGATTCACATGATAGTAATCTTCCTTAGTTCATTCTTTTCCCAGAAATGCATAGGAGTAAATTTTCATAAGCATTTATAAGACACCTGTGAATACTCACTGAACCATGAAATGTCAACAGCATCACTATACCGACTTGTTGACTATTCTTGCAGTGATGAATATGACCTGACAAGCGGCTCGAAATTCACAGGAACAACAGCCATTGCTGTCTATGTCTGCAGGATAGACCACGTGGTTGCCCTGTTTGAAAAAACTCCTCATTTTGCGCTTCCCACTTTCCAGGGAGCTATACATGTTTACTAAAATCTTCCTCAAATTCCTTTTCTTAAAAGTTGTGCAATATCTTGGGATAAAAGTCCAAATTCCATCTTGATAGGATTTCATGTTCCTGTCATCGTTGTCGTTGCATCTGTTATATCTTTGTGCATTTGTTGTTATTTTCAGAATGTCAGCTTAATAGGCTTCAAGGAGTTAATTGGATGAACATAATATAAAGGATAGCTTATATCAAATTGTGTTGTTATCCAGATTATTTACAACAGTTTTTTTAAATAGTTTTTAAATGTTTATGTGCACTACAAGAAAGAAATCCAATCACAGTGGTAAAGGCTTACAACACTAACCAATGAATAAAGAATACAAAATTTTTAAGTGGTTGTTTTTTGTTTTTTCACCTTATTTGCTTGATTTTTTTATCTGATGCTCTAGGAAAATATGTGCTGCATAAAGCATGAGAAATTCCAGTTGTTGATAAAAACACTCTACATATTAGGTATAGAAGGGCCATGGAAAGACTTTCTACTTGTCTTAAAATCTAAAAACAGTGATTCTAAGAAGGCTGATTAGGGAACAACATACTGCGCTATGCTAGGGATAGTTTTTTTTTTTAAAAAGTGTAGGAAGTGCACTCTCATGGGAAATTGGAAAGAAAAGTACACTGGAAATCCTACCAGAGAAAGAGGAATGCCACAGACCTGTGTGGAGGGTGCAGATGCTCAGCATGAACAGAGATAAGACAAATCTTGCAGCACCCAAGAGCCGGAGCAAGAGGCAGCCTGGAGATGTGGGTGAGACTAGACTGCAACACCCCATGGTGATATAGACAGAGGAAGAGCCTGAGGCGAGTCCGACTGGAGCCTTGGGGCCTGGCAGTTGCTAGTGGTTGTCTGCAGACCCAATGGAAGCAGAGGGGTCACATTTATCTTATCCCACCTTCCCCACAACAGCAGCTGGGGCCCGGCTGAGAAACAGTGGGTTCCATTTTGGGTGTGGGCAGGAGCTGTGGAAGTCTCTGTGCTTGGACACAGCAACTGGCTGAGACAGGATGCCATCTTCTCAGCAGTACTGGCGGCAGTGGAGGGGAGAGAGCAGCATTCAGCCAGTGGTTCTTGTCTACATGTGTGACCCAGAGATTCTAGTGGAGGGAAAGATCTGCAGGCCCCCCTGGCTTTGACGCTGGTTGGGAGGTGGCTGGGAAACCACACAGGACAATGAGGTTCCTGCAGCCTCACAGGATCAAGATGCCTAGGCAGAGCTGACTCAGAGAACATCTGCTCCCTGTTGACTGGATGGGCTGGCAGAGCAGAACAAAATCTCTGCATCCAGCAAATGGGAGAGCCTTGGGTGCCAAGACCGTGGGGACTTGGTGGTTACACGAGAAGGTGCAGGGTGTAACTGGATCTCTGGGAAAACACTGGGTGCAGCTCCACGTGCTTGGAGTTTCTTGGTTGCCTGGGTGGGGAGGGACATTGCAGTGGGAACCGTGTTTACAGTGAGGTTCTGCACAGATCATTTGTGCAAGTTCGTACGGCAGTGCGGATCAGTGTTGAACACACTGGGGGTAAGACCCAGGCATTGCTCAGCTTGGAGGAGAGGAGGCGAGGGGGTGATCACACCAACAGAGGAGACCACATCCCTACTGCTGTTAATAAGAGCTCTACCACGCCCAACCTGGGTGTTACCCTGGATACTCGCCCCACCAAACACACAGCTTGCTATTCACTGAAAGTGCAGATATTCCACAGAGGCATAGTTCAAAGATAAAAGCTTCACAGGGAAAAAACAACAATTAACTCCACAAACACCTGAAAATAAATGCAGAAATTCAAGAAACAAGAATAAGGAAGACACCATGATGCCCCCAAAGGAATACAACAATTTACTATTAGAATAAGAAGATAAAGAGATTGAGGAAATGCCAGAAATGGAATTTTAAAAATTAATCAGGATTAGGGGCGGAGCCAAGATGGCGGAATAGTGAGGGCACGCACCGATAGTCCGGGAAAATTTAGTTTAATAAAAGTGGAGTTACGGTAGCCTCAGAAAAAGGATCAGGAAAAAATTACAGAGGAAACTCTTCCGGATCTAGTGGCTGTGACGCGGAGGACCTACTGGGAGAACAAGGTCGCCCACCGCGCGGAAGCCGAGCCGCAGGAGCCACAGGGTTTGCGCGCCAGTGCAAGAAGGGGAGTGGATGTCACACAGACACCAGCGGGGAGAGATGGGACGCCCAGGGCTCCGAGTCCACACATCGGCGCTGGAAGGGGAGGTGATCTCAGTAACCCGAGACATTGGCGGGGAAACGGCGGTCAGAATCTAGAGGGGAGCGGGAAAGTTCACCAGACTGACTACAGGAGAGAAGGGAAAAAGGTGCAGGGGGGGTGGGTACTGGTACAGACGAGTTTCTCTCTAGTTTCTCTCTCTGCCAACTTTGCAAAGGCAAGCAAGAGACAAAGAGCAGGCCCCACTCTGGATATACTTAACAACAGGGGAGAGCTAAGGAACTGAGTCACTACAATTCAGTAGCCTAGGCAACCCAGTGGGAGTTCAGAGGAGAAACAGAGCCTGCACAGACTCTTTGGGTAGAAGCCAGAGATCGGGAGCTAAATACCATCAATTCTGCACAGCCGTGCAGTGAGGTATTACTTACCCCCTGAATAAATAAATTAAATAAATAAATAAATAAATAAATAAAAAGAGAGAGATTTACCACGCATAACCTGAGGATGTCACCTTTGCACACCCGTAACCCGGAAGAACCAAGCAGAGCTCTCAGGCCACACCCATCTCAAGCCTCCAAGGCTCCTCCAACAGCAGGCAGTCCACTTAACACAGACATAGTATAAAATAAAATAAAAAAACGCACAGTGACGAAAGAAGAATTAACTATGCCAAGCAACAAACACAGAAATCGAGGGAACAAGATCAACGATAACACTATGATGCCTCCAAATAAACAAAACACCCCAAACCAAGATTATGAAGATGATGAGATAAAAGAAATGCAAGATACGGATTTCAAAAAATTTATGATAAGAACATTTACAAGTTTTCAAAAGCAAATCCTTGAACTACAGAAATCCTTATTGGACAGGATTGAAAATCTCTCTCGTGAAAATGAAATTTTAAGGAAGAATCAAAATGAAACGCAGAAACTAGTAGAACAGGAAAGTGTGATAGTGAAGAGAAATCAAAATGAAATGAAGAGCTCAATAGATCAAATGACAAACACATTAGAGAGCCTTAAAAACAGAGTCAGTGAAAAAGAAGAGAGAATATCGGACTTAGAAGACAGAGCACAGGAAAACATACAGTCAAACCAAAGAAAAGAAGAGGAAATTAGAAATCTAAAAAATATTGTTGGGAATCTACAGGATACTATTAAAAAAAAACAACATTCGAGTTCTAGGAGTTCCTGAAGGCATGGAGAGAGAGAAAGGATTAGAAGGCCTTTTTAGTGAGATACTAGCAGAGAACTTTCCAGGTTTGGAGAAGGACAGAGACATCCTAGTACAGGAAGCTCATAGAACCCCCAGTAAACACGACCAAAAGAGATCCTCACCACGACACGTGGTAATTAAACTTACCACAGTGAAACATAAAGAAAATATCCTAAAATATGCAAGAGAGAAATGTCAGATTACTCTCAGAGGATCTCCAGTCAGATTCACAGCAGACTTCTCATCAGAAACACTACAGGCTAGGAGGGAATGGCGAGACATAGCACAGGTGCTAAGAGAGAAAAATTGCCAGCCCAGAATATTATATCCTGCTAAGCTCTCATTTGTGAATGAAGGTGAAATAAAGACCTTTCATAGCAAACAGAAATTGAAAGACTTTGTGGCCACTCGACCGGTCCGGCCCTGCAAAAGATACTTAAAGATGTGCTACACTCAGAAACACAGAAACACGGCCATCAATATGAAAGAAGGGAAAGGAAGAAAACCTACCAGTAAAAGAGCATGGGAAGCTCAAAGCATATACTAGAAAATATCTCCGGGAAAATGGCAGGGCAAAGTCACTACGTATCAATAGTCACATTAAACATTAATGGTCTTAATTCGTCAGTTAAAAGACACCGATTGGCTGATTGGCTCAAGGAACAAAACCCAACTATTTGTTGCCTACAAGAAACACATCTCTCTAACAAAGATGCATGCAGACTGAAAGTGAAAGGTTGCAAAAAGATATTCCATGCCAACAGAAACCAAAAAAAAAGCAGGTGTAGCCATATTAATATCAGACAAAATAAACTTTAATACAAAAACTGTTAAGAAAGACAAAGAGGGACACTATATAATGATTAAGGGTTCAATTCAACAGGAAGATGTAACTATTGTAAATGTATATGCACCTAATTACAGGGCACCGGTCTATTTAAAAGATATGTTAAGGGACTTAAAGGGAGATTTAGATTCCAATACAATAGTACTGGGGGACTTCAATACTCCACTCTCAGAAATAGACAGATCATCCAGACAGAAGATCAACACTATTGCCCAAATGGATCTAACAGATATCTACAGAACTTTCAATCCTACATCTAAAGACTTCACATTCTTCTCAGCAGTGCATGGAAGCTTCTCTAGGATTGATCACATACTAGGTCATAAAGCAAGTCTCAGCAAATTTAAAAGAATTAGAATCATACCATGCAGCTTCTCAGACCACAGCGGAATGAAGCTGGAAATTAGCAACTCAGGAAACCCTAGAAAGTATGCAAACACATGGAGACTGAACAACATGCTCCTGAATGAACACTGGGTCATTCAAGAAATCAAAAGAGAAATCAAAAACTTTCTGGAAGTAAATGAGGATAACAACACAACATATCAAAACTTATGGGATATAGCAAAAGCAATATTGAGAGGCAAGTTTATAGCAATAGGTGCCTACATCAAGAAATTGGAAAGGCGCCAAATAGATGAGCTTTCAGTGCATCTCAAGGACCTAGAAAAACTGCAGCAAACCAGACCCAAATCTAGTAGGAGAAGAGAAATAATTAAAACCAGAGAAGAAATTAACAGGATTGAATCCAAAAAAAACACTACAAAAAATCAGCCAAACGAGGAGCTGGTTTTTTGAAAAAATGAACAAAATTGACACCCCATTGGCCCAACTAACTAAAAAAAGAAGAGAAAAGACCCAAATCAAAAATCAGAGGTGAAAAGGGAACGTAACAACAGACACCACAGAAATAAAAAGAATCATCAGAAATTACTACAAGGATTTGTATGCCAGCAAACAGGGAAACCTATCAGAAATGGATAGATTCCTGGACACATGCAATCTACTTAAATTGAACCAGGAAGACATAGAAAACCTAAACAGACCCATAACTGAAACAGAAATTGAAACAGTAATAAAGGCCCTCCCAACAAAGAAAAGCCCAGGACCAGATGGATTCACTGCTGAATTCTACCAGACATTTAAAGAAGAACTGACTCCAATTCTTCTCAAACTATTCAGAACAATCGAAGAAGAGGGAATCCTCCCAAATTCTTGCTATAAAGCCAGCATCACCGTAATCCCTAAGCCAGAGAACGATGCAGCACTGAAAGAAAATTATAGACCAATATCCCTGATGAACATAGACGCAAAAATCCTCAATAAAATTCTCACCAATAGAATACAACAACACATCAGAAAAATCATCCACCCAGACCAAGTGGGATTCATCCCTGGTATGCAGGGATGGTTCAACATACGCAAATCAATCAATGAGATTCACCACATTAACAGACTGCAGAAGCAAAACCATATGATTATCTCAATTGATGCAGAGAAAGCATTCGATAAAATACAACACCCTTTCATGATGAAAACTCTAAGCAAACTGGGTATAGAAGGAACATTCCTCAATATAATCAAAACAATTTATGAAAAACCTACGGCCAGCAACCTACTGAATGGGGAAAAGTTGGAAGCATTTCCACTGAGATCTGGTACCAGACAGGGATGCCCACTCTCACCACTGCTATTTAACATAGTTCTGGAAGTTTTAGCCAGAGCCATCAGACAAGAAAAAGAAATAAAAGGAATACAAATTGAGAAGGAAGAAGTCAAATTATCCCTCTTTGCAGATGATATGATTCTTTACTTAGAGGATCCAAAGAACTCTACTAAGAGACTATTGGAACTCATAGAGGAGTTTGGCAAAGTGGCAGGATATAAAATCAATGCATAAAAATCAACAGCCTTTGTATACACAGGCAATACCATGGCTGAGAAAGAACTGCTAAGATCAATCCCATTCAAATAGCTACAAAAACAATCAAATACCTTGGAATAAACTTAACCAAGGACGTTAAAGATCTCTACGATGAGAATTACAAAATCTTAAAGAAAGAAATAGAAGAGGATACCAAAAAATGGAAAAATCTTCCATGCTCATGGATTGAAAGAATCAATATCATCAAAATGTCCATTCTCCCAAAAGCAATTTATAGATTCAATGCAATCCCAATCAGGATACCAAAGACATTCTTCTCAGATCTAGAAAAAATGATGCTGAAATTCATATGGAGGCACAAGAGACCTCGAATAGCTAAAGCAATCTTATACAACAAAAACAAAGCCGGAGGCATCACAATACCAGATTTCAGGACATACTACAGGGCAGTTGTAATCAAAACAGCATGGTACTGGTACAGAAACAGATGGATAGACCAATGGAACAGAATTGAAATACCAGAAATCAATCCAAACATCTACAGCCAAGTTATATTTGATCATGGATCTAAAACCAATTCCTGGAGCAAGGACAGTCTATTCAATAAATGGTGCTGGGAAAACTGGATTTCCACATGCAGAAGCATGAAGCAAGACCCCTACCTTACACCTTACACAAAAATTCACTCAACATGGATTAAAGACCTAAATCTACGACCTGACACCATCAAGTTATTAGAGAACATTGGAGAAACCCTTCAAGATATTGGCACAGGCAAAGAGTTTCTGGAAAAGACCCGGGAGGCACAGGCAGTCAAAGCCAAAATCAATTATTGGGATTGCATCAAATTGAGAAGTTTCTGTACTGCAAAAGAAACAGTCAGGAGAGTGAAGAGACAACCGACAGAATGGGAAAAAATATTTGCAAACTACACAACAGATAAAGGGTTAATAACCAGAATCTACAAAGAGATCAAGAAATTCCACAAAAACAAAACAAACAACCCACTTAAGAGATGGGCCAAGGACCTCAATGGACATTTTTCAAAAGAGGAAATCCGAGGTCCGGCAAGATGGCGGAATAGGAAGGGAGCACACTGATAGTCTGGGGAGAGATAGTTTAATAAAAGTGGAGATACTGCAGGTTCAAGGAAGAGCAGGGGAGGAAACAGCAGAAGAAACTCTTCCGGAACGCGTGACTCACAGCGGACCTGCGTGGAGAGCGTGGGAGCCCACAGTTCGGGACATCAGCGGCAGACTCAACACACCAGCGCTGGAACGCGAGGTGAGCCGAACCTCAATAGCCCGAGACACCGGCAGGCAAGCGGAGAGAGGAGACTAGAGGGAACGACCCCCGGGGGGGGAAGTTCACAAGGCTAACTGGAAGAGAGAGAGAGAGAGAGAAAAAAGGGTGACTAGTACGGACACGGGTTTCTCTCTCTCCGCTCACCTCTCAAGGGTGAGCAAGACAAAGAGCAGGCGCCATCTTGGACATACGTCATAAGCAGAGCGACCTCAGGTCTGCACCGGCCCTGAGCCTAGCAGAAAAACCTGACTCTGGGCGGGGCGAATTAACAGGAGATTAGGAGCTAGTAAATTTGTGGTGCTACTGAACTGAGACTGTGAAAAAAGAGACGGTGGGGGAGAGAACTCACGGAATTCACGTGAGCACTCTCCAGAGACGCTACAATTCCGTAACTTTGGCAACCCAGTGGGAGGCTGAAGGAGAATTTGAGCCCACTCTGAGGGCCGAACAGATTCCCTGTGGGGATCTTGGGAAAGAGCTTCCGATCTCTGGCTCCTGTGGGTATATCATTTGCCTGCTAACTACCTCCAACTTCGTTCAGCTGTGCGGAATTACTTCCCTTTTGAATCAAAAAAAAAAAAGAGAGAGAGAGAGAGATTTACCACGCCTAACCTGGGAGTGTCACCTTTGGCACACCAAACAGAGCTCTCAGGCCACACCCATCTCAAGCCCTAAGGCTCCATCAAAAACAGATAGTCCACTTAATCTAGAGTCATAGTATAACAAGAAAAAGCACCACAGTGAAGAAACCAAATATCTCCAATATGCCAAATAACAAACGCAAAAACCGAGGTAATAAAAACAAGGAAGTCACCATGATGGCCTCAAATGAAAAAGACACCCCAATTCAAGATTATGAAGATGATGACATAGAAGAAATGCAAGAAGCAGATCTCAAAAAATTGATAAGAACATTAAGAAGTTCTCAAAAACAAATTCTGGAACTACACAAATCCTTACTGGACAAGATAGAAAATCTCTCTCGTGAAAATGAAATATTAAGGAGGAATCAAAATGAAACGAAACAACTAGTACAACAGGAAACTGTGATAGTGACTGAAGTGAAGAATTCAATAGATCAAATGAAAAACACAATAGAGAGCCTTACAAACAGAATGGGTGAAGCAGAAGAAAGAATATCAGACTTAGAAGACAGAGAACAGGAAAGGATACAGTCAGACCAAAGAAAAGAAGAGGAAATTAGAAATCTGAAACATATTGTCGGGAATCTTCAGGATACTATTAAAAAACCCAACATTCGGGTTCTAGGAGTTCCTGAAGGCATGGAGAGGGAGAAAGGATTAGAAGGCCTTTTTAGTGAGATATTAGCAGAAAATTTCCCAGGTTTGGAGAAGGACAGAGAAATCCTAGTACAGGAAGCCCACAGAACCCCTAATAAACACGACCAAAAGAGATCCTCACCACGACACGTTGTAATTAAACTCTCCACAGTGAAACATAAAGAAAAGATCCTAAAATGTGCAAGAGAGAAACGTCAGATTACTCTCAGAGGATCTCCAATCAGACTCACAGCTGACTTCTCATCAGAAACTCTAAAAGCTAGGAGGGAATGGCGAGATATAGCCCAGGTACTAAGAGAGAACAACTGCCAGCCCAGAATATTATATCCTGCCAAGCTCTCATTTGTGAATGAAGGTGAAATAAAGACTTTTCATTGCAAACAGAAATTGAAAGAATTTGTTGCCACTCGTCCAGCCCTGCAAAAGATGCTTAAAGATGTGTTACACACAGAAACACAGAAACACGGTCATCAATATGAAAGAAGGTAAAGGAAGGAAACCAAGGAAGGAAACCTCACAGCAAAAGATCACAGGGAATTCAAAGCATATATTAGAACTTATCTTTGGCAAATGGCAGGGCAAAGTTACCACTTATCATTAGTCACTTTGAACGTGAATGGCCTGAACTGTCCAGTTAAAAGACACCAATTGGCTGATTGGGTTAAGGAACAAAACCCATCTATTTGCTGCTTACAAGAAACACATCTTTCCAACAAAGATCCATACAGACTGAAAGTGAAAGACTGGAAAAAGATATACCATGCCAACAGAAATGAAAAAAGAGCGGGCGTAGCCATCTTAATATCGGACAACATAAACTTTACCACAAAAACTGTTAAGAGAGACAAAGAGAGACACTATATCATGATTAAGGGATCAATTCAACAGGAAGATATAACAATTATCAATGTATATGCACCTAACTACAGGGCACCAGTTTATCTAAAAGATTTATTAACGGACTTAAAGGGAGACTTAGACCCCAATACAGTAGTACTGGGGGACTTCAATACTCCACTCTCAGAAATAGACAGATCATCTGGTCAGAAGATCAACAAGGATACAGTAGATTTAAACGACACTATAGCCCAAATGGATCTAACAGATATATACAGAACTTTCAATCCTAAGCTAAAGATTTTACATTCTTCTCAGCAGTACATGGAAGCTTCTCTAGGATTGACCACATACTAGGTCATAAAGCAAGCCTCAGCAAATTCAAAAGAATTAGAATCATACCATGCAGCTTCTCAGACCACAGCGGAATGAAGCTGGAAATTAGCAACTCAGGAAACCCTAGAAAGTATGCAAACACATGGAGACTGAACAACATGCTCCTGAATGAACACTGGGTCATTCAAGAAATCAAAAGAGAAATCAAAAACTTTCTGGAAGTAAATGAGGATAACAACACAACATATCAAAACTTATGGGATATAGCAAAAGCAATATTGAGAGGCAAGTTTATAGCAATAGGTGCCTACATCAAGAAATTGGAAAGACACCAAATACATGAGCTTTCAATTCACCTCAAGGATCTAGAAAACCTACAGCAAACCAGACCCAAATCTAGTAGGAGAAGAGAAATAATTAAAATCAGAGAAGAAATTAACAGGATTGAATCAAGAAAAACATTACAAAAAATCAGCCAAACGAAGAGCTGGTTTTTTGAAAAAATAAACAAAATTGACACCCCATTGGCCCAACTGACTAAAAAAAGAAGAGAAAAGACCCAAATCAATAAAATCAGAGATGAAAAAGGAAATGTAACAGCAGACACCACAGAAATAAAAAGAATCATCAGAAATTACTACAAGGACTTGTATGCCAGCAAACAGGGAAACCTATCAGAAATGGATAGATTCCTGGACACATGCAACCTACCTAAATTGAACCAGGAAGACATCGAAAACCTAAACAGACCCATAACTGAGACAGAAATTGAAACAGTAATAAAGGCCCTCCCAACAAAGAAAAGCCCAGGACCAGATGGATTCACTGCTGAATTCTACCAGACATTTAAAGAAGAACTAACTCCAATTCTTCTCAAACTATTCAGAACAATCGAAGAAGAGGGAGTCCTCCCAAATTCTTTCTATGAAGCCAGCATCACCTTAATTCCTAAGCCGGAAAAAGATGCAGCACTGAAAGAGAATTACAGACCAATATCCCTGATGAACATAGATGCAAAAATCCTCAATAAAATTCTCGCCAATAGAATGCAACAACACATCAGAAAGATCATCCACCCAGACCAAGTGGGATTTATCCCTGGTATGCAGGGATGGTTTAATGTGCGCAAGACAATCAATGTGATACACCACATTAACAGACTGCAGAAGAAAAACCATATGATTATCTCAATAGATGCCGAGAAAGCATTTGATAAAATACAACACCCATTCATGATGAAAACTCTAAGCAAACTGGGTTTGGAAGGAACATTCCTCAATACAATCAAAGCAATCTATGAAAAACCCACAGCCAACATCCTATTGAATGGGGAAAAGTTGGAAGCATTTCCACTGAGATCTGGAACCAGACAGGGATGCCCACTCTCACCACTGCTATTCAATATAGTTCTGGAGGTTCTAGCCAGAGCTATTAGGCAAGAAAAAGAAATTAAAGGGATACAAATTGGGAAGGAAGAACTCAAACTATCCCTCTTTGCAGATGACATGATTCTGTATTTAGGGGACCCAAAGAACTCTACTAAGAGACTATTGGAACTCATAGAAGAGTTTGGCAAAGTAGCAGGGTATAAAATCAATGCACAAAAATCAACAGCCTTTGTATACACAGACAACGCCATGGCTGAGGAAGAACTTCTAAGATCAATCCCATTCACAATAGCTACAAAAACAATCAAATACCTTGGAATAAACTTAACCAAAGACGTTAAAGATCTCTACGATGAAAATTACAAAACCTTAAAGAAAGAAATAGAAGAGGATACCAAGAAATGGAAAAATCTTCCATGCTCATGGATTGGAAGAATCAATATCATCAAAATGTCCATTCTCCCAAAAGCAATTTACAGATTCAATGCAATACCAATCAAGATACCGAAGACCTTCTTCTCAGATCTGGAAAAAATGGTGCTGAAATTTATATGGAGGCACAAGAGACCTCAAATAGCTAAAGCAATCTTGTACAACAAAAACAAAGCCGGAGGCATCACAATACCAGATTTCAGGACATACTACAGGGCAGTTGTAATTAAAACAACATGGTACTGGTACAGAAACAGATGGATAGACCAATGGAACAGAATTGAAACACCAGAAATCAACCCAAACATCTACAGCCAACTTATATTTGATCAAGGATCTAAAACTAATTCCTGGAGCAAGGACAGTCTATTCAATAAATGGTGCTGGGAAAATTGGATTTCCACGTGCAGAATCATGAAGCAAGACCCCTACCTTACACCTTACACAAAAATCCACTCAACATGGATTAAAGACCTAAATCTACGACCTGACACCATCAAGTTACTAGAGAACATTGGAGAAACCCTTCAAGATATTGGCACAGGCAAAGAATTTCTGGAAAAGACCCGAGAGGCACAGGCAGTCAAAGCCAAAATCAACTATTGGGATTGCATCAAATTGAGAAGTTTCTGTACTGCAAAAGAAACAGTCAGGAGAGTGAAAAGACAACCGACAGAATGGGAAAAAATATTTGCAAACTATGCAACAGATAAAGGGTTAATAACCAGAATCTACAAAGAGATCAAGAAACTCCACAAAAACAAAACCAACAACCCACTTAAGAGATGGGCCAAGGACCTCAATAGACATTTTTCAAAAGAGGAAATCCAAATGGCCAACAGGCACATGAAAAAATGTTCAAGGTCATTGGCAATCAGGGAAATGCAAATCAAAACCACAATGAGGTTTCACCTCACCCCGGTTAGAATGGCTCATATGCAGAAATCTACCAACAACAGATGCTGGCGAGGATGTGTGGAAAAAGGGACACTAACCCACTGTTGGTGGGAATGCAAACTGGTCAAGCCACTATGGAAGTCAGTCTGGAGATTCCTCAGAAACCTGAAGATAACCCTACCGTTCGACCCAGCCATCCCACTCCTTGGAATTTACCCAAAGGAATTTAAATTGGCAAACAAAAAAGAGGTCTGCACCCTAATGTTTATTGCAGCTCAATTCACAATAGCTAAGACCTGGAACCAACCTAAATGCCCATCAACGATAGACTGGATAAAGAAATTATGGGATATGTACTCTTTAGAATACTATACCGCAGTAAGAAACAACGAAATCCAGTCATTTGCAACAAAATGGAGGAATCTGGAACACATCATGCTGAGTGAAATAAGCCAGTCCCAAAGGGACAAATACCATATGTTCTCCCTGATCGGTGACGACTGACTGAACACCAAGAGGGAAACCTGTTGGAGTGAGGTGGACACTATGGGAAATGGTGGCTTGATCAGCATAGCCCTGACTGTTAATGAACAACTAAATACATTATCCCTCTTAGTAGTTTTTTTTATCTGTTCTACTTAATTTGACTGGTTTAGATCTGTAATTGATGCACAGTTATTCTTAAGTGTTGAAAATTAACTGAAATGTGATCCCTGTTGAACATGGTGGTGGGAATGGGAGAGGGAAGAGATGTATAATTTGGGACATGCTCAGGCTGACTTGCCCCAAGTGGTGGAGTTGGAAGCATACCAGGGGATTCCAATTCAATCCCATCGAGGTGGCATGTACCAATGCCATCTCACTGTTCCAGGTGATCAGTTTCAGTTCACAGTTGGTCATGGTGGAGGGACTGGGAGTCAAAGGGAGCACATAGACAAGTCTAGTACCTGCTAACGCTAACTGATGGAGTAAATAAAGGGGAGAGTGATCCAACATGGGAAGTGAGATACTCAGCAGACTCATAGAATGGCAGATGTCCTAAATAGCACTCTGGCCTCAGAATCAGCCCTAAAGGCATTCGGAGCTGGCTGAAAAGCTCATGAGAGTATTTCAGGCATGGAAAGCCAAGACACTCTGGCAAAAGATCTCTGCGAGTGAGATCCCAGTGGAAAGAACAGGCCATCAAAGAAGGAGGTACCTTTCTCTGAAGGGAGGAGAGAACCTCCACTTTGACTATGACCTTGTCTAAACAAGATAAGAGTCGGAGAACTCAGAGGGCTTCCATAGCCTTGGAAACTCATGACTGGAGCATAGGGAGATTACTGATGCCATAGACAGGAGTGTCAATTGGTAAAGTCAACAACAGGAGTCACTGTGCACTTACTCCTCATGTAGGATCTCTGTCCTTAATGTGCTGTACATTGAGATTTAATGCTATAACGAGTACTCAAACAATATATTTCACTTTGTGTTTCTATGGGGGTGCAAACTGTTGAAATCCTTACTTAATGCATACTAAACTGATCCTCTGTAAAAAAAAAAAAAAAAAAGAAAGAAAGAAAGAAATTATCAATTCCCAACTTGACTCTCACTGGGATTAAACATGACAATAGGTCTGCTCTGATTTCATCATCATTTAAAAAAATCATCTATTATTTTTCACTTTATGTTTCTGTGTGGGAGCAAACTGTTGAAATCCATACTTAATGTATACTAAGCTGATCTTCTGTATATTAAGATAATCGAAAATGAATCTTGATGTGAATGGAAGGGGAGAGGGAGTGGGAAAGGGGAGGGTTGTGGGTGGGAGGGACGGTATGGGGGGAAAGCCATTGTAATCCATAAGTCGTACTTTGGAAATTTATATGCATTAAATAAAAGTTTAAAAAAAAAAAAAGAGGAAATCCAAATGGCCAACAGGCACATGAAAAAATGTTCAAGATCACTAGCAATCAGGGAAATGTAAATCAAAACCACAATGAGGTTTCACCTCACCCCGGTTAGAATGGCTCACAATCAGAAATCTACCAACAACAGATGGTGGCAAGGATGTGGGGAAAAAGGGACACTAACCCAGTGTTGGTGGGAATGCAAACTGGTCAAGCCACTATGGAAGTCAGTCTGGAGATTCCTCAGAAACCTGAATATAACACTACCATTCGACCCAGCCATCCCACTCCTTGGAATTTACCCAAAGGAATTTAAATTGGCAAACAAAAAAGCGGCCTGCACCCTAATGTTTATTGCAGCACAATTCACAATAGCCAAGACCTGGAACCAACCTAAATGCCCATCATGGTAGACTGGATAAAGAAATTATGGGATATGTTCTCTTTAGAATACTATACCGCAGTAAGAAACAATGAAATCCAGTCATTTGCAACAAAATGGAGGAATCTGGAACACATCATGCTGAGTGAAATAAGCCAGGCCAAAGGGACAAATACCATATGTTCTCCCTGATCGGTGACAACTGACTGAACACAAAAAAAGGAAACCTGTTGAAGTGAAATGGACACTATGAGAAATGGTGACTTGATCAGCATAGCCCTGACTGTTAATGAACAACTTAATACATTATCCCTCTTAGTAGTTTTTTGTCTGTTCTACTTAATATGACTGGTTTAATTCTGTAATTAATACACAGTTATTCTTAAGTGTTGAAATTTAACTGAAATGTGATCCCTGTTAAACATAAGAGTGGGAATAAGAGAGGGAAGAGATGTACAATTTGGGACATGCCCAAGCTGACTTGCCCCAAATGGTAGATTTAGAAACATACCAGAGGATTCCAATTCAATCCCATCAAGGTGGCATGTACCAATGCCATCTCACTAGTCCAAGTGATCAATTTCAGTTCACAATTGATCATAATGAAAGGACTAAGAGTCAAGGGGATCACATAAACATGTCTAGTACCTGCTAATACTAACCAATAGAATAGATAATGGGGAGAGTGATCCAACATGGGAAGCGAGATACTCAGCAGACTCATAGAATGGCAGATGTCCTAAATAGCACTCTGGCCTCAGAATCAGCCCTAAAGGCATTCGGATCCGGATGAAAAGCCCATGAGAGTATTTCAGGCATGGAAAGCCAAGACACTCTGGCAAAAAAAAAAAAGACCTAAATGAAAGATCTCTGTGAGTGAGATCCCAGTGGAAAGAACAGGTCTTCAAAGAAGGAGGTACCTTTCTCTGAAGGGAGGAGAGAACCTCCACTTTGACTATGACCTCGTCTAAACAAGGTAAGAGTCGGAGAACTCAAAAGGCTTCCATAGCCTTGGAAACTCATGACTGGAGCATAGGGAGATTACTGATGCCATAGACAGGAGTGTCAATTTGTAAAGTCAACAACAGGAGTCACTGTGCACTTACTCCTTATGTAGGATCTCTGTCCTTAATGTACTGTACATTGAGATTTAATGCTATAACGAGTACTCAAACAGTATATTTCACTTTGTGTTTCTATGGGGGTGCAAACTGTTGAAATCTTTACTTAATGTATACTAAACTGATCTTCTGTATATATAGAAAATTGAAAATGAATCTTGATATGAATGGAAGGGGAGAGAGAGCGGGAAAGGGGAGGGTTGTGGTTGGGAGGGAAGTCATCGGGGGGGAGGGGGATGCCAATGTAGTTAAGCTGTACTTTGGAAATCTATATTCATTAAATAAAAGTTAAAAAAAATAATCAGGATTACTCAAAGGCAATTAGAAGCAAATCCATGAAATAAAGAAAACCATACATGACTGAATGAAAATTGTTCCCATGAAATTGAGATTTTAAAGAAAAAGCAAATGAAATATTAGAAATGAAGAATTCATTAGACCAAATAAAAAATGCAGTGGAAAGCCTTAACAGCAGACTTGGTGAGGCAGAAGAAAGAATATCTGAGCTAGGGACGGCGCTGCAGCTCATTAGGCTAATCCTCCGCCTGCGGTGCCAGCACTCCAGGTTCTAGTCTGGGTTGGGGCGCCGGTTCTGTCCCGGTTGCTCCTCTTCCAGTCCAGCTCTCTGCTGTGGCCCGGGAGTGCAGTGGAGGATGGCCCAAGTGCTTGGGCCCTGCACCTGCATGGGAGACCAGGAGGAAGCACCTGGCTCCTGGCTTCGGATCGGTACAGTGCGCTAGCCATAGAGGCTATTTGGGGGGTGAACCAACAGAAGGAAGACCTTTCTTTCTATATCTCTATCTCTCTCTCTCACTGCCTAACTCTGCCTTTCATAAAAGAAAGAGAGAGAGAAAAGAAGGGAGAAAGGGAGGGAGGGAGGGAAGGAGGGAGGGAAGGAGAGAGAAATTAGAAAACTTAAAAACACAGTTGAAGATTTATGGGATACCATCAAATGACCCAAAATACAGGTCTTAGGAGTTCCTGAAGGTGTGGAAAGAATAAATGGACTAGAAAGCCTATTTAGGTGGCATGTACCAATGCCATCTCACTATTCCAATTGATCAATTTCAGTTCACAATTGATCATAATGAAAAGACTAAGAGTCAAAGGGAGCACATAAACATGTCTAGTACCTGCTAACACTAACCGATAGAATAAATAAAGGGGAGAGTGATCCAACATGGGAAGTGAGATACTCAGCAGACTCATAGAATGGCAGATGTCCTAAATAGCACTCTGGCCTCAGAATAAGCCCTAAAGGCATTCCGATCTGGCTGAAAAGCCCATGAGAGTATTTCAGGCATGGAAAGCCAAGACACTCTGGCAAAAGATCTCTGTGAGTGAGATCCCAGTGGAAAGAACAGGTCTTCAAAGAAGGAGGTACCTTTCTCTGAAGGGAGGAGAGAACCTCCACTTTGACTATGACCTTGTCTAAACAAGATAAGAATCGGAGAACTCAGAGGGCTTCCATAGCCTTGGAAACTCATGACTGGAGCATAGGGAGATTACTGATGCCATAGACAGGAGTGTCAATTTGTAAAGTCAACAACAGGAGTCACTGTGCACTTACTCCTCATGTAGGATCTCTGTCCTTAATGTGCTGTGCATTGAGATTTAATGCTATAACGAGTACTCAAACAATATATTTCACTTTGTGTTTCTATGGGGGTGCAAACTGTTGAAATCTTTACTTAATGCATACTAAACTGATCCTCTGTAAAAAAAAAAAAAAAGAAAAGAAATTATCAACTCCCAACTTGACCAAGGCACTCTGGCAAAAAGATCTCTGTGAGTGAGATCCCAGTGGAAAGAACAGGTCTTCAAAGAGGGAGGTGCCTTTCTCTGAAGGGAGGAGAGAACCTCCACTTTGACTATGACCTTGTCTAAACAAGATAAGAGTCGGAGAACTCAAGGGGCTTCCATAGCCTTGGAAACTCATGACTGGTGCATAGGGAGATTATTGATGCCATAAACAGGAGTGTCAATTTGTAAAGTCAACAACAGGAGTCACTGTGCACTTACTCCTCATGTAGGATCTCTGTCCTTAATGTGCTGTACACTGAGGCTTAATGCTATAACGAGTACTCAAACAGTATATTTCACTTTGTGTTTCTATGGGGGTGCAAACGATTGAAATCTTTACTTAATGTACACTAAACTGATCTTCTGTAAAAAAAAAAAGAAATTATCAATTCCCAACTTGACTCTCACTGGGATTAAACATGACAATAGGTCTGATCTGATTTCATCATGATTTAAAAAAAAATCATCTATTATTTTTCACTTTATGTTTCTGTGTGGTAACAAGCTGTTGAAATCCTTACTTAAGGTATACTAAGCTGATCTTCTGTATATTAAGATAATCGAAAATGAATCTTGATGTGAATGGAAGGGGAGAGGGAGTGGGAAAGGGGAGGGTTGTGGGTGGGAGGGACGGTATGGGGGGGAAAGCCATTGTAACCCATGAGTCGTACTTTGGAAATTTATATTCATTAAATAAAAGATAAAAAAAAATTTTCATGGAAAAGTAGAAAAAAAAAAAAACAAAAAAAAACAAAAAACTCCCAACTTGACTCTCACTGGGATTAAACATGACAATAGGTCTGATCTGATTTCATTATCATTTAAAAAAAATCATCTATTATTTTTCACTTTATGTTTCTGTGTGGGAGCAAACTGTTGAAATCCTTACTTAATGTATACTAAGCTGATCTTCTGTATATTAAGATAATCGAAAATGAATCTTGATGTGAATGGAAGGGGAGAGGGAGTGGGAAAGGGGAGGGTTGTGGGTGGGAGGGACGGTATAGGGGGGAAGCCATTGCAATCCATAAATCGTACTTTGGAAATTTATATTCATTAAATAAAAGTTTTAAAAAAAAGACAAAAAAAAAGAAATACTCCACAGCCACAAAAAAAAAAAAGAAAGCCTATTTAATGAAATAATTACAGAAAACTTCCCCAAACTGGAGAAAGAAAGGGAAATCCAAGTACAAGAAACACACAGAACTCCCAAAAAACATGACAAGAAAAAATCCTCACCAAGATACATTGTAGCAAAACTCTCCACACACACACACACAAAAAAAAAACACATAAACTACAGATTCTAAAATATGCACAATTACTATCAGAGGATTTCCAATTAGATTCACAACTGACTTCTCATCAGAAACCCTACAGGCTAGGAGAGAAGATGAAACATAATCCACGTCTTGAGAGAAAAGAACTGTCAACCCAGAATACTGTACCCTGCAAAACTCTCCTTTATGAATGAAGGTGAAATACAGACCTTCCACAACAAACAGAAATTGAAAGAATTTGTCACCACTCATCCAGCCTTACAAAAGATACTTAAGGATGTGCTCCACACAGACACATGGTCATCACTATGCAAGAAGATAAAGGCAGAAAATCTTTTAAAAGTACAAAAGAAATCCAAAGTAAACAATAGTAATGTTTCTGATAAAAAGGCAGAGAAATTGAATTTACTCTATAGTTCCTTAGAGTTCAGAATATCCTGTTACTGGGAATCTAGCCACAAATTAAGGCAATCTGTTTTTGAATCTTTTTAAAAAAAAGAAGACATTGATTATATTGGACCATCATTTTCTTTCTCTTCTCACATAGTATTATGTGATTGCAGTGTTAAGGTTTTTTTAAGTGATGCTGGCGTGTTTTTTTTTTTAAGATTTATTTTATTTATTTGAGAGACAGAGTTATAGAGAGAGGTAGAGACAGAGAGAGAGAAATCTTCCATCCACTGGTTCACCCCCAAGATGGCCACAACCGCTGGAGCTGCGCAGATCCAAAGCCAGGAGCCAGGAGCCTCCTCTGGGTCTCCCACACAGGTGCAGGGGCCCAAGCACTTGGGTCATCCTCCACCACTACCCCAGGCCACGGCAGAGAGCTGGATAGAAAGAGGAGCAGCTGGGACCAGAACCAGAGTCCATATGGGATACTGGCACCTCAGGTCAGGGCTTTAACTCATCGCATCGGCCACTAGAGTATTAAGTCTTAGTTCTTATGTCTTTGGGCAAAAGAGTGTATAAGTTGTTTTAAATGAATTTTTCCTGTCTTTGAAGCTCAGTCTGTAAGTGTGTTGCTGCTGCAAAAGAAAATACTTGGGTTTCCATTACTTGAATACTTGAAACATGAAATTGATAATATACATTATATAATGAAGTGGGTTTTTATTTTCAAATAACATTAGAAATAAAATAAAGATTTTTAACTACTTAAAAGAGGAAAATAATACTGCTTATAAGCACTGTGAACCCATTTGTGCTTGACGTATCCAAAATTCAAATGTGTACTAGATTTTTTTCCTCCTGAAATCCTGCAAGAACCCACAATATGTTGCCTACAAGAGACTCACTTCACAAACAAAGACCACATAGACTGAGAGTGAAGGCTGGAAAAAAGGCATATCAGGAAATGGAAAACAAAAACGAATAGAAGTAGCTATCCTGATCTCAGATTCAAACAGACTTTAAGTCAAAAACTCCAGAAAAAAGATAAAGAAGGACAATGCATTGTGATAAACAGCTCAATGCAATAAGAAGATATAGCAATCATAAACATATGTGTACCCAACACAAGACCATCTAGATAGATACAGAAAATACTGTTATACCCAAAAGGACAGATAGACTCCAATACAAGAATAGTGGGTGACATCAACACCCTACTGTCATCAATGGACAGATTGTACAGACATAAAATCAGTGAAGATACATAGGAGCTGAAACATTCTATAGAGTGAAAGGACTTAACAGACATTAGAGGACATTTCACCCCACAGCTACAGAATATACATTCTTCTCACCAGCAGATGAACATTTTTTAAGTTAGATCACATATTAGGCCAGAAATCAAGTCTCAGTAAGTTTAAAAAGATTGAAATCATACCATGTATTTTGTTATAAAGAAAAAAAAAAACTGGAAATCAACAAGAGCAATGGAACACTCATAAATACTTGGAAATTTAACAATATGCTATTTTTGCTGCTTTTTTTGAAGATTTATTTATTTACTTGAAAGTCAGAGTTCCACAGAGAGAGGAGAGGCAGAGAGAAAGAGAGAAAGGTGTTCCATCTGCTGGTTCACTCCCCAATTGGCCGCAATGGCTGGAGCTGCGCTGGTCCAAAGCTAAGAGCCAGGAGCTTCTTCCGGGTCTCCCACGTGGTTGCAGGAGCCCAAGAACGTGGGCCATCTTCTACAGATATCCCAGGCCATAGCAGAGAGCTGGATTGGAAGTGTAGCAGTCAGGACCCAAACCCGCACCCATAGGCACTGCAGGCAGAGGCTTTACCTGCTTTGCCACAGCGCTGGCCCCAACAATATGTTCTTGAATGATCAATGGGTCATTAAAGAAATTGATAGGTTTAAAAATCTTTTTTAAATAAATGAAAATAAAAACACAACATGTCAAAACCTGTAAGATTCAACAAAAACAGTATTAAGAGGGAATGTATGACATCAGGCAAGCACTTACACCACAAAAAGAAAAATGCCTCAAATCAAAGATCTAATGGTGCATCTAAAAGACTTAGAAAAAACAAGAACAAATCAAACCCAAATTAAGCGAGGGTGAGAAATAATAAGAATCAGAGCAGAAATAAATGAAGTTGAAACATAAAACAATTTTAAAAGTTTAAGAAAAAAGCTTGTGTTGAAAAGATACACAAAATAAACTCTATCAAGACTAACAAAGAAGAAAAATTCAAATAAATAAAATTAGAAATGAAAAAAAGACATTGCAATTGACACTACCGAAACACAAGTATCATAAAAAATATGAAAAACTACATGCTAATAAATTGGAAAACCTTGAAGAAATGGATAAATCCCTGGATACTTATACCCTATCAAAATAACATAAACCATCTAAAGAAAATTGTAACAAACAATGAGATGGAAATAGTAATCAAAGTCTTCCATCAAGGAAAAGTGCAAGATCTGGTGGTTTTACTACTACATCCTACAAAATATTTAAAGAGGAACTAACTCCAATATTTTTCAAAACTATTCCAAAATATTTAACAGGATAGAACTTTCTGTAACTCGGCCTTTCAAATAAATACATACATCTTTAAAAAAAAAAAAAAAGAAATGATCAAAGGCACAAAAAATGGAAAGACATTCCTTGATCATGGATTAGAAGAATCAATGTCAGGGCCAGCACTGTGGCACAGTAGCCTAAGCGTCTACCTGCAGCGCCAGCATGCCATATGGGTGCCAGTTCATGTCCCGGCTGCTCCTCTTCAGATCCAGCTCCCTGCTTATGACCTGGGAGAGCAGTGAAAGACAGCGCAACTGTTTAGGCCCCTACACTTGTGTGGGAGACCCAGAAGAAGCTCCTAGCTCCTGGCTTCAGATCAGCTCAACTCCGGCCATTGCAGCCATGTGGGGAATGAACCAGAGGATGGAAAACCTTTCTGTCTCTCTCTCTCTGTGTGACTCTGCTTCCCAAATAAATGAAATCTCTAAAAATGAATAAAAAAGAAGAATCAGTATCATTAGAATGTCTATACTAACTAAAGCACTCTAGAATGACACTCTTGACAGAATTAGAAAAACAATCTGAACATTCATATGGAAACTGGATGTATGTATGTCAAAGAATGAAAGTAAATCCATATCTCTCACCATACACAAAATCAAATCAAGACGGATCAGACACCTGACACTATGAGGTCACAGGAAGAAACTGTAGGAGAAACACTCCAAGACATGGGTGTGAGGGATGACTTCCTGGACAAGGCCCCCAGTGCCCTCGCAGCAAGAACAAAACTCAACAAATGAGATTGTGGTAAACTCAGAAGCTTCAGCACATTTAGAAACTAATTTAAAAACTGTAGTGAATAATCTGGATGAGAACACAATTTGATGTAAGCTGTCCTTTATAATTTGTCCATGCCATTAACTCCTTGAGGCCTATTAAGCTTTCTGAAAAGAGCAACAAAGGCACAAAGATTTACACAGGTGCACCCACAACGATGACAGGAACATGAAATCCTATCAAGATGGAATTTGGACTTTTATCACAAGATATTGTACAAATTTTAAGCAAAAGGAATTTGAGGAAGATTTTAGTAAACATGTATAGCTCCTGGGAAAGTGGGAAGCATAAAATGAGGAGTTTTTTTGAACAGGGCAACCACATGGTCTATCCTGCAGACATAGACGGCAATGGCTGTTGTTCCTGTGGACTTTGAGCCACATGTCGGGTCATATTCATCACTGCAAGAATAGTCAACAAGTCAGTATAGTGATGCTGTTGACATTTCATGGTTCTGTGAGTGTTACAGGTGTCTTATAAGTGTTTATGACAGATTTATTCCTACGGATTTCTGGGAAAAGAATGAGCTAAGGAAGATTAACAAACGTGTATCAAAAACATATTCTAGATTTGGCTGAAATTCGATGTGTCACTTCAAAAGCATGACTAAAGTAGAGTAAGTTGAAAATGAAACACATAAAAGGACTTATTATGTGATTTTTATCTTTCATCTGGTAGGCCCTTACTTCCGTGGGTTGAGTCAACCCTTTTGGTCATGTCTTTGAAAGCTTGTATCACCTGCTTGTTCCTCAGGGTGTAAATGAAGGGGTTCATGACTGGAGTAACTGAGGTTATGAGCAATGCCACCACCTTATTCATAGCCACGCCTTCTTTTGCAGATGGCTTAATGTAGATGAAGATGCAGCTTCCATAAGTGATGGAAACCACAATTATGTGAGAAGAACAAGTGGAAAAAGCCTTTGTCCTCTGCTGAGCAGAAGGGAATCTGAGAATGGTCCTGATGATGTGTGTGTAGGATATAGTCACACACCCTAATGTGAACAGAAGCGTCAGCACAGCCAAGATGAAGACAAAGTGCTCCAAAAACTCTGTGTTGGAGCAGGTGATCTTCAGCATGGGCCCTACATCACAGCCAAAGTGATCTATGATGTTAGAGTCACAAAACTCGAGATCAAAGAGCAGAGTAAATGGTGGGATGACGATGATTAGAGTGAGCATGACACACCCCATGAGGATCCTGATGCAGACTCTGTTGCTCATGATGGTCATGTAATGCAGGGGTTTGCAGATGGCCACGTAGCGGTCATAGGACATGGCTGTCAGGAGAAGAAACTCAGTCACACTGAAGAAGAAAACAAAAAACAGTTGAGTGAAGCATGCATTATAGCTTATAATATTGTCCCCAGTTGCCATTGCATACAGGAATCTGGGAATGCAGAGAGTTGTAAAAGAGAACTCCAGCACAGAGAAATTCCGGAGGAAAAAGTACATGGGTGTTTGGAGGTGAGAATCCACCAAGGTGAGAATGATGATGGCCAGGTTCCCAAAAATACACAACAAGTAGGTTAGAAACAAAAAAATAAATAGGAATATCTGTAGATTTGGATCATCTGTTAGTCCCAGCAAGATGAACGTTGTTAGTGCTGTATAATTCCTCATCTTTGATTCCTGACTATGTCCTGGTATTTGTGAAAAATGAAAGAAGGTAGATTGGAAAAAAGGACTGTCATTATGAGCTAGAAGGGGGTGCGGTGAACATGTTAGCTGAGCCACAATTCTATTTTGTAACCTATTAATCGAGAATGCAATGGAGGCATAGGTTATTCAATGACCACACAGGATTCCCAGTGTTGAGTTAGTCTAGACATCATCCATACATCCTTATTATGCTGCTGTCAGTATCTTGATATAGTAGTCATCCAAGAGCAAAGGCATTTATGATTAATAACTCCATGGAAACAAGGCTATTTTACATGACTGAGTTAATGAACAGAAGACACTCATGCACCATCTGGGTTTCATGTGAGGTAAACAGGGCTATATAATTATAATTAACTACATTTAGTTATTTAATTATATATAGTTATATATATAGTTATATATAATTAACTATAATTAATACTGAAGTCAAAATTATTCTGTTAATTATATTATATATAACATATATAATATATAATTATTCTGTTAATTATAATTAACTATATTTAATTATTTAATTATATATAGTTACATATATACTTTTTACACTACCTCCTACTCTATGGTGAGTCTCTTGAGAGTGCAGGCCATATCTATTTTGTGAACCACAGTGCACCCAAGAGTAGCTGACATACAACAGACACTCAATAAATTTTTATTGGATCAGTGGCAGCAGAGTAGGGTCCTTGACAATCGGCTGAGTGATCACACTTAAAGTGTAATCAAAAGTTGTGTCATCAAACTATTTATATTGTAGAATTTCATTGCCAATATCAGACCTCAGTGAACTGAGACCATTTTGGTACAGGAACATTAGATATTCCATCTGTATCTAACAGTAAATAAGAATGTGTCATTTAAAAGCCATTGAGACTGGTGCCACGGCTCAATAGGCTAATCCTCCTCCTGTGGTGCCGGCACACCGGGTTCTAGTCCCGGTCAGGGCGCCGGATTCTGTCCTGGCTGTCCCTCTTCCAGGCCAGCTATCTGTGCAGTGGAGGATGGCCCAAGTCCTTGGGCCCTGCACCCGCATGGGAGACCAGGAGAAGCACCTGACTCCTGGATTCAGATCAGCATGGTGCACCAGCCACAGTACTCTGGTTGTGGTGGCCATTGGAGGGTGAACCAACAGTAACAGAAGACCTTTCTATCTGTCCCTCTCTCTCTCACTGTCCACTCTGCCTGTCAAAAAAAAAAAAAAGCCACGTGAAGTTCTCAGTGAAGAGGTGGAAGGAGCATTGTAGGCAAAGGGAATGGCCTAGAAGTGATGATTCTGTGTTTGCTCATTTCTCTATTCAATTTCTTCTGAAGGAGTATGCCCAAGGCTACCTGAGACCTTGTCTCTGGGTTTCTTCTGAATGAACCCATCTGAGTTCATTGTGAAAGGTGTAGTAAACAGGGGCTGGCACCGTGGTGCAGTGGGTTAATGCCCTGGCCTGAAGTGCCAGCATCCCATATGGGCACCAGTTCTTTTTTTTTTTTTTTTTTTTTTTTTTTTTTTTTTTTTTGACAGGCAGAGTGGACAGTGAGAGAGAGAGACAGAGAGAAAGGTCTTCCTTTGCCATTCATTCACCCTCCAATGGCCGCCACGGCCGGCGCACTGCAGCCGGAGCACCACGCTGATCTGATGGCTGGAGCCAGGTATTTCTCCTGGTCTCCCATGGGATGCAGGGCACAAGCACTTGGGCCATCCTCCAATTCACTCCCTGTCCACAGCAGAGAGCTGGCCTGGAAGAGGGGCAACCGGGACAGAATCCAGCGCCCCGACCGGGACTAGAACCCAGTGTGCCGGCAGCGCAAGGTGGAGGATTAGCCTAGTGAGCCTCGGCACCAGCCATGGGCACCACTTCTAGTCCTGGCTGCTCCACTTCCACCAGCTCTCTGCTATGCCCGGGAAAGCAGTAGAAGATGGCCCAAGTCCTTGGGCCCCTGCACACACGTGGGAACCTAGAGGAAGGTCCTGGCTCCTGGCTTTCAGATCAGCGCAGCTCTGGCCATTGCGGCCAATTAGGGAATGGAACTGCAGATGGAAAAACTCTCTGTCTCTCTCTCTCACTGTCTCTCTCTCTCTCTCTCTCTCTCTTTCTCTCTCTTTCTGCCTCTCCTCTCTCTGTGTAACTGACTTTCAAATATAAATACATCTTTTTTAAAAAGGTATAGGTAAGAATGTGGCCTGCAAATAGGAGAGCTCAGGGCTTGAGACACATGTTAGCCATTGAACAGCACTCAAGCCTTGGGAAGTTCAGAATTGAGCTTCACTTTCTGACACATGAACTGCAAATACAACTATGTTTCATGAAATGAATATGAGAGGTGTGTGTTATTCTTAGCTCGCAGTAAACTAATTCTTTTGGGCTTTTTGCATCAAGCCTAGCACCAAGCAAATATTAAATAAATTCTACTTAATATTTCTAATTATTTCTTGGACTTGCTGTCCCACTCAACGTGAACAGGGTTTGCATACTCTTCCATATCTTCTCTTACCTATCACCTGGGTGTGCCTCCTTTATTGTATCCATGCACATCTTTTGGGTTTTCTGTTTGATTAAGATCAAGTGCAAAATTATAGGGTACTCTTAAGTCCTAAATCTGTCCATCATGAATATAATTGAACTACGTAGTTACGGAACATGTGCCTTACAATTTTCTCAATTCTTTTAAATTTGTAGTCTACAGCGATTACACATTCCAGTGAGATTCCCTTCCCACACCTCTCAGGTCAAACATTTTTCCTTGAATCTGTCACCTCCCACCCTCAGCAACCATACCGGGCATAGTCTCTCCTGAGCTTGTCATAGGACCTGCTTCCTTTATGCCACAGAAAATACTTCCCTTTTGTTCGCCCTAGTAATTTATCAGACATCTCCTCTGTATCCTGGATATGTCACACTGTCTGGTACAGACAAGAAAGGAATCAATCTGCAGCCAGTGTCGCGGCACAGTCACCACCTGCAGTGCCAGCTCCCATAGGAGCATCAATTTGTGTCCCGGTGGCTCCGCACCTGAACCAGGTCCCTGCGAATGTGCAAGCATCCGAGGATGGCCCAAGCCCTTGGGCAACTGCATCCATGTGGGAGACTTGGAAAAGTCTGGCTCCTGGCTTCAGTCTGGCCCTGCCCCAGCATTTGTGGCCACTTGGGGATTAACTAGTGAAGGGAAGATC
Source organism: Oryctolagus cuniculus (assembly GCF_051225735.1). NCBI lineage: Eukaryota > Metazoa > Chordata > Mammalia > Lagomorpha > Leporidae > Oryctolagus > Oryctolagus cuniculus. Next base: position 58,360,923 of record NC_142877.1, read on the forward strand.
TATCTCTGTTTCTCCTCCTCTCTCTCTCTGTAACTCTGCCCTTCAAATAAATACAAAATAAACCTTAAAGGAAGAGAGGAAACCATCTTTGTCAAATGGGTGCTAGGTTACTATAAACACAATGATTCAGGCCTGAAGACGGCTATGTGAATAGAGACTTGTAAAGACACTTACAGATTATTTTAGCCAGTCCTCTAATTAGGAAGATGTCAGTTAGAGAATCAGTGGTGACCAGGCTTATTAGGAACAAAATCAACAGAAGTAGCCAAATTTCTAAAATACAGAATTCATGCTTCTCCCCCACTGTGACAAGAAGAGAATTGTATGAATTTTTTCTTGGTTTCCTTGGTTTATACTCCCCCATTAAGAAGCTTCTTTCTCCCACTGTGTTTCCTCGTCTCCCAAGGACACCAAGTCAGTGTGATTCAGCCCTTTTCCTTAGTCCGCATGTTTTGTTTAGCAAAGCTTGCTCTCCGTGCTATGGGAGATCTGGAAAATCCATTTCCTTAATGTCTTAGAAGCTGATAATTGTATTTATATACTCAATGCAGGCATATTTCTGCTGTTATGGAAAACCTAGTGAGGAACTCTAACAACAGAATAGCAGGTTTGCATGGCAGGTCCCACTTAAAACAACATGCTTTTGCAGTGCTAAATTCTCAAACCTTCTCAGAGAGTAGCAGTGACATCTATAAGGCGATTGTTAACTGCCAGACACTATAGTATTTAAACATGTTAGGGTACCACATGTAATTCCCAAAGCCGCCCTCTGGGGCTGCATATGACTGAATCCTCCTTTTACAGATGAAGGAACTGAAGTGCAGAAATGTGAAAGATCTTGCCCAGGGTCATCAATTGAGGATTTGGGCAAACAGGATTATGAGATATGGGACTCTCAGGCACTGCAAAATGCTGCCTCCCTAACTGTAATTTGACTGATTCTGCCTTATTTTTGAGAAAATGGCCAACATCCTCTTTCTGATGCCATCAACTCACCACCAGGGGACCCCATGAGTCACTGTCCAGGGCTTTCTTATGGTTATTATTTCATGGTTTCCAAAACAGACGTGGAAAATGAGTATTATGAAAACACTGCATAGTGTTCAAAAGTCTTTATTTTTGCACTAAAATTAACTAATTATTTAATTAACTGGGAGGCAGAGAGAGACAAGGTCCCCATCTGCTGGTTCACTCCCTAGTGCCTGCAATGGCGAGGGTCAGGCTGGTCCAAGGTCGGGAGTCAGAACTCCGTCTCAGCCTTGTACATGAGTGTCAGAGGCGCCATCATTTGAGCCACACCACCTGCTGCCTCCTCTCCTCAAAAGAAGCTGGAATCAGGGCATGAGCAAACCGACAGTGTCTGAACCACTAGGCCAAATGCCCATTTTCCATACACTTTTGGAAGTACCTTCATAGGTATTTGCTTCCTTTTTTCTTTTTCTTTTTCAACTTCTGAAAATTACATAAAGGGAATCTCATGTATTTCATATATACAGATTAAAGAGCAGAATATACTTCCAGATTTCCTTATTCTGAGTGAGAGACTGTTGCAGATGTAGTTATTCTTTCAACATAACAAGTGGGGATCGTGATGCGGTGCAGCCAATAAAGCTGCTGCCCGTTTCTCCAGCATCCTATACGGGTGCCAGTTCTAGTACCGGCTACTCCACCTCTGATCCAGTTCCCCACTAATGTGCCTGGCAAAACATTGGAATTGGCCCAAGTGCTTGACCCCTGCATCCATGTGGGAGACCCGGAAGAATCTCCTGGCTCCTGGCTTTGGAACAGCATAGCTTTGGCCATTACAGCCACTAGGGGGAATGAACCAGTGGTTAGAAGATTTCTCTCTCTCTTTCTCTCTCTCTCTCTCGCTCTCTCTCTCTCTCTCTCATTTTCTCTCTCTCTTTCCCTCTCTCTCTCTCTCCAACTAAATAAATCCAAAAAAAAATAGATCTCTCTATATAAATAAATATTTTAAAAAGAAAATAACAAGTAATTACATTTCTTAGTAACTGAAACATTTTTCCACTTTCAGTCCTTAACTCTAGGGCTTCCAATCTGCCTTATTATTGAGATGTAATGCAGCCTTCCCAGGAGACCCCATATGAAAACTGTTCTGCAGTCTTTCACAGCACATTCTCCACAAGCTTGAAGGGCAGTGCTCCTGACACTGGAGTCTCCTGTTGAAAGTGCTGTGCCCATTTCCAACATGTTCCTAAACACACTTCAGAACTAGCCAACCCTGAATCTACTGAAAGGAAACTGACTTGCATGTTTAATAAGTGGTTAGAATACTGGGTACTTCCCTCCCAGGTACTGTAGAATCACTCAGCAAATGATCGATCACACTAGACCAAATGTTGAAGTCGAGACACATTCCTATTGCCCTTACTTGTCCTCTGATCCAGCCTCCAAATGCCTCACTAAGTGCCTCCAATGTGTCCTCAACCTGGCATAAGGTCTGTGCATGATAACACTACTATGACTTCTACTTTTACAAAAGATCAATAGTGATTAGTGTTCCAGTCGTTTTGGAACATACAGAATGAACCCGTGCAGGACAGCATATTAAAGTTAACTGATTTATTATGTTGTCTTACTAATAAAGGAATATTTTTACCCTGTCAAAGATGTTTTTGTAGTACTGTGTATTAAAAAGACCCAGCTATCTCTCCTGGTCTTCAAGTTGCATAACCAAACATAAACATTAGGCAGATATTTTTGTTAGACTGAGACAACAAGAACATTTTCTCAGAATATCATCCACTGGAGACTATAGTCCCTTCCTAAAAGTGTATTTTCCTATCCTTGTAATTTCTTCCAAGAGTACCTTTTAAAAGTCTTGCTCAAATTTGAGTATCACTGCTTAGAGAATAGATTGACATCCTATTGGTTCCTATAGAGTTAGTCCTATGAAGAAACATAGTTCTTCATTATTTAGGACCTGGGTTTTGAAACACATAAGTCAAACCCTTCTGCCTGCAACTTCCAACTACTTGGGCTCTGGATGTGGGACTAAGTAATCATACTTACCACTCAGATCAGGTTGCTGTCCATGGCTTCTGTGAGCCATCTGATCACAAAATACTGAAGGTATTTCAAAGTCGAGTAGCAGCTTTTCTAGTTATGATGTGTACAGTGTTTCTCACGTAGCCCCCCAGTGCATGCACTGTCTGTGAATGGGCAGAGAACTCTCGGTTTTCATTGCCTACAAAGCTTGGGGACTTTCCCAAATGACCTTCACCTTCAACAAGTCTCTTCAGGATGCCAAATAAAGGGTAATGTCTGACTTAGCACTAGGAAAAATGCTCATTCTGCTTAGTTGAGAGAAATGCAGATCGTTGTCGAGGAGAAAACTCTCTGTTTTGGGCAAAGGCAGTATCCTGACCTGTGGAGGAAGACGGATGTCCCTGAAAATTCTATACTGAATAGTGGTGTAAGTTATATCTGCTTGGTCCCAGTAGATGGTTAGGAATCATTGATTAAAGAAACAAAAGGTACCCCTTGGGATCCCAGGTTCAACTGTCCCTAATTAACCTAGCGTGATGTGAACTTGAAGAAATTTTGTGAGGAAAAACGAAACTGCTACCCATTGGGACTGTGTCCTTGGGGAAAGGACAAGGCAACAATACAATCAGCAACTAGTCAGGTGCAGAGCCATGTGTCCGATGAAAACTCAGGTGTAGCTCTTTTGCACTGTTCTCCTTGCTTGAGGGATGCTTTAGCAGAGATCAAAGAAGTAGCATAATTGCAATGTCTAGTCAGACCAGCTACCATAGCACAAGTAACTTCTCCCTGGGCTCTGGCGCTTCAGCCTGATGGGTGTTTTGTCCGTTCATGTGACCCACTTTCTAAATACTTGGAGATTGAGTGCTCATTCTTCTACTTATTGCCATAAACTTTATTTCCAGATCGTTTTATGTCTTAACATATGAAACCAGTAGGAGTCAATTAATTAGAGTCCACTTAGAAACTTCAAGAATAACTTCTGTGCATAGATTTCTAAGAGTTACTACGAATGTGTGTTGAATTTAACATGCAGTAAATCATCAAGTCTAGTAAATAAAATGCATCATATGTACTAAGCACACAATTTATCTCCTTTGTCTCTAGGAGAAATAAAATGATATGATATATTTGCTGATATTTTAAACAGATAAAAGTTCAATTTGCAAATGTTTTATTTAATTTTGGCATATGATTTTTCAAAAATCGACTATCTTCAAGTTTTCCATTTTGTGCTGATGAGACATGGTTGGGTTGGAGGTTATGCTCATTTTATAAAATAAATTAAGGAGTACTCAACTTTTTCCTGGCTGAAAATATTTTTAGTTCCCTGGAATTATCTGTTCTTTGAGAATCTGGTAGGACTTGAAACTGATGTTGGCTTTGTTGAAAGGTTTTAATCTGTTGATTAGTTGTCTAAATCTTACAGCACCATCTAGGATTTTATTTTTTTACCATCAGATTATTTTACTGAATTTGAATCTTTTACTAAAAATGTAGAGTTACTTTATAAGAACACTTTATAGTGTTTTGTCTTTGTGATCTCAGCTCTATTTACAAAATTGCATTCCATTTTTAATATTATTTCCTCCTTTATTTTTGAACAAATTTATCAGAAATGTTAACCTAGTTAGTTCTTTGGAGCAAGAGCCTTTCTAAATTCCCCTCATATTAAGTCTTTGTTTTCCATTATTTTTGGCCACATCATTAGATTAATTTTGTGTCTACTTCAGAGTTTGTTTTACTCTTCTAAAGCTGAAAGTTGAGCTTCAAAAATCGCTTCCAAATGCATTTACTTATGAATATACATCTGCTCAAAATTATCATTTTCACTGTATCGTACATTTCAACATGTGCTACTGGCATTCACTTTATGATAATGTTTTATAAGCTCATCTCCTTCTTTATTTTGTATAAACTATGAATGTGTGTTAAATATGAGTCTGAATGAAATAATATAAAATGTGAATATGAGTGAGAGATAGCTTATATCCAGTAAGACTTCATTATTGATGAATACATAATATAAGTTGTATGAATACACTATTTGTATGTATTTATATGATGAACACATGTTCAAATAAATGCAAAAATTTCCATGATATTAAGTATTTAGATTTTAAAATTTACTATCATAAGGAAGAACACATGGCATTATTCCAAGTACATAAATGATAGCCAGTTAATTGAGTTTCAGAAGAAAACTAGGAAATGAATAATTGTCACTGTGTTAGCTGAAATGCTAAATTGACAGGTTGTAGCAAAAAGCTTCAATCTCTGTTTCTCAAATGGGAACCACAGTAGTCTAACGCTGCTTTGTATATACTGTAAGTGCTACAAGAAGTCTCAGCACTGAACATATATTGATACTTCTCAAACGAAGGCAACCTTTGATGGAGGTGTTTGGATAGGCCTCAGAAAGTGAGTGTCCATGAATTTGTTAATCTTTTAGTAATGAAGATACTTTCTGTTCCAAAAGAAAAAAAAAAGAGTGAAGGAGAAATAAAATTTTCCCCAGTTAAGCAAAAACTGAGAGAATCCCCCACTACCATAACCCTTGCAAGAAATGCTGAAGGGGGATCCTGCATTAGAAGTAAACATCATGACAAAACCTAATTCACTCACATAGCAGATCTAAACAGGATCCAGGATGCAAAATGAAAGGTGTTATTTCTTACCTACCAATACTAACTTTGAATGTAATTGGATCAAATACTCCAGCCAAATGGCTTCGGATGACTGAATGGATAGAAAAGCAAGATCCCACAATATCCTGCCTACAAGAGACTCACTTCACAAACAAAGACCACATAGACTGAGAGTGAAGGGCTGGAAAAAAGACATATCAGGAAATGGAAAACAAAAACGAATAGAAGTAGCTATCCTGATCTCAGATTCAAACAGACTTTAAGTCAAAAACTCCAGAAAAAAGATAAAGAAGGACAATGCATTGTGATAAACAGCTCAATGCATTAAGAAGATATAGCAATCATAAACATATGTGTACCCAACACAAGACCACCTAGATAGATACCTTAAAGGACAGATAGACTCCAATACAAGAATAGTGAGTGACTTCAACACCCTACTGTCTTCAATGGACAGATCGTACAGACATAAAATCAGTAAAGATACATAGAAGCTGAAACATTCTATAGAGTGAAAGGACTTAACAGACATTAGAGGACATTTCATCCAAGGCTACAGAATATACATTCTTCTCACCAGCAGATGAACATTTTTTAAGTTAGATCACATATTAGGCCAGAAATCAAGTCTCAGTAAGTTTAAAAAGATTGAAATCATACCATATATATTGTCATAAAGGAATAAAACTGGAAATCAACAACAAGAACAATGGAACACTCATAAACACTTGGAAATTTAACAATATGCTATTTTTGCTGCTTTTTTTGAAGATTTATTTATTTACTTGAAAAAGTTACACAGAGAGAGGAGAGGCAGAGAGAGACACAGAGAGAGAGAGAGAGAGGGAAAGGTGTTCCATCTGCTGGTTCACTCCCCAATTGGCCTCAATGGCCAGAGCTGTGCTGGTCTGAAGCCGGGAGCCAGGGATTTCTTCCAGGTCTCCCACATGGGTGCAGGAGCCTAAGAACTTGGGCCATCTCCTACTGCTTTCCCAGGCCAGAGCAGAGAGCTGGATCAGAAGTGGAGCAGTCAGGCCTCAAACTGGCGCCCATAGGCGATGCTGGCACTGCAGGCAGCAGCTTTACCTGCTATGCCACAGCGCAGGCCCCAACAATATGCTATTGAATGATCAATGGGTCATTAAGAAATTAATAGGTTTAAAAAGCTTTTTTTAAATAAATGAAAATGAAAACACAACATGTCAAAACCTATAAGATCCAACAAAAACAGTATTAAGAGGGAATGTATAATAGTAAGCACTTATACTACAAAAAGAAAAATGCCTCAAATCAAAGATCTAATGATGCATCTCAAAGACTTAGAAAAACAAGAACAAATCAAACCCAAATTCAACGAGGGTGAGAAATAATAAGGATCAGAGCAGAAATAAATGAAACTCAAACATAAAAACAATTTTAAAAGTTCAAGAGAAAAGCTGATTTGTTGAAAAGATACACAAAATAAATAAACTCTACCAAGACTAACAAAGACAAAGAAGAAAAATTCAAATAAATAAAATTAGAAATGAAAAAAAGACATTGCAACTGACACTACCAAAACACAAAGGATCATAAAGAATGTGAAAAGCTATATGCTGATAAATTGGAAAACCTTGAAAATAATGGATAAATTCTTGGATACTTATAACTTATCAAACAATGTAACAAACAATGAGATTGAACTAGTAATCAAAGTCTCCCATCAAGGAAAAGTGCAAGATCTAGTAGTTTTACTACTACATCCTACAAAATATTTAAAGAGGAACTATCTCCAATATTTTTCAAAACTATTCCAAAATATTTAACAGGATAGAACTTTCTGTAACTCGGCCTTTCAAATAAATACATACATCTTTTTTTAAAAAAAGAAATGATCAAAGGCACAAAAAAATGGAAAGACATTCCTTGATCATGGATTAGAAGAATCAATGTCAGGGCCAGCACTGTGGCACAGTAGCCTAAGCGTCTACCTGCAGCGCCAGCATGCCATATGAGTGCCAGTTCATGTCCCGGCTGCTCCTCTTCAGATCCAGCTCCCTGCTTATGACCTGGGAGAGCAGTGAAAGACAGCGCAACTGTTTAGGCCCCTATACTTGTGTGGGAGACCCAGAAGAAGCTCCTAGCTCCTGGCTTCAGATCAGCTCAACTCTGGCCATTGTAGCCACGTGAGTGATGAAATAAAGAATGGAAGAATCTTTCTGTCTCTGTGTGTGTGTGTGTGTGTGTGTGTGTAACTCTGCTTCCCAAATAAATGAAATCACCAAAAAAGAATAAAAAAGAAGGCCGGCGCCGCGGCTCACTAGGCTAATCCTCCGCCTAGCGGCGCCGGCACACCGGGTTCTAGTCCCGGTCGGGGCGCCGGATTCTGTCCCGGTTGCCCCTCTTCCAGGCCAGCCCTCTGCTGTGGCCCGGGAGTGCAGTGGAGGATGGCCCAGGTGCTTGGGCCCTGCACCCCATGGGAGACCAGGAAAAGCACCTGGCTCCTGGCTCCTGCCATCGGATCGGTGCGGTGCGCCGGCCGCAGCGCGCCGGCTGCGGCGGCCATTGGAGGGTGAACCAACGGCAAAAGGAAGACCTTTCTCTCTGTCTCTCTCTCTCACTGTCCACTCTGCCTGTCAAAAAATAAAAAAAAAAAAAAAAAAAAAAAAAAGAATAAAAAAGAAGAATCAGTATCATTAGAATGTCTATACTAACTAAAGCACTCTAGAATGACACTCTTGACAGAATTAGAAAAACAATCTGAACATTCATATGGAAACTGGATGTATGTATGTCAAAGAATGAAAGTAAATCCATATCTCTCACCATACACAAAATCAAATCAAGACGGATCAGACACCTGACACTATGAGGTCACAGGAAGAAACTGTAGGAGAAACACTCCAAGACATGGGTGTGAGGGATGACTTCCTGGACAAGGCCCCCAGTGCCCTCGCAGCAAGAACAAAACTCAGCAAATGAGATTGTGGTAAACTCAGAAGCTTCAGCACATTTAGAAACTAATTTAAAAACAGTAGTGAATAATCTGGATGAGAACACAATTTGATGTAAGCTGTCCTTTATAATTTGTCCATGCCATTAACTCCTTGAGGCCTATTAAGCTTTCTGAAAAGAGCAACAAAGGCACAAAGATTTACACAGGTGCACCCACAACGATGACAGGAACATGAAATCCTATCAAGATGGAATTTGGACTTTTATCACAAAATATTGTACAAGTTTTAAGCAAAAGGAATCTGAGGAAGATTTTAGTAAACATGTATAGCTCTGTGGAAAGCGGGAAGCGCAAAATGAGGAGTTTTTTCAAACAGGGCAACCACATGGTCTATCCTGCAGACATAGACAGCAATGGCTGTTGTTCCTGTGAATTTTGAGCCGCTTGTCAAGTCATATTCATCACTGCAAGAATAGTCAACAAGTCGGTATAGTGATGCTGTTGACATTTCATGGTTCAGTGAGTATTCACAGCTGTCTTATAAATGCTTATGAAAATTTACTCCTATGCATTTCTGGGAAAAGAATGAACTAAGGAAGATTACTATCATGTGAATCAGACATGTACTCTGCATTTAGCTGAAATGGGATGTGTCACATAAAAAGCATGACTAAAGTAGAGTAAGTGGATAATGAAACACAAATAAAGCATTGTTTTATGATTTGTTATTTTAACCTACTAGGCCTTTATGTCTTCGAGATGTTTGCAATCCTTTTGGTCATGTCTTTGAAAGCTTGTATCACCTGCTTGTTCCTCAGGGTGTAAATGAAGGGGTTCATGACTGGAGTAACTGAGGTTATGAGCAATGCCACCACCTTATTCATAGCCACACCTTCTTTTTCAGATGGCTTAATGTACATGAAGACGCAGCTTCCATAAGTGATGGAAACCACAATTATGTGAGAAGAACAAGTGGAAAAAGCTTTTTTCCTCTGCTGAGCAGAAGGGAATCTGAGAATGGTCCTGATAATGTGTGTGTAGGATGTAATCACACACCCTAATGTGAACAGAAGCGTCACCACAGCCAAGATGAAGACAAAGTGCTCCAAAAACTCTGTGTCGTTGCAAGTGATCTTTAGCATGGGCCCTACATCACAGGCAAAGTGATCTATGATGTTAGAGTCACAAAACTCGAAATCAAAGAGCAGAGTAAATGGTGGGGTGATGATGATTAGAGTGAGCATGACACACCCCATGAGGATCCTGATGCAGACTCTGTTGCTCATGATGGTCATGTAATGCAGGGGTTTGCAGATGGCCACGTAGCGGTCATAGGACATGGCTGTCAGGAGAAGAAACTCAGTCACACTGAAGAAGAAAACAAAAAACAGTTGAGTGAAGCATGCATTATAGCTTATAGTATTGTCCCCAGTCGCCATTGCATACAGGAATCTGGGAATGCAGAAAGCTGTAAAAGAGAACTCCAGCACAGAGAAATTCCGGAGGAAAAAGTACATGGGTGTTTGGAGGTGAGAATCCACCAAGGTGAGAATGATGATGGCCAGGTTCCCAAAAATACACAACAAGTAGGTTAGAAACAAAAAAATAAATAGGAATATCTGTAGATTTGGATCATCTGTTAGTCCCAGCAAGATGAACGTTGTTAGTGCTGTATAATTCCTCATCTTTGATTCCTGACTATTGATTCCTGACTATGTCCTGGTATTTGTGAAAAATGAAAGAAGGTAGATTGGAAAAAAGGACTGTCAGTATGAGCTAGAAGTGTGTGCGGTGAACATGTTAGCTGAGCCACAATTCTATTTTGTTACCTGTTAATCGAGAATGCAAGTGGAGGTGTAGGGTAATCAATGAACACACAGGACTGCCACTGCTCAGTTATCCTAGATATCAACCACAGGTACTTCTCATGCTGCTGTCAGTATCTTGATATAGTAGTCATCCAAGAGCAAAGGCATTTATGATTAACAACTCCATGGAAACAAGGCGATTTTACATGATCTGAGTTAATGAACAGAAGACACTCATGCACCATCTGGGTTTCATGTGAGTTAAACAGGGCTCACTATAATTAATACTGAAATCAAAAATATTCTGTTCCGCTCTTGCCTGTTTCCTCACTCTCTAGCATAATGCCACCTTGAGCTATAGAGAACTTCATATTTTTCTGCTTTCTTCTCATTCTAAACTCAACAAAACAGTCTCCAAAGTCCAACGTAAAAACAGAGCAAGAGTGTCTTTGAATCAAACGTGAGAATCCTTGCTCCTTTTAAAGCTATGGTTCCATTACCCTTGGAATGGCATTCAAGCCTCCTACTCTGGTTTGTAAGGTCATTGATGATCTCGTTTCTGTGCAATCCTCTTAAGGTATCTCTTGCTTCTCCATCTGCTAGTCCTCAGCTCCTTGAATATGCTAAGTTCTTTTCACTTTAGTGCTTATGCAATGTTCTCTCTCTTCTGTCTCTGTCTCTCTGCATTTCCTGCTTGCATTTGCATTCTTTCACTGATGGATCTTACTTTTCATGGTTTCAGCATCAATATGACCTCATCAAAGATATCTTCCTGGAGAGTTTTGCCTTCTATAGCCTCTTTCTGCCCAATATTATAAACAGAATGGCTCTATTTCCTTTAGGACTCTTGCTATAGTCTATACTTTTATATTAATTTACTTTTTACACTACCTCCTGCTCTATGGTGAGTCTCTTGAGAGTGCAGGCCATATCTATTTTGTGAACCACAGTAACCCAAGAGTAGCTGACACACAACAGACACTCAGTAAATTTTTGTTGGATCAGTGGCAGCAGAGTAGGGTCTTTGACAATCGGCTGACTGATGACACTTAAAGTGTAATCAAAAGTTGTGTCATCACACTATTTATATTGTAGAATTTCATTGCCAATATCAGACCTCAGCGATTTGAGACTATTTTTGGAGCAGAGCATTAGATATTCCATCTATATCTAACAGTAAATAAAAATGTATCATTGAAAAGCCATTGAAGCTGGTGCCATGGCTCACTAGGCTAATGCTCGTCCTTGCGGCGCCGGCACACCGGGTTCTAATCCCGGTCGGGGCAGCGAATTCTGTCCCGGTTGCCCCTCTTCCAGGCCAGCTGTCTGCTGTGGTCAGAGAGTGCAGTGGACGATGGCCCAAGTACTTGGGCACTGCACCCCATGGGAGACCAGGATAAGTACCTGGCTCCTGCCATCGGATCAGCATGGTGCAACAGCCGCAGCACGCTGGCCATGGCAGACATTGGAGGGTGAACCAACAGCAAAGGAAGACCTTTCTCTCTGTCTCTCTCTCTCACTATCCACTCTGCCTGTCAAAAAAAAAAAAAAAGCCATTGAGGCTGGCGCCACGGCTCAATAGGCTAATCCTCCACCTGCAGCACCAGCACACCGGGTTATAGTCCCGGTCGGGGCACCGGATTCAGCCCCGGCTGTCCCCTTCCAGGCCAGCGCTCTGTGCAGTGGAGGATGGCCCAAGTCCTTAGGCCCTGCACCCGCATGGGAACCAGGAGAAGCATCTGGCTCCTGGATTCAGATCAGCGCGGTGCGCCAGCCACAGCACGCTGCCCCATAGAAGTGATGATTCTGTTTTTGCTCATTTCTCCACTCAATTTCTTCTGAAGGAGTATGCCCAAGGCTACCTGAGACCTTGTCTCTGGATTTCTTCTGAGTGAACCCATCTGAGTTCATTGTGAAAGTTATAGTAAACAAGGGCCGGCACCGTGGTGCAGCAGGTTAACACCTGAAGTGCTTGAAGTGCCGGCATCCCATATGGGCACCAGTTCTAGTCAGGCTGCTCCACTTCCAACAGCTCTCTGCTATGCCCGGGAAAGCAGTAGAAGATGGCCCAAGTCCTTGGGCCCCTGCACCCATGTGGGAGACTTAAAGGAAGGTCCTGGCTCCTGGCTTCAGATCAGCGCAGCTCTGGCCATTGCGGCCAATTAGGGAGTAGAACTGCGGATGGAAGAACTCTCTCTATCTCTTTCCCTCTATCTCTCTCTCTCTCTCTGTCTCTCTGCCTCTCCTCTCTCTGTGTAACTGACTTTCAAATATAAATACATCTTTTTTAAAAAGGTATAGGTAAGAATGTGGCCTGCAAATAGGAGAGCTCAGGGCTTGAGACACATGTTAGCCATTGAACAGCACTCAAGCCTTGGGAAGTTCAGAATTGAGCTTCACTTTCTGACACATGAACTGCAAATACAACTATGTTTCATGAAATGAATATGAGAGGTGTGTGTTATTCTTAGCTCGCAGTAAACTAATTCTTTTGGGCTTTTTGCATCAAGCCTAGCACCAAGCAAATATTAAATAAATTCTACTTAATATTTCTAATTATTTCTTGGACTTGCTGTCCCACTCAACGTGCACGGGGTTTGCATACTCTTCCATATCTTCTCTTACCTTAGGCCTATATGTGCCTCCTTTATTGTATCCATGCACATCTTTTGGGTTTTCTGTTTGATTAAGATCAAGTGCAAAATTATAGGGTACTCTTAAGTCCTAAATCTGTCCATCATGAATATAATTGAACTACGTAGTTACGGAACATGTGCCTTACAATTTTCTCAATTCTTTTAAATTTGTAGTCTACAGCGATTACACATTCCTGTGAAATTCCCTTCCCACACCTCTCAGGTCAAACATTTTTCCTTGGATCCGTCACTTCCCACCCTCAGCAACCATACCGGGCATAGTCTCTCCTGAGCTTGTCATAGGACCTGCTTCCTTTATGCCACAGAAAATACTTCCCTTTTGTTCGCCCTAGTAATTTATCAGACATCTCCTCTGTATCCTGGATATGTCACACTGTCTGGTACAGACAAGAAAGGAATCAATCTGCAGCCAGTGTCGCGGCACAGTCACCACCTGCAGTGCCAGCTCCCATAGGAGCATCAATTTGTGTCCCGGTGGCTCCGCACCTGAACCAGGTCCCTGCGAATGTGCAAGCATCCGAGGATGGCCCAAGCCCTTGGGCAACTGCATCCATGTGGGAGACTTGGAAAAGTCTGGCTCCTGGCTTCAGTCTGGCCCTGCCCCAGCATTTGTGGCCACTTGGGGATTAACTAGTGAAGGGAAGATCTATCTCTGTTTCTCCTCCTCTCTCTCTCTGTAACTCTGCCCTTCAAATAAATACAAAATAAACCTTAAAGGAAGAGAGGAAACCATCTTTGTCAAATGGGTGCTAGGTTACTATAAATACAATGATTCAGGCCTGAAGAAGGCTATGTGAATAGAGACTTGTAAAGACGCTTACAGATTATTTTAGCCAGTCCTCTAATTAGGAAGATGTCAGTTAGAGAATCAGTGGCGACCAGGCTTATTAGGAACAAAATCAACAGAAGTAGCCAAATTTCTAAAATACAGAATTCATGCTTCTCCCCCACTGTGACAAGAAGAGAATTGTATGAATTTTTTCTTGGTTTCCTTGGTTTATACTCCCCCATTAAGAAGCTTCTTTCTCCCACTGTGTTTCCTCGTCTCCCAAGGACACCAAGTCAGTGTGTTTCAGCCCTTTTCCTTAGTCCACATATTTTGTTTAGCAAAGCTTGCTCTCTGTGCTATGGGAGATCTGGAAAATCCATTTCCTTAATGTCTTAGAAGCTGATAATTGTATTTATATACTCAATGCAGGCATATTTCTGCTGTTATGGAAAACCTAGTGAGGAACTCTAACAACAGAATAGCAGGTTTGCATGGCAGGTCCCACTTAAAACAACATGCTTTTGCAGTGCTAAATTCTCAAACCTTCTCAGAGAGTAGCAGTGACATCTATAAGGCGATTGTTAACTGCCAGACACTGTAGTATTTAAACATGTTAGGGTACCACATGTAATTCCCAAAGCCGCCCTCTGGGGCTGCATATGACTGAATCCTCCTTTTACAGATGAAGGAACTGAAGTGCAGAAATGTGAAAGATCTTGCCCAGGGTCATCAATTGAGGATTTGGGCAAACAGGATTATGAGATATGGGACTCTCAGGCACTGCAAAATGCTGCCTCCCTAACTGTAATTTGACTGATTCTGCCTTATTTTTGAGAAAATGGCCAACATCCTCTTTCTGATGCCATCAACTCACCACCAGGGGACCCCATGAGTCACTGTCCAGGGCTTTCTTATGGTTATTATTTCATGGTTTCCAAAACAGACGTGGAAAATGAGTATTATGAAAACACTGCATAGTGTTCAAAAGTCTTTATTTTTGCACTAAAATTAACTAATATTTTAATTAACTGGGAGGCAGAGAGAGACAAGATCCCCATCTGCTGGTTCACTCCCTAGTGCCTGCAATGGCGAGGGTCAGGCTGGTCCAAGGTCGGGAGTCAGAACTCCGTCTCAGCCTTGTACATGAGTGTCAGAGGCGCCATCATTTGAGCCACACCACCTGCTGCCTCCTCTCCTCAAAGGAAGCTGGAATCAGGGCGTGAGCAAACCGACAGTGTCT
Source organism: Oryctolagus cuniculus (assembly GCF_051225735.1). Classification (NCBI taxonomy): domain Eukaryota; kingdom Metazoa; phylum Chordata; class Mammalia; order Lagomorpha; family Leporidae; genus Oryctolagus; species Oryctolagus cuniculus. The sequence continues at coordinate 58,375,986 of NC_142877.1, forward strand.
GAACCACTAGGCCAAATGCCCATTTTCCATACACTTTTGGAAGTACCTTCATAGGTATTTGCTTCCTTTTTTCTTTTTCTTTTTCAACTTCTGAAAATTACATAAAGGGAATCTCATGTATTTCATATATACAGATTAAAGAGCAGAATATACTTCCAGATTTCCTTATTCTGAGTGAGAGACTGTTGCAGATGTAGTTATTCTTTCAACATAACAAGTGGGGATCGTGATGCGGTGCAGCCAATAAAGCTGCTGCCCGTTTCTCCAGCATCCTATACGGGTGCCAGTTCTAGTACCGGCTACTCCACCTCTGATCCAGTTCCCCACTAATGTGCCTGGCAAAACATTGGAATTGGCCCAAGTGCTTGACCCCTGCATCCATGTGGGAGACCCGGAAGAATCTCCTGGCTCCTGGCTTTGGAACAGCATAGCTTTGGCCATTACAGCCACTAGGGGGAATGAACCAGTGGTTAGAAGATTTCTCTCTCTCTTTCTCTCTCTCTCTCTCGCTCTCTCTCTCTCTCTCTCATTTTCTCTCTCTCTTTCCCTCTCTCTCTCTCTCCAACTAAATAAATCCAAAAAAAAAATAGATCTCTCTATATAAATAAATATTTTAAAAAGAAAATAACAAGTAATTACATTTCTTAGTAACTGAAACATTTTTCCACTTTCAGTCCTTAACTCTAGGGCTTCCAATCTGCCTTATTATTGAGATGTAATGCAGCCTTCCCAGGAGACCCCATATGAAAACTGTTCTGCAGTCTTTCACAGCACATTCTCCACAAGCTTGAAGGGCAGTGCTCCTGACACTGGAGTCTCCTGTTGAAAGTGCTGTGCCCATTTCCAACATGTTCCTAAACACACTTCAGAACTAGCCAACCCTGAATCTACTGAAAGGAAACTGACTTGCATGTTTAATAAGTGGTTAGAATACTGGGTACTTCCCTCCCAGGTACTGTAGAATCACTCAGCAAATGATCGATCACACTAGACCAAATGTTGAAGTCGAGACACATTCCTATTGCCCTTACTTGTCCTCTGATCCAGCCTCCAAATGCCTCACTAAGTGCCTCCAATGTGTCCTCAACCTGGCATAAGGTCTGTGCATGATAACACTACTATGACTTCTACTTTTACAAAAGATCAATAGTGATTAGTGTTCCAGTCGTTTTGGAACATACAGAATGAACCCGTGCAGGACAGCATATTAAAGTTAACTGATTTATTATGTTGTCTTACTAATAAAGGAATATTTTTACCCTGTCAAAGATGTTTTTGTAGTACTGTGTATTAAAAAGACCCAGCTATCTCTCCTGGTCTTCAAGTTGCATAACCAAACATAAACATTAGGCAGATATTTTTGTTAGACTGAGACAACAAGAACATTTTCTCAGAATATCATCCACTGGAGACTATAGTCCCTTCCTAAAAGTGTATTTTCCTATCCTTGTAATTTCTTCCAAGAGTACCTTTTAAAAGTCTTGCTCAAATTTGAGTATCACTGCTTAGAGAATAGATTGACATCCTATTGGTTCCTATAGAGTTAGTCCTATGAAGAAACATAGTTCTTCATTATTTAGGACCTGGGTTTTGAAACACATAAGTCAAACCCTTCTGCCTGCAACTTCCAACTACTTGGGCTCTGGATGTGGGACTAAGTAAATCATACTTACCACTCAGATCAGGTTGCTGTCCATGGCTTCTGTGAGCCATCTGATCACAAAATACTGAAGGTATTTCAAAGTCGAGTAGCAGCTTTTCTAGTTATGATGTGTACAGTGTTTCTCACGTAGCCCCCCAGTGCATGCACTGTCTGTGAATGGGCAGAGAACTCTCGGTTTTCATTGCCTACAAAGCTTGGGGACTTTCCCAAATGACCTTCACCTTCAACAAGTCTCTTCAGGATGCCAAATAAAGGGTAATGTCTGACTTAGCACTAGGAAAAATGCTCATTCTGCTTAGTTGAGAGAAATGCAGATCGTTGTCGAGGAGAAAACTCTTTGTTTTGGGCAAAGGCAGTATCCTGACCTGTGTAGGAAGACGGATGTCCCTGAAAATTCTATATTGAAGAGTGGTGTAAGTTATATCTGCTTGGTCCCAGTAGATGGTTAGGAATCATTGATTAAAGAAACAAAAGGTACCCCTTGGGATCCCAGGTTCAACTGTCCCTAATTAACCTAGCGTGGTGTGAACTTGAAGAAATTTTGTGAGGAAAAACGAAACTGCTACCCTTTGGGACTGTGTCCTTGGGGAAAGGACAAGGCAACAGTACAATCAGCAACTGGTCAGGTGCAGAGCCATGTGTCCGATGAAAACTCAGGTGTAGCTCTTTTGCACTGTTCTCCTTGCTTGAGGGATGTTTTAACAGAGATCAAAGAAGTATCATAATTGGAATGTCCAGTCCAACCAGCTACCATAGCACAAGTAATTTCTCCCTGGGCTCTGGTGCTTGATGTACCTGACGGGTGTTTTGTCCATTCATGTGATCCACTATTCTTTTTTTTCCCCCCACTGGGATCTCACTCACAGAGATCTTTCATTTAAGTTTTTTTTTTTTTTCCAGAGTGTCTTGGATTTCCATGCCTAAAATACTCTCATGGGCTCTTCAGCCAGATCCGAATGCCATAAAGGCTGATTCTGAGGCCAGAGTGCTGTTTAGGACATCTGCCATTCTGTGACTATGCTGTGTATCCCGCTTCCCATGTTGGATCATTCTCATGACCCACTATTGTAAATACTTCGGAGATTGGGTGCTCATTCTTCTACTTATTGCCATAAACTTTATTTCCAGATCGTTTTATGTCTTAACATATGAAACCAGTAGGAGTCAATTAATTAGAGTCCACTTAGAAACTTCAAGATTAACTTCTGTGCATAGATTTCTTTTTTTTATTTATTTGACAAGTAGAGTTATAGACACTGAGAGAGAGACAGAGAGAAAGTTCTTCCTTCCATTGGTTCACTCCCCAAATAGCCGCTAAAGCCGGCACTGCGCCAATTCGAAGCCAGGAGCCAGATGCTTCCTCCTGATCTCCCACTGTGCATAGATTTCTAAGAGTTACCATGAATGGGTGTTGAATTTAACATGCAGTAAATCATCATGTCTAGTAAATAAAATGCAGCATATATACTAAGCACACAATTTATCTCCTTTTTTCTCTTAGAGCAATAAAAAGATATGAATAAATTTGCTGATATTTTAAACAGATAAAAGTTCAATTTGCAAATGTTTTATTTAATTTTGGCATATGATTTTCCAAAATTCGACTATCTTCAAGTTTTCCATTTTGTGCTTATGAGACATGGTTTGGAGTTGGAGGAAATGCTAATTTTATAAATCAAATTAAGGAGTACTCAACTTTTTCCTGGATGAAAATATTTTTAGTTCCTTGGAATTATCTGTTCTTTGAGAATTTGGTAGGACTTGAAACCGGTGTTGGCTTTGTTGAAAGGTTTTAATGTGTTGATTAGTTATCTAAGTCTTACAGCACCATCTAGGATTTTATTTTTTACCATCAGATTATTTTACTGAAATTGATTCTTTTACTAAAAATGTAGAGTTACTTTATAAGAACATTTTATAGTGTTTTGTCTATGTGATCTCAGCTCTATTTACAAAATTGCATTCCATTTTTAATATTATTTCCTCCTTTATTTTTGAACAAATTTATCAGAAATGTTAACCTAGTTAGTTCTTTGGAGCAAGAGCCTTTCTAAATTCCCCTCATATTAAGTCTTTCTTTTCCATTTTATTGTTTTCTGCCCACATTATTATAGATTAATTTTGTGCCTTCTTCAGGGTTTGTTTTACTCTTCTAAAGCTGAAAGTTGAGCTTCAAAAATCGTTTGCAAATGCATTTACTTATGAATATACAACTGCTCAAAATTATCATTTTCACTGTATCGTACATTTCAACATGTGCTACTGGCATTCACTTTATGATAATGTTTTGTAAGCTCATCTCCTTCTTTATTTTGTATAAACTATGAATGTGTGTTAAATACGAGTCTGAATGAAATAATATAAAATGTGAATATGAGTGAGAGCTACTTTAAATCCAATAAGACTTCATTATTGATGAATACATAATTTGAGTTGCAGGTATACACTATTTGTATATATTTATATGATGAACACATATTTAAATATGACTTTTTTAAAAAGAATGATTTATTAGCCGGCGCCGTGGCTCACTAGGCTAATCCTCCGCCTTGCGGCGCCGGCACACCGGGTTCTAGTCCCGGTTGGGGCGCCGGATTCTGTCCCGGTTGCCCCTCTTCCAGGCCAGTTCTCTGCTGTGGCCAGGGAGTGCAGTGGAGGATGGCCCAGGTGCTTGGGCCCTGCACCCCATGGGAGACCAGGAGAAGCACCTGGCTCCTGCCATTGGATCAGCGCAGTGCGCCGGCCGCGGCGGCCATTGGAGGGTGAACCAACGGCAAAGGAAGACCTTTCTCTCTGTCTCTCTCTCTCACTGTCCACTCTGCCTGTCAAAAAAAAAAAAAGAAAGAAAAAAAAAGAATGATTTATTTCAAAAACAGAGTTAAAGACAGATAGAAGGTAAGGCAGAGAGAAATCTTTCATCTGCTGGCTCATTCCCCAAATGGCTGAAATGGATGGAACTGAGCCAAACTGAAGCCAGGAGCAAGCATCTTCTTCTGGGTCTCCCACGTGGGTACAGGGGCCCAAGGATTTGGGCCATCTTCCACTGCTTTCACAGGCCATCAGTAGGGAGCTGGTGCAGAACTGGAGCAGCCAGGACATGAACCAGTGCCCGTATGGGACGCCAGCGCCACAGGTGGGAGCTTAACCTACTACACCATAGCACCAGCCCCTTAAATATAACATTTTCAAGTTTTCAAATTGAAAGTACTCTTTTTTCACTTTCAGATCTTCATTTTCTTAGTCACCTATGTTTGTGTTTTATGAATCATAAGCATTCACAAAATTTTATTATATATTTTAAGTTTTTAAACAGAATTCTATTACATGTATTTATATATATATTATATTTAATGTTCTACATTTTCCTTTTTTTCCAAAATATTTAATTACATATTTATCAGAGAAACTATTTCTTAGCCCATGAATTTCTTGTTTCATAGTTTAGGAACACAGGTCAGTTACAAACTTCTATGGAACTCAATCTGAAAAAATTTTTCATTTCCCCATATCACTGGGAACTCTGAAAGATACCAGCCTTCTTAAAATCCTTCATGGGATCACAATTTCTGTAGAAATCTGCATATGCCTTCTTTCTTGGTTTAACCACAATAAAGCTACATGGAGTTGCAGCCTCCAAGGAGGCTGATCCAGCCTCAAAATGCCTCCCTAAGTGCCAATCAAGGTGCGGACTCACAGCACAAACATGGACACAACACACAACTCCAACAGCTGAGAGGCAGAGAAAGCACTAGCTTATGAGACTGAGTTGAAATTAGACTGCAGCAGCCCATGCCACTTGCAGTACAGCTGAGAGGAGAATCTGGAATGAGTCTAGCCTGGAGCCTCAGAGGGGACAGGATAACTGCTAATGTAGTGGGTGAACGGGCACATTTTTGTGGCCCCGTTCCACTTCCACAGTGCCCGGTTAACAGGCTGAGAGAGGGTGTGGGCCATTTTGAACATATATAATGCACGCCTGTTCTTATGTAAATACCCAGTAACAGGCAGAAACAAGGCAGATACCACCTTGTCAGCAGCTGTAGCAGTGGCTCAGGACCACACGCCAGGCAGCTGAGGGGAAGAAAGCACCACTGTGAAATGAGAAGGGGCTGTGCCCTTGGCTCTTTCATATTGTGTGATCCAGGAGTTTTACTAAGGGAAAAATCCACATTCCTCATTGACTTTGAGTTTGGCTGGGAGGATTGACAGGAGACTGGACACCCACAGTCTCAACATATCACAGGTTCTGGGGCTCAAAATACCTAGGGGGAGCACCCACAGGCAGCTGGCTCTGGCAAGAATGTGGGGGGAAATGTACCTTAATCCACTGTTGATGGGAATGTAAACTGGTACAGCCACTGTGGAAGACAGTATGGAGATGTCTCAGAATTCTGAATATAGACCTACCATCTGACCCAGCCATCCCACTCCAAACCAAAAGAAATCAGCATATGAAAGAGTCAGCTCTACCCCCACATTTATTATGGCTCATTTCACAATAGCTAAGATATGGAATCAACCCAGATGTCTATTTACTGAAGATTGGATAAAGAAATTATGGTACACATACACTATGGAATACTATACAGCAATAAAAAAAACAATGAAATCCTGTCATTTGCAACAAAATGGATGTAACTGGAAACCATTATACTTAGTGAAATAGCCAGTTCCAAAAACACCAATAGCATATGTTTCCCTGATCTATGGTAACTAATGGAGTACCTATAAGGTAATCTACAGGACTGAAACTGACACTTTGAGATGCTATGATTTTGAATGGCCTTTGTCTCAATTGTTGAGGAATAAGGTTTTTTCTTCATGCTATTTGTTGAAATTTTGATGTAATGTAGAGTTAAACTTATGAGTATAAAGTTAACTGAAAATAGATCTTTGTAAAAAAATAACAATGGGAATAAGAGAGGGGAGAGGAAGAATGGTGGAAGTGTGAGCATGAAGGAGGGTAGGTTGGGTTGGGCCACTATGTTCCTAAATTTTTATATATGAAATGCATGAAGTTTGTGTACCTTAAATAAAATTTTAAAAACAGTGTTAGATGTTTATGGGATACTATCAATCAACCCAACATAAGAGTGTTAGGAGTTTCTGAAAGAGTGGAAAGAGAAAATGGATTATAAGGCCTAGTCAGAAAAATAGAAAATTACAAAAAAATAGAAATTACAAAAAAACTTCTCCAATTTGGAGATTTAACATCAAAATACACAAAGCACACAGACCTTCTATTAACAAAAGCAAAAAAGACCTTCACCATGACACATTGTAGTCAAACTTTCAGCATAAAACAAATAAAAAATATTCTAAAATGTGTAACAGAGAAATGCCAGATTACTTTCATAGGATCCCCAATGAGACCCACAGCTAACTCCTCATCAGAAACCCTACAGACCAGGAGAGAATGAAGAGACATAGTCTAAGCCTTAAAAGACAAAAGCTGTCAACCCAGAATACTCTATCCTGAAAAGCTCTTAATTATGAATGAAGGTGAAATAAAGACCTTTTGTAACGAACAGAAATTGAAAGAATTTGTCACCATCTTTCCAGCCTTACAAAAGATGATTAAGGATGTGCTACTCACAGAAACACAGAAGGATAGTCAACATTATGAAAGAATTTGAAAGCAGAAAAATCACCCAGTAAAAGTACAAAGGAAATCCAAAGCAAATAATGAGGAAATGGCATGGCCAAGTCATTACTTATCAATAGTTACCTTGAATGTAAATGGCCTCAAATTCTCCAATTAAAAGACACAGACTGGACGAATGGATTAAAAAACAAGACCCATGTATTCGCATCCTACAAGAAACACATCTCACCAACAAAGAAACATGCGCACTGAAAGTGAAAGGATGAAAAAGATATTCTGGGGCCAGCACTGTGGTGCAGTGGGTTATTGCCCTGGCCTGAATTGCCTGCATCCCATGTGGGCACCAGTTCTAGTCCCTGCTGCTCCTCTTGCAATCCAGTTCTCTGCTATGGCCTGGGAAAACAGTAGAAGATGGCCCAAGTCCTTGGGCCCCTGCACCCACATGGGAGACCTAGAGGAAGCTTCTGGCTCCTGATTTCAGATCAGCACAGCTCCAGCCATTGCGGCCAAATAGGGAGTGAACTAGTGGATGGAAGACCTTTCTCTCTCTCTCTCTGCTTCTCCTCTCTCTGTGTAACTCTGACTTTCAAATAAATAAACAAATCTTTTTAAAAAAAATTCCATGCTAACAGAATGCAGAAATGAGCAGGTATAGCCATCCTAATATCTGACAAAATAGCCTTTAATACAAAACTTGTTAAAGTAGACAAAGAAGGGCAATATTTAGCAATTAAGGGATCAGTCAACAAGAAGATGTGACTATTATAAACATATAAGCACCTAAGCAGACACAGAGGATTCCAAGATCATGGAATAAGAAGTGGCATGCAGTGCTAGGTGAGGGATTATGGTTTCAAAAAAAAAAGTGTAGGAAGTACACTCTCAGGGGGAGAATTAGAGAGAAAACTGCAGTGGAAACTCTAAGGAAGGAAGAGGAATTCCATGGATCTATGTACAATGTGTGGACACGCAGCACGAAAGCAGACACAACACGTGACTCCTGCAGCTGAGAGCCAGAGAAAGTGCCAGCTTTGGAGACTGAGGTGAGATCAGACTGCAGCAACCCATTCCACTGGAGAGATAGCCAGAAAGAGAGCACGGCATGAGTCTGGCCTGGAGCCCTGAAGGGGAGAGGGTACTCTCCGACTCAGTAAAAATAAGAGCACATTTCTCTCTCACCCTGTGCCCACCTAAAAGACACAAGATTCAGGGCAGAAGCAGCAGCTGTGGAAGCCCTTGTGTGCGTGCACAACAAACAGCTGAAACAAGATGCCATCTTCTCAACACTACTGGCAGTGGCAGCTCCAGTGCAACTAGCAGGGAGAAGGCAACACTTGGATAGCAGCTCTTGGGTCTGCATTTGATCTTCGGATTGGAGCAGCTCTAACCATTGTAGCCATCTGGGGAGTGAACCAATGGAAGGAAACCTTTCTCTCTGTCTCTCCCTCTCACTGTCTGTAACTCTACCTCTCAAATAAATAAATGAAAAATCATTTTTAAAAAAGAGAGAGAGAGAAATCAAAATGAAATCTTGGAAATGAAGAATTCAATAGAACAAATAAAAAATACACTGGAGAGCCTGAAAAACAGAATCAATGAAGCAGAAGAAAGAATATCCAACTTAGAAGACAAAGCACAGGAAATTATACAACCATACCAAACACAAGAAGAAGAAATTAGAAAACTAAAATTCACTGTTGGGAATCTACAGGATACTATCAATATACCAATATATATACCAATATATGGGTTCTAGTAGTTCCAGAAGGCATGGAAAGAGAGGAAGGATTATAAGGCCTTTTCAGTGAAATAATAACATAAAACTTCCCTAATTTGAAGAAAGAAAGGGACATCCAACTACATGAAGCACACAGAAATCATAATAGACACATTGTAATCAAACTCACCATAGTAAACATAAAGAAAAGATCCTAAAATGTGCATGAGATAAACACCATATTACTTTCAGAGGATTGCCAATTAGACTCACAGCGGACTTCTCAGCAGAAACTTTACAGGCTAGGAGAGAACAGCAAGATATATTCCAAGTCTTAGAAGAAAAAAACTGGCAACCCAGAATACCATACCTTGAAAAGTTCTCATTTGTGAATGAAGGTAAAATAAAGACCTTCCATGACAAACAGAAATTTAAATCAGCAATAAAGACCCTCACAAAAAAGAAAAGCACAGAACCAGATGGCTTCACTGCTAAATCCTTGCAGACATTTAAAGAAGAACATCAATTCTTCTGAAGTTATCCAAAACAATTGAAAGAGAGGGAATCCTCCCAAATTCTTTCTATAAAGCCAGCATCACCTAAATTACTAAACCTGAAAAAGATACTACAAAGAAAGAGAACTACAAAACAATTTCCCTGATGAACATAGACACAAAAAAAAAACTCAACAAAATTCTAGCCAATCGAATTCAACAGCATATCAGAAAGATGATCCACTCAGACCAAGTGGGATTTATCCTAAGTGATGTGCAGGGATGGTTCAACATTCGCAAATCAATGAATATGATACATCACATTAACAAACTGAAGAACAAAAAAACATATGCTTACCTCCATATATGCAGAAAAAGCATTTAATAAAATACAACAACCTTTCATGATGAAAACTAACTCTAAGCAAATTAGGAATGGAAGGAACATTTCTCAACACAATCAAGGTAATTTATGACAAACCCAGAGCCACCATCCTATTGAATGGGAAAAAATTAGAAGGATTACTGCTGAGACACAGTACCAGACAGGGATGCCTACTCTCACCATTGCTATCCCAAATAGTTCTGGAATTTTTAGCCAGAGATATTAGGAAAGAAAAAAAAATCAAAGGGATACAAATTGGGAAGGAGGTAGTCAAACTATTCCTATTTGAAGATGACATGATTCTATACATAAGGGATCCAAAAGACTCCGTCAAGAAACTATTGGAACTTACAGAAGAGTTTGGTAAAATAGCAGGATATAAAATCAATACACAAAAATCAATAACTTTTGTATACACAGACAATGGCAAGGCTGAGAATGAACTTCTAAGATCAATCCCTTTCAAAATAGCTACAAAAAATAAAATACCCTGGAACATATTTAACCAAGGGTGTCAAAGACCTCTATGATTAGAATTACAAAACATTAAAGAAGGAAATAGAAAATGACACCAAAAAATGGAAAAAATCTTCCATGTTCATGGATTGGAAGAATCAATATCATGAAAATGTCCATTCTTCCAAAATCAATTTACAGATTCAATGTGATACCAATCAAAATACCACAGACATTCTTCTCACATATAGAAAGAATGATGCTGAAATTCATATGGATAAACAGGAGACCTTGAATAGCTAAAACAATCTTATACAACAAAAACAAAGCCAGAGGCACCACAACACCAGATTTCAAAATTAACTGAAATGTGATCCCTGTTAAACATAAGAGTGGGAATAAGAGAGGGAAGAGATGTATAATTTGGGGCATGCTCGGGCTGACTTGCCCCAATTGGTAGAGTTGGAAACATACCAGGGGATTCCAATTCAATCCCATCAAGGTGGCATGTGCCAATGCCATCTCACTATTCCAAGTGATCAATTTCAGTTCACAATTGATCATAATGAAAGGACTAAGAGTCAAAGGGAGCACATAAACAAGTCTAGTATCTGCTAACACTAACCGATAGAATAAATAAAGGGGAGAGTGATCCAACATGGGAAGTGAGATACTCAGCAGACTCATAGAATGGCGGATGTCCTAAATAGCACTCTGGCCTCAGAATCAGCCCTAAAGGCACTCGGATCTGGCTGAAAAGCCCATGAGAGTATTTCAGGCATGGAAAGCCAAGACACTCTGGCAAAAAGATCTCTGTGAGTGAGATCCCAGTGGAAAGAACAGGTCTTCAAAGAGGGAGGTGCCTTTCTCTGAAGGGAGGAGAGAACCTCCACTTTGACTATGACCGTGTCTAAACAAGATAAGAGTCGGAGAACTCAAGGGGCTTCCATAGCCTTGGAAACTCATGACTGGTGCATAGGGAGATTACTGATGCCATAAACAGGAGTGTCAATTTGTAAAGTCAACAACAGGAGTCACTGTGCACTTACTCCTCATGTAGGATCTCTGTCCTTAATGTGCTGTACACTGAGGCTTAATGCTATAACGAGTACTCAAACAGTATATTTCACTTTGTGTTTCTATGGGGGTGCAAACTGTTGAAATCTTTACTTAATGTACACTAAACTGATCTTCTGTAAAAAAAAAAAAAAAGAAAAAGAAAAAGAAATTATCAATTCCCAACTTGACTCTCACTGGGATTAAACATGACAATAGGTCTGATCTGATTTCATCATCATTTAAAAAAAATCATCTATTATTTTTCACTTTATGTTTCTGTGTGGGAGCAAACTGTTGAAATCCTTACTTAAGGTATACTAAGCTGATCTTCTGTATATTAAGATAATCGAAAATGAATCTTGATGTGAATGGAAGGGGAGAGGGAGTGGGAAAGGGGAGGGTTGTGGGTGGGAGGGAAGGTATGGGGGGGAAGCCATTGTAACCCATGAGTCGTACTTTGGAAATTTATATTCATTAAATAAAAGATAAAAAAAAAGACATACTACAAGGAAGTTACAAACAAAACAACCTGACATTAGTACAGAAACAGATGGATAGACCAATTGAACAGAATAGAAATGCCAGAAATCAATCCAAGCACCTTCAACAAACTTATATTTGACCAAGGTGCTAAAACTAATTCCTGGAGCAAGGACAGTCACTTCAACAAATGGTGCTGGGAAATCTGGATTTCCACCAGCAGAAGTATGAAGCGAGACCACTACCTTACGCCTTACACAAAAATCCAGTCAACATGGGTTGAAGATCTAAACCTACAACCCAACACCATCAAATTATTATAGAACACTGGGAAACTACTGCAAGACATTGGCACAAGAAAAGACTTCTTGGAAAAGACCCCAGAGGCACAGGCAATCAAAGCCAAAATTAACAAATAGGATTACATCAAATTGAGAAGCTTCTGTACTGCAAAAGAAATAGTCAGGAAAGTGAAGAAGCAACTGACAGAATGGGAGAAATTATTTGCAAACTATATAACTGATAAAGGATTAATAACCAGAATATATAAAGAGATCAAAAACTCCACAACAACAAAACAAACAACCCAGTGAAGAAATGGGCAATGGACTTAAGCAGACATTTTTCAAAAGAGGAGATCCAAATGGCCAACAGACACATGAAAAAATGCTCAGGATCATTTGCTGTCAGGGAATGAAATTAAAACCACAATGAGGTTTCACCTTACCCCAGTTAGAGTAGTTTACATACAGAAATCAACAAACAACATATGCTAGCAGGACGTAGGGGAAAAGGTGCCAAGTGCCCTTTACCACTGCTGGTGAGGATATAAACTGGTAAAGCCACTATGGAAGACAGTATGGAGATTCCTCAAAAATCTGAATATAGACCTTCCATCTGACCCAAACATCCCACTCTTGAGAATTTACTCAAGGGAAATGAAATCAGTAAATAAAAGAGTTATCTTTACCCCCATGTTATTGCAGCTCAATTCACAATAACTGAGACATGGAATCAACATAAATGCCCATCAAACAAAGACTGGATAAAGAAATTATGGGATATGTACACTATGGAATACTACACAGCAGTACCGTAAAAAAATGAAATCTGTTCATTTGCAACAAAATGGATTAATCTGGAAAACATCATACTTAGTAAAATAAGCCAGTCCCAAAGGGACAAATACCATGTGTTCTCCAAGATATGTGATAACTAATAAAGCACCTAAAAGGAAATCTGTAGAAGAGAAACTGACACTTCAGGAAGCAATGACTTGAGCTGCCCTTGTCTTGACTTTCGAAGACAGTTTTCTGGATTGTTGTTGTTGTTGTTGTTGTTCATACTATTTGTTGAACTCTTTACTTAGCATAGAGTTAATCATATGTATATAAAGTCAATTGAAAGTAGATCTCAATAAAAAATAAGAGTGGTAATAAGAGAGGGAGGAGGAAGTGTAACTGTAAAGCTGTATAGCTCTGCATGCATTCCTGAGGACTTACTTCTAATGGCACAGTTTAAAAACTTGTCATGGGATCCCAAATCCCATTAAGCTGCATGGTACAAATGCCATCTTATTTGTTAAAGTGATCATATTAAGTGTTAAAGTGAACATATAGATAGGATTAAGTGTTAAGTGATCATATAAATAAGATCAAGTGTCTGGTAATAATAATAGAATTATAAAGGAGAGAATGTTCCACATCAGAAGTAGTCCACACAGTAGACTCATAGAATGAAAATCTCTTAAAGTAACACTCTGACCTCAGAATCAGCCCTTAAGATATCTTGGTCTGGCTGAAAAGCCCATGAGAGCATTTCAGACATGGAAAGCCAAGACACTGTGACTAAAAATGTTCTACATGATGGATCTCTGTGAGTGAGACCCCAGTGGAAAAAAGGTGCTATCAAAGAAGGAGGTACTTTTCTTTAAAGGGAGGAGAGAACTTCCACTTTGCTTATGGCCCTGTCTAAATACTGATGGAGTTTGTGGATTCAAAAGGCTTCCATAGCCTAGGCAGCTCATGTCAAGAGCCTCAGGTGGTCACTGACATCATACATAAGAGTATTCATTGTTAAATTAACATCAGGGGCCGGCGCCGCGGCTCACTAGGCTAATCCTCCGCCTAGCGGCGCCGGCACACCGGGTTCTAGTCCCGGTCGGGGCGCCGGATTCTGTCCCGGTTGCCCCTCTTCCAGGCCAGCCCTCTGCTGTGGCCAGGGAGTGCAGTGGAGGATGGCCCAGGTGCTTGGGCCCTGCACCCCATGGGAGACCAGGAAAAGCACCTGGCTCCTGGCTCCTGCCATCGGATCAGCGCGGTGCGCCGGCCGCAGCGCGCCGGCCGCGCCGGCCATTGGAGGGTGAACCAACGGCAAAGGAAGACCTTTCCCTCTGTCTCTCTCTCTCTCTCACTGTCCACTCTGCCTGTCAAAAAAAAAAAAAAAATTAACATCAGGAGTCACTGTGCACTTACTTCCCATGCAAGACCTCTGTCCTCCATGAGTTGTATTATGAGAGTTAACTATAAAACTTGTTCTCAAACAGTTTTTTCCTTTGTGTTAGTGTGTGTGTGTGTGTGCAAATTGTTGAAATCTTTACTAAGTGTAGAGTTGGTCTTCTGTGTACAAAATTAATTGAAAATGAATCTTTTTTTGGTGTTTTTTTCTTTTTTTATTTTTTTAACTTTTATTTAGTAAATATAAATTTCCAAAGTACATTTTATGGATTACAAAGGCTTTCTCCCTCCATAGCTTCCCTCTCACTCGCACCCCTCCCATCTCCCGCTCCCTCTCCCATCCCATTCACATCAAGATTCATTTTCAATTATCTTTATATACAGAAGATTGATTTAGTATATATCAAGCAAAGAGTTCATCAGTTTGCACCCACACAGAAACATAAAGTGTAAAATACTGTTTCAGTACTAGTTATAGCATTACTTCACATTGGACAACACATTTAGGACAGATCCCACATGAGGAGTAAGTACACAGTGACTCCTGTTGTTGACTTAACAATTTGACACTCTTGTTTATGGTGTCAGTAATCTCCCTAGGCTCTAGTCATGAGTTGCCAAGGCTATGGAAGCCTTTTGAATTCGCCAACTTCGATCTTATTCAGAAAATGAATCTTAATGGAGAATGGGACCGGGAATGGGAGAGGGAAGAGGAGGAGGGGTGGGAGTGTGGGTGGGAAAGCAGGTATGGTGGGAAGAATTACTTTATTCCTAAATTTATACTATGCAAACTCGATCACTGGCTCTGTGTGATGAGGCAGAAGCAAAGGGAACCAGGTTTGCTAAAATAATTGTGGTGATAGAAATGTTTTAGCCTCAGAAGCTGCTGAGGTGGCCCATTCTAGCCCAGTACAGTGCAAGTACCAGCTACTGCATTTTTATTGGCTACCTAAAGATCATTCCTGTTTTGGTTTTTGGATGGAATAAAATATGATACTTAACAAACATCTTAGCACTATACTAACAAGTCTTATTTATTGGCCATGTGATAATAGGCCATCAGATAATAGGCCAACAGAAGCTGGGGTTTAGAAAGTTAAAGATCATAAACAAGAATAAATATTAGAACTTGGATTATTCAGCTTTCATCTAATAATGTCATTTTCAGTTGAAATTAAATACTGTGTCCTTTTTAGCCATAGATTTAAAATATATATTCCTAACTTTTTCTTACTTCTACTTCATTTTTCAGGTGGAACCTTCCCAAAATGTCCCTTGCCCAGAAGAAAGATGGGGTAGCTCAAAAGAAAGCAAGCTTACTCAGAGCTCAGAAGAGGGCTGCTGAGAGCTAAACCAAACAACTTTCTATGAAGATTTTTCTGATAAAGACAATAAACTTATTGACCAAGCAAAAGAAAAATTCCTAAAGTTATACTTATGAAATTTGTATTCCTGAAATAAAAGGTTTCTTTGGGGAAAAAATTGATATACCAATGGCCCAACTAAACAAAAAAAAGGGAGAAGGCCCAAACCAATAAAGTCAGAGTTGAATCAGGAAATAAAAAAAATAATAAATAGAATAAGGAATAATAAATAAACAAAAAGAAACAGAAATAAAAAGAATCATCAGGAATTATTACAAATTGCTCTATGACAACAATTTGGAAAATCTAGAACAAATGGATAGATTCTTGGACACGTAAAATCTATCAAAAGTCAGTCATTGAAAACCTAAACAGAATAAAACAGAGATAAATCAGTAATAAAGACCCTCCTGAGGGACGGTATTGGGGGGGAAGGCATTGTAATCCATAAGCCGTACTTTGGAAATTTATATTCATTAAATAAAAGTTAAAAATAAATAAACCATTGCAGTAAGGCCCACAAAGAAAAAAAAAAGACCCTCCCAACAGGGTCTGGCACTGTGGCATAGCGGGTAAAGCCATTGCCTGCAGTGCCGGCATCCCATATGGGCGCTATATGTCCCGGCTGCTCCACTTCCAATCCAGCTCCCTGCTAGTGTGCCTGGGAAAGCAGTAGAAGAGGGACCAAGTCCTTGGGCCCCTGCACCTTCATGGGAGACCCAGAAGAAGCTCCTGCCTCCTGGCTTCAGATGGGGACAGCTCGGGCCATTGCGGCCAACTGGGGAGTGAACCAGTGAATGGAAGACCTTTCTTTCTCTCTCTCTTTCTCTCTCTCTCTCTGCCTCTCCTCTCTGTGTGTAACTCTGATTTTCAAATAAATAAATAAATCTTAAAAAAAGACACTCCCAACAAAGAAAAACCCAGGTCCCAATGGCTTCACTGCTGAATTCTACCAGAATTGCTAAAACAATATTATACAACATCATAATACCAGACCTCAAGACATACTATGGGTCAGTTATAATTAAAATAGCCTGGTACCAGCACAAAACCAGATGTGTAGGCCAATGGAGCAGAATAGAAACCCCAGAAATCAATCCACACATCTATAACCAACTTATCTTTGAAAAAGGAACAAAACAACTCCTGGAGCCAAGACAGTCTCTTCAACTAATGGTGCTGGGAAAACCGTATCTTCACATGCAGAAGTGTGAAACAAGACCCTTACCTCACACCTTACACAAAAATCCACTCAACATGGATCAAAGACCAAAATCTATGACATGATAACATCAAATTACTAGAGAACATCAGGGAAACCCTACAAGACACTGGCACAGGGAAAGACTTCTTGGGAAACACCCCAGAAGCACAGGCAATCAAAGCCAAAATTAACAAGTGGGATTACATCAAACTGAGAAACTTCTGCATTGCAAAAGAAACACTCAGCAAAGTGAAGCGTCAACCAACAGAATGGGAGAAAATATTTGCAAACAACGCGACTGACAAAAGATTAACTTCCTTAATCTATAAAGAGCTGAGAAGCTTAACAACAAAACAAACAATCCAATTAAGAAATGGGTGACCTGAACAGATATTTTTCAAGAGAGAAAATTCAAATGGCCAACAGACACATGAAAAAATGCTCAGGATTGCCAGCCGTCAGGGAAATGCAAATCAAAACCACAATGAGGTTTCACCTCACTCCTGTTAGAATGAGTCTCATACAGAAATCAACAAACAACAAATGCTGGTGAGGATGTGGGGACAAAGCTACCTTAATCCACTCTTGGGGGGAATGTAAACTGACACAGCCACTGTGGAAGATAGTACCGAGATGTCCCAGAAAGCTAAATATATACCTACCATATGAACCAGCCATCCCACTCCTGGGAATTTACCCAATCCAAAATAAAATGCATATGAAAGTTATCTGTACCCCATGTTCATTTCAGCTCAATTTACAATAGCTAAGATATGGAATCAAACCTGATGTCAATCAACTGAAGACTGGATAAAGAAATTATGGCATATATACACTATAGAACACTACACAGCAGTAAAAAAAAAATGAAATCCTGTCATTTGCAATAAAATGGATACAACCAGAAACCATTATACTTAGTGCAATAAACCAATCACATAAAGGCAAATACCATATGTTCTCTCTAATCTGTGGTATCTAAAACAGTACTTAAAGTGTAATCTCCCACCCGCAACCCTCCCCTTTCCCACTCTCTCTCCCCTTCCATTCACATCAAGATTCATTTTCGATTCTTTTTATATACAGAAGATCAGTTTAGCATACATTAAGTAAAGATTTCAACAGTTTGCACCCACACAGAAACATAAAATGAAAAATACTGTTTGAGTACTAGTTATAGCATTAAATCACAATGTACAGCACACTAAGGACAAAGATCCCACATGAGGAGTAAGTGCACAGTGACTCCTGTTGTTGACTTAACAAATTGACACTCTTGTTTATGGCATCAGTAATCACCCTAGGCTCTTGTCATGAGCTGCCAACGCTATGGAAGCCCCCTGAGTTCACTGACTCTGATCATATTTAGACAAGGCCATGGTCAAAGTGGAAGTTCTCTCCTCCCTTCAGAGAAAGGTACCTCCTTCTTTAATGACCCGTTCTTTCCACTGGGATCTCACTTGCGGAGATCTTTCATGGACGTTATGGGGGGGAAGCCATTGTAATCCATAAGCTGTACTTTGGAAATTTATATTCATTAAATAAAAGTTTAAAAAAAAGTGTAATCTATAGGGGCCGGCGCCATGGCTCACTTGGTTAATCCTCCGCCTGCAGCACCGGCATCCCAAATGGGCACCAGTTTCTAGTCCCAGTTGTTCCTCTTCCAGTCCAGCTCTCTGCTGTGGCCTGGGAGGGCAATGGAGGATGACCCAAGTGCTTGGGCCCCTGCACCTACATGGGAGACCAGGAAGAGGCTCCTGGCTCCTGGCTCCTGGCTTTGGATCGGCGCAGCATGCCGGCTGTGGCAGCCATTTGGGGGGTGAACCAATGGAAGGAAGACCTTTCTCTCTGTCTCTCTCTCTCTCAGTCTATAAGTCTCCCTGTCAAATAAAAAAAATGTAATCTATAGGAGCGAAACTAACACTTTAAGATGCAATGATTTGGAATAGCCCTTGCCTTGACTATCGGGGATCAATGTTTTTCTTGTTTGTTTTTCTCTACTTCTTTTTTTCTTTATACTAATCAGTGAACTTTCTACTTGGTGTAGGGTTAATCTTATGAGTATAAAAATTAACTGAAAATTGATCTCTGTAAAAAAATAAGGTTAGGAAAGGAAGAAGGAGGAGGAAGAAAGGTAGGAATATGGTTAGAAGGCAGATAGAGAAGGAAGAAGCATCATGTTACCAAATCTATATATAGTAAATGCATGAAGTTGTATTCCTCAAACAAAATAAATTTAGAAAAAGAAAAGAAACCACTCAAGTTTCATCTGACACATTGTTTGCAAGTGACCTGCTTCTGATTTTGTTGTTGCATCTTCCTTTCTCCAAAGACAAAGTCCCAATTGATACCACACAAAGTTTATTAAAGTTAATTATACTATAGGCTAACTGGCAACATTTGGACCTGGAGTCCCAAGGGGTCCTTTTGTTTATTTCATCAGATATTCCTAAAAGCCTGTTGGGGACCAAAGAGATATAACTTGCACCACTCTTTTCAATATAGAATTTGCAATGACGCCTGTTTTCCTACACAAGTCAGGATACTGCCTTTGCCCAAAACAAAGAGAGTTCACCATCACAGTGGTATTTATTTCTTTGAACTATAGAGAATGAGCATTTTTTTCTAGCACTGAAGTCAGAAACTGTCCTTTACTAGATATCTTGATAAGACTCACTGAATATAAAGGACATTTGGGAAAGACCTCCAGGAACTGTGGCCAATGGAAACCTAGGAGATCTCTGCCCACTCACAGATATTCCAATGTGTGCAACTGTGGGGCTACAGAAGTGGCCCAGAAGTGCAGTGGAGGATGGCCCAAGTACTTGAGCCCTGCACCCCATGGGAGACCAGGAGAAGCACCTGGCTCCTGGCTTTGGATCAGCGCGATGTGCCGGCCGCAGTGCGCCAGCCACGGCAGCCATTGGAGGGTGAACCAACGGCAAAAGGAAAACCTTTCTCTCTGTCTCTCTCTCTCACTGTCCACTCTGCCTGTCAAAAAAAGAAAAAAAAATGAAAGACAATACAGTAATTCAGTGTACTTTAATAAACTTTCCTGCATGCAGTCACTTAGTCTGTTCCAGATGACACCAGAATACTAATCAAAACATATTTTTGCAAAAGTAGAAGTTATAATAGTATCACAGGTGCACAGGGCTTAGGCCAGGTTGAAGAGACCTTAGTAAGCCCTATATGTGGACATTTGGAGCATGTATCAGAAGAAACAGAAGAGCGATAGGAAAGCTTCTCAACTTTAATGCCCTCGGATGATTATTTCTTGACTGATTCTGTGGTACCTGGGAGAGAAGCAGCTTCATATTCCATAAATTCAGGATTGACCAGCTCGAAAGTGGGCTTAGGAAATGTTGGATATGGACACCACACCTCAGCAGGGAAGAAAGTACCACATTTCCCCTGCCTCAGGGGAACATCCCTCAGGACTGTTGTGGGAAATGTGTTCTAAAAGGCAGGAGAAAAGGCCTTGTTGGGTTGCCACCATTGTGGCACAGCGGGTTAAGTCTCCCCTTGCAATGTGCAACCTCAGCATCCCATATGGGTGCCAGTTTGTGTCCCAGCTGCTGCACTTCTGATCCTGCTCCCTGCTAATGACCTGGGAAAGCAGTAGACACTGGCCCAAGTACCTGGTGTTCCTGCTACCCACGTGGGAAACCCAGATGGAAGTTCCTGGCTCATGGCTTGGGCTCGCCCCAGCCCTGTCTATTGTGGAGTGAAGATCTCTCTCTCTCTCTTTCTCTCGCTCTCGCTCTCATTCTCTCCCCCTTCCTCCTTCCCTGTCCCTTTCAAATAAATAAATCTTTTTTTAAAAAAAAAGTCAGAAGATAACCACTCCTTTCTCTTTTTCAACTTATTTACAGAAGCTGAACAAATTCCATGTATTTAATATACAGATTTAGGTACATAGTGCTACTTCCCACTCTACTCACCCCCCGCCAGCCCATACTCCCACACTCCCTCTTCTTTCCTTCCTTATTCTTTCTTTCAACTTTTACAATAACATACTTTCAATTTATTTTATAATCATAAGCTTAATCCTCCACTAAGTAAAGAATTCAATAAATAGGAAGGCCCTATTACATCTCAGTAATAAGAGAAATTGAAAGCCCTGGAGATAGAGACTGCAAATGGAAAACATTTCAGTTACCAAGAAATGTAATTAATTGTTATTTTGGAAGAAAAGTGCCTCTGCAATGTTTTGCTCAGAAACGAGGTGTCCCCTGGTGGTTACTTGATGGAATCACAAAGAATCCTGGTCATTATCTCAAATGATAGGAGGAGAAATCACCCAGTAAAACACGCAGTTAGGGAGATTATCTTTTGTAGCTCCTGTGAGCTGGGCTTCTCGTATTCCCATTGACCACATCTTCAATCGATGACCTTGGACAAGATTTTCAGCATTTCTGCACCTTAGTTGCTTCATCTGTCAAATGAGGATTGAATTATAATCAGCCTCAGAGGATTACTCTGAGAATTAAGTGTGCTAATCTGTCTTTAATGTAATCTAGTTTCTGACATTTAACAGTTGCCCTATCAATGTTATTATCACTGCCATTTTTGGAGAGGCTTTCGAATTAAGTTAGTAGAGCAAAATGATTTTATTTTCACTGGAATCGCCAATAGAAACCTGTCCTTATAACATAAATTTCCTCATTAGGATTCTACATAACAACACAAATATGCCAGGAAGGAGCAGCATAAATAAAACTATCAGCTTTGAAGACATTAAGTAGATGGACTTTCCAGATATCCCACATCACCAATTTCAGTTTTTCCAGAAAAAGATATAGATACTAAGGAAAGAGCCGGAACGGACTCACTGGGTATCCTTGGAAGACAAAAGAATGCACTGGAAATAACAAACTTCTTAATAGGTGAGTGTAAATCAGGAAAACATAGAAAAAAATCCTATAATTTTTTTCTGACTTGATCTAGTGGGGAATAAGTACGAATTCAGCATTTGAGGTTTTTTTAACATTTCTCCTAACAAGACTACTTGATTTCCATCTGCATAATTAGAAGATTGGCTAAATTACTTATTAAGTCATTTATATGTCTCTATTTAAATGGCTTTCTTCAGTCCTTAATCATTGTATTTATAGTAACTGGCACCCATTTGGCTAAGCTTTTTCCATTCTTGTTTACAACATAAAAGAAGAAGGCACTAAGACAAGTTCAGAAAAGACTGTGAAGACTATAACTGTTGAGAGGTGAGAAGTGATTGATCCAAGGTACAATGCATGAAATGAGAGATTTGGGTAGGAAATCACAAAAAATAACAAGGTAGACTAGAAATCTAAAAGCTATGCAAAAAAGAAAAGTCAAGTGTTATACAGGCATGTAGTCAACTTATTCCCATGATTAACATGCCTATCAACATATTACTTTTTAGAATGTAAGAAGACCTTTTAATTTTGTATATAATTGTAAGGAAAGCAGAAAACCCAAAAGATATATATAGAATACAGCAAAGGATACAAACCCAGGATAAGGAAGGCGAAGGTATGTGAGAGTGTGCAAAGCCTGCTCACAAGGGGAGGGGCAACAAGTCTCAGAAAAAGAATCAGAAGTATTAAGTAGAATTTATTTAATATTTGTTTAGTAACAGGCTTGATGCAAAAACTCAAAATAACTAGCGCATTGCAACCCAAGAATAAAATACACCTTTTTTTTTTCAATTCACAAAACATACTGTTAGTATTTGCCTTTCATGAACCAGGAAGTAGAGCTCAATACTGAATTTCCCAAGGTTTCATAGCCATTAAATGGCTGATGTAGGTCTCAACTCTGAGCTATCCTATTCTGGGTTCTTAATCTCTACCTCTTAGAATTAACTCAGATGGGCTCACTCCTAAGAGACTCAGGGACAAGGTTTCAAGCAGCCTCAGCCAAACTCCCTCAGGGAAAACAGGGTAAAGAAATGAGCAGAAACAGAACCACCACTGCTAGGCCACCCCCTACCACCCACAATCCTTGCTCCATCACCTTACTCTAAACCTCATGTGGCTTTTAAGAGGATTCCTTCTCATTTATCACTACCTACAGATAAAATCATCTACTTTCTCTCTGATTTCCAAGATGTTCTCAATTCACTGATGTCCTTTAACAGAAAATTTAAAGTTTAAAATATAAATAGATTGATAATGTAATTTTTGTTACACTTTAAATGTAATTGGTCAAAATTGTCAAAGACAATATGTCTGGTCTCACTGATTGACTGAATGATCTGTTGTAGGCAAGGCAAAGAGCTATTTATTCCTGCATATGCTGTGGTTTACAAAAGAGATATGGCCTGTGTTGTCAAGGAGCTTATATTAGAATAGTGGCATAAACTATAATTACAAATATAATTACAAATATTAGTAAGTATCCCAAAGGAAATGGAGCAATTTCTAACAATGGGTGTAAACAGAATATAACTTCAAAAAACTCCCTAGGCATACATCATTGATGAGGTCATAGTTAAGCTGAAATTTTATGAAATAAGATCCATCAGTGAAATAATGCAAGAATGCAAAGAGAGAATTTAAGGAAGAGAGAAAACATTGCAAAAGCCCTGAAGTGGAGAAGAAAACAGCATCTAGAGGAGGTTTCAAGATGGTGGAATAGGGAGGGAGCTTACTGCTCTAGGCTAGGGGAAGATATTTATAAAAAATGGAGAGAGTGCAATCTCAGGGCAGAATTAGGGAGAAAACTGCAGTGGAAACTCTACGTAAGTAAAAGGGATCCATAGATCTATGTGGAGGGTGCAGACACACAGCAGGAGCAAGGACACAACACAGGACCCCAGCCGCCAACAGCCTGAGATAAGATCAACTTTGGAGACTGAGGTGAGATCAGACTGCACCCACCCGCACCATTGCCAACACACCTGAAAGGAGAGCCTGGCATAAGTCCTGCCTGGAGCCTGGGCTTGGGGGGTGGGGCAGGGAGGGGCAAGATATCTGCTAACATGCAGAAGAAAAAAAGGGACAAGTTTCTGCCCACCCTGTCCACCCCCGCCCCCTGCAACAATGGTGACCAGCAACCAGCTGAGAGAGGGAGGGCTCCATTTTGGATATACATAACAGCTGTGCCAGCTTTTGTGCATGCACTCAGCAACCGGCTGAGACGAGACAGATGCTATCTTGTCAGTAGTTGTGCCAGTGGCTTGGGTCCACGCACCTAGAAAGTAGCTACAAGGAAAGAACACTGCGAAATCAGAAGGAGCTGCAACCCACGGCTCTTGTGTATGTATGTGATGCAGAGGTTTATCAGAGGGGAAAATCCACAGTCCCCATTGACTTCGAGTCTGGCTGGGAGGATGGACAGGGGGGCAGGCACCCTCATAGGACTGTGATGTGCCCCAAGTGATCCAACATATCAAAGACTCTGGGGTTTAAATCTCCTAGGTGGACCACCAACAGGCAGCTGGATCTGGGAACATCTCTGTCATTCTGTGGACAGGACAGTCTAGCAGGGCAGAGTGGATACTCTGTACCCTATGACTGTGGGGGCCTTGTGTTCTGAGACTGTGAGAAAGAGTGGGCAGAATGTAGCTGTTTCTCTGGGGAATCACTGTGAGCAGCTCCAAACACTCAGAGCTCCCTGAATACCTGGGGTGTGTTATCACAACAGGATCCACATTCATGCTAAAGACTGCACAGATCCTTTGTGTGGTTCTTACAGAAGTGCAGATGAGTATTTCACCCACTCAGAGGTAACACCTGGGCAGTGATCACCTTGGAAGAGAGGAAGTGAGGGTGTCATTTTTCCAACAGAGGTGATCAAATCATTTCTTCTGATTTAAAGAAGAAGAAGAGGAGGAGGAGGAAGAAGAAGAAGAAGAAGAAGAAGAAGGGCTCTACCACACCCATCTTGGGTATTACCCTGGACTCTCACCCCACTCTGGCCATATCCAGCACATACTTCTGGTTATGCACTGAAACAGCAAACATTTCACTGTGCCAAAGAGGCATAGTGTAAAGACAAAAAGCCACCAGAGGAAAAACCAACAAGTGTCTCCACAAACACCAAAAATAAATGCATATTCAAGAAGCAAAAATCAAGAAGACAGCATGACCCTCCCAAAGGAACACAACAATGCTTCAATATTAGAATGTGAAGATGAAGAGATTGAGGAAATGCCTGAAACAGAATTGAAAACATTAATCATAGGATTACTCAGAAGCAAATCCACAAATTAAAGAAATCCATATATGACATGAATGAAAAATTTTCCCTTGAAATTGAGATATTAAAGAAAAAGCAAAATGAAAAAAAGGACCTAAATGAAAGATCTCTGTGAGTGAGATCCCAGTGGAAAGAACAGGTCTTCAAAGAAGGAGGTACCTTTCTCTGAAGGGAGGAGAGAACTTCCACTTTGACTATGACCTTGTCTAAACAAGATAAGAGTCGGAGAACTCAAGGGGCTTCCATAGCCTTGGAAACTCATGACTGGAACATAGGGAGATTACTGATGCTATAAACAGGAGTGTCAATTTGTAAAGTCAACAACAGGAGTCACTGTGCACTTACTCCTCATGTAGGATCTCTGTCCTTAATGTGCTGTACATTGTGATTTAATGCTATAACTAGTACTCAAACAGTATTTTTCACTTTGTGTTTCTATGTGGGTGCAAACTGTTGAAATCTTTACTTAATGTATACTAAACTGATCTTCTGTATATATAGAAAATTGAAAATGAATCTTGATATGAATGGAAGGGGAGAGAGAGCGGGAAAGGGGAGGATTGCAGGTGGGAGGGAAGTCATGGGGGGGAGCCAATGTAGTCCATAAGCTGTACTTTGGAAATCCATATTCATTAAATAAAAGTTAAAAAAGGCAAAATGAAATATTAGACATGAATAATTCAATAGATCAAATAAAATGCACTGAAGAACCTTAACAACAGACTCAGTGAGCAAAAGAAAGAATATCTGAGCTAGAAGACAAATCACTGAAAATCTTTCAATCGGACCAAAGAAACAGAAATTAGAAAAACTAAAATCAGTATTGGAAATTTATAGGATACTATCAAATGACCCTCCATATGAGGCTTAGGAGTTCTTGAATACATGGAAAGAGAATGGGTTAGATTGCCTATTCAGAGAAATAATTACAGAAAACTTCCCCAATTTGGAGAAAGAAAGGGTCTTACAAGTATAGGAAGCATATAAAACTCATAATAAGAATGACCAGAAAAGATCTTCACCACAACACATGGTAGTCCAACATGTGTAGAACATAAAGAAAATATTTGAAAATGTGCATAAGAGAAACTCCAAATTACTTTCAGATGATTTCTAATTAGACTCACAGAAGACTTCTCATAGGAGACTCTACAGGCTAAGAGATAGGAGAGACATAGACCAAGACTTAAGCCAAAAAAAACTGTCAACCCAGAATATTATGCCATACAAAATTTTCATTTATGGACGAAGGTGAAATAAAGATCTTCCATAACAGAAATTAAAAGAACTTTTCAACAGTCATTCAGCCTTAAAAATATGCTTAAGGATGTGCTACACGTAGAAACATAGAGGGATAGTCACAACTTTAAAAGAATGTGAAATCAGGCTGGCACCACAGCTCACTTGGCTAATCCTCTGCCTGTGGCGCCAGCACCCTGGGTTCTAGTCCCAGTTGGGGTGCCAGATTCCTGTCCTTGTTGCTCCTCTTCCAGTCCAGCTCTCTGCTGTGGCCCAGGAAGGCAGTGGAGGATGGCCCAAGTCCTTGGGCCCTACACCCACATGGGAGACCAGGAGGAAGCACTTGGCTCCTGGCTTCAGATCGGCACAGCATGCCAGCCATGGCAGCCATTTGGGGGGTGAATCAACAGAAGGAAGACCTTTCTCTCTGTCTCTCTCTCTCTCTCTCTCACTAACTCTGCCTGTCAAAAAAAAATGTAAAATCAGAAGATTTCCCAGTAAAAGTACAAAGGAAATCCAAAGTAAACAATAGAAATATTTATGGGAAAATGACAGAGCTGGTCATTATTTATCAGTAATAACCCTGAATGTAAATGGCCTCAATTCTCTCCAGTTAAAAGATACAGGCTGACTGAATGGATTAAAAAACAAGGCTCATCTATTTGTTACCTACAAGAAATGCACCTCAGTCACAAAGATACTGAAGTGAAAGGATGGAAAAGGATATCCCATGCTAATGGAAAGCAAAAAAAAGGGCTGGCATAACCATCCTACTATCAGACAAATAGAATTTAACACAAAACCTGTCAAGAGACAAAGAAGGACACTATTTAATCATTAAGTGGTCAACTCAACAGAAGATGTGATTATAATAAATGCATATGAACCCAATGCCAGGGTGTGTGGGTATTTAAAAAAAAAATGTTAACAGATCTAAAGGGAGACATAGACTCCAATACAATTGTAATGGGGGATTTAAGCACCCCACTTTCATCAATGTACAGATCAAACAGACAGAAATCAACAAAGAAACATTAGAAGTAATCGACATTATGAACCAAAATGACCTAACTGATTTCTCTAGAACTTCTTATCCCACAGGAGCAGAATACACATTTTTCCCATCAATGCCTGGAACTTTCTCTAAGACTGACCACGTGCTAGGCCATAAAGCAAGTCTCAGCAAATTCTAACATATCAAAACCATACTATGCATGTTTTCTGAACACAATGGAATGAAGCTGGATATCAATAACTCAAGATCTTGAGAAAATATGCCATCATATGCAGACTGAACAACATGCTTCTTAATGAATAGTGGGCCATAGAAGAAATCAAAAGAGATATTAAAAAGATTTCTAGAGCCGGCGCCATGGCTCACTAGGCTAATCCTCCACCTTGCAGCGCCGGCACACCGGGTTCTAGTCCTGACCGGGGCTCCAGATTCTGTCCTGGTTGCCCCTCTTCCAGGCCAGCTCTCTGCTGTGGCCAGGGAGTGCAGTGGAGGATGGCCCAAGTCCTTGGGCCCTGCACCCCATGGGAGACCAGGAGAAGCACCTGGCTCCTGCCATCGGATCAGCGCGGTGCACCGGCTGCAGAGCGCCGGCCGCGGCGGCCATTGGTGGGTGAACCAATGGCAAAAGGAAGAACTTTCTCTCTGTCTCTCTCTCTCACTGTCCACTCTGCCTGTCAAAAAAAAAGATTTCTAGAAGCAAACAAAGATGACAATACAACTTATCAAAATTTGTGGGATACAGCAAAAGCAGTGTTAAGAGGGAAGTTAATAGAAATTGGTGCATATATCAAGAAATTGGAAAGGCACCAAATAAGTGAGCTATCAATGCATCTCAAGGACCAAGAAAACAACAAACCAAACCCAAAATTAGTAGGAGGAAAGAAATAAAGAAGAAGTAAACAAAATTGAAAGCAGAAATGATATAAAAGATCAGCAAAATTAAGAGCTGATTTTTTAAATAAACAAAATTTATACACTAATGGCCCAACTAACAAAAAAAAGTGATGAGATATAAATCAATAAAATCAGAGATGAAAAGGGAAATGTAACAATAGATAAAACAGAAATGAAAAGAATCATCAGGAATCACTACAAAGAGCTGTGTGCCAGCAAATCAGGAAACCTAAAAGAAACAGATTCCTAGACACATACAATCTACCAAAATAGAGCTTGGGAGACATAGAAAACCTAAACAGATCAATAACCTAGGAGAGATTGAATCAATAATAAAGACGCTCCCAACAAGGAAAAGCACAGGATCGGATGGCTTCGCTGCTGAATTATATCACACATTTAATGAAGAACTCATTCTAATACTTCTTAAGCTATTAAAAACAATTGAAATGGAGGGAATCCTTCCAAACTCCTTTTAGGAAGCCAGTATCACCTTAATTCCTAAACCAGAAAAAGGTACAACAGAGAAAGAGAACTATAATCCAATATCTTTTATGAACAAAGATGCAAAAATACTCCACAAAAGACTAGATTATCGAACACATCAGAAACTTCATTCACCCAGACCAAGTGGAATTTGTCTATGGGATGCAGGGATGGTTCAGCTTTCAAAATCAATCAATGTGATACATCACATTAACAAACTGAAGAACAAAAACCATATGATTATCTCAATAGATGTAGAGAAAGCATTTGTTAAACTACAACATCCTTTCATGAAGAAAACCTTAAGCAAATTGAATATTGAAGGAACATTCCTCAAACAATCAAGGCAATCTATTACAACACACAGCCAGCATCGTATTGAATGGGGAAAAACTGGAAGCACTCCCACTAAGAGTCTGAATCAGATAATAATGCTCACTCTCATTATTGTCATTTTATATAGTCCTGCAAGTTTTAGCCAGTTAAGAAAAAGAAATCAAAGGTATACAAACAAGGAAGGATGAAGTCAAACTATCCCTATTTGCAGATGATGTGATTCTATATATAGGGGTCTGAAATCCTCCACTAAGAAAGTAGTGGAATTCATAGAAGAGTTTGGTAAAGTGGCAGGATATAAAATTAACACACAAAAATCAATAGCCTTTGTATACACAGACAATGCCATGGCTGAGAAAGAACTTCTAGGATAAATCCCATTAACAATAGCTACAAAAAAATAGATTTCTTGGAAAAAAATTAATCAAGGATGTCAACGATCTCTGTGACAAAAATTATGAAACATTAAAGAAGTAAAAGACATAAAAATGGAAAAAATCTTCCATGTCCATTATTAGAAGAATCAATATAATAAAAAATGTCCATACTACCAAGAGCAATACAGATTCAGTGCAGACCCAATCAAAATATCAAGGACATCCTTCTCTGATCTAGAAAAAATGAGGATGAAATTCATATGGAAACACAGGAGGACCCGAATAACTAAAGCAATCTTATACAATAAAAACAAAGCCAGAAGCATCACAATACCAGATTTCAATTCATACTACAGGGCAGTTACAAGCAAAACAGCCTGAAATTTGCAAAAAAATGAGACATGTAGATCAATGGAACAGAACAGAAACTCCAGAACCCAATCTACTCATCTACAACCATCTAATCTTGGACAAAGGAGCTGAAATCAATCTCTGGGGAAAGGACAGCCTCTTCAACAAACGGTGCCTGGAAAACTGGATTTCTGCATGCAGAAGTATGAAACAAGACCCGACCTTACACTTTACACAAAAATCCACTCGACATGGATCAAAGACCAAATCTACAACCTGGTACCATCAAATTACTAGAGAATATTGGGGAAACTCTACAAGACATTGGCATAGGCAAAGACTTCTTGGAAAACACCCCGGAAGCACAGGCAATCAAAGCCAGCATTGACAAATTGGATTACATCAAGCTGAGAAGCTTATGCACTGTGAAAGAAACACTCAGCAAAAAGTGAAGAGGCAAATATTTACAAACTATGCAACTGATGAAGGAATCAAAATAAACTGATGAAGGAATCCAAAATAAAGAGCTCAAGAAACTCAGCAACAACAAAACAAACAATCCAGTTAAGAAAAGGGAAAAGGACTTGAACAGGATTTTTCAAGAGAGAAAAATTCAGCTGCCCAAAAGGAGAATGAAAAAACACTCAGGACCACTAGCCATCAGAGAAATGCAACTCAAAACCACAATGAGGTTTCACCTCACCCCAATTAGAATGGCTCACATACAGAAATCAACAAACAAAAATTGCTGTTGAGGATGTGAGGAAAATGTACCTAAATCTACTGTTGGTGGATTGTAAACTGGTACTGACACCATGGAAGATAGAATGGAGAGACCTCAGAAATCTGAATATAAACCTACCATAAGACTAAGCCATCCCACTCCTGGGTATTTACCCAAACAAAAAGAAATCAGCATATGAAACAGTTATCTGTACCCCCATGTTAACTGCAGCTTAATTTGCAATAGCTAAATATAGAAACAACCCAGATGTCCATTTCTGAAGATCAGATAAAGAAACTATGGTGTGTGTGTGTGTGTGTGTGTGTGTACACTATGGAATACTACACAGCAACAAAAATCCTGTCATTTGCAACAAAATGGATGCAACTGAAACCTTTACACTTGGTGAAATAAGCCAATCCTGAAAAAGTAAATACCATATGTTTTCCCTGTTCTTTGGTAACTAAAAGAGTACCTAAAGGGTAGTCTATAGGAATGAAGCTGACACTTTGGAGAAATGACAATTTTGAACAGCCCTTGTCTCTACTGTTGAGGAACAGTGCATTTTTTTTCTTCATACTATTTGTTGAACTCTTTACTTAGTTTAGGGTTAATCTTATGCATATAAGATTAACTGAAAATAGATATTTCAAAAAAAAATGGGAATAGGAGAGGGAGGAGGAAGAAGGTTGGAAGTGCAGGCTGGAGGGAGCATGGTGTGGGAAGAATCACTGTTTCTAATTTTCTATATGTGAAATGTATAAAGTTTGTATACCTTAAATAAAATTTTTAAAAAAAGAGAAAAAAGAACATAGCGTCTTCATGGAACAGAAGACTAGCACAGCTGGACAGATGAGAGACAAATTAGTAGCATTACACAGAAATGTGATCACCAACGACCTCACAAGGCAAAGTGGGTAGTCTGCATGTTATTTCAAGGGAAACAGAACCATGGCTTTCACAGAGTAGTCATCTCACATGTGATTAAAAGATCACTCTAGTTCTGCATTTACATTGACTTGGGAGAGTGTTTTGCATACTTTAGAAAAGGAAGAAAGAAAAAAGACAGGAGATGCTCTATATTTCGATATGGAGTTATCATAGAGAGTGTGGAAAGAGCTGAGAGCAATTTTCTTTAAACTTCACAACCTTAACTAAGTCAGCCCTGTTTACTTTGCGTGAAACCAAGACAATGAAAGAGTGTTTTTCTGTACATTAACACAGATTATGTAAAATAGCTTCATTTCCAAGGAGGTGTTAATCAATAAATGCCTTTCCTCTTAGATGAATACTACGTCAAGACACTGGCAAAGAGGCATTAAAAAGGACCTCTGCTTGATCTTTAGCGTAGCACTCAGCAGTGGCAGTCCTGGAACATCACTGATTAACCTAACACTCCACTAGCATTCTTGATTAACAGGTAACAAAATAAAATGGTGGCTTGACTAACATGTTCACTCACCCTTCACCCACACTAACTCATGTTGACATTTCCTTTCCCCAGTCTAAGTTATCTCATATTTTTATAGAGAGACATACTCAAGAATCTGTGATGAGAAATTACACAACATTAACAACATTCATCTTGGCGGATCTAACAGATGATCCAGATCTTTAGATACCAGTTGCTATCTTTTTCCTTCTAACCTACTTGCTGAGTATTTTCAGGAACCTGGCCATCATCGTTCTCACCTTGGTGGATTCTCACCTCCAAACACCCATGTACTTTTTCCTCCGGAATTTCTCTGTGCTGAAGGTCTCTTTTACAACTCTCTCCATTCCCAGATTCCTGTATGCAATGACAACTGGGAACAATACTATAAGCTATAATGCATGCTTCACTCAACTGTTTTTTGTCTTCTTCTTCAGTGTGACTGAGTTCCTTCTCCTGACAGCCATGTCCTATGACCGCTACGTGGCCATCTGCAAACCCCTGCATTACATGACCATCATGAGCAACAGAGTCTGCATCAGGATCCTCATGGGGTGTGTCATGCTCACTCTAATCATCGTCATCCCACCATTTACTCTGGTCTTTGATCTCGAGTTTTGTGACTCTAACATCATAGATCACTTTGGCTGTGATGTAGGGCCCATGCTGAAGATCACCTGCAACGACACAGAGTTTTTGGAGCACTTTGTCTTCATCTTGGCTGTGCTGACGCTTCTGTTCACATTAGGGTGTGTGACTATGTCCTACACACACATCATCAGGACCATTCTCAGATTCCCTTCCGCTCAGCAGAGGACAAAGGCTTTTTCCACTTGTTCTTCTCACATAATTGTGGTTTCCATCACTTACGGAAGCTGCATCTTCATCTACATGAAGCCATCGGCAAAAGAAGGGGTGGCTATGAATAAGGTGGCAGCAGTGCTCATCACCTCAGTTGCCCCAGTTATGAATCCTTTCATTTACAGCCTGAGGAACAAGCAGGTGATACAAGGTTTCAAAGACATGACCAAAAGGATTGAGGCCATCTCAAAGAAGTAAAGGCCTACCAGATGCAAAAGGACAAATCACAAAATAAATCTTTATCTCTATTTTATTTCTCCCTAGTTCTATATTAGTCATGTTTTTTATGTATCACTCCCCAGTTTGGTTAAACCCAGAGTACACTTTGAAACAGACGTTAATCTTCCTTGGTGCATTATATTCCTTGAAATTCATACAAATGAATCTTCATTAAACACATATAATAATATACCTGTTACTACTTACATAACCAAGAAACGTAAACAGCATCACTTTACTCTCATATTGGTTCTCATTGACTTCTCTTGCACTGACTGATACGGCCTGATTTGAGTCCCAGTTTTCACAGGAACAACAGCAATGATGATCTGTGTCTACAGGAATGACCTTGTGGTCACCCTGTTTGATAAAATTCATTATTCTATGTCTCCTGCTTTCCAGGGAAGTACAAAAGTCATCTAAAATTTTCCTTGACTTCATTTCCTTAGAAGTTGTACAACTTATTTTGATAAAAGCCCAATTCTGTGTAAATAGAATTTCATTTTCCCTTCATCTGTGCGTGTACCTGTGTATGCCTGTGCATTTGTTGCTCTTTTTGTATCTATTTTCAATTTACTTCATATTCAAAAGATTAACCCTAAACTAAGTAAAGAGTTCAATAAACAGTATGAAGACAAATAAAAGCACCGTTCCTTAACTGTAGAGATGGTGCTGCAAACTGTCATCAAATCTCAAAATGTCATTTTTCACCCCAATGCCTTACTTTTTAGGTACTCTATTAGTTACCAGAGATCAGGGGAAACATATGATACCTGTCTTCTTGGGACTGGCTTATATCATTAAGTATAATGGCTTTCATTTGCAACCAACTTGTTGCAAATGATAGGATTTCATTCTTTTTTGGAATAATAATACATCATGGTGTATATATACAATATTTTTTTCTGTTTTGAATTCTTTTTATTACTGTGATGTCTATAATTCTTTTTCACATCCATAAATTTTTATCTATGACATAATTTATGAACACTATAATACTAATGTAAGAAAAGTTAAACAGAAAAAGCATCCAGAGAATGATGCCACTATACAATTAAAGATAAATATTACAATCTAAAGAAGAGATAAGTTATTTAATACTGATTTTGAGACTTTTACAAGTACATGGAAACATATATTTTAATCTTGGACTCTTTGATCTTTTATATCCCACAGGTTTCCAAAATTATGAATGGCTGTTTTTATGCATTTGTATCTACAAACTGGAGTACAATTTATTGAAAAACATATTGAGATGGGGGCTGGCGCTGTGGCGTAGCAGATAAAGCCACTGCCTGCAATACCAGCATCCCATGTGGGCTACAGTTTGAGGCCCGGCTGCTCCACTTCCAATCCAGCTCTCTGCTATGGCCTGGGAAAGCAGTGGAAAATGGCCCAAGTCCTTGGGCCCCTGTACCCATGTGGAAGATCCGGAAGAAGCACCTGGCTCCTGGCTTCGGATCTGCGCAGCTCCAGCCGTTGTGGCTGTGAACCAGAGGATGGAAGACCTCTCTCTGACTCTACCTCTCTCTGTAACTCTGTCTTTCAAATAAATAAAATAAATCTTTAAAAAAATATATTGAAATGAAATAGATATGAACTTTTCAGAGAGAAAATTTTAAAAATGCCCCAATCACTCAAATAAATAATAAACAAGTTCTATTTCCTGACTTTAATGATAGCATAAATATAATATTATATGAACATTCAAAAGATAATTATAAACATACAACACAGTTAACAGCTAAGGAATTTATATAGAATCAGCTTATATAAGATAATGGAGAAACTCCTAATATTCAAATGGAATATGCTGTAAAAAGTCATGAGTATGCAATATTCCTAGAAGAGTTAAATTCAACTGTAAATTAAGAAACAAAATTAAAACACAAAGCAATACTGCTTCATCTGAATACTCTCTCACTGTGTGCTATGACACACAGCCACTGATTGACAAAAGGATCCTTATCTATAGTGATGTTTCTCTTCTTATTCCTGCTACACAAAATCAAGCTCGCTTCTCTTTTTTTCTAGTGCTAACTTTATTTTGATTTTTTAAATTTTATTTAAGTTACACACGTTTCATGTATTTCAGATATACAGATTTAGGAACATGATGATACTCCCCACCCTATCCTCCCTCCAGCACACGCTCCAACCCTTTTACTCCTCTATCATTTCTACTCTTAATTTTTTTTTATTAAAGACTTACTTATTTTACTTGAAAGAGTTACACAAAGAGAGAAGGAGATGCAGAGAGAGACGGTGTTCCATCTGCTGGTTCACTCCCCAATAGGCCACAACAGCCGGATCTGCGCTGATCCGAAGCCAGGAGCCAGGAGCTTCTTCTGGGTCTCCCATGCAGGCGCAGGGTCCCAAGGGCTTGGGCTATCTTCTACTGTTTTCCCAGGCCACAGCAGAGAGCTGGACAGGAAGTGGAGCAGCCAAGACTTGAACCAGTGCCCATATGGAATGCTGGAACTGCAAGCGGCAGCTTTACCTGCTACGCCACAATGCTGGTCCCTCCACTCTTAATTTTTACATACATCTACTTTCAGCTTACTTAATTATCGTAAAGTTAACCCTACTCTAAGTAAAAGGGTTCAACAAATAGTATGAACAAAAAACCCTGTCCTCAACTGAATAGACAAGGGCTGTAAACAATTATTGAATCTCAAAATGTCCATTTCACTCCAATTTTAGGTACCCTATTAGTTATCTTGGATCATGGAAAACATATGGTATCTGTCTTTTTCATATTGGCTTATTTCACTAAGTATAATGGTTTCCAGTTCTGTCCATTTTGTTGCAAATGAGAAGATTTCATTTTTTACAGTTGAGTAGAACTCCATAGTGTATACATATATGTATCATAACTTATTTATCCAGTAAACAGTTGATGGACATCTGGGTTGATTCCATATCTTAATTGTGAATTGAGCAGCAATGAACATAGGGTACAGATAACTCTTTCATATGCTGATTTATTTTGTTCTGGGTAAATTCCCAGGAATGGGATGGCTGGGTCGTATAGTAGGTCTATATTCAGATTTCTGAGGTATCTTTATACTGTCTTCCACAGTGGCTGCACCAGTTAATATTCTCACCAACAGTGGATTAAGGCACCTTTTGTCCCATATCCTTGCGAGCATTTGTTGTTTGTTGATTTCTGTACGAGAGCCATTCTAACTTAGGTGAGGTGAAACCTCACTGTGCTTTCATTTGCATTTCCCTGACTAGTGATTCTGAACATTTTTTTTTCTTGTGTCTGTTGGCCATATTAATTTCCTCTTTGAAAATTACCTATTCAAGTCCTTTGCCCATTTGTTAACTGGATTTTTTTTGTTTTGTTGTTTTTGTTGAGTTTCTTGAGCTCTTCATAGATTCTGGATACTAATCCTTTACCAGTTGAATAGTTTGCAAATATTTTCTCCCATTTTGGTAGTTGCCTCATCACTTTGCTGAGTGTTTCTTTTGCAGTGCGGAATCTTCTCAGCTTGAAGTAAACCCATTTGTCAATTTTGGCTTTGATTGCCTGTGCTTCCAGGGTCTTTTCCAAGAAGTCTTTGCCTATGCCAATGTTTTGCAGAGTTTCCCCAATGTTCTCTAGTAATTTGATGGTATAGGTCCTTGATACATTTTGAGTGGATTTTTGTGTAATGTGTAAAGTAAGGGTCTTTTTTTAACTTTTATTTAATGAATATAAATTTCCAAAGTACAGTTTATGGATTACAATGGCTTTTTCCCCCATAACTTCCCTCCCACCCACAACCCTCCCCTCTCCCACTACCTCTCCCCTTCCATTCACATCAAGATTCATTTTCAATTCTCTTTATATACAGAAGATCAATTTAGCAAATATTAAGTAAAGATTTCAACAGTTTGCTCCCACACAGAAACACAAAGTGTAAAGTACTGTTTGAGTACTAGTTATAGCATTAAATCACAATGTACAGCACATTAAGGACAGAGATTCTACATGAGGAGTAAATGCACAGTGACTCCTGTTGTTGACTTAACAAATTGACACTCTTGTTTATGGCGTCAGTAATCACCCTAGGCTCTTGTCATGAGTTGCCAAGGCTATGGAGGCCTTTTGAGTTCACCAACTCTGATCATATTTAGACAAGGTCATAGTCAAAGTGGAAGTTCTCTCCTCCCTTCAGAGAAAGGTACCTCCTTCTTTGATGACCTATTCTTTCCACTGGGATCTCACTCGCAGAGATCTTTCATATAGGGTGTTTTTTTGTTTTTGTTTTTGTTTTTTTGTTTTTTTTGTTTTGTTTTGTTTTGTTTTTGCCACAGTGTCTTGGCTTTCCATGCCTAAAATACTCTCATGGGCTCTTCAGCCAGATCTGAATGCCTTAAGGGCTGATTCTGAGGCCAGAGTGCTGTTTAGGACATCTGTCATTCTATGAGTCTGCTGTGTATCCTGCTTCCCATGTTGGATCGTTCTCTCCATTTTTTATTCTATCAGTTAGTGTTTGCAGACACTAGTCTTGTTTATGTGATCCCTTTGACTCTTAGTCCTATCATTATGATCAATTGTGAACAGAAATTGATCCCTTTGACTAGTGAGATGGCATTGGTACATGCCACCTTGATGGGATTGTATTGGAATCCCCTGGCACGTTTCTAACTCTACCATTTGGGGCAAGTCTGATTGAGCATGTCCCAAATTGTACATGTCCTCTCTCTCTTATTCAAAGTAAGGGTCTTGTTTCATACTTCTGCATACAGAGATACACCATTGGTTGAAGAGGCTGTCCTTGCTCCAGGGATTCGTGGATTGATTTTAGCTACTTTGTCAAAGATAGCTTGGTTGTAGATGCATGGAAGGGAAAGGAGAAGGGAAAAGGAAGGAAGGGAGGAAGGAAGGAAAAGAAACATCAGCAGAGGTCTAGTTCTCTCCAAGTCACCTCCATTCAGTAACCTCTCCCAGGACTGCTCCCCAGATGGAATGAGTGAGATGCAAGTACAAACTTCCCTAGGAGGCAAAAAGCAAGGGCAACCGCAGCTAGTGAATCACAAACTGAAATAATGTTTTTGGATCATCTTGGGTATAGAAACGTATAGAGACAAATCAGGAGCAGGGGCTTGCAAAGTCGGCGCTCTGCACTAAGCCGGAGAGTTATCAGCTGCAGAGTGTGAATTGCCCTGCTCACAGCAGTGTGCAGGCAGTGATGCCCACTGAGTAATTGCAGCAATTAATAACAGGTAGTGACTGAGGTTATAGTAGTGTAGCATTGATTGATAAGCATTGCTCAAAATCCCATCATTTGACAGAAGAGAACAGAGAATCTATTAGCATTATAACCATAAGTCATTACCAAATCCAGCCCTTTCACAAATTAATTCCTAATCATAACATTTTGATGACATTTCATTTTTGTTTAGGTGTCCTTGATGCGATTTCTGACCATTGGCAGAAGGATTCATTTTCTTTATGTTTGGAAAACTTTTGATTAATTTTTTTCTCCAGCTTTCTGACACTGCTTTTGATTCTTGCTTCCCTTTTATGCTTTTCCAATTTTTGACAGACTCAACATTTCTTTTGTTTTCCATTTCTCTTCAATCTGTTTGCAGAGATCAAGTTTTCTTCTTCTGTGGTCCCAATGTCATCTTTCTTATTTCTTCATACAAATTACATTCTGCTTTTCTGCTGTGTGTTTAGCCTGGCCTAATGTCCTGCAAATCATACATGCACATCTGTGTTGTAGTAACAGTAACAGCTCCTGTTCCAAGGTTTTTGTTTTTTTTTTTTTTTTTTTTTTTTTTTTTTTTTGGACAGGCAGAGTGGATAGTGAGAGAGAGACAGAGAGAAAGGTCTTCCTTTGCCATTGGTTCACCCTCCAATGGCCGCCGCGGCCGGCACACTGTTCTGATCCGATGGCAGGAGCCAGGTGCTTCTCCTGGTCTCCCATGGGGTGCAGGGCCCAAGGACTTGGGCCATCCTCCACTGCACTCCCTGGCCACAGCAGAGAACTGGCCTGGAAGAGGGGCAACCGGGACAGAATCCGGCGCCCCGACAGGTACTAGAACCCTGTGTACCGGTGCCGCAAGGCAGAGGATTAGCCTAGTGAGCCGCAGCGTCGGCCTGTGTATCTTCTTGAAATGGCCATTCTTGGACTTGGGCAGCCTTATCGAATGCTCTGCTTTCATGCAACTTATATACTTCTTTTTCAGTCACTTTTTGTTCTCTTGTAGTGTTTCTTTTAAATTCTATCTTTAAACTGAGCAGATACTCCTGTACTTACTCATTGCCTTCAAGAATATAACGTCTTTCCACATAAATGTGTGGTGTAGAATGCAATGCGACTTCCAGGGATATTAGGCAGCTTGGCCCCAAGAGGCCGGTGCTCCTGCCGCTGGAACGAGGTTTCCCTGAAGGACGCTACCACGCTCGGAGCATGGCCGTCTCACGGCAGCTGGTGGGGTACAGCGCCACGGCGGCCACCGTCGGCCCTCAAGGGGCTGGCTCCTGGTGTAGAAGGCAGTCCTAATTTCTTCTCTTCACAAACTACCTGTGGATCAAGTCTGCATCCAAGACAGTGGTCGCCGGGCGTAACTCGTCCTCCAGGCCACGCCCCCTCATAGTACTGAATTCTGCACTGCAGAGCTGATGTCATAAGGGTGTACCTGTAGCAGGCATCACCCCAGATCTTGAGCTATTTCTTATAAATGCCTATATCAAAGAAAACCAGAACTTAACCAATCAGAAGCAGCCAACACATTTCTATAACTGGGGACTTTCCAATGGGATATAAAAAATAAAGCATCTGCATAACTGACCAATAAAATACTGGCTTTGGTTTACTTCTGTGTTTACCCTTTGAAAGTCTCCCCTTGGCATTTCCTCTGTGAAGTTTCAAAACCACTTCTGATTTAGAGCAGCCAATCCATGAATCACTGCTCAAATAAACATTTTCTTGTGCCTTAGTGCAAGAGAGAGAAGTTTACTTTGGTGTAAAAGAATTTTGAAATCTACACAGGCTTTTTCATAACATACATTTCCATGAAGTTTTTTAAGACCTTGTCTTATGAAGGGTTTAAATATTTTTACACCAAAATAAACATCTTTTAATTCTATTTTTCACAAATTTTTGGAAGTACCTTCATATTAGTCTGCTGTTACTATAACAACAAAAACAAAAAAAATTTTTTGAGGCAGGTTAACTTTATAAAGAAAAGAGGTTTCTTTATCTTTCATTTCTTGAGACTCAAAGGCCTGGCCCTGGTACTAAGTTGGCTCTGGAGAGGATCTCATGGAAGCTGTCACCACAAACGTGGACACACACATAGCAGGAAGAGACCACATCTTGAGGCAGGAAACTAGACAGGGCTTTAAGGAACAGGCTTGCTTTTATAAAAACTCACTCTCACAAGAATTCATTCAGGCTCCCATTAGAACTAAGGTTAGTGCCCACACGACCCAGGGAACTCCCTCTGGGCCCACCTTCTAAGGTCCACATCCACTCGCAACATCACTAAACGAGGAACCAAGCTTCCAACACAGGAACCCTTGGTGGACAAATCACATCCAAAGCATAGCAAGCCTGAGTAGGCATTTCTCAAAACAAAATTATAAATGGCTAACAGTATGTGACAAAACAGTCAATATTTCAGTCATCAAAGAAATGCAAATTAAAACCACAATGAGATATCATCCCACTCCAATTGGAATAGCTAGCTGTTGGAGGCATTTGGAGAATGAACCAACAGATGGGATATATAGAGAGAGATAGATATAGAGATAGATATATA
Source organism: Oryctolagus cuniculus (assembly GCF_051225735.1). Taxonomy (NCBI): domain Eukaryota; kingdom Metazoa; phylum Chordata; class Mammalia; order Lagomorpha; family Leporidae; genus Oryctolagus; species Oryctolagus cuniculus. The sequence continues at coordinate 58,416,754 of NC_142877.1, forward strand.
TCTTTCTCTATGTCCTTTACTAAGACAATAAAATGTTTATTTGAGCAGTGATTCATGAATTGAGCAATCATTCATGAACGGTTTAGAAGCTTCACAGAGGAAATACAATGCAGAGACTTTTACAGGGTGAACACAGAAGTAAAGCAAAGCAAATATTTTATGGGTTACAGTTATGCCATTGCTTTGTTTGTTATATCCTCTCCATAGCCCCTAGTTATGTAATTGTGTTGGCTGCTTCTGGGTGATTGACCTTCAGTTCACTAAGCTTGGGTTTATTAATATCCACATTCTTAATTACTTATTCCACCCAGTTACCAACTGGAAAATTGAAAGTAAGCAATTTAGACAGATTCTGTCATTGAAAGGTCCATTCTTAGTGAGACGCACACAGATCTAAATAAAATTTGTCAACGCGGAACATATTACCTTTGGAATTCAAATAAACACCATAAATGTTGATCCCTCTATTTAGTGAGTGCTGATGAAAGTAGGGAATTCATTCCTTACCGCATGAGGTCCAACTCATCCCTGGGCTGATTAGTAATATCCAGGAATTTTTCTGAAGTGACAAGGCCTTGAATTTTATGCAATGCAATGACCCAATCCCAGTTGAAAAATCCTATGACAAATCTTTGTATATCCTTCAAATTTGCTCACATGAGGATATTATCAATACAATGTCATATCTGTGTTCCTGAAGAAAGAGTTGGATGTAGTTAAGATTTAGTCTGCAAAGACTTCGTACACTGACATAGTTCTTAAGATATCCCAAGGGATACTTTCAATATCCCATGAAAGTGTATTGTTCCTTCAAAGGTAATGGCATGGTCAGAAGCATACATTAGGGGCTGGTGCTGTGGCACAGAGGGTTAAAGCCCCGGTCTTCAGTGCCAGTAGCACATATGGACACCGGTTCAAGTCCCAGCTACTCCACTTCTGATCCAACACCCTGCTAATGTGCCTGGGAAAGCAGCAGAGGATGTCCCAAGTCCCTGGGCCCCTGCACCTATGTGGTAGACCCAGAAGAAACTCCCAGCTCCTGCTTGGCTCCAGCCGCTGTGGCCATTTAAGGAATGAACCAGTGGATGGAAGATTCTCTCTCTCTCTCTCTGTCTCTACCTCTCTCTGTAACTCTTTCAAATAAATAAAATCTTTTTAAAAAATCAGCATACATTAAATAGGACAAATTACTTGAATCTATAACAGCCAACTATTTTCCAGTTGGAAATCGGATGGATTAAGCAATTAGGAATGTGGACCTTGATGAAGGATACGTTGACCTTAAGGTTGGCATATTTCACTATGAAGTGTCATTCATTTATATTAGATATGAGCACAAATCAAACAGCATTATTAAAGGGAGAGACAATGACTAGGCCAGGCACATCCATTCCCAGGAGTCTCACTGCTCAAACCCATCCACAAACCACAGGCTAGGGCATATTCTCATGGAATTTTTATCTCGTGTTATCCGTGGGGATTTCTCTTTGAAGGCCTCTAATTTATTCTCTTTGGAGGCCTCTCTTCTCAACCATATGTTTTCATTTTGGTCTCAAAGTTGTCAACAATTGAGGTTCATTAGTACCATTTGAACTTGAATTTGTAGGGCATCTTTAGTTTCTTAAGAAAATTGATCCCCATGTGCCTGCTCTAAAAAGAGCAGATAAAAAAACATGTCACTCTAGCTAACACAGAAACTGCAAGAAAGCCCGTGCACTGCCATCTTAAAGATTTCCACGTAATTTCTCTTAGAGCAAAAATATTATAGAATTTTCAGTGTATTGAAGTGTCTTCTAATTCTGTAGCTGTTGGGTGGGGTATCCCTTTTTCTTTTTTATTGCACATGTAAAGGATTTGTATCTCTCAAGAACTGTGATTTCTTTCTACTTGGATTCTTATAACAGAAGATATTGTACTTTTTTCCTAGTTAAGTCCTACAATCTTGGATATTTCTGTTAAGAAAAGGAAAGAATGTGAATAGGAAGCCAACAATAAATGTTAAACTTTATACTTCTTGGCGATTCACATAGTACATCTCATTTTTTATTTATCCCTTAGAAACAACAAGGTACACAGCCCACCACAGCCTTTGTGGTTGTCCAAATGTGAGTACTGCGTTTTTAAAATCACTGAGGTTCTAAAAATATGGATCATTAAACCAATCAGCTGCAAAATCTGGAGGAAAATGCAGTTCCTGGAAGAGACCACAGGTTAGTACAAGCAGGGAAGTGAGGGAGGGCTGTGGGACATCCAGGTCAACGTTTCACATCACCTAGTACCCCCAAAAGGTACCTGGAAAAATGGGGCAGTTGACAAGCATGATTATAGTTATGTGATTTCTCTAACTCATGTCCATGTGAATTAGAAAAGCCCTTCTATACGACCTTTACCTCCTCATCAGAAAAATGCAAAGATTCACACGGGATACCATCACTTTAGTTTTTTCCAGGAATTACCAAGTCATCTACAAAGAGCTGGTACTGAGTAACATGTAGGTGCTTCTCTTCTGGGTTCCTCTAAGCCAGGAATTGAGAACAAGAAAGTTTGGGTCATGATGAGCTGTTATTTTTCATTACCATTGAGGACTCTTTAACACTTGGAGCAAAATCCTCCTATGGCTCTCTCAGGGATATATCCCAACTCAGTGCCTTACAAACCCTAAATGTGGCAGAGAAACATATGAGAAAATACTAGTTAATATGACTTATCAGTGTCTGCAGTTTTTTTTATGTAGAGGAAAAAGCCACAATATAAAATGAGACTGTCTTTGGCATTGCCTTCATGGGGTAATTTCTCCTTGCTTGTGAGTCAAAGATGTTAGATGTGTGGGCAGTGACAGAGATGGGAACCTGCAGCAGGCATCCATGAAGCATTGCATAGTACAGGAAAAGAAAGAAAGAGATAGGAGAGCACAGAAAACAGAATCATGCAGAGATATTCCCACCAAGAGCAGAGAAGCAGGAGCGATTAATAGAAGAAGCATTTTAAACGTAGAGATTTCAGGAAATTTTGAGAGGAAAGAATAGAGTTCGATACGTATTCTTCTGGCAAAAATGTTGAGTAATTATTGTATATTACATTTTGCTAAATGCCAAGGAATAGATCAACTTGAGGAGTTGGAGAAACCTTAGGAATGAGGTCACTTTCGATGCAGGCTCCCATGGAGTCAGGTGCAGCCCAACAGGACACTGTTTGGGCTAATTGAAAAAAGTGTAATATATGACCTGATTCTGTTGATTAAAATAAGATTGATCTCTTCTACTATGAGAAATTCTCAGTTTTCACTGTTTTCACCTTTCTCTTTAGATCTACTGGAGGCAAACAATGAAAAACAGGACCATGCTTTCCGAGTTTATTCTGTTGGGGCTCACGAATCAGCCTGAACTCCAGGTAGTGATATTCATCTTTCTGTTCCTCACTTACATGCTAAGCATCCTGGGAAATCTGGCTATTATCACCCTCACCCTTCTAGACCCCCACCTCCAGACCCCCATGTATTTCTTCCTCCGGAATTTCTCCTTCTTAGAAATTTCCTTCACATCCATTTTTATTCCCAGATTTCTGACCAGTATGACAACAGGTAATAAAGTCATCAGCTTTTCTGGCTGCTTGACTCAGTATTTTTTTGCTATATTTCTCGGGGCAACTGAATTCTACCTGCTGGCATCCATGTCCTATGACCGCTATGTGGCCATCTGCAAACCCCTGCATTACCTGACCATCATGAGCAGCAGAGTCTGCATACAACTCGTGTTCTGCTCCTGGCTGGGGGGGTTCCTAGCCATATTACCACCCATCATCCTGATGAGCCAGGTAGATTTCTGTGCCTCCAACGTGCTGAACCACTATTACTGTGACTATGGGCCCCTCATGGAGCTCGCCTGCTCAGACACCAGCCTCTTAGAACTGCTGGTCATCCTGTTGGCTGTTGTGACTCTGGTGCTTACGCTGGTGCTCGTGACGCTTTCTTACACACACATCATCAGGACCATTCTGAGGCTCCCGTCTGCCCAGCAAAGGACAAAGGCATTTTCCACCTGCTCCTCCCATATGATTGTCATCTCCCTCTCTTATGGCAGCTGCATGTTTATGTACATTAACCCCTCTGCAAAAGAAGGGGGTGCTTTCAACAAAGGAATAGCTGTCCTCATTACCTCCGTTACCCCCTTGTTGAACCCTTTCATTTATACGCTAAGAAATCAGCAAGTAAAGCAAGCCTTCAAGGACACTGTCAAAAAGATGGTGAAGTTTTAAAAAAAAAAAAAACACAGAATACATTTCGATGAGAAATACTTTTTTATTTAATAAGCCTGAATTGAATGTCTGCTATATCTCAAATGCCAAACTGGCCTGTGAGGAAACAAATGAAAACCATATGCCCTAATTTCAAGGAACCTATAATCTAGGGTGAAAGAGAAAAAAGTAAACTATAATTTTTATGTGATAAATTTATCAAAAAATAAAATAACATGGCAAGTATTATTACATAGGGTGAATGAAAATCCATAAAGAGCAGCTGGAAACAATTAACTCTTCTTTCCTGAAAGGATTTGAAATTTAAGAAGCAAAACATATCACTTATTGAGGAGAGTGGTAGGGTAAGAATTGAGAGTGGAAAAGGAGGCCAAAGTATGGAATGACAAACTGTGGAGTTTGTTGTGCATTCGCTAGTCGAGAGAAGTTCTGAGAAGGGCAGTGTTGCAGGGAATACAGTATTGGTGTTGCTCCAGGGCTCTGTCTCCAAGGAGCCATCAGCAGAGTAACCTACACTGGTCACCAGGCTTCCATCAAGGTGTCAGCAGTTGTAATTCTCCACCCTGTCTCCACTTCCATTTCAAATGGAACCATCACAACTTTCATCATTCAGTAAGAAGAAATTAAAAGAATACAGTCGTGTAGTCCACTTTTCTCCAAATGAGGAGAAAATTCTCAAGAGTTTGCTTACAACTGCATTTTCTACAGGTTATTATTAGACAAGGTCTCCAGAGGCAAGGCTGGAAGCCACTCACATCCACAGGCAGGATCTTTGGTTTATTTTCTTAGCCAACATCTGTTTACGATAATGGCGTGAGATCTGCTTTCTCTCTCCCTTTGGTGGGTTCTGATGACTTTTTTCTTCCTCTTGTAATTCTCTTTTCATCTTTTTGTTTGCTGTCATTGGATATTAGAAAAGACAAATTCTATGACCTGACTCCACTCCTTTAACTTTTACCCCAAACTTTTGCTTTTGGTTTTAATATAAACTATGGATGACTATCTGTAAAGTAAAAATGAATGGAAAGTATCAACACAGTTTTATGTCTGAGATGATCCAAATTATGAGTCTTGGAAACCATGTGGGAGTAGGTTACCCCACCAAAAACTCTACACAGGTGGATTCAAGGTTGCAGAAACTTGGATTTGAACAGGTAATGATAGAGCTCAACTTCAACTCAAGCAAAGGCACCTGTTAACGTCTGACTTGTACATAGTTTAATAATATCATAATGCATTGTAGGATGTTGTTTTTTACTTGAATTCCAAGTGAAACATAACCTAATTTGTATACAGTAATGAGTTGGGTGAAATAGTGGTTCTCAAACACATAAGGAACAAACTAGATTGTACGAAAAATGAGAGAAAATTTTCAGAACAAGAGAAAAATATTGAGATTGTATAGTATTTTTAAATAAAGACTCTTTTATGTAAACCTGCTGCTTTTTGGAATATTTGATTGTCTCTGATGACCAGCTAGAGATTAGTGATCAGTTTCAATTTATTCCAAATTCACTGAGATATTTTGGATACTTTTCAATTAGTAGAAAAATGTTCTTGAACAGCCACAGCTAAATTATTATGTTCCTCCACATCCACATTTCTACCAAACCTTATTGCAAAGTGGAAGCAAAGACAGAATCACAGAGGAGGGGCCGGCACTGTGGCCCAGTAGGTTAAAGCCACAGCCTGCAGTGCCAGCATCTCATGTGGGTGCCGGTTCAAGTCCTGACTGCTTCACTTCCGATCCAGCTCCCTGCTGATGTGCCTGAGAAAGCAGAGGAGGATGGTCCAAGTTCCTGGGCCGCTGCACTCACATGGGAAACATGGAAAAAGCTCTGGGCTCCTGGTTTCAGCCTGGCCCAGCTCCAGCCTTGCAGCCATCTGGGAAGTGAACCAGCAGGCAGAAGATTCTCTCTCTCTCTCTCTCTCATCACTCCCCATGTGTCTCTCTGTAACTCCAACTTTCCAATAAATAAATAAATCTTCAAAAAAAATCACAGAGGAACAGTTATTTACCCTGAGGCTTACCTTTCTCAACTCTAAAATAGGATAATAATAATAATAATATCTCTCTTATAGGGTAATTTTGAGCATTGCATGAGATCATAGATGTTAAATATTAAAAGCCAGCCAGTACTTATTAAGCTTTAAATGATGATCTCCTTTACAGCCACACAACAATTGTAAGTAGTATCCTTTTCAAGGAACTAACTATAGCTTAACTAGATTGAATATTTATAAAATGATTGATTTAATATAACTGGGACTGCAAAAATATGGCTATGTTATCTGGGATCAATTGGCAACAACACCAGCATATTTCCACACCCCTTGTGTCCGGTTGCTTCCTTGAACAACTAGGTCAGTGACGGTCTTACCTAAACTTCAGATGAAGCCCTCAGAATACTTGGCACCAGTATCAGAATTAGAATTGGTAGTTAGAACGGGGTCAACATCACCTTCACGTGCCCTGGAGATGAAGGACTGTGCTGAAACAGAGGTCAACGCCTTGTATAAGCCAAAGTTTAAGGGCACTAATTAAGACTTCACCCATCCTTCTTAACCTTAGCATTTAAAAATGAATTTGGGGCCGGCGCCGCAGCTCACTAGACTAATCCTCCGCCTGCAGCGCCGGCACACCGGGTTCTAGTCCTGGTCGGGGTGCCAGATTCTGTCCCGGTTGCCCCTCTTCCAGGCCAGCTCTCTGCTGTGGCCCGGGAGTGCAGTGGAGGATGGCCCAGGTGCTTGGGCCCTGCATCCGCATGGGAGACCAGGAGAAGCACCTGGATCCTAGCTTCGGATCAGTGCGGTGCGCCAGCCGCAGCGCGCTGGACACGGCAGCCATTGGTAGGTGAACCAACAGCAAAAGGAAGACCTTTCTCTCTCTCTCTCACTGTCCACTCTGCCTGTCAAAAATAAAAAAAAAAATAAAAAATAAATTGAACTATTTGATATTTTAATTACTAAATAATTCATTAGATATTCCATCTATATCTAACAGTAAATAAGAATGTGTCATTTAAAAGCCATTGAAGCAGCCGGCGCCGTGGCTCACTAGGCTAATCCTCTGCCTTGCGGCGCCGGCACACCAGGTTCTAGTCCCGGTCGGGGCGCCGGATTCTGTCCCGGTTGCCCCTCTTCCAGGCCAGCTCTCTGCTGTGGCCAAGGAGTGCAGTGGAGGATGGCCCAGGTGCTTGGGCCCTGCACCCCATGGGAGACCAGGAGAAGCACCTGGCTCCTGCCATCGGATCAGCGCAGTGCGCTGGCCGCGGCAGCCATTGGAGGGTGAACCAACGGCAAAAGGAAGACCTTTCTTTCTGTCTCTCTCTCTCTCTCTGTCCACTCTGCCTGTCAAAAAAAATTTTTTAATGAATTTGGGGGGGCTGGCATTGTGGCACCAGCACACTAAGCTGCCACCAGCAGTGCCAGCATCCAGTACCAGTTTGAGTCCCAGCTGCTCCACTTCTGATCCAACTCCGTGTTAATGTACCTGGAAAAGCAGAAGAAGATGGCACAAATGCTTGGGCCCCTGATGCCCACATAGGAGACCCAGATGAAGCTCCTGGCTTCTAGCTTCAGCGTGTCCCAGCCCTGGCTGTTGTGGCCATTTGGGAAGTAAACCAATGGATGGAAAATCAATCAATCTCCCAACCTCAATCTCTTCTCTCTCTCTCTCCCCCCGCACCCCGCCTCCTATAACTCTGCCTTTCAAATAAAGAAATAAACCTTTTTAAACAAAGAAGAAGAAAAAATTGACTTGGAAAGGAACATATCGCCTTCTAAAGAGCTCATTCCAAAAGAAAAAAGGAGATAAGTCATAGGCTTTTGAAACTGTCCCTCCAGCTGACGTTACATTAATGCAAACTTACAATATGACCTAAAGCATAAACAATCAAAAGGAATGGCTTCTGTCATTGTGAGGCTCAGCTTCTATAGTGTTCCACAGCTAAATACATGAACTGGGGAGTTTATTCTTCCTGTCACTATCATATAGACAAGTCAAAAGACACGCCTTTAGCAACCTAATATCATAGCAGTGCAAACATGAAATGTGAAATCATGAAAATGAGTGAGCCCTTTAGGCCACACCTGGTGTTCCTTTTTCCATTGCTTCTCCTTGAAGCAATGAAGCTTGTGGAATTATAGATTTCAAATCCAAAGAGGTTAGTCTTCTCCCAAGACCACTTTCTTACAAAGTGTTTAAAACAAAATTCGAAAGAAAAAAAGTGGGGTGGGGGCCTATTTTTAAGAAGTGAAGTATGTCGTTACAAAGAGGAGCAATTCTGCAATGGCCTGGGCTCTCTGGCCTGAGGATCATTTCTTTAAATTTATTCAGGTCATAAACCAGGACGCAGGCTTTCTCCCCGTCACTAGACAGCATAGTTCTGGATCTAAAACAACCACCCATGTGAGCAACTAACCCACTAGGACACACTGGACAATTTATTAATAAAAGGTACTTTGAAAGTTTGGGTGGCAGGAAAGGCATCTGTCTGTCTCCCAGTGGCTAGGAAGCCTGTGTCCCACATCAGAATACCAGGGTTCAATTCCCAACTCCAGCTCCTGATTTCAGATTCCTGCTAACATTGATCCTGGGATGCAATAGTGATGACACTAGTAATTTTGTTCCTGCCACCCACATGGGAGACCTGATACTGCTCTTAACAGCCCCAGCCACTGTGCATATTTCAGAAATGAACCAGCAGATGGGAGCACTCTCTCTCAAACAAATAAGCAAATAAATCATTAAAAATATAATTGGGAGATAACTATTAAATAAAAGAGAAAACATTAAAAGTAATGAGGTATGCTCTGGTTAGAATGGTTGTCATATAGAAACGAACAAGCAATAAATGCTGGCAAAAATGTGGGGGAAAAGGTACCCTAATCCACTGTTGATGGGAATGTAAACTGGTGCAGCCCCTGTGGAAGACAGGATGGCGATCTCTTAGAAATCTAAATATAGACCTTCCATATGACCCAGCCGTCCCACTCCTGGGAATTTACCCAAGCAAAATGAAATCAGCATATTAAAGAGTTATCTGTACCCCCAAGTTGATTGCAGCTCAATTCACAACAGCTAAGATATGGAATCAACCCAGATGTCCATCAACTGATGACTGGATAAAGAAATTATAGTGTATATACACTATGGAATACTACTCCGTGATTTTTTTAAAAGTGAAATCCTGTCTTCTGCAACAAAATGGACACAACTGGAAAGCATTATACTTAGTGAAATAAGCCAGTCCCAAAAAGACAGACATCGTATGTTTCCCCTGATCTGGAGTAACTAATAGAGTACTTAAAATGTAAATATGTTGGAATGAAATCGACATTTTGAGATTCAATGATTATTTACAGCCCTTGTCTCAACTATTGAGGAGTAGTGGTGTTTTTTTATTTCATACTATTTGCTGAACTCATTATTTAGTGTAGGGTTAACCTTATGAGTATAAAGTAAACTGAAAATAGATCTTTGTAAAAATTAGGAGTAGGAACAGGAAAGGGAGGAGGAAGAGTTGGAGCATGGGTGGAAGGGAGGGTAGGGTGGAGAGTATCACTGTGTTCCTAAATCTGTATATATGAAATACAAGAAATTTGTATACCTTAAATAAAATTGTTTTTAAAAAGTAATGAGGTTTTTAAATGTTTTAAAAAGTAATGTTAAAAATACAATAAAGAATAGGCCGGCGCCGTGGCTCACTAGGCTAATCCTCCGCCTAGCGGCGCCGGCACACCGGGTTCTAGTCCCGGTCGGGGCGCCGGATTCTATCCCGGTTGCCCCTCTTCCAGGCCAGCTCTCTGCTGTGGCCAGGGAGTGCAGTGGAGGATGGCCCAGGTGCTTAGGCCCTGCACCCCATGGGAGACCAGGAAAAGCACCTGGCTCCTGGCTCCTGCCATCATCGGATCAGCGCGGTGCGCCGGCCGCAGCGCGCCAGCCACGGCGGCCATTGGAGGGTGAACCAACGGCAAAAGGAAGACCTTTCTCTCTGTCTCTCTCTCACTGTCCACTCTGCCTGTCAAAAAATTAAAAAAAAAAAAAATACAATAAAGAATAAAGCAAAGGAGACTAATAGCAGGAGATATAAATCAAAGCAAAAATAATAAACTGGAAAATTAGATCTGATGAACTTTCCTATAACACAATAGAGAACTATAAAGAGTTCAGATGGGCCGGCGCTGCGGCACACTAGGCTAATCTTCCACCTTGCGGTGCCAGCACACAGGGTTCTAGTCCCGGTCGGGGCGTCGGATTCTGTCCTGGTTGCCCCTCATCCAGGCCAGCTCTCTGCTGTGGCCAGGGAGTGCAGTGGAGGATGGCCCAAGTCCTTGGGCCCTGCACCCCATGGGAGACCAGGAGAAGCACCTGGCTCCTGCCATCGGATCAGCACGGTGCACCGGCCTAGGCAGCCATTGGAGGGTGAACCAACAGCAAAGGAAGAACTTTCTCTCTGTCTCTCTCTCTCACTATCCACTCTGCCTGTCAAAAAAAAAAAAAAAAAAGAGTTCAGATGGATAGGAAAAGAATAAATAATAATGATTGGTTGATTGATAGCTAAACTACAACTTCAGATACTAAAGTAAATCTAGATAATCAAAATCACAGGTGAAAAGAAAGGGAAAAAAGAAAAAGAAGTAATGTTTCCTATAATGTGGAAAATGGCAATTGAAAACTTACAGCACACGGGATTTATTAAATATACACCTTAAAAATCAGGCATTTCCACTTGAAGTGAAACTAGTCCAAAAAAAGGTGTAAAATACTTATACATAGCAGATTACAATGATCACATGTTAATACTTTGGATACATTTTGGATACATTGGGTTAAGATAAATTTAATCTGTTCTTTCTTAAAGAAAAAAATTAGGCATTTAAATATGATAGTAAAACAAAGGAATACCTCAGAATGCTTGTAACACAAAGTATGCATTTGAAAACATTTTTAAAGGAATTATTCAAATAAGAAGAGAAGAAAACCCAGAAAATGATGCAAATAATATGAAACATTAAAATAATAATATAATTTGTATTAACTATATAAAGTATATTTTTGTCTTTTTATTTTTTAAGATTTATTTATTTACTTGAAAGTCAGAGTTACACAGAGAGAGAAGGAGAACCAGAGAGAGAGAGGTCTTTCATCCGCTGGTTCATCACCAAAATGGCTGCAATGGATGGAGCTGCACCGATCTGAAACCAGGAACCAGGAGCTTCCTCCAGGTCTCCCACGTGGGGGCTGAGGCCCAAGGACTTGAACAATCTTCCACTGCTTTCCCAGGCCACAGCAGAGAGCTGGATTGGAAGAGGAGCAGCCAGGACTAGAACCAGAGCCCATATGGGATGCCAGCAGAGCAGGCAGCGGCTTTACCCACTATGCAACAGCACTGGCCCCTTTTAAAAAAAAAAAAAGTAAGACTCAAAGAAGAAAAAAAAAAGAAAATCTACATCCATATCCAAAATAAAATTTATAAAAAATATATTCATGGTTTCATAGGGAGATCAAAGAAGCACACAAGAAAGATAATGACTTATGGTTGAAGGAAGAAATAAAAATTTATAAATTTAAGAAATTAACAGATTAAAATAGACAAGCATGAGTGTCAAGTTTAGGTATCCATTGTGAAAATATGTCAAGTTTAGGTATCCATTGTGAAAATAAAATAAAATGGAATTTTTTTTTCCCTGTACTATTTATTGAACTCTTTAGTTACTGTAGGGTTAATCTTATGAGTATAAAGGAAACTGAAAATAGATCTTTGTAAAAATTAAGAGTGGGAATAGGAGAGAGATGAGGAAGAAGGTTGGGAATGTGGGTGGGAGGGAAGGTAGGGTGGGAAGAATCACCATGTTCCTAAATTTGAATATATGATATGCATGAAGTTTGTATTCCTTAAATAAAATTTAAAAAAAAGAAAAAATTCAAAATCTGTATTTGGAAATAGTTTATTTTTTCAAATATGTCTACAGAGAAGAAAACCAAAGTTACTAGTGGAAACTATTAGTAGAAGACAAATTATAAATGCCATTTGTTTAAAGACCTCTCTTTCCCCAAGATTATTTAAAATTTCATAGATATATAAAATTTATTTATGGGATCCTACATGCTATTTAATGTTGAATCAGGGTAAATACATTTATTTCTTCAAACATTTAACATTTCTTATGGTAAAAAATTAAAACTCCAATATTTTTGCTTTTTTTTTTTTGGTAGAGAAATATATATAAATAAATAAACATTTTTTAAAGATTTATTTTATTTATTTGAAAGACAGAGTTACAGGGAGAGGTAGAGACAGAGAGAGAGAGATCTTCCATCCTTTGGTCCACTCCCCAATTGGCCACAATGGCCAGAGCTGCACCGATCTGAAGCCAGGAGCCAGGAGCTTCCTTCAGGTCTCCCATGTGGGGGCTGGGGCCCAAGGACTTGGACTATCTTCTACTGCCATCCCAGGCCATAGCAGAGAGCTGGATCGGAAGAGGAGCAGCCAGGACTAGAACCAGCACCCATATGGGATGCAGGCACTTCAGGCCAGTGCTTTAACCTGCTGCACCACAGCGCCAGCCCCATAAACATGTTTTTTTTAAAAAAAAAAAAAAAAAAAGTATTTAATCCTAACTTAAAGTAACTAGGCACAACTTTATAAAACTAAATTTGAGACACTAAAAACCATTTTTTCACAAAACATCTTGGAGTTTGCCCCTTCAGTCTTTTCTCCTAACTTCCCACTTCATTCCTGCAACAGTATGAGTCATAGTAATTTCAATTTATCATCTGCTCCCAGAATAGCTCTTGCGCATGAAAAGAGAATTGGTTTTCCAATTATGACTTCATCTCTGTTCTCTTAGATCTAATTTTTATCGAGTTTCTACACAAAATGTCATATCCAGCCCCAGACCACTCTAAGAGACAAATACCATTACCCCAACGTTGGGAACCATCCCTTGGGGGTGCTCCTGCCACATTCTTCTCCATTCTCCCTGGAACTTCTCTCCCCTGGCAACTGTTTTAGTTTATTCCTAAACAGTCATCAAAGGAATGTCATTAGAGTTCTCTGTCGCTAGATCACAGAAAATCCGCTGTTCATTTAATTACTCTCTTGTGCTTTCTCTGAGCAAAGCAGATGGGAACGGTGTCACTGTGGAGTTGCATCCAGGCTCCAGTGGGGAGAGTGTTCCTGTGGTGGCTCAGCCTCCACTGCTCTGTAAACGAAACCGAGACAGCAAAAGTGGGAAATTGTATAATTCTGGACTCCTCTCTGTGTTTCTAACACCAAGGAAAATGACTAAATCACGACAGAGACTAGAAGAGACCCATGTGTGCTGTTTCTTGTCACGTGGTGCCCTGGGCCACCTCAGCATGCTGCCAAAGGCGGCCCTCAGCACATGTCACTCCTCACGCTTTGACCAGAAGCATGGTTGAGAGAACACACTGTGAGATTTCCAACTTGAGACTGGCACTGTGGCTCAGCACATGTTCTCTCACAGTGTTGGGGGCATTTGAGGACGTGGCTGTGAACTTCATGTGGGAGCACTGGCAGGACCTGGACAGTGCTCTAAGGCTGTGCGGGGCTGTGGTGCTGGAGGGCTATAGCAGCCTGCTGGCCTGTGAGCACTGCATTACCAGACCTGAGGCGATCTTCAAGTTGGAGCAAGGCACGGAGCTGGGATGCTAGAAGGATCCCTAAATCAGAGGCTCCCACATCAGTATGCTCCCACTAAGCAGGAGACAAGAACAGTCTCTTCAACAGATGTTATTGGGAAAACTGGATCTCTGCATGCAGAAGTATGAAACAAGATCCCTACCTTACACCTTTCACAAAAATCCACTCAACATAGATCAAAGACCTAAACCTATGACCCGATACCATCAAATTATTAGAGAACATTGGGGAAACCCTGCAAGACATTGGCACAGGCAAAGACTTCTTGGAAAAGACCCCAGAACACAGGCTCTCAAAGCCAAAATGGATAAATGAGATTATTCAAATTGAGAAGTTTCTACACTGCAAAAGAAACACTCAGCAAAGAGGCAACTGACAGAATGAGAGGAAATATTTCCAAACTATGCAACTGATGAAGGATTAATCTCCAGAATCTTTAAAGAGTTCATGAAACTCAACAACAACAAAACAAAGAATCCAGTTAAGAAACAGACAAAGGGCTTTAACAGGCATTTTTCAAAGAGGAAATCCAAATAGCCAACAGACACTTGGAAAAAATGTTCAGGATCACTAGCCATCAGGGAAATGCAAATCAAAACCACAATGAAGGTTTCACCTCACCCCAGTTGGAATGGCTTTCATACAGAAATCAACAAACAACAAAGGCTGGTAAGAATGTGGGGGAAAAGGTACCCTAATTCACTTTTGGTGGGTATGTAAACTGGTCCAACCCCTGTGAAAGACAGTATGAAGATACCTCAGAAATCTGAATACAGACCTACCATATGACCCAGCCATCCCCCTCCTGGAAATTTACCCAAACCAAAAGAAATTAGCATATGAAAGAGTGATCTATACCCCCATGTTTATTGCCGCTCAATTCACAATAGCTAAGATATGGAATCAACCCTGATGTCCATCAACTGCAGACCGGATAAAGAAATTATGGGAGCTGGCTGCAGTCTGTCTGAGGGCGGCCAGAGCAGCTGGCTTAATTAACATGAGGCTTCTGGCTGGCACCGCGGCTCACTAGGCTAATCCTCTGCCTTGTGGCGCTGGCACACCAGGTTCTAGTCCCGGTCGGGGTGCCGGATTCTGTCCTGGTTGCCCCTCTTCCAAGCCAGCTCTCTGCTATGGCCAGGGAGTGCAGTGGAGGATGGCCCAAGTCCTTGGGCCCTGCACCCCATGGGAGACCAGGAGAAGCACCTGGCTCCTGGCTTCGGATCAGCCGCGGCGGCCATTGGAGGGTGAACCAACGGCAAAAGGAAGACCTTTCTCTCTGTCTCTCTCTCTCACTGTCCACTCTGCCTGTCAAAAAAAAAAAAAAAAAAAAAAAAGAAGAGAGATGAGGCTTCTGCTTCTTCTCCTGGTGGTGGCGTCGGCAGTGGCCCAAAGCAAGGCCTCGGCCAACCAGGGCGGTATGCCCAGCAAGAGATTGAAGCTGCAGTTTGCTGCTGAAGTTCCAGATCTGTGTTTCCTGAGGGTATAGGCCTGAGGGTGTTTGAGGAGTACCTGCGGGTTATTAGCCAGCGGTACCCAGACATCCAAATTGAAGGAGAGAATTACCTCCCTCAACCAATATACAGACACATAGCATCTTTCCTGTCTGTCTTCAGACAACTATTAATAGGCTTAATAATTGTTGGCAAAGATACTTTTGCTTTCTTTGGCATGCAAGCTCCTAGCATCTGGCAGTGGGACCAGGAAAATAAGGTCTATGCATGTATGATGCTTTTCTTCTTGAGCAACATGATTGAGAACCAGTGTATGTCAGCAGGTACATTTGAGGTAACTTTAGATGATGTACCTGTATGGTCTAAACTGGAATCTGGTAACCTTCCATCCATGCAACAACTTGTTCAAAGTCTTGACAATTAAATGAAGCTCAATGTGCATATGGATTCAATCCCACACCATGGGTCACAGCCCCACCTATCAGCACTGAAAACTCTTTTACACTAAGGGATTTTGCAAGAGCAGCGTGACTGACGTTATGAAGGCCTGTACTAAAGACAGTTAGTACAGACCAGATGCTTTTTTGGCAGGCTCTTTGTACCACTTGGAAAACCTCAATGCAAGATGGTTTTTCAGTGCTAGCACATTTTGGAATTCTGCACATTTCGTGGAGTGCAATAATACTGTATAGTTTCCTCCCCCTCCCAAATTCACCCAGTTGAGTTTTTTTTTTTTTTAATGTAGACATTGCTTGTAACTTTCTTAGTCATACTTGAAAAAGTAGAAAATTGAGTTGCAATTTGATTTATTTTAAAGATGTCTGTTAAATCTGTTGTGCTTTTACATGAATTTTCATTTTTTATGGTTTAAAAAGCAGTCTTTTGGGGAATGTAGCTGAAGTTCCCAAATACTTTATAAGACTTCAGTCAGACATCTCTAATTTGGCCATGTCCAATTTACGTAGTGTTCAAAACACTGCAAATTGTGAATGGTGCATTATACAAGATTACAGGGAGAAATCTAATATCCAGAGTACTCTACCAATTTGTGTGTATGTGTGTGTGCATATGTGTGCGTGATTACCTGAGAACCACTATAACACCAACTGCTTTTAAAGTCCTATGATATAGCTGGCGCCGCGGCTCATAAGCTAATCCTCCACCTTGCGGCGCCGGCACACCGGGTTCTAGTCCCTGTCAGGGCGCCGGATTCTGTCCCAGTTGCCCCTCTTCCAGGCCAGCTCTCTGCTGTGGCCAGGGAGTGCAGTGGAGGATGGCCCAAGTGCTTGGGCCCTGCACCCCATGGGAGACCAGGAGAAGCACCTGGCTCCTGCCATCGGATCAAAGCAGTGTGCTGGCCACAGCGCACCGGCCGCAGCAGCCATTGGAGGGTGAACCAATGGCAAAGGAAGACCTTTCTCTCTGTCTCTCTCTCACTGTCCACTCTGCCTGTCAAAAAAAAAAAAAAAATCCTATGATGTAGTTCAAGTGTCTTGCCTTGACCGGTCTAATGACTTGATTGATTGGGCCCTTGTACTTAACTAAATAAAAAACTAAGCAGATATCAGTTAAATAAAAAGTTTCAATTTATTGTTCAGTATACCTATTAACTTTGTATTTAACTATTGTCTCTCCAAATTTTTGCTTCCCACTCTCAGATAACTTCATAAGGTACACCCTTTAGGTTCACTTACATTTTTAGGATAATTGAAACTCACTCAATTGAATCTCTTTACAACACTGATATTAGTTGTCTAATAGTTTAGTTTGTCTAATGCATCAGAATTGTATTTGAGGAACAGAATTAGAAACATTTTAAATTTAATAGCATTTTAGAGTTCTATAAAGACAGTTAAAACAACTTAAACTGATAAAGACTGTAAGAATGACTTAGCAGAAATAAGACCATAGTGTGGAAAAATAGCCATATCACATCAGTGATAAGATACCTCAGCTTCTAAATAGGAATAAAGTGGTAGAGCCAGTGGTAGATAGGCCTAGATTTGTTAGTGGAAATAAAGGGACTTAAGGAAAAATTATGAGGTAATTTTGGCATTGGTTTCACCTAACACTTAGGTATTTTTAAGAGCTTATGTGAGGACACTTTCAAAAGGTTCATGGAAAGTGGAATTAAAAAGCTGTTTACTTTGATGCAAAAAATTGAAATACAAAATATGTATCCATGAAGGGTCTGCAAAAATTCATGAAAATGCATATTATGAAAAACCTATGCAGATATTATGAATTTTTTTGCACCAAAAAAAACACTTTTAATTCTATTTTCCATGAACTTTTGAAATATTCTTATACTTACTTACATGTTGTATAATACTTTATGTTATAATTTGTCATTGAATATTTGTTGAGGGTATATCACTTAATGTTCCTGATTGTGACAGCCTGAAGTTGGAACATGCTAGAACTTCCAGATGATAGGAAATTAGTCTAATAACTCACTCCACAAAATTAAGGATTATCCTTTTTATTAACCACATAGACCATTTATTAACAATGTAGACTTCTTCATATAGTGATAAGAAATATTACGATTTAAGCTAAAATTTCATTAGAGATTATTATTTGGGTATAATACCAATTTATATTTGAGAAGGTTTAACACTTTGTTAATTTGATCGTGTACCACTCCAGACTTCTCATCTTCAGCAAGTTGAAATGTCCTGTTGAATGTTTCCAGAGGTCTTTCATCAGCTAACACACATTCCACTAGTGACACAGTTAACTTTATAGCATGTAAGTGTTCACAACTTGGACTTTTGACATCCCATCGTCCTGACAGGCCAAACTGTGAAGAACCTAAGATTCAAATACAACTTTCTTCATGTTTGCCTTCGGTTGAGTAATATGTCTTTTGAAGAATAGCTTTAAGAGACTTACACACTGACAAAACTCAGCTGTTTTGTTGACACCCATCTCTTATGTTTAGCCATACTTAAATCTAGAGTTTAGTGAAGAAAATGTAGTGGGAGACATGAATAAAAAATAATGCTGAGGAAACATGGAAAGTAAACTATTTATAATATAGTTTTATTATATTCCTAACATTTTAAATTTATTGCTTATAAATTGATATAATATTTGAATTTATATTCCTAATAATTTGAATTTGTTGCTTATAAATTGATATGGATGTATGGTTTATACATGTCTATGCACTAGTATATTAATTAGAAGACCATAGAACATGCCAGCAAGTTGGCTGATGGTATTTGACCTTTTTTTTTAAGATTTTATTTATTTATTTGAGAGGTAGAGTTACAGACAGTGAGAGAAAGAGACAGAGAGAAAGGTCTTCCCTCTGTTGGTTCACTCCCCAGATGAATGCAATAACTGGAGCTGTGCCAACCCGAAGCCAGGATCCAGGTGTCTCTTCTGGGTCTCCCATGCAGGTGCAGGGGCCCAAGCACCTGGGCCATCTTCTACTGCTTTCCCAAGCCACAGCAGAGAGCTGGATTGGAAGAGGGGCAGCCAGGACTAGAACCGGCACCCACCTGGGATGCCGGTGCCGCAGGTGGAGGATTAACCTACTGTGCAACGAAGCCGACCCTGGTATTTGACTTTTTACTACAATAGCCATTATGGAAGAAAGTATTCATTATATTAATAAAAAATGTTAGTAAAGCATGGCTTAATACCTCAATGCATAAGGTGTGCAAGACAAGTATATTTTTAGAATAAAAATGGTATTATATGCATTATTAGTGATATCAACTAATCAGCCTTTACAGTGTTTTAAAATGTAACAGGATCCCAGCGATAGTTCTTTCTTATTTTGAATGTTAGTTTGGAACCTTGACTAACTGGCAAACATTCCACCCTTGTCATAATTTAAAGTAATTCGGATTTTAAAATTAGCCCAAAGGATTTTTTTTTTTTTTTTTGACAGGCAGAGTGGACAGTGAGAGAGAGAGAGACAAAGAGAAAGGTCTTCCTTTTTGCTGTTGGTTCACCCTCCAATGGCCGCCACAGCCAGCGCGCTGCGGCCAGCGCACCGCGCTGATCCGATGGCAGGAGCCAGGAGCCAGGTGCTTTTCCTGGTCTCCCATGGGGTGCAGGGCCCAAGCACCTGGGCCATCCTCCACTGCACTCCCTGGCCACAGCAGAGAGCTGGCCTGGGAGGGGGGCAACCGGCACAGAATCCGGCGCCCTGACAGGGACTAGAACCCGGTGTGCCGGCACCGCTAGGTGGAGGATTAGCCTATTGAGCCCCGGCGCTGGCCAGCCCACAGGATTTTTAAACATAGTTTTTTATTCTGACACTTTTTATTATTTACCTTTTAATGTGTTTTGGGAGAAATAAATGAGGAATTTAAGTTTGGGAATTTACCTCGTTAGAATTGTGAAAATAAACTTTTATAATGCTGATATGAAAAAAAAGAAATTATGGTATGTGCACACCATGGAATATTACACAGCAGTAAAAAATGAAATCCTGTCATTTACAACAAAATGGATACAACTAGAAAACATTATACTTAGTAAAATAAACCAGTATCAAAAAGACAAATACTATATATTCTCTCTGATCTGTAGTAACTAATAGAGTACCTAAAAGGTAATTTATAGGAGTGAAATTGACACTTTGAGATGTGATGATTCTGAACAGCCCTAATCTTGACTGTTGAGGAACAGAGATTTTTTCATACTATGTGTTTAATTCTTTACTTAGTGTAGTGTTAATATTATGAGCATAAAGTTAATTTAAAATAGATCTTTGTAAAAAAAAATAAGAATGGGAATAGGAGAGGGAGGAGGAAGGAAGGTGGGAGGGTGGGAGTGTGGGAGGGAGGGGAGGGGAGGGAAGAATCACTATGTTCCTAAATTTGTACATATGAAATGGATGAAATTTGTATACCTTAAATAAAACATTTCCAGGAAAGAAAGAAAGAAAGAAAGAAAGAAAGAAAGAAAGAAAGAAAGAAAGAAAGAAAGAAAGAAAGAAAGAAAGAAAGAAAGAAAGAAAGAAAGAGAGAGAGAGAGAGAGAGAGAGAGAGAGAGAGAGAGAGAGAAAGAAAGAAAGAGAAAAAAGGAAGGAAGGAAGGAAGGAAGGAAGGAAGGAAGGAAGGAAGGAAGGAAGGAAGGAAGGAAGGGAGAAAAAGCAATCCTAAAAGTCATATGGCAGGGCCAGCGCTGTGGCATAGTAAGCTAAGGCTCTTCCTGCAGCACTGGCATCCCATATGGGCGCTGATTCATGTCCTGGTTGCTTCTTTTCCAATCCAGCTCTCTGCTAACGACCTGGGAAAGCAGTGGAAAATGGCCAAAGAGCTTGGGGCCTCAGGCCCACCGCCCTCTGCTCTCTTCAGCCACTGATGTGTCCTTCCAGCTCAGCTTCTGATTTGGTGACAGGAACGCCAACAGCATTGGGGTCGCCCTGTGGTATAGCTAAGCTGCTGCCTGAGGTGCAGGCAGGCTGGAGTCCCAGCGGCTCCACTTCCTATCCAGCTCTGTGCTGTGACCTGGGAGGGCAGTGGAAGATGGCCCAAGTCCTTGGGCCACTGCACCCGCATGGGAAAACCCGGAAGAAGCTCCTGGCTCCTGGCTTTGGATGGTGCGGTCATTTGGGGAGTGAACCAGCGGATGGGAGACCTCAAATAAATAAATAAAATTAAAAAATTTTTAAAGATGTATTTATCTGAAAGTCAGAGTTACACAGAGAGAGAAGGAAAGACAGAGAGAGAGAGGTCTTCCATCCAATGGTTCACTCCCCATTCAGCCACAAAGGCCGGAGCTGCTCTGATCCGAAGCCAGGAGCTTCTTCTGGGTCTCCCACGTGGGTGCAGGGGCCCAAGGACTTGGGCCATCTTCTACTGCTTTCCCAGGCCACAACAGAGAGCTGGATTGGAAGTGGAGCAGCCGGGACTCAAACCAGCACCCAGATGGGATGGCAGCATTGCAGGCAGCGGCTTTACCCACTATGCCACAGCGCCAGTCCCAATAAAATTAAATTTTAAAAAATGAGACAGATGGACACCCTGGCCACCAAAAAATTAAAAAAAGAACCTGGGATCCCTGCGCCAAAAGTGGTGCTGCTCTCTCGGTCGTCTGCAGGGACTGAGAAAGAACTCGGTGTGCACGGCAGATCCCCGAAGCTGGAGGGTTTGGTTCCCTGCAGGCTGCTGCACTTTCCCACTCTCCGTCAGGACCACTAAATGCTGAAATGTGGATATATACTAAAATAGAAAGCAAGTCAGGGTGTCCTAAAGGTGTTTTTTTTAATTTAGTATTTATGTAAAAAAAAAAAAAAAAAACCTACCTTTTGAAACAGCAAGTCTGAAAAGCAATTGTTTCCATTCACATTTTTCTGGGGCAAACCTTTGTTCTAAGGAGGTAATATCGTGCCAGTACAGTCTAACAGAGCAGTGCTCCATAAGCAGACTTTCCGTTGTCAGACCACTGCCCTATTTTAATATAATAAAATGTGCGTTAATATTTGAAAAGAAAAAATAGCCTGCTGTAGATGTATTGAATTTTGACTTCCTCCTGCAGTCGTCATGGCAGGGTGAGGCCAAATGATTTAGCCACAGATGGGACATTCCCCACCCCTGCAAAACAGGTCAGGTGATACTCTTTCCCACTGGGGAAGGTGATCTGCTCCACTTACTCTTCACTTTAAGTTTTTTTATTTTAATTTTTAATTAGTGCTTAACAGATTCAACATAGTTCATAGATACAATTCTTTTACTTTTTTTTTTTTTTTTTTTTTTTTTTTTTTTTTTTTTTTTTTTTGACAGGCAGAGTGGACAGTGAGAGAGAGACAGAGAGAAAGGTCTTCCTTTGCCGTTGGTTCACCCTCCAATGGCCGCCGCGGCCGGCGCACTGCGCTGATCCGATGGCAGGAGCCAGGAGCCAGGTGCTTTTCCTGGTCTCCCATGGGGTGCAGGGCCCAAGCACCTGGGCCATCCTCCACTGCACTCCCTGGCCACAGCAGAGAGCTGGCCTGGAAGAGGAGCAACCGGGACAGAATCCGGTGCCCCAACCGGGACTAGAACCCGGTGTGCCGGCGCCGCTACGCGGAGGATTAGCCTAGTGAGCCGCGGCGCCAGCCTACTTTGTTTTGTTTTGATTGAGAGGTAGAGTTATAGTGAGCAGGAGAGGCAGAGAGAGAGGTCTTCCTTCCGTTGGTTCACCCCCCAAATGGCCACAATGGCCAGAGCTGAGCTGATCTGAAGCCAGGAGCCAGGCGCTTCTTCCAGGTCTCCTACATGGGTGCAGGGGCCCAAGGACTTGGGCCATCTGCTACTGCTTTCCCAGGCCATAGCAGAGAGCCAGATTGGAAGAGGAACAGCCAGGACTAGAACATATGGAAACAAGTGCCCATATGGGATGCCGGCACTGCAGATGGGGGCTTTACCCACTACACCGCACCCACTACACCGCAGCGCCGACCCCCATAGATACAATTCTAAGAACATGATAGTCCCTTCCTCCCTCCCCCTCCACTCAGTCTTCTGATACAAATGCTGATCTCATCCAGAGACATCCTCACAGACACACCAAGAAATCGTGTTTAGCTAAATACCTGGGAGCCACATGACCAAGCCAAGTTGATCCACACGGCTGACCAGCCTATCCAGGAGGCCTGGGCAGGGCTGTTGCTTCCTCTCACCTACAGCACTGCTCTTTGACCACAGTGAAGCTCGGGGTTAACTTTGGACAAACCCCCTTTCCTCCACACTCACCCATTTTCCTGGGGTTTCTACTCCTTGTCCCTCAACACATTTCCTCTACAGACCTGAACTGCATCCCCCTGAGGACCTCTCCCAATTCTTTCTGATTGTACATCTGCAAGCTCCCCATATCCATGCACTTTGCAATCCCTGAATCGTTTATGTGTAAATGTCAACGGATCTCCAAGGGCCCTGGGGTCTTTGGAAGGGAAATCCACAGTTTTGTGTCAAGATGGGCTTTTTGCCAAGAAAGTGATGGTTCTTAGGGTTCCTCTTGCAGGGTAAGTTCAATGTTTCAGGTATCAGGATGGATCCAAGGTAGATCAGTGCATTCATGAAGCTTATCTTGAATTTCCTACGGTGAACAAATTTTTACTCTTTATCCTCACGCATACAGACCTACAGAATGAAAGCTGTGAATACAGGTTTCCAGAGGCATGACGTGTCATTAGCCAAGACAAAACTCTCAAGTTCACAGTAGAAAAGACAAAACAAGTCCATGGAGATGCCTCATATGTTCTTAGTTTAACATCGTAAAAGGAATGAAAATTGAAAAAAATCTGCACAGCTCAAATAAAACCTTCAAGAAAGTGATGGCGCGAGCCGGCGCCGCGGCTCACTAGGCTAATCCTCTGCCTTGTGGCGCGGCACACTGGGTTCTAGTCCCTGTCGGGGCGCCGGATTCTGTCCCGGTTGCCCCTCTTCCAGGCCAGCTCTCTGCTGTGGACCGGGACTGCAGTGGAGGATGGCCCAAGTGCTTGGGCCCTGCACCCCATGGGAGACCAGGAGAAGTACCTGGCTCCTGCCATCGGATCAGCGCGGTGCGCCGGCCACGTTGGCCATTGGAGGGTAAACCATCGGCAAAGGAAGACCTTTATCTCTGTCTCTCTCTCTCACTGTCCACTCTGCCTGTAAAAAAAATAAAAAAAAAAAAAAACTGATGGCGCTGCATTTTTACTCTCACCATTACTGCATCAGGCCCCAGTGGACTTTCATCCTGTCACTGAGGCGCTTTGGCTGCTTTCTCATGGGTCTGTTGGGAACATCTCCTTTAGTCACCTGCTGAAAGTCAATTCCCAACATCAATTTCAGAAAGGGAAAGGGACTAATTAACTCCTCACTATACTAAGCGCCAGGGAATAACTTGTTCCCCAGTGTCTCTGTGGAGTAAACTACACAAACTCAAACTGCAGTCAGATTGCAAAGACTCCCTTAACCGCCTTCAGAGAAACCTGAAGAGTCCGTGGTCCTCTCCCTCTTCTCTCAGTTTAAATAAGGCAGCTTCCCGGGCAGTAATGAGCTCAGCCCCACTTTGGGCCCATTGGAGAAAGGACGCTGACCAGCAGTCGGTTAAGGCAGGGAGAGCTGGAGATCTTTTCAAAGCACTGCCCCAGAAGCCTGCAGGCGGTGCGAGCAAGAAAACGCGAATTAGTGCTAGAAAAGAAGTTCCGTGACCTTGTATTCCACCTTCTCATCCCTGCCTGACTCCTTGGTGCTGACGCACCACACATGGCATCCCGAGGTAAAACCCCACATCGTTTTCTTCTAAGGGCCAGATAGTAAGTATGAATAGCTTATCAGTGTCACCCTTCCATGATGACAGATTCTGAAATACACCCAAATGTTAATTTCTACTAGCCTTTGTGTTTTTTGTTAAATTCTTTCAGCAATTTTTATTCCTTTCACTATTTTATGGCTATACCATGTGAGGCACTTATAATTACTAGGTGCTCAGCTCATCCGTTATTAGATTGAAATGGACACTATTGGAAACGGTGACTTGATCAGCATAGCCCTGACTGTTAATGAACAACTTAATACATTATCCCTCTTAGTAGTTTTTTTGTCTGCTCTACTTAATATGACTGGTTTAATTCTGTAATTAATACACAGTTATTCTTAAGTGTTGAAATTTAACTGAAATGTGATCCCTGTTAAACATAAGAGTGGGAATAAGAGAGGGAAGAGATGTACAATTTGGGACATGCTCAGGCTGACTTGCCCCAAATGGTAGAGTTAGAAACATACCAGGGGACTCCTATTCAATCCCATCAAGGTGGCATGTACCAATGCCATCTCACTAGTCCAAGTGATCAATTTCAGTTCACAATTGATCATAATGAAAGGACTAAGAGTCAAAGGGAGCACATAAACAAGTCTGGTACCTGCCAAAACTAACCGATAGAATAAATAAAGGGGAGAGTGATCCAACATGGGAAGCGAGATACACAGCAGACTCATAGAATGGCGGATGTCCTAAACAGCACTCTGGCCTCAGAATCAGCCCTAAAGGCATTCCGATCTAGCTGAAAAGCCCATGAGAGTATTTCAGGCATGGAAAGCCAAGACACTCTGGCAAAAGATCTCTGCGAGTGAGATCCCAGTGGAAAGAACAGGTCTTCAAAGAAGGAGATACCTTTCTCTGAAGGGAGGAGAGAACCTCCACTTTGACTATGAGCTTGTCTAAACAAGATAAGAATCGGAGAACTCAGAGGGCTTCCATAGCCTTGGAAACTCATGACCGGAGCATAGGGAGACTACTGATGCCATAGACAGGAGTGTCAATTGGTAAAGTCAACAACAGGAGTCACTGTGCACTTACTCCTCATGTAGGATCTCTGTCCTTAATGTGCTGTGTATTGAGATTTAATGCTATAACGAGTACTCAAACAATATATTTCACTTTGTGTTTTTATGGGGGTGCAAACTGTTGAAATCTTTACTTAATATATACTAAACTGATCCTCTGTAAAAAAAAAAAAAAAAAAGAAATTATCAACTCCCAACTTGACTCTCACTGGGATTAAACATGACAATAGGTCTGATCTGATTTCATCATCATTTAAAAAAAAATCATCTATTATTTTTCACTTTATGTTTCTGTGTGAGAGCAAACTGTTGAAATCCTTACTTAATGTATACTAAGCTGATCTTCTGTATATTAAGATAATCGAAAATGAATCTTGATGTGAATGGAAGGGGAGAGGGAGTGGGAAAGGGGAGGGTAGTGGGTGGGAGGGACGGTATGTGGGGGAAGCCATTGTAATCCATAAATCGTACTTTGGAAATTTAAAAAAAATAATAATATTTTATAAGCAAAGATTTTCAAAATATGTTTAATTAGGGAATCTTTTTTGTTTGATAGTTTTCTTCTCTTGTTGAAAGTATATAAAAAAAAAACACCATTCAACTCATTGCAACCCAAAAAAATATATATTTTTTTTTAATTTTTAAATAATCAAGATAGGCATGAACTCATATAATTCCAGGAATAAGTTAACAGGCACTAAAAGGTCAGTTCTCCCCTGCATCGGTGGATTGGGGATTATTATCAGCCCCCAAAAATGGGGCAGTTGTCCAACATGTTGGAGAGAGCAATAGTGAAGCTGATAGGAACCAGGATCCGAGGGGAGGGTTTTCCTAGATCCAAGAGGAGAACAACGGGCTGGCGCTGTGGTGCAGTAGGTTAATCCTCCGCCTGCAGTGTCGGCATCCCATATGGGTGCCAGTTCTATTCCCAGCTACTCCACTTCCGATCCAGCTCTCTGCTGTGGCCTGGGATAGCAGTGGAAGATGACCCAAGTCCTCGGGCCCCGGCACCGGTGTGGGAGACCTAGAAGAAGCTCCTGGCTCCTGGCTTTGGATTGGCCCAACTCCAGCCATTGCAGCCACCTAGGGAATGAACCAGCGGGTGGAAGACCTTTCTCTCTGTCTCTCCCTCTCACTGTCAGTAACTCTACCCTTCAAATAAATCTTTTTAAAAAGAGAACAAAGCAAAGTGAGGAGAAAGAGATGAGAATAAAAATACAGAAGATGATTTAAGGAGATCTAGGGACCATTATGCTCTTCTGAGAAAAACACCTCAGAGGGGCAGGCACTGTGGCATAGTAGGCTAAGCATCTGCCTGCAGTGCTGGCAACCAGTTTGATTCCTGGCTGCTCCACTTCCAATCCAGCTCTCTGCTGTGGCCTGGGAAAGCAGCTGAAGATGGCCCAAGTGCTTGGGCCCCTGCACCAGCATGAGAGACCCAGAACAAGCTCCTGGCTCCTGGCTTTGGATCAGCCCAGCTCCAGCTGTTGCAGTCATCTGGGGAGTGAATCAACAGATGGAAGACTTCTCTGTCTCTTCCTCTCTCTTTCTATAACTCTGCCTCTCAAATAACTAAATAAATCTAAAAAAAAAAAAAAAAAACTTGAGAAACAAAGGCTCCCATGTAGGGATGTAAACAGATTTTGTGAAGGGCCAGATTAAGACAAAAAGACAGTTCTTTTTGGGTCAAGTAGCCAAAGGAATTCCAATGAACACATTTCAGGGGACTGCTACAGCTCACTCTCAACATTCCCCAGCTCTGTTCCCCTTCTCATCACTCACTTTTCTCTTCCTCAGCTTCGCAATCAGCCAGCGTCAGCGATGAGAAACAACACTTTGAGTGAATTCATCCTGCTGGGGCTCACAGACACCCCAGGGATTCAGATGTTCATGTTCATATTTCTCTTCCTCGCCTACGTCTTCAGCATCATTGGAAACCTCTTCATCATGGCCCTCACGCTCCTGGACGCCCGCCTCCAGACGCCCATGTACTTCTTCCTCAGGAATTTCTCCTTCCTGGAGATTGCTTTCACAACCACGTTCACGCCTAGGCTGCTGTTCAGTATCTCAACGGGAAATAAGACCATCAGCTTTGCTGGGTGCTTCACTCAGTACTTTTTTGCCATTTTCATCGGGGCCACTGAGTATTACCTGCTGGCCGCCATGTCCTACGACCGCTATGTGGCCATCTGCAGACCTCTGCACTACACGGCCATCATGAGCCCCAGGGTGTGTGTCCAGTTGGTTCTCTGCTCTTGGCTGGGGGGATTCCTCATCATCTTGTGCCCAATCATCCTCACCAGTCAGCTGGACTTTTGTGCATCCAATAGACTCAATCACCATTTTTGTGACTATGGTCCCCTCATAGAGATAGCCTGCTCAGATACAAGACTCCTGGAACTAATTGACTTTATCTTAGCCGTCGTGACCTTGGAGGTCACGCTGGTGCTGGTCATTATCTCCTACACACACATCATCAGGACCATTCTGAAGATCCCGTCTGCCCAGCATAGGAAAAAGGCCTTTTCCACCTGCTCTTCCCACATGATTGTCATCTCCCTGTCTTACGGAAGCTGCATCTTCATGTACGCAAAACCCTCAGCAAAAGAAGGAGTTGCCTTCAACAAGGGGGTGTCTGTACTCAATACCTCGGTTGCTCCTCTGCTGAACCCATTCATTTACACCATAAGGAACAAACAAGTAATACAAGCCTTCAAGGATGTAGTCAGAAAAGCAGCAAAACTTCATTAGTTTTAATGGGCTCTGAATAAATGGAAATTTTGAGTGACGGTCATGAAGCTGCTCCAACGGACACGTGAGCTTCTGCCCTGTTCTTCTGTTCGGGAATTTCTCAGACAAATGGAATGTGAGCCCACGTCAAAACTTTGTTTCGAATTTGCTGCAAAGGAGGGCATTTGCATAGTAGCTAAGACGATCACTCAGATGCCTCAGTCCCCTATTAGAGTGTACGTTTGATTCGTGGTCCTGGCTCCTGAGTCCACATTCCTGCTAACACAGAACCTGGGAATAAGCAGTGATGCCTCAGATGATTGGGTTCCTGACACCCACATGGGCAGCCAGATTGAATTCCCTCCTCCTGGCTTCTGCCCTGCCCACCCCCCTCCCACAGCAGTTGTGGGCATTTGAGGAGTAAACCAGCATGGAGGAGTTCCTTCTCAGGGGCTGGCGCCATGGCACACAAGGTTAATCCTCTGCCTGCAGTGACGGCATCCCATATGGGTGCCGGTTCTAGTCCCGGTTGCTCCTCTTCCGGTCCAATAGTTGTGGTCTGGGATGTGGAGATGGCCCAAGTGCTTGGGCCCCTGCACCTGCATGGGAGACCCGGAGAAAGCTCCTGGCTCCTGGTTTCAGATCGGCACAGCTCCAGCCGTTGCAGCCATTTGGGGAGTGAGCCAACAGAGGGAAGACCTTTCTCTCTCTGTCTCTCCCTCTCACTGTCTGCAACTCTACCTGTCAAATAAATAAATAAAATCTTTAAAAAAAAAAGATTTTCTTCTCTGTATCTGTGTTTTAGTGTGGATGTGGGGGTATGGGGGTGTGTCTGTCTTCCTGACTCTAGAAAAAAAATCTGGCAATAGAAATGTATCAAAAGGCAGCCAGCGGGCTGGTGCTGTGGTGTAGCAAATAAAGCCACCACCTGCAGTGCCAACATCCAATATGCATGCAGGTTTGAGTCCCAGCTGCTCCACTTCCAATCCAGTTCTCTGCTATGGCCTGGGAAAGCAGTAGAAGATGGCCCACATTCTTGGGCCCCTGCACCCATGTAGGAGGCCTGGAAGAAGCTCCTGGCTCCTGGCTTTGGATCGGCGCAGCTCTGGCAGTTGCGGCCATTTGGGGAGTGAACCAGCAGATAGTAGACCTCACTCTCTCTCTCCGTCTCTCTCTCTCTCTTCCCTCCTCCCTCTCTCTCTCTGTAACTCTGCCCTTCAAATAAATACATATATCTTTTAAAAACATATTTATTTTAGTGCAAAAAAAGTCTTAAATCACCCATATGAGGGATCTTCAAAAACTCAAGGAAAATGTATATTTTGGAAAAACTGCATGGATTTCAAAAAAATGGCACCAAGATCAACATCTTTTAATTCCATTTTTGCATGAGCTTTTTGAAGTCCACACGTGTAACTGACTCTATAGAAACACAACAGAGGGGTAAACTGTGTGTTATAGGGGCCAGGAGGAAGAGGCTAATCTAGCCAGATCCTGAAGAATAAACAAGTATTTCCCAGCTCTCAGGAGGACTGGGGAGGGCAGCAGAGGATTATCTGTAGGAGAAAAGGGGAAAGAATAAAAGAAAGGCAGAGAGAGGATGGGTGTCTGGCCTCTGGTTAAGCCACCAGTTTGGACGCTTGCATCCCATATCGGAGTGCCTGGTTTAAATCCCAGCTCTGCTCCTGATTCCAGCTTCCTGCTGATCACCCTGGGGGGCATCAAATGATGGTTCAAGTAGCTAGGTTCCTAACCCCACAGGGGAGACCCACTGAATGTCTGGCTGCAGGCTGGCCCAGCCCTAGCTGTTAAGGGCATTTGGGGAATGAACCAGTGAATGTAAAATCTATGTATCTCTCTCCCTCTCAAGTAAATAAATAGATAAATTTTTTAAAAAGTAGAAAGAAGTGTGGGGAGAGCAAAATCACCCACACTCAGTAATTCTGTAGAGATTCTAGATGTAGTGACTGCTGGCCAAGGGAGAGCGACTGCAGTGTCTGCTATGCTCCCTGCATCCATGAGGGGGCAGCAGAGGTAAAGCAATGCTGGGCTGCAGGAGCCCTATTCCCTCTCCCCACCCTCACGTCTGGAGGTCCTTTGGGCCCAGGCTTGTGCATTTCTGCAGAGGGCCTGAGGTCTGAACAGCCAGTCAGACCTCCGAGGCCTGACAGATACCGAAGGGCTCCCTGCAGGTGGCCATCTTCCGGCTCCTGCTGCTCCCGCGCCTGACGACAGTCGACAGTCGCTGCAGACCTGTCGTTCATCTGCCTGACCTGGCCCGACACTCGCCGCTCACCCCCGCATGCTCCTCCATCCGCAATGTGTCCTGCTTAGAGATTCTCTCCCACACCATCGCTGTGCCCCAGACGCTGCTCAACATCGCCCTGGGTATCCAGCTTTGCCGGCTGCACCACCCAAGACTCGTCCCACATCTTCCTGGGAGCCACAGGGTTCTTCCTCCTCGCAGCCACAGCCTGCGACAGGCACACTGCCACGGGCAAGCCCCTCCTTTACCCTGTGCAGTTTGTGCATGCACACGGCTCATCCTCAGCTGCTGGCTGGCAGGGATCTCCTTCATCTCCACCATCAACCCTTTGTTCTGTAGCTACACACCTCTGATGGAGCTGGCTGCTTGTGGGCCTCTGATGGAGCTGGCTGCTTGTGGGCCAAAGGTGCTGGAGATGGTGAATTTCACCCCAGCCTTGGTGGCCTTGCTCAGCACCTTGGTCCTGATCATCCTGCCTCATATGTCCAAATCTGTTGTGAGGTCCTCCCATTTATACACAGCAAGGTGCAGGCTTCCCACAGGCCACGAAGACACCTTGTCATCACAGGTGCTTTGCACCTGTTGTCAGCACTCTCCCAACCGCAGAAATGACAACAGGAACTGCCTATGCCCCCAAGCACCCTCACCTACGCCCATGACAGCTGAGATCCATCATCACGCCATGGTCATTCCACCGCTAGAACGACTGTAGAGCGACTCATTTCATCTTCACTGAATCCATCTACTCTTCACAATAACCCTGTGAAATAGCTGGGAAAGTTATTGTTTGCATTTTACCTAAAGAAACGGATGCTCAAGCAGACTAAGTGCATTGCTGAAAAACAGGATTTGAACGCAGGACTTCTGGATCTAAATTCACTGATACAATGTTTCCCACACACATGAAACACAGGATTTTACTTGTCATCTATTATTGCATGTAAACTATTCCAAAACCTGGCAGTTTGAAACAGCAAGTATTTCTTTTCCCAGTTTCTGTGAACCAGCAAGCTGGGTGCCGCTTTGCTGGGTGTCTCTAGTTCAAGGCTTCTCAAGAGGTTGCAGTGAACCTTTCAGAGCTGTCAGAGCTGTGAGCTAGGGGGAGCAGTCACTCCCGAGCTCACTCCAGTGCCTGCTGGAGGCCCTGGTTCCTCAGTGGCTGCTGCCCCGGGGGCCACCCCACAGGACAGCTCACAGCACGCAGACTGGCATTCCACAGGGCAAGCAAATGAAAGGATGCCAACACATGAGTGGTTTTGTAACCTAGTGTCAGAAGGGACATCACATCGTCTTGTCAGATTTTATCTGTTAGAACCAAGTCATCCACCGCTTCTCCTTGGCACCACCCAATACGGTGAGCGGGGCAAAATTCAGGTGGAGAAAACTTCCTACAGCACAGACAGCTTCCTGCCGGCCTGAGGACTCGATCATGACCTTGGGATTCGAAAAGGACGGCCTGTCGGAGCTCACGAAGCCTCAAGCAGGAGCTTCAGATCCCGAAGGCAGCCTCCTGTTTCCCGGGAGCGAGGGGAAGCAGGGGTAGGGGGAAAAGAGATGACGCTTCAAGCACCTGCTGGGAGAGAGGAACTTGAGTTACCCAACTGTATTTTGTCTTGTTTCCCAAGTGCAGACAACTGGGGAGAATAAAGGATTAATTAACTCAGTTCACGGGAGAGCAAGAGGAACACGTATTATTTCAGTAGGTCTTCAGGTTGCTGATTTGCCAGTGTCATTGAACTCTAGTTGTTTTGGGGGTGTTACCCAGTCTGAAGGCTGATGTGGGGGTTCGGTTTTGAGCATGTTGAGGAGCTGCGATCTTGGGTGCACCAGCGTGAGGTTTGGAGAAGAGTCATACACTTGAGTTCCTGGGCTTTGTAAGCAAGACACTGTGCTGTCCCCTCAGGTCTGGAGGGACACGGTGTGTGCCAAAGAAGAGTTATCGGGGCTGGCATTGTGGCACAGCAGGTTAAGCTGTCAACTGGGACGCTGGCATCCCAGATGGGTGCCAATTTGAACCCTGGCTGCTTTGCTTCTGATCCAGCTCCCTGCTAATCCGCCTGGGAAAGCAGAAGAACATGGCCCAAGGACTTGGGTACCTGCCACCCACATAGGAGACCCAGATGGAGTTCCAGACTCTTGGTGTCGGCCTGGCCCAGTCCTGGCTCTTGTAGCCATTTGAGGGGTGAACCACTAAATGGCAGATCTTTCTCTTTCTCCTCCCCCCCCCAACCCTGCACCCGTCACTCTACATTTCAAAGAAATAAATTAAGTCTTAAAAAAAAAAAAAAAAAAGCAGCAGCAAGGCTGGCGCCGTGGTGCAGTAGGTTAATCCTCCACCTGTGGCGCTCGCATCCCGTATGGGCGCTGGTTCTAGTCCTGCCTGCTCCACTTCCAATCCAGCTCTCTGCTGTGGCCTGGGAAAGCAGTGGAACATGACCCAGATGCTTAGGCCCATGCATCCACATGGGAGACTGGGAAGAAGCACCTGGCTCCTGGCTTCAGATCAGCTCAGCTCCGGCCATTGCGGCCATCTTGGGAGTGAACCAACGAAAGGAAGAGCTTTCTCTCGGTCTCTTCCTCTCACTGTCTGTAACTCCACTTCTCAAATAAATAATTTTTTTAAAAAAATGTTGTTAAAAAAAAAAGCAAAGCAAGTCTTCAAGTCCCACCCATTAGGGAGGAGATTATACATGAACAGCAGGAGGCAGGGCGCTTCAGGCTGTGTTGCATGGTCTGCCTGCTGCCCTAATGATGCAGGCCCCTCCCGCAGACATTCACCCGGCTCAAGCTCACCAAAGGTTTCCTGCGGTTACGGCTTCCACTCGGACTCCACAGGGTCATCATGTGCACCGGCTGCACCAGGGTAAGCACAGCCCCTCAACTGCCGCTCCTCGCAGTCCACACAGCTGTGACACGGGCCAACAACGGGGCAGCAGCTACAGCCACGGAAACCGCGAAGCAATCACTACTCCCAAATTCTGAAATTCAGATGGGGATTATAACTCCCAGATTAGTTCTCAAGGCCCAAGAATGAGCCGACGCCGGTGTCCAGCCCAGCGTCTGGCCCTTGGTTCTGCCCCCTCGGTCATTCTTCCGTCCTCATGAGCGGCAGATTGTGGGTGCGGCTGGAGCACGTCCTCAGCCTCCTCCCTTCTAGCAGTGTTTCGGTGAGCCAGCTGCCTTTCTTTATCTTGTGCCGCCTCCCTTGTAAACCCAGCTGACAAAACTTCTGTGGATAGAACTCACCTGAGAACCTTGTGCATCCCTCACGTAGCTTGACGTTTGCTTCATTAGAAAGACTCCATAGTCACAGGTCTCGTTTTGATAAGCTCTGCTCTGCCGTGAGCTCCTGCCCAAGGCCTGAAGACCCATTATTTTATTACAAGGATCTGCGGAGCACATTCTGACCTTAGGTCACGGGCCTCTTGTGTAACTGAAGAGTCCTCTGGAACACCACCTTGGTATTTCTGAGATCTTAAAGTTATTACCCTCATACCCATGATTCCATCTTTCACTAAGTGTTCCTGACAGTGCTCTGATTTCAATCCTTGCTCCAAATCTATTCCTGAATTTTGGCATCATTTGCCACTAGGAGAGAATTTCCAACATCATAATCAAGGCCCGGATCTTTTCTGTTTAACAGTCCTCACTTCAACCCACCTCTCTCCTCTTTCTTTAAACTTCAAGAAGAAATCAGGGGCACCTTTGACATTTTGTTTAGAAACCTCTCTAGCAGGCTGGCACTGTGGCGCAGTGGGTTAAGCCACCGCCTGTGTTGCCAGCATCCCATATGAGCAGCAGTTTGAGTCCCCGCTGCTCCACTTCTGATCCAGCTTCCTGCTAATGCACCTGGGAAAACAGTGGAAAATGGTCCAAGAGTTTGGGCATCCATGTGGGAGATCCAGATGTAGCTCCTGGCTCCTGGCTTCAGCCTGACCCAGCCCCAGCCACTGTGGCTATTTGGGGAGTGAACCAGCAGATGGAAGACCTCTCTCTCTTTCTGTAACCCTGCCTTTCAATAAATAAATAAATCTTTTTAAAAAGCCCTCCCTAGCTAGATTACCGAGTTCACTGGGCACATTTCCCATTTCATGAATAACTGCAGGAGACAGCTGTGCTACCCTTCTCCAGTACATAACTAAGATCCGCCTCCCAGTTTCCCATAAGATTCTCCTCGCTTTCGTGAAAGAGAGCGTGGGCTGTGCTCATCCATGGTCCTAGGCCGTAGGAAGCTGCAAGGAATCAGGCCCTAAACAGCAGGCATATGGGGCAGGGTTATTTCCTCTCCTCTGAATCCCTCAGTGGTCTCTTCACTGGGCATCTGGTCTCGGAGGCAAATCTCAGATGGGCAGACTGACCTGGCAAAATGTTCACTGTTGTCCCTGTGCGATCTGTCTTGAGTGTTTCTTCTCCAGGAAACAGGCTGTAAAGGCTCCCACAAAGCCCCGCAGCATTTCTAGGCCCCCCTTCTCCCTCACTGTGTCCCCTGAGCATAAAGTCTCAGATGATGGTGCAGCCCGCTCTTTTTTTTTTTTTTTTTTAAATATTTATTTGAGAAGTAGAGCTATAGACATACAGACAGACAGAAAAGTCTTCCATCTACTGGCTCCAAAAGGCCACAACGGCCGGAGCTGGG
Source organism: Oryctolagus cuniculus (assembly GCF_051225735.1). Taxonomy (NCBI): domain Eukaryota; kingdom Metazoa; phylum Chordata; class Mammalia; order Lagomorpha; family Leporidae; genus Oryctolagus; species Oryctolagus cuniculus. The sequence goes on from NC_142877.1 coordinate 58,452,039, forward strand.
CCAATCTAAAGCCAGGAGCTTCTTCCGGGTCTCCCATGTGGGTGCAGGGGCCCAAGCACCTGGGCCATTTTCTGCTGCTCTCCCAGGCCACAGCAGAGAGCTGGATTGGAAGAGGAACAGCCGGGACTAGAACTGGCACCCATATGGGATGCCAGCGCTGTAGGCAGGTGGAGGCTTAGCCCACCACGCTGCAGCACCAGCTCCAGTCACTTTTCTTTTTAATCTTTTAATTTATTTGAAAGGCATAAAGACAAATAGACTTCTTCCATCTGCTGATTCATTCCCCAAATGCTGCAACAGCCAAGGCTGGGCCAGGTCAAAGCCAGGAGCCAAGGATTTCATCCAGTTCTCCCAGGTGGGTGGCAGGGTCACAACTGCATGAGCCGTCACCACTGCCTCTGCTGGTGCACATTAACAGGAAGCTGGGGTCAGCACCGGGGCAGGACCCCGGGTCAGGCACGCCAGTGTGGAATGTGGGCACCGCAAGCAGCGCCTTCAGCCAAGCGCCCAACCTGAATCAGTCCCTGATTGAATGTTTCTCCTCCCTCTCCCCACCCTGGGAAGATACACAACTTATGAGCCAGGTTAAAGTAAACAAATGCCATTTGCATCAACAACTTCCAGTTTGCCACTAAGGACTAGCAAGCCACGTTAGTAGCTAGAAAATTCATTCTATCTTGCGTTTCAAAGTTATTATGGTGTGAAAAAAATTTCTGTGTGAGGTCCCTGTGGGATCAGTGGCATGAGGACCTAGGATATGGCGTTTAGCCCCTGTTCCTGTAGAAAAGACTCAATTCCCAAGGCATGCACTTGAAAGCCTGAGGAAATACATAAGTAAATGGCTCCCTCTAGTGGAATATTATGTTTTTACACTGTCACATGCACCGAGTTAGGAAACTACTGCAAGGATCTAAAATTCTCACACAATGGAATCAATGTCCCAGGAATGATCTAAGCTAACACTTCCCTCTAATGGAGTGTTTGTTTGTTTATAAAATATCAAGCACTGAAGAGGACTACTCACAGATTAAAGGAGTCTGCTTGGATGCAATTCTCAAATAAAAGCCTTACAGTCTTGATAAATATTAATAAAAGACCAGAGACAGGCATTTGGCCTAGCAGTTAAGCTGCCAGATGCGATGCTTGCACCCCATATCAGAGTGCGTGAGTTCAAGTCCTGGCTCTGGCTCCTGAATCCTGCTTCCTGGGAGGTAGCAGACGATGGCTCTGGGCTCTGGGTTCCTGCCACTCATGTTAGGAGACCCAGATCCAGCTCCAGTCCAGGGCATTTACAGATATTTGGGGAATGAACCAGAAGATGCAATCTCCCCCCCCCCCCCCGTCTCTCCCTCTATGTCAAACAAATAAATGAATCATGTTTTAATCCAAAGGCCAGGAATTTTATTGGGTATCAGTGAGACGCTGACTGAAAGCCCCTTGCCCTTACCCCATACACAGACACAGGAATGAACACCATGTTCTGATGGAGACGGCTAAAGGAGACCACCGGAGTCCATCAGGGGAGTAGCAGAGCGCCCGTCATGCACAGAAACCTCGGATGGGCGGAGAACAGAAGGAAACGCCTCACCACAGTACAGAAGGAGCAGGGACCCTTCCCTGCAGAAGAAAGGGAAGCAAGAGGACCCCAGTCCCCTTGCCTCGGGCACCTGCAGTCCTCTCCACTGGAGACCCGGGGTCCACAGGCACTGAGCTCAGTGGAGGGGCTGCAGGAGTCCACACAGCTGCATTTCCCGCAAGGAAGGCGGCGACACGGTGCCCCTGCCCCATGTGGCCTTTGTGACCACTGCCCTGGGACTGCTGCCAGGGTGTGTCCTGCTCCAGGGCTTCTGGTACCCACCATCACTGTTCCACTCTCTGAAATCTCAAGGAAACGTGCAATCAAAAGGCAAGTGCTTTTCGGTGAGTACAGAGAGAGGCTCGCTAGTTTGCGGGTAGGGACAGAATGTGTTGCCTTGAGAGTCGTGGTCCCATGTCGCTGGGACCACAGAACAGGGCTCCCGTGTATGCTATGCACACCCTGAAATGCATTTTTCATGAACTTTCTGAAGTATTTTCATACAGTGTACCGTAACTTATTGTATACTTCAAAATAGCTAGAAGAGAGGCTCTTGAGCTTTCCCAATACAGGGAACAATAAATGTCTGGAGTGATGATAGAAATGCTAATTGCCCTGATTTGGCCATTATATTTTGCATACATTTATCAAAATACCACCGGGTACTCCATAAGTATGTACAAGTATTATCTGCCAATTTTTTTTTTTTTTTTTTTTTTTTGGACAGGCAGAGTGGACAGTGAGAGAGAGAGACAGAGAGAAAGGTCTTCCTTTGCCGTTGGTTCACCCTCCAATGGCCGCCGCGGCCAGCGCGCTGCGGCCGGCGCACCGCGCTGATCCGATGGCAGGAGCCAGGAGCCAGGTGCTTTTCCTGGTCTCCCATGGGGTGCAGGGCCCAAGCACCTGGGCCATCCTCCACTGCACTCCCTGGCCACAGCAGAGGGCTGGCCTGGAAGAGGGGCAACCGGGACAGAATCCGGCGCCCCGACCGGGACTAGAACCCGGTGTGCCGGCGCTGCTAGGCGGAGGATTAGCCTAGTGAGCCGCGGCGCCGGCCTTATCTGCCAATTTTTAAAAATTAAATCTTACCTATGCGATGATAACTGCGTAGAGATAATAATATGTTAACTAGCTAGATTGTGGTGATCCTTACAAAATGCATACACAGACTCCACCGGCAGATTCGGCATCGAGATGTCTCACCGGAAGTTCCCCCAGACACGGGTCCCTGGGCTTTCTGCCAGGAAAACGCAGCTTCCCCAGGGATGACTCATGCAAGCCCGGACACCTCACTGCCTTCCTGGGCCACGAGGACGGCCTGACTCACATCATGCCGGACGACGCCAGCCGGGCTCCAAGGGGAGCAACAAGGAACTTGGAGAGGCTCCGACCACCGTGGAGACACCGCTCACAGTGCTCATAAGCATCGTGGGCTGCGTGGAAACCCCTCGAGGCCTTCACACCTTCGAGACCCTCTTTGCTGACCATATCAGCCTGAGTGCAAAAGGTGCTTTTACAAGAACTGGCAGAAGTGGAAGAAGAAAGGCCTTCAGACAGCTTTGGCAGCATGAAGGAGGACTGCCTGGTCATCCCCATCACAGCCCATGTGCAGATGCACCTGCTGCCTCCACAGCAGGGGACGGCCCACCTGACGGAGATCCAGGTGAATGGCAGCACCATGGCTGGGCCAGCGAATGGCTGGAGCAGCAGATCCCGGAGAGCCAAGTGGTCAGGACGAGACGACTGATGTCATTGGCGTGACCAAGGGCAAAGGCTACAAAGAGTTCACCAAGAAGCTGCAGCACCAGACCCAGCTAGGGCTGTGCAGAGTCACCTGTACTGAGGAGTGGCACCCTGCACTGGGGGCCTTCTCCATGGTGTGGGCTAGGCAGGAAGGCTACCATCAGTGCACAGAAATCAACAAGATCTACAAAATCGGGCAGGGCTACCCCGCTGTGGACAGCAGGCCGATCAAGAACACCCTCCACCCACCACGACCTGTCCGACAGGGGCATCGATCCTCCGGGTGGCTTTGTGCATTACAGTGAAGTGACCAGTGACTTTGTCGTGCTGAAAGGCTGTGTGGTGGGACCAAGAAGCGAGTGCTCACCCTCCGCAAGTCCCTGCTGGTGCAGACCAGGTGGCAGGCCCAGGAGAAGATTGACCTTAAGCCCAACGACACCACCTCCAAGTTTGGCCATGGCTGCTTCCCGACTGTAGAGGAGAAGAAGGCATTCATGGGACCACTTAAGAAAAATAGGATCTTGGGGCCGGCACTGTGGAGCAGCAGATTAAAGCCCTGGCCAGAAGCATCGGCATCCCATATGGGTGCCAGTTCTATTCCCAGCTACTCCACTTCTGATCCAGCTCTCTGCTGTGGCCTGGGATAGTAGTGGAAGATGGCCCAGGTTCTTGGGCCTCTGCACCCACACGGGAGGCCTAGGGGAGGCTTCTGGCTCCTGGCTTTAGTTTGGCGCAGCTCCAGCTGTTGCAGCCATCTGGGGAGTGGACCAGAGGATGGAAGACCTCTCTCTCTCTCTGTTTCTACCTCTCTCTGTAACTCTGTCTTTCAAATAAATAAAATAAATTTAAAAAAAAAGAAAGATAGGATCTTAAAGGAAGAAGGAGGGTAATATTGGGAACAGATTGTGCTGCTGGTGGCATTGCAATAAAGTGACTTTCCAGTGACTATACACACACACACACACACATAGATAAAAATATCAAGTTGTGGGGCTAGCATTGTGGCATGGCAGATTAAGACACTGCCTTATTTCGTATGGGCACCAGTTTGAGTCCTGGCTGCTCCACTTTCAGTCCAGCTCCCTGCTAGTGCACCTGGGAAAGGAACAGCTAATGGCCCCAGTGCTTGGGCCCCACACCCATGTGGGAGACCCAGATGGAGTTCCAGGCTCATGGCTTCCACCTGGTCCACCCCAGCCAATGAAAACATTTCAGAAGTGAACCAGCAGATGAAAAATAAATCTCCCTCTCTCTCTTTCTTTCTCTCTCTCTATCTCTGTAATTTTGTCTTTCAAAAAAACTAAATAAATCCTTTTAAAAATATATCAAGTTGTACCCCTTGGTACCCCTTGTACCCCTGGATAGGAAGTAGAGCAGCCAGAACTTGAACTGGATGTCTGTGGTGCTGGCATCCCATACAGATGCTGGTTTGAGTCCCAGCCGCCCCACTTCCCATCCAGCTCTTTGCTATGGCCTGGGAAAACAATAGAAGACGGCCCAAGTCCTTGGGCCCCTGTACCTGCTTTGCAGTCCTGGAAGAAGCTCTTGGTTCCTGGCTTCAGATGGGCCCAGCTGCAGCCATTGTGGCCATTTGGGGAGTGAACCAGTGTATGGAAGACCTTTCTCTCTCTCGCTCTCGCTCTCTGCCTCTTTGTAACTCTGCCTTTCAAATAAATAATTAAATCTTTTTTAAAAAATTTTTAACATGTAAACATAAAGTGAGTTGTGTTGAAATCACTAACCTTTGATTCCAGGCTTGATATCCTTTCTCAATAAACAGAAAAAGTACTCTCTGTATGCAATGGCTCTGGCAGGTTAAAGCAATCACCGGTCAAAGTCAAAGACATTTAAGTTACCATGGGCCAATAATCAATAGCCATTGAATGTTCTTAGAAGAATATTTCAAGTCTCTAAAACCAATGTACTTTGAGGCCTTAGCCCTTCTGTTCTATATATTCTAGAAATTTAGTCTTAGAAACACTAAACTCTGGATATTTCTGTTCATCAGATTTGACCCAGTATCAGTCTTCTGGCTGCTCAGACCACATCCATGTGTTCATCTACTAAACAGAAGTTTCTAAAAAGATTTTTGAACTTTTATAAATGAAACTCATGCATCAATAAAGTACTTTTAAAAATATAAACTTAGAGGCAGAGGTTTGGCCCAGCAGTTAAGAAACCAGGTAAATGGCCAGCATTGTGGCATGGTGGATTAAGCCACACCTGCCACACCAGCATCCCATATGAATACCAGTTCACAACCCAGCTGCTCCACTTTCAATCCAGCTGCCTGCTAAAATGCCTGGGAAAGCAGAAGATGGCCCAAGTACTTGTGCCCCTGCCACCCACATCAGCAAACCAGGTCTGGCTTTTGGCCCAACTCCAGTGGTTTTGGCCATTTAGAAAATGAACCAGTGGATGGAAGATCTTTCTCTATCTTTCCCTCTCTCTCTCTCTCTCTCTCTTTCTCCCCCCCCCCGCCCCTTTTAAAATAAATTTTAAAAGACACTAGTCTCCATATCAGACTACCTGGATTCAATACGCACCTCGAGCTGCGACTACGTTTTCTGCTAAGGCAGAGCCTGGGAGGCAGCAGGTGATGGCTCACATAGCTGAATTCCTTCTACCCACGTGGGCGACTCAGACTGAGCTGCTGGCACCTGTCAGGGGCTGCTGCAGGCATTCATGGAGTGCTTGCCTCTCTCTCTCTCTCTCTCTCTCTCTCCCTCATAAGCCATTAAATATTAATAATAATAATAATAATAATAATCTTTAAAGAAAATAAAAATGTAAACTTAGAAATTTCCTGAGAACCCATCCTTTGAAGAACTTAAAATTTATTTGCACACAAGCAGTTTAAAAATTACAGCTCCTCTCTCTCGCTCTCTCTCTCGCTCTCTCTCCCTCCCTCCCTCCCTCCTTCTCCTGAGAAATTTTTCAACAGTTTCTAAGGTGAAAAGGGACAAGAAATTTCTGCTTGTCTCTGATAAAAGCAATGTGAGTGCGTTCGAAATGACACGTTAGAAACGTTCCTACGTGTGTGCCGTGCTCAGCTGGTGTTTGTGTAAGAAAACTTCATATTTACATTCCAAGAGCTCCAAATATTAACAGCACACTGTGTGGTAAAAGTCTTGGGTGACTTCCTAAATACACAGAGAGACGTTTGAAGTGGGCGTCGCGAGAAGGAATGTGGCCGTTGGGTGCTGCTGTGCAGAAGAGAGGCTGTGTTGCTGCACACAGGGCACTTCCTTGTTCACAGCCACATTGGTGGATGATCCCAGTGATGTTGTAAGCATTTTATATCCTAATATGATAGCATGTTGTTTATAGATAACATCTTACTGTGTTTGTCATGTTTTAGGCAAATTTGTTAGAGGTTTAGAGGGGATATGTATCATATAATACTTTTTCCCATTTAAACTGACTTTCACAAGCAGATTATTGAACTTAAACAAAAAATGTCAGTGTAAAAATTCAAGCAGGAGCCAGCATTGTGGTGCAGTAGGTTAATCCTCTGCCTGCAGTGCCAGCATGCCATATGGGCACCACTTTGAGTCCCAGCTGCTCCACTTCCAATCCAGCTCTCTGCTATGGCCTGGGAAAGCAGAAGAAGATGGTCCAAGTCCTTTGGTCCCTGTACCCAAGTGGAAGACCTGGAAGAAGCTCCTGGCTCTTGGCTCCTGGCTTCGGATCATCTCCAGCTGTTACAGCCATTTGGGGAGTGAACCAGCAGATGGAAGACCTTTCTCTCTCTCTCTCTCTCTCTCTCTCTCTGTAACTCTACCTCTCAAATAAATAAATAAAGTCTTTTTTTAAAAATAATAATTCAAACACCTCAGGGCCACGTTATGACACAATGGGTTATCCAGTCCCTCTCTAATGTTCCTGGGAAGGCTGCAGAAGACAGCGCAGGTGCTTGGACCCCTGCCACCCGCATGGGTGACCCAAAATGGAATACCACATTCCTGGTTGTGGCCTGGTCCAGCCACAGCTGTTGCAGCCATTTGGGGAGTAAACCACTGGGTGAAAGATTTCTCTCCCTCTGTCTCACTCTCCCTCTCTTTCTGTAACTCTGCCTTTCAAATAAATAAAATAAATCTTTAAAAAAATAATCCAGAGGCCAGCACTGTCGTGCAGAAGGTTAAAGCCCCAATCTGCAGCTCCAGCAACCCATATGGGTGCCGGTTTGAGTCTCAGCTGCTACACTTCCGATCCAGCTCCCTGCTAATGCGCCTGGGAAAGCAGCAGAGGATGGCCCAAGTCCTTGGGCTCCTGCACCCACATGAAAAACCCAGAGGAGGCCCCTGGTTCCTGGCTTCAGATCGGCTCACCTTCAGCCGTTGTGGCCATTTGGGGAACTGGCGCCCATATGGGATGTCGGCACTGCAGGCGGCAGCATTACCTGCTACGCCACAGTGCTGGCCTCTCCTAATTGTATTTTTCACCTGTTATCAGACCTCTCTATCCTCCCTGCTCCCTACCTTTCCTAGTTTCTGGCGATCGCTATTCTGTTTTCTGTCTTTACGAGCTCAACGGTTTTGGCTTCCACAAATGAGGGAGGACATGCAAATATTTCTCTGTCTGTGCCTGATGTATTTCACTGAACATGATGTCCTCCAGTTCCATCTACATTCCTGTAAACCACCGTTTCATTCTTTTTCAGGGCTGAATTTTATATATATATATATATATATACACATATATATTTATAATTACATATATACATATATATATATAATGGAATTCGTGTGGGCTCGGCAACACAGCTTTAGCAGTCAGAGAGAGCTGGGGCACAAAGGGCCATGCAGGTTCCATTCTCACATGGTATCCCGTGGTCAGATGTTTAGCCCCTGCCAGAGTCCGAATAACAAACGAGGAACCATTTCTCGAAGTTGCGGTGGTTGTTAACGGAGGAGGACGTGGATTTCCTCTGACTCCATCGGGACTTCCACCATCGCTTCCCCAGGCCCCAGCAGCACCAGTTGGGCCACCGCCCTCCAGCACCTTCAGATCCCGTAGCAGCAGAGCTATCTGTGTGGCAGGCAGGATCCACCCAAAGCCCCCTTTTACTCCAAGCTCTTAGCAAAGCTGATGGTTTTATGTATTTATCTGAAAATCTAAAAATCCTAACCTGTCCATTTTTTTAAATCTGTTCAGAGAAGTTAAGGAGCAGCAGCCAACCCCACTCTAACTGAACCTCTGTCCCCATAATACTATTTTCAAGTTCAGTGGCACTTCATATAATAATAATGATTATTATAATCATTCATGCAACTGTTTCATGACCGAAAGCCAAAGCCCACCCGTTTTCCATCCCCTTGTGGCACCTGGATCATCAACATCTTTCAACGCAATGAGAAAAAATGATCAACTATGGATTCTCACCCTTTCAGTCATTTCTGGTACTAAATACCACATCAGTGTGGCAGCCAGAATCCAATTGCAAATAACAGATGCCACCCTAGTTCGTTCAAGCAGAAATATGTTTCAAATAATTAGGAACTTACAAGACAAAATTAATGAGATGACTGGAATAGCAAATACTCAGCTAAGTCTCTTGGAATGAGTTTTTGAACAACACTGTGAATCAGGCCTGCCAAGGAATCTGGTATCACGGCCAAGATCAAGAGTGGGGCATTAGGGGGCCGGCGCTGTGGCATAGCAGGTAAGGCCGCTGCCTGCAATGCCGGCATCCCATATGGGTGCCAGTTCGAGTCCCGGCTGCTCCACTTCCAATCCAGCTCTCTGCTACAGCCTGGGAGAGCAGTAGAAGATGGCCCAAGTCCTTGGGCCCCTGCACCTGCGTGGGAGACCCGGAAGAAGACCCAGAAGGAGACTCCTGGCTTCTGACTTCGGATCGGCCCAACTCCAGCTGTTGTAGCCGATTAGGGAGTGAACCAGCAAATGGAAGACCTCTCTCTCTCTCTCTCTCTCTCTCTCTCTGCCTCTCCTTCTCTCTGTGTGTAACTCTTTCAAATAAATAAATAAATCTTAAGGGGGTGGGGGGGCACTGGGAAGTCATTTCCTTAACAGTGACTCCAAAACCACCTCTCTTCCACCTCTATCCGTGCTTTGTAAAATGGATGGGTCACACTTCATTATTACCACCAATGCTGTCCAGAATTCCACTGTATGCATCAACTGTAGTTGCCTAATTGCTTCCTATTCCCTACTATTAGAAACAGAACTATTAAAAAAAAAAAGCCTTCACTGAAAAAAAATGTTAAGTATGTGAGGTAATGAGTTTGTTAATTAGCTTTATATAATCATCCCATAATGAAAACATATATTACGATATTATATTTTATCCCATAAATGCATAATATACACAAGTATTATCTGACAACAAAAATCTTAAATTCAAATATTTTTTAAAAAATGGATGCTTCAGAAGTGCTGAGACTGCTGCAGCCACTGGCGTGGAAAAGCAGACTGACCTTGTCGGGAGAGACAGGAAGCAGGAGAACCACAGCTTCTGCGCCCTTCCTCTCCCGCCGCTTCCTACCCCGGGGCCAGCAGCTTGCAGAAACTAGCTTATGTCAGGGAGTTTGAGAAATGCTGTCTTATCTTTCCAGATGACAGGAGATGGACAGGCACACTCTGACAGAGTGAGAATGGAATTAAATGAGCAATGTGTAAGACTTATCCAAGCATCTGCGACAAGGAGACCCCCATGAGTGGGATGGTGACAGTGACTCAGGAAAGGCAGCGCAGTGCAGGAAATGAGGAGGCATTAGTGGACCGTGAGAAATGAGCTTAGGGAAAAGAAGTGGATACAGCAGACTCTGGGGAACCAGCAAGATTATCTGGCCCATAGCACTACCTGAGTTCAGGGTTACACAGGGAAACCCCAAGAGTCAGGCCTCCCCGGTGCCTGGCGGAGGCGGAGGCTCAGGCTCCACCCCGGCTGCAGAATAAATGTGGGTGCCACAGAGAGTGGGACTTCCGGGAGACAGGGGAGCAGCAGAGCCTTGCCTGTGCCCCACAGCCCCTGCCCCGGCTGGGTGACCACCGCCGTCTCTCCTCCAAGTAAGTGCCCTACCCAGTGCTGGGCAGCCTTGAGCCAAGGGCAGCTGCCAAGGACAAGGAGCACTGAGGAGCAGGGGCAGATCGGGTCCACGCAGGGTCCTGGAGCCTCTGTGAGTGTCGGCAGCTGGTTCCTGGCCCTGGGCGTAGCAGGAAAGAGTCCAAGGATGTCCACTGCTGCCTTTGCAGAGACGGGATCCCGACGCAGCCAGCCCAGCTGGACAGGGAGAAGGGCTGGGGAGGGGACAGGGGACAGGCGACAGCTTCTGCCTCAGGGAAGAGCCAGGCTGGTGTGCGAGTAGCTTTGCTGTGAGGGCTGTGGGGATGGTACCGCATGCATGTTTACAATGTGTCTGACAGGACGGGTGTGTGGGGAGAAGTGTTAGAGTGAGGGGTGGGTGGCGTGTGCATCAGTGTGTCCGCGTGTGGGGTGTGAACAGGTGGACGTCACTGTGGTCAGGGCCTCTCAGGTTCACGTCTATGTGGTCCCCATCCCAGAACACACAGGTGCAGCTACCAGCATCCTCCTTTATGGCTGCCGTCTGCCCGGCGCCCACACACAACATATAACACACATACACACGCACACTCACGCACAGGCACACACACTCTAATCAAAAACAATAATAAACCATTTCTGGAAGGCCAAGGTGAGCTGTCTGGCCACAGTCCCAAACCTCCGTGACTCAAAAGACTGCCCTCCTAACTTCCCCAGCCCCCACTGGGCACCAGCCGTGTCTTGGGGGAGCACAGACAAAGACGCCTTCTCATGCGGTGCGCGAGAGGTTAGAAATTCTGAGAAACATGCACACACTTACCAAGACCAAGATCATCAAGGCTTTTCCTATGAACAGAGGAGGCCAAAGCTGGGAGGGGCTACCTCAACAGGTGGTGAGTTCCCCATCACTGCAGCTACTCAGACTGCCCAGCACCCTTCTAAAATGTCAGCCGTAAGACCCAATCCTTGTCATATCCACATGTTGGTCACTGTCCCACCCTAAATGTCACTTTGAATCCTGACTCACCACAAGTTTCTCTGAGCAAGGGCAGCACAGGGAAATGTCATAGAAGGAATTCAAGCTGAGGCTTGCAAAATACAACATGGTTTGTTTTTAACTTTTTATTTATTTTCAATTCATTTCAAAGGCAGACAGACTATCTGCTGGTTCACCTCGCAAATGTCCCCAACAACCAGGGCTGGGCCAGGCTGAAGCAGGAAGACCAGAACTCCATTCAGGGATGCTACATGGGTAGCAGGGGTCCAAGTGCTTGAGCATCACCTGCTGCCTCCCCGGGTGTGCATTAGCAGGAGGCAGAGTAGCCAGGACTCAAATCAGGCATTCTGATACGAGCTGCAGGCATCCCAAGTGGCATGTTAGCCACTGCATTCGGCACCTACCCCTGAACGAGGCTGTAATAGAATGAGTAGAAACATCCCCTACAGCGGTGCCCCATGGCCACACACGGAAGCCAAGGGAACAGGGTGTACAGAGGCAAGCCAGCTGGGGTACCCAATCACAGGTGCCCAGGTTAGGGAAAAGAAAGCAACTGGTGCAGGTGCCAGGATCCCAAAGCATGATGCACGTAGGCAGTATTATCACGAGTAGCCCTGTCACTCTGTGGCATTCCAGCCCCACCACTCACCGTACTCACCGTTACACAGCAGCTCGAGACAGTCCCTGGTGCTGCCCGGTCTCCATCTAGAGGGTACAGAGGGGTCCACGTCCCAGCAGCTGCTCAACCCCTCACTCTGGAGAACAACCCAAAGTGCAGACCTGGTGTCTCTGCATGGGAGGGAGGCTCCAGAGACAGGGCCAGAGCATTGGAAATAGTAGGGAACCCATAGAATTTGGAGTCAAGAGCCAAGTCCCTCAAGTCCAGGGACTCAGTCCTGCCACTACCTCAGTATTACTTTAAACAGATTACTTCATCTCCCCGAGCTTCAGGCTCATCTGTAAGAAGAAGATTCAGGGCTGGCGCTGTGGCATAGAAGGTAAAGCCACCGCCTGCAGTGCCTGCATCCCATATGGGTGTTGTTTTGAGTCCTGGCTGCTCCATTTCTGATCCAGCTCTCTGTTATGGCCTGGGAAAGCAGTGGAAAATAACCCAAGTCCTTGGGCCCCTGTACCCATGTGGGAGACCCAGAAGAAGCTCCTGGTTCCTGGTTTTGGATCGGCACAGCTCCAGCCATTGTGGCCATCCAGGGAGTGAACCAGCAAATAGAAGACTTTCTCTCTCTCTCTCCCTCCCTCCCTCTCTGTAATTCTGCCTTTCAAAAAAATAAATCCTTAAAAATAAAAAATATACTCTCTCCCTTGATTTTAGTATAGGCTGCACAAAAAGTGTTTTGCTTGACTACAGAAATGTTGGCTATTCCTAAGTAATTTTTCTGTCTTGGCTGTGCCACTGGATCCAGCTTGGAGTGATGACTCTGGACAACCAAACCGCCCTGCCTGAATTCCTCCTCCTGGGGTTCTCCGACCTCAGGTTGTTGCAGGGCCCCCTGTTCTGGGTGGTGCTTCTGGTCTACCTGGTCACCTTGCTGGGCAACTCCCTGATCATCCTGCTGACTGGGGCCAGTCCTGCCCTGCGGGCGCCCATGTACTTCTTCCTACGCCACCTCTCGCTGGTGGAGCTCCTCTATACCACAGACATTGTGCCCAGGACTCTGGCTGATCTGGCCTCCCCGAAGCCCCGAGCCATCTCCTTCCAGGGCTGTGCAGCCCAGATGTATGTCTTCATCGTCCTGGGCATAGCAGAGTGCTGCCTGCTCACGGCCATGGCCTACGACCGCTACGCCGCCATCTGCCGGCCCCTGCACTATGCCACCCTCATGAGCCAGCAGGCCTGTGTGGCCATGGTGGGCATCTCCTGGCTCATGGGCATCATCACGGCCACCACCCACTCCTCCCTCATCTTCACTCTGCCTTTCCCTGGGCACCCGGTCATCCCACACTTCCTCTGCGACATCCTGCCAGTACTGAGGCTGGCGAGTGCCGGCAAGCACAGGAGCGAGATCTCCGTGATGACAGCCACTGTGGTCTTCATCATGGTCCCCTTCTCTCTCATTGTCACCTCCTATGCCCGCATCCTGAGAGCCATCCTGGCCATGGCCTCCCCCCGGAGCCGCCGCAAGGTCTTCTCCACCTGCTCCTCCCACCTGCTTGTGGTCTCCCTCTTCTTCGGGACAGCCAGCATCACCTACATCCGGCCCGGGGCAGGGTCCTCCGTGACCACAGACCGCGTGCTCAGTCTCTTCTACACAGTCATCACACCCATGCTCAACCCTGTCATCTACACACTCCGGAACAAGGAGGTGACAGGGGCCCTGCGCCACATAGTGATGAGGCCGACCCCCCTACCCTGATAGGCTCCAGGGTGTCTCCTCACTCCCTGACCACTCCTCCTCCCAGCCTTCTGGTGCTGGACTTAACCTCAGCCTAATAGAAACCATGCAGAAAGTGCTGGAGTTAAAACAAATACTCTGTATCTTACTCCATAGTCCACACCTCAGAGCATGGATTATTAGGACAGGAGTGGAAGCAATGCTGCTTTGGGGAAAGGACATGCAGTACCTTCTAGATTGTTCTGGATTCCTGAGAGAGGTGGCTCCCATGACTACTCCAAGGTGGTAGCTAGAAGACCACATCTGTCAGGAAGGCAGATGACTGTGACCTTACAAACCAACTAGGTGACCTACCCAGAGCCTCTGGGGAGTTCTGCCTGGCCCTGCTCTCCCACTTTCTTCACCTGCGCCTGAGTCTTGCTCTGCCCAGTGGCACATCTGGTCAGCTCTTAGGCTTCAGGAAAGGCAGTGCCTGAGGGTTCTGATCAGAAGGTTCTCTCTTCCTGACAACTCCCATGCAAAAGGATCCGGGTTAGACATGAGGGAAAACTGTCAGGAGATCCTATGACCTGTCTCCCAGAAGCCAGCAGCAAGAAAGCGTGAGAGCAAAGCACGCTCACCCTCTGCACTGAGCTGCCTGCCCCTTGCCCACAGCTCCTCCACCGAGGTTTCTGCTCCCGGATTTCCACGAGCATCTTCCTCTTCCGTAACTGGTGAGCAGCAGGTGGGTGGTGTGAAAGGACAGTTCTTCGCGGCCATGCCCCTCTGGGCACACCGCACACCGTTATCACCTCCCCGTTCTCCAGATAAGCACTCTCAGAAGCTCTGGCTCCCAGTGAGGATCCACAACACCCCACCAATGACATGAGCCACTCAGGAATCAGTGGAGACCCAGTCTTCTTCCCCACATTCCCTCTGACCTCAGGCAGTTCTCATCCCTCAGACACACTGCTCTTGTGCTCAGGAGTGACTCAGTCATAGGAACCAACGTGTCCCCTCTAGCCCACCTCTGCCTCCCCTTCTCAGCTCAGTTCCCCGCCCCCAGGCCTGCCTTTTCACAAGCTGTTCTGCCAGAAACTCCCCATGCATCTTACCCAACATGCCCACAGGCAAACTCCTACTCATCCTGTAAGACCTAACTCAAGAAAATCCTCTGAAATGTGTTGTCTGATACATCCCATTACTCCTCCTTTATGCCACCACTGTTACGAGGAATTACAATTCTTCCAGAGTCATAATTCTCCAGGTGTCTTCACTCACCTGAAGGTGGGGAAAGAGGCCCCCGCTCCCATCATTCCCGATGTAATTTCTTTGACGTGTCACTAAGTAGGATCATGGTCAGAGTCATTTCATAAGCCCTTGTTCTGACTCCTGGTGAGCTTCAGAAATACCAGTCCAGCCAAGGCTGCCTAAGCCATGGAGCCTGCTCCTCCTTTGAAATGGTCTTCAGGAATCCTCTTCCCTGCACTCCCACCTCTGAGTTCTGATGGCGCCACCGTGGCTGAGTAGACAGGAGGGCTCCTGGGGCATCACCGTCCTCCTCCCAACCTGTGCCATCAGCATGGTTCCCTACAGCCTTCACCACACCCCAGACCAGGCGAAGCCCTCAGCCATCTGAGTAGGATGGGTGAGTCCTGGAGAATGGACACTTGACCCTCACTGTGGCCACCCCGCCTCTGACCCTCTTTCAATGTTTGGAGAACTCCCCACTTTAGGAGGATGGTGTGGGGGCAGGAAATTGGCCTAGCAGTTAATTCTCTAGGTGGGACAGCCATAACCCATACCCGAGTGTCTGAGTTTATTACCAGCTCCAGCTCCTGACTCCAGCTTCCTTCTAATGTAGACCCTGGGAAGCAGCACAATGGCTCCGCTAGCTGGTCTCTTACCCATGCCCGGATGTACTTCTTGTTCTTCACTCCTGCCCAGCCCAGTCCCAACCATTGCAAGCACTTGGAGCATGAACCAGTGGATGGAAGATATTTCCCCCTCTCCCCTCTCCCCTCTCCCCTCTCCCCTCTCCCCTTCCCCTCTGCCTCTGCCTCTCTCAAAAAAATGTTTAAAAGAACAGGGAAAGGGAGGAGGAGAAAGAAAAATGGAAGAAGCACCATGCCCTGGAGAGAGACCACATTACCTGGAGGGGCTAGGAGTGCTTCCCAGCTCCCCAGATCTGTGCCTGACTGAGGGGCTGGTGCCCAGGTGTGGCAAGGGGCAGCAGGCTCCCTCAGGCCACAGCAGAGAAAGCTGCAAGGACAAGGTGCTGGCCTAGCAGTGGCGTCTAATCCTGCTGGCTGCACTAGTGTCCTCCTGACTACCCAGCCACATTGAGGAGTTACTCCTGGAAATTCAGCCCCTGAATAGTCTCCAGCCCTCCCAACCACTCAGTGAGCTACCCCATATCTAATTATTTTTCTGCTTCGTCATCTAGGCAAGGATTCTGCTGCTGACCAGAACTTTGACTGATCTAGGTGTGGTGGCTGGGGTCCCCAGAGGAAAATCCTAACCCTGGTGTACAAGGAATGAAGTGGTCTAGGCCCTGTTTGGAGAGATGAGCTAAAGGGAACTTGGGGTCAGAGAGCATCCCCAGACCACACAGACAGGGTCAGGCAGCCCAGAGCTGCATGGGTCTCCACACTCAGAAAATAACTGGTAACATCCTTGTCCCCATGGGACTCACGGTCTGCGGCAGGTGGGGGTGAGGGAATGGCATGGAGAGAAAACCAACCAGTAGAAAACAGATGCGAGCAACGATAAAGATGGGTAGACATGGATTTGGAAAGTTAATAATACCAATTCGAGGGACCCCTGAGTTACAGCCCAGCAGGTTAAGCCACCACCTGTCATCCCAACATTCCATATGGGCCCCTGCATCCAGGTGGGAGACCTGGGGGAAGCTCCTGGCTCCTGGCTTCAGCCAGGCCCAGCCCTAGTTATTGCAGCCATTTGGGGAGTTGACCAGCATATGGAAGACTTCTCTATGTCTCTCCTCTCTCTGTAACTCTTTCAAATAAATAAGTAAATCTTTTTAAAAATATATTTTTATCGATAATTGGCACACAGTTTTTTCTGTATTCATAATGTGTACACAGTATTAGGTTGTGTGTTTGAATAATGGCTCAACACCTCTTGATCAAGACCTTTAGTACTGGGGCCCACGCTGTGGTACAGCAGGTTAAGCTACCGCATGCAATGCAGCATCCCACATCAGAGCACCAGTTCAGGTCCCAGCTGCTCTGCTTCAGATCCAGCGCCCTGCTACTGAGCCTGGGAAAGCAGCAGAAGATGGCCCAAGTGCTTGGGCCCCTGCCACCCACAGCAGAGACCCTGACAGAGTTCCAGGCTCTAGGGTATAACCTGGCCCAGAACCAGCTATCGTGGCCTTTTTGAGAATGAATGAGCAGATGGAAGATCTCTCCATCACTCTGCCTTTCAAATAACTTAAAAAAATCTTTAGCACTGATTTCTTAAAATGACTCATGGTTAATATTTTTTTTTGACAAGCAGGCAGAGTGGACAGAGATAAGAGTCAGAAAGAAAGGTCTTCCTTCCGTTGGTTCACCCTCCAATGGCCGCTGCAGCCGGCGCACCACGCTGATCCGAAGCCAGGAGCTTTTTTGAAGAAGGGGATTCTATCATTTGGGACAACATGAATGAACCTAGAGGACATTATGTTTAGTGAAATAAACTGGATACAGAAAGACCACATGGTCTTCCTTATATAAGGAATTGGAAAAAGTTGAACTCATAAAAGCATACAGTAGAATGGCGGTTACCAGAGACTGTGGAGGGAAGTGGGGGAATTGAGGAGATTTTGGCCAAAGAATACAACACTTCAGTTAGAAGTGTTGGGGTGCAGGGCCCAAGCACTTGGGCCATCCTCCACTGCACTCCCGGGCCACAGCAGAGAGCTGGACTGGAAGAGGGGCAACCGGGACAGAACCCGGTGTGCCAGCACCACAGGTGGAGGATTAGCCTAGCGAGCTGCGGTGCTGGCCTCATGGTTAATATTAAGAGAACTACTCATAGAAGTAAGCAACAAACATGTAAAACTTTTAAGATTTATTTATTTGAGACCTTTCTGTCTCTCACTGTCCACTCTGCCTGTCAAAAATAAAAATAATAATAAAAGATTTATTTATTTGAAAGAGTAACACAGAGAGAGGAGAGGCGGGGGCGGGGGGAGTCTTCCATCCACTGGTTGGTTCACTCTCCAACTGGCTGCAACAGCCAGAGCTGCGCCCATCTGAAGTCAGGAGCTTCCCATAAAATCTGTTTCAAAGTCGTTCAGTTTTCTAACAGTTGAAATGATATATAGGAGCCAGCGCTGTGGCACAGCAGGTAAAGCTGCCGCCTGCAGTGCCAGCATCCCATATGGGGACCAGTTGGAGTCCTGGTTGCTCCTCTTCCAATCCAGCTCTCTACTATGGCCTGAGAAAGCACTAGAATATGGCCCAAGTCCCTGGGCCCTTGCACCCACATGGGAGACCTGGAAGAAGCTCCTGGCTCTTGGCTTCGAATCAATGCAGCTCCAGCCATTGCAGCCAATTGGAGAGGGAACCAGCGGATGGAAGATCTCTCTCTTTCTCTCTCTCTCTCTCTCTCTCTCTCTGCCTCTGCAACTCTGCCTTTCGAATAAATAATCTTTTAAAAAATGATACGTAAATAATCCACCAGTTCTTCCTTTTCTCTCCCTTAGACAATGGTGCTGTTTAAAACTCTTGAATTAGTGAAAGGATTTCATATCCAGTCTGAATTTTCATGTCAAGTATTTCATAATACAGTACTCCTTCCTGGAGCTGTAAAGTGCAGGTCTTGCCAGAGCAGTCAGCAGCTAGGGCTAGGCCAGGCCATAGCAGGAGCCAGGAACTCCACCCACATCTCCCACATGGGTGGCAGGGACCCAATTACTTGAGCCATCACTCCTGTCTCCCAGTGGGGCACATCAGCAGGAAGCTGGATCGGATGCAGAGGTGGGGCCCTATTCCAGGCACTTACGTGAGCTGCAGGTGTCCTGAGTGTGGTTTACCCCAGGGCACCACAGTGCCTACCCCTAGACTCCATCTCTTGATAGAGGTGAATAGCAAGAGCATATTGTCAAGTGCATGTGGGATGGGAGGGATCGTGGCAGAAACCTTTGGATAATACTATCAGAGACAGACTGTCACATTCACATGTCCGAGTGCCTGGTTCAAGTCCCAGCTCTGCTTCTGATCCAGCTTCCTCATTCCCCAGTTCTTTCCTAACAGCCTGTGGATCAAGTGTATGGAGTGGCAGGAAAGGAGACTGCGCACAAACCAAACAACAGGGGCTTCCGCTCACCGCTCACAGTCAACCTGGAACTGACTCTGCCATGTGGTTAAGGGCTCTGTCGGGGAGAAAGCTTCTCCCCCTGCTCCAGCGGCCACGCGGCCCACATAACTAGCTTCCCTAAACCCTAACAGCCAAGATACAGGCCTGTGACCTCTTCCCTAAACCCTAACAGCCAAGATACAGGCCTGTGACCTCAGCCCGACCTGGCAGTGGCGGCTTTCAATCAGGTGCAAGTGATGCAAAGAAGTTGGTGATTCACACTGAAGACGCCGGGGGGCTGTCAGGTCCCAGAAGCAGCAGCAGCAGCACAGTGCCCAGGAAGCCGCCAGCAGCCCCCCAACCAAACTGCCCTTGTGGGAGGAGCTCAGCTGCTTCTACAGGTTCCTAGGACTTCTCTGAGACTGTTTCTTCGGGACTCCTTTCAACTCTGTGAGCAGCCACGGTCAGCTCTTCTTCGCCCAGGATCATTCACCTGGCTCAGCCACGGCCCTAGACAATGGCCCATCTGACCCTTCCCGACCATCACCCTCACAGCCTGCACCAGGATTTCCTCTTCCAAATGCCCTCTCCCCCAGGCCCACACCCAGCTTCTCCCTCACCTCTCTCCCATCTGACACATTTTACACTTCCCAGCAACTTTAAGGGGTTTTCCTAGGGAGGAAGTCCTAAATGTTTGAGACATCTAAAAATCTCCGTGACAGTTACCACTGACGTTCACAGATAGTAGTGGCAATCACAACAGTGATGGAAATAGACTCCTTAGCCCTTCATTACCATGCGCTATGATAGTTTTTTATTTATGTACATATGTATTCAATAAATATTTACTAAATATCTATTATGTCCCAGCCACTAGCCAAGGCACCAGAAATACATTGGAGAATGAGACAGGCAGCATCCCTGCCCTGATGAAACACCACTGTTTGGTGAAAGGGAAAAAATTGCAAAGAAAGAAGCAAATTCCAGATAATGCTGAGAGATTATGTAGTAATGACTGGAGAGGGAGCAGGCATCCAGCCTCGCACTTAAAATGCCCACATCCCAAATCAAGAGATGCTGACCCCCCTCTCCTGACTCCGGCCTCTTGCTAACGCACACCCTGGGGGGCAGCAGTGATGGCTCAAGTTCTTCAGCCCCTGCCAGACACAGTGACGTGCTAAATGGAGTGCCGCTCTCAGCTCCGGCCCAGCCCATCCCCAGCAGCTGGAGTGCTCTCTCTCTACCTTGCAAATAATTTTTTTAAGATGACTAGGAAAGGCTATATTTAATCATTACAACAATTTTGTGCAACAGAGACTACAACGATAGCTTTACAGGTGAGGAAACTGAGGCATGGCCATGGCAAGAAACCTCCCAGGATCTCACAGCTGGCCAAACCCTGGGCCAAGTCAGCAGCCACTGTGCAACGTTGCTGACTACAGGCCAGCCTCTGGCCAGCCAGCCCCAAGAACTCCTTATTCTCTACTCCTACACTTCCCACCATGAGAAGGGACCCTACTAGACGCTTACATGCCCCCTATTCCCAAGGATCTCCCTCCCCGCCTTCCACATCCTCTCTGGCACTTACAGGTATGAAGGGTGGGGCTCTGCCCTACAAGGGCCCCCAGCACAGGAAACCACCGGGTCTCCCCAGCGGCTGCCTTCTTCCTGAACGGAGGTCACTGGAATTTTCTACTTGGATGCTCCCCTCTCCCTGCAGTTCCTGCCCTGCTCAGGCATCGCTGGGGTCAGGGTTGCCAGCTTTAACAAATGGAAATGCAGGACACCCGGTCAGATTTCAATCTCTGATAAATAACTTTTTAGTCTATGTCCCAAATACCTTCCCCAGGAAGACAAAGCAGTCTAGATCTCTAGCTGAATATTCCAAAGGACACCCTTGTACTAGAAACTGCCTGAAACTCACAGGTGTGCCCTGTATCTGCTTCCTCAGCTTAAACAAAACCAGAGTCTCGCCCTGTTTGGATAAAACACACTGGGAAGTGGGTGCCTCTTCTCAGAGTCCTCTGCCTCCTGAGAGCATGGCTAGCAACCCCCACCCCTACCCTTACCCCCACCCCTCCCTTCCCCACGTCACAGACCCCAGCCCTAAAAATTGTAGGGAAAAGGCATTCAACTGGGCTGTAAAACAATAAAAATTCCTGTGGAGGGCAATTTGGCAAAATGTTTCAAAAGCTCTAAAACCAGGCACACACTTTGGCCCAGCAATTCCATTTCTAGAAGTTTGTGCTAGGAAAGCCTGAGATATACAAAGGCACCAGTGCAATGATTTCTATTTCAGCAATATTCACAACCAAACACTCAACAGGAGACTGCTCAAAGTTATGATAGACCCCTAAAGTAGGATACCAGATAGATATTAAAATTGTGCTTTAGAAGTGGACTGATAAGGTACAACATTACAATGAGGTCTAACAAACTGGGGGAAAGCTACTGGGGGAAAGCTATTATGAAGCAGTTTGGGCAGTAAAAGGCCATTTTTAGCCTTTTTAAATCTGCTTGTATCCAGATACAGAGCAGAAAACAGGCCACGATAATTTCCCAAGGACATTATTCACACCCAAAGTTGAATGTTCTTTCCTTTTTTCTGGATGCAAAATTCTGGGCAATTCATAGTGTTACTTTTGTAAACTGCAAAAGAAAACCAGTGCTACTTTGCACCAGTGCTACTTTGCAGGCCCTCACTGACTGCACCCTGAGTGCTGCTGCTCCTCTTGTTCTCTCCCCTCCTGCAGCTTATGGCTGCAGGGGAGTTCATGAACAAACGTTGGCTTCCAGGGCAGGGGTGCATTTGGCGCAGTGAAGATGCCGCTTAGGTTGCCTGTATCCCACACTGGAGTGCCTGGTTTGAGTCTCAGCTCCTCCACTTTTTATTGTATTTAAGGTAAACAAAGTCCATGTATTTCATACATACAGTTATAAGAACATAGTGATACTTCCCACTCCACCCTCCCTCCCACCCACGCTCCCACCCTTCCCCCTCCTCCCTCTCTTAATCTTTACAATGACCTACTTTCAGTTTACTTTATAGTCATAAGAGTTCAATGAACTGGAAGAAAAAAAACACCACTGCTCCTCCCACTCCAGCTTCCTGCTAATGCACACCCTGGGAGGCAGCAGATGGTAGCTCAAGTACTGGAGTCCCTGCTACCCATGTGGGAGACCGGGGTTGAGTTTCTGGGCTCCTGGCTTCAGCCTAGCCCAGTCCTGGCTGTTGCAGGTATTAAGGGGTGAACCAACTGATGGAAGATATCTCTACCTCTCTTTCTCTCTCTGCCTTTCAAATTCTCTTTGCCTGCCTTCCAAACTAAAAAATGAAAACAGATAAATAAAAACATCTAGCCAAAAAACAAACTGACTCCCTGATAAAGTAAAATGGTAGGGATCCCTCTGGCCTGCAAACTAAGGTACAAACAGGGGACAGTCTGCAAGGCACGGAAGTGTCATTTTGGTCTTCCGAGGGCCAGCTCGGGCCTTCTGACCAGAGTCAGGAGAAAGAAATGGTGGTGTTATTTCTACGCTAGGACCGGAGGAGGAAATGAAGAGAGAGTGGGGGGTGGGGCGAGTTAGAGAGACCCCAGCCTCTCCGGGACCCCAGGTGAGTTGTCCATCAGGGGCTGAGTAACTGGGCAGACACCACCAAGCTAGAAGCAGCAACAAGTTTGCCCCCAGACCGTCCCCCGCCCCGCGGCGGGGGTGGACATTGCACCTGCCAGGAAGGAGCACCCACTGCAGCAGGAGCGATTGATGGGTGAGAAAGGCTGCACCCAGGAGGAGTCTGTGGGAGGAGGAGGAAGCCCCACGTCTCAGGAGCCACCGCCCCCCAGGCAGTCCAGGAGTTGGCGAACCATGGCAGGCACAAAATTATGCCAGCCACGCTCCCTCCTCCACCTCCCTCCCAACCCACAAAAGCAGCCAGGCCAAGGTCATGGCAGCAGGCCCCAGAAGTGACATCTCCGGGCAGCAAGTCAGTGGCCCCGGGGGCCCTCGAGCCAGGCGGGGCGAGGGACCCCCACACTCGCACCCGAGCACAGCCAGGTCCCGGCTTCCCCTTCCTGCTTGTCGCCAAGAACTCCAAGGATCCACAGCCGCAAAGGTGTCTCTCCCTGTGACCTCTGCGGCCCTCGGGTGTAGACAAAAGGGTTGAATCCGGCCCGGATCTGGTCCGAGCCTGCCCGAGGCCTCGGAGCGGCGACGGCGCCGGCCCTGAAAAGGAACACGAAACAGGCGGGAGGAACAGGTAGCGAAGTAGAGGAGACTACTTCGGGGCAGCCTTGGGCTGCGGAGAGCCCCCGAGGGCGGCGGCAAGGCCGCAAGCGTAGGAGGCCACCCTCAGCGAGCAGGGGGTCGAGATGGAGGCGACGGTGACGGCCAAGTTCCTCACCTGGCGCGCACCGGCCAGCCGCAGCCCCTGGGGAGCGTCACGCAGGCGGCGATGGACGCCAGGGAAGGGCAAGGGGACGATGAGGACGGAGTGCGCGGCGGCCTGGGGCGACGCCCGTGAGGCAGGTGGCCCTCGCCACGCAGGCCCCGCCGCCCCGGTTCGCCCGTTGGCGGCGTTAACGGTCAGCGCCGGGGCCGCGAGGAGGCCGCGACGCCGAGAAAGTAGATCCGGGCGCGTGAGCCGGGGGGCGGGGCGGCCAGCATCCGGGTCTCCGCGCGGAGGAAGACAAGTCCGGGCGCTGGGGCAGTGGGCTCCGCGCTCGCGGGGACGGGGGGTATGCGAAGTGGGTGAGCGGCCAGGACAGACGAACCTGGCGGGAACGTGGAACTTCCCGGAGGCCGAGGGTGAGCCGGTACAAGAGCGAAAGAGAGAAGACATAGGCCCGAGGCTTCTGGGAGGATGGGGGGTGGGGTGCGGGGTAGGGTGGGCTCACCTCTGGTACCTCCTGATCCAACGCGGTTGTTCCTGATTGGCTCGGACCCAGGGGGTTCCCTTATATGGTGAATGCTAGAGCTGTTCCTGCGTAAGTTTGGGTCTCCCCAGAGTGATGCTGCTTTTTCCGGAAGTCGGGCCTGCCTCTCCGAATGGAGGCACTTTTTCAAAATGGAGTTACTCTGGCCCTTCATTCCCCCCTTGTTTTTGTGCATATTTAAAGACCCAATCATGGGTTGTGGACTGACATAAGTTTCAGTCGTATTTAAAGGCTTATATTGGGACCCTTGGACCATTAACTGAATGGTACCCAATCTCTGCTTCATGAACTGCACAAGTCTGTTCATAATGTAAGGGCCAAAGGTTAAGATTAGAATTAGGAGAACAAGGGGCCCTGTGAGTCCTGTTAGTAGGGTGGTTAGCCATGGAGATGAATTAAACCAAGACTCGAACCACCCCTGAGAGGTTTCCGTTCTTTTTTTCTGTTTTGCCAGCCCTTCCCTGCCTTGAGCCATGTTATCTTTTATTAGGCCCGAGTGATCAGCGTAAAAGCAGCATTCTTCCCCAGACCAGCGCACAACCCCCCTTGTTGCAAGAACACTAGGTCGAGTCCCCACCTCATCTGTAACACAACTTCAGCCAGAGATGAGAAGGCGTTTTCTATGCGTTCTATGGCAATATCTATAGCTGCACTTATTTTGGAGTAATGCTGATTTTGGGTAACTAGGGCCAATACTCAGGTGCCCAGCCCCCCAGGCTGGCTCCTATTAGTAAACTCAGAGTTAGGGCGGTTATGGGCTCCCTTTTATATCTGTGGGTTTCAGTCATTTCCTGTTTGTCCTGGACTCTATTTAAGAATTCATTATTTGTATGATATAGAATTTTGGGGACCAGTCTAACAAGTATGCAATAATCAGTGTGATTTAAGACGTGGAGATGGGCACAGGGGTAAGGCCGGTAGAACAAGCCTACCAGGTGTCATTGTGAGGTATGATATACCGGTTTGCCGGGTATACCTTAAGAGTAGAATTACAGAGATGCTTTTTGCTGTGGGGGACCTGTCCCAAGCAGAGTCTCTGCCCCGTAACCTGTCCCAAAGTTAAACCCTGGTTACCGCTTTTCCATCTACAGTTAGTGGAGGAGGTAGAGTTAGAAAACGTGGCAGTGAGGCCGGCGCCATGGCTCACTTGGGTAATCCTCTGCCTGCGGCGCTGGCTCCCTGGGTTCTAGTCCTGGTTGGGGTGCCGGATTCTGTCCCAGTTGCTTCTCTTCCAGTCCAGCTCTCTCCTGTGGCCCGGAAAGGCAGTGGAGGATGGCCCAACTGCTTGGGCCCTGCACCCACATGGGAGACCAGGAGGAAGCACCTGGCTCCTGGCTTTGGATCAGCGCAGTGCACTGGCTGTAGCGGCCATTTGGAGGGTGAACCAACAGAAGGAAGACCTTTCTCTCTGTCTCTCTCTCTCTCACTGTCTAACTCTGCCTGTCAAAAAAAAAAAATAAATAATAATAATAATAATAATAAATTTAAGAAAACACAGTGGTGACCACATAAGCTTCAAAATGGGGGGGTGGGAGGGAAGCTATGTCATAGCAAAGCCTACAAGCCATTGTTAAATTTGGGCTGGTAGCATTTAGGACCTGGAAAGACTGGGCAAGCAAATCTAATGGCAGGTGTTTTACAGGAAATTGAGGATCAAGGGTGTTGGGGGCATTAGTAACCCTTGTGAGTCCAGAGAAAACGGTAGGGCTTATTGTGTCAGGTTTAGAGTCAATAATGGGGCCCACCGTACTGAGGGTCAGCTATTGTGTTGGTTGAAGATTTACTACCTTATTGGGGCCTATTGCCACTGACTCCTCTGCCAGAAACCTCTGAAAGGAAAATATCCCTCCTGGATCCGTTCCTTCCTTATAACATCTAACACCCCAGCTCCTTCCCTAGGCCCATTTAGGGTCACTGGAGTTGGTTATATTAATTTGGATTTGTTCACGTAGTCAGTTGTTGACCTTATGATTTTGTTTCCATCCACCACTCCCGAAAGGGCTGTTAGGTATACAATTTTCCGGCCACCATTGTACCTTGATATTTGGATCTTTTCCTGGTTTTAGTATCCAGTTAGATGCTATTGTTTCACACCCCCAGTAGGCACAGTAATAGTGACTGGGATTGTTACAATATGTTGGTCCTGAAGCAGGGCACATATAAAAGTTCCTAGCATTTAAGCAGCAACCGAGAGGGGCCAGAGCACAAAGGGTCATTACAAAGGACACCATTGCTGGCCACCAAGTGTTCCGGTCCCTGATTGTAGGACTTTGCCATGTCTATTCAGCACCCACTGGTACGGTTGATGAAGGTTACTTACAGCCGAAGCTTGATGGAAGGAAAAGAAGAACAAGAGCAAAAGCAAAATCAAAGCTAGCTGGAAGGGTTTTGGGATTGGGCCCCATCTCTGTGCAATTTGAGTCTCAGTGGGCTGGATGGATGTTTGAGGATGTTCCAGGTTTCTCCTCAGGGCTCCGTTGTAGGAGGAGTGGCCAGGTCTGTCAGTCGGGCGTGAGAGTAGTGGATCCATGCAGCGACCCCGTCTGTTTTGAGAGCTGTGGGAGTTGTCATGAGGACGACGAAGGGGCCTTCCATCGAGACTCAAGAGTCTTGTGATGATGTCTCCGAACCAGAACCCAATCCCCCAGTCGGAATCTATAAGGGGTAGGGGGAGAAGCAGTTTTATATACAGCTTTTAATTTAGGCCAAATATCCTGGTGGGTAAGTTGGAGCCGACGCACAGCATCCAGGACATCCTGGTCATCTAAAATAGCAATCAAATCAGACTGTAAACTAGGGGAGGGGGTTTCCCATACATAATTTCAAAAGGAGTAAGGCTTAGCTGGTAGGGGGAATAGAGCAAAGGGAAGGAAAGTTACCCAGTCCATGCCAGTCTCTAAGGCCAATTTAGTTAAGGTCTCCTTTAGAGTTCTGTTCATTCTTTCTGCCTGTCCTGAGCTTTGGGGCCTGTTTGCACAATGTAATTTCCAATTTTCCCCCAGTGCAGTGGCTATTCCCTGGCTTACCTGCGAGACGAAAGCCAGGCCCTTGTCTGACCCGATCATGGTGGGAAATCCATACCTGGACGCGATCTCTTCAACCAGTTATTTTGCTACCACATTGGCAGTTTCATGTTTTGTGGGGAAGACTTCAATCCATCCAGAAAAAGTATCCATGAACACTAATAAATATTTATAGCCAAATTTTCCTGGCTTAATTTCAGTAAAGTCAACTTCCCAGTATATAACCCAGTGTACTGGGGGGTCTCTGGCAAATCTCACACCCCTGGGTCCACCAGGACAGGAGTAATTTTCCTGGTTTCAGCTATTTCTTTGACAACCTTATCTGCCAAGTTATTTCCCAGGTGGATAGGCCCTAAGCCTCTTTGGTGGCCTGGGCAATGAATGATTGCCAGTTTCTTGGGCCCCCTACAGGGCTGTGAGGAGACTCAGGATCTCTTGTTTGTTTTTGACAGTCTTTCCTTCTGCAGTCAACAGGCCCCTCTCCTGATAAATAGCCCTGTGGACATGGGCAGTGGTGAAGGCATACCGGCTACCAGTTTAGACATTTAACTTTTTGTCATTTAGGCCAATTCCTCTGCCTCAAGGTCATAGGGCATATATTGGTGAAAAGCCTCTAACAGCCGTTCTAGATAAGCTGCAGGGCTCTCATCTGCTCCCTGCCTGATATCATAAACTTTGGCCATATTGGTCGACTTGCGTGCCACCACTTTGAGACCCGCCATCAGAGCCTGGCGATAGACTTGGAGTCTCTCCTTACCTTGTGCTGTATTATAGTCCCAATCAGGGCGGGTGGCAGGCAAATAAGCATTAATGGTCACCAGATCTGTCAAAGGGGCCCTGGTCAGTCCCGGCACTGCTTTTCGGGCTGCCTCCAGAATCCGGTTCCTCTCCTCCATGGTGAAAAGGATACTTAAAAGCTTGTTACAATCATCCCAGGTAGGCTGGTGGGTGAACAAAACAGTTTCTAAAAGGTTAATAAGTTCTTGGGGATTCTTAGAGAAAGGGGCATTTTGCATTTGCCAGTTGTACAGATCACTGATTGCAAACGGCCAGTACCAGAGGAGCTGGTTGCCATTGGCGTCCACTGGTCCTGCCGGTCTTAGGGGCAGCGTTACCGTGGTGTTGGGCTGGGGAGGGACTCCCCTGCAGCTCTGAGTGGACTGAGCCGGCCCCTGGGGGAGTTCCTCTCGCTGCCCTGCCTCCTCCCATGGTGGGGTTGCATTCCCCGCCAGAGGGGAATAGGGCAGGGGAAAAGTTCAGACTCATCCGTCCCTCCTTAGAGAACAGGTGGTTTTTGTTCTTTTTCTTTTGTTTTCACAGGGAGTAACTGAGGGAGTAGACGGATTAGAAACTGGTATTGGGGAATTTGGTAAAAAGGATCAGACCCTGGGGAGGGGTCCATCTACCCGTTCGAGACTCCTCCAGGTTACAATGTAGGGTACCTGATCCAGATGTCCAGTTCGAGGCTGAAAGATCAAATCTTCAACTTTAGAAATAATAGTCAAATTAAATGTTCCTTCTTGGGGCCAGCCCACATCAAAAGGGAGCCATTCCAAGGTGCAGAAACTAACCTAATTGTTTTTCTTAACATTTACACTGTTATGAGCCACCTTTTTAACATCTTTCCAATGTACAAGGGTCAGTCTAATGGAGAGGATGGAGTCGCCCCCATTTTCCGTCCCGTCAATTCAGTCATCAACAGAAATAGAATGAGGCCAGTGCCGCGGCTCAATAGGCTAAACCTCCACCTGTGGCACCAGAACCCCAGGTTCTTGTGCCAGTCGGGGCCCTGGATTCTGTCCCGGTTGCTCCTCTTCCTGTCCAGCTCTCTGCTGTGGCCTGGGAGTGCAGTGGAGGATGGCCCAAGTGCTTGGGCCCTGCACCCGCATGGGAGACCAGGAGAAGCGCCTGGGTCCTGGCTTCAGATCAGCGTGGTGCGCCAGCCGCAGTGCGCCAGCCTCAGCGGCCATTGGGGGGGTGAACCAATGGGAAAAGGAAGACCTTTCTCTCTGTCTCTCTCTCTCTCACACTGTCCATTCTGCCTGTCAAAAAAAAAAAAAAAAAGAAATAGAATGAGACAAACACTAATTAGCAAAAAGACAAGCAGACACTGGGCCTGTACTGAATTTCCACAGACAGATACAGATGGTCTTATTACAGAAGATCTCAATCACTCCGAGGGCAGACCTCTGGGAGCCACCAAGGGCGAACCTCTGGGAGTTTGATGGAGACCAAGGACCGTTTGGATGGGATGAGAACTCTGCAGCTGCAACAAAGTTTCCTCTTCGTCCCCAGAGTTACAGATTAGACCTTCCCAGGTCCCAGACAGGAGGATTTCGAGATCGGAATCCTCACCCAGATGAGGAATCAGGACATCTCCCATTTCCTTCAAGGTTGCCCCACGAGCGCGTCTGCTTGGGCAAGACCCTCAGATTCAGACTTCAGATGCAATGGCTGCACTACAGAACAGTTAACAATCAAATACACTCGGACAACAAAGAGACTAATGAATTCACCCAGTTGACTGGAGCAAACCTTTGGGGTCAAGGTCGCTGGGGGGCTTTTGGGGATCCCGGACAAGCCCCCAAGATGTTATGCCCAGATCGTTGGATCCCCAAATGCCACCAGACACTCAAACACAACGAAATGGAAAAGCAAGGTTTATTTCGGAAGTACAAGCCATGCCAGGGACCCCGTCTAACCAACCACGCAGCAGAGGGCAGAGGGAGGCCTTGAGCTGTGCTCCGGAGCATCTTTTAAAGCAGGGTTACGTCATCAAGGGGTGCAGGGTAGGGTGGATTGGCTGGGGTCACCTCTGGTATTTCCAGATCAAAAGCGGTTGTTCCTGATTGGTTCGGACCCAGGGGATTTTCTTATATGGTGAACTAGAGCTGTTCTGTTGTAAGTTTTGTGTTCCATTGTAAGTTTCGGTTTCCCCAGAGTGACCCTACTTTTACTGGATGTCAGGTCTGCCTCTCCGAATGGAGGCACTTTTTCAAAATGGAGTTACTCAGGCCCTTCACCATCAGCCTGGGTCTGGGGGTAGGGGGGTCTCCACCCCAGGAACAATGGTGAGATCCCACATGGAGGGAATGGGGGTGTGTGTCCAGGGTCCCTTGGGAATATCTAACTGGAGCTGAGCTCAGCAACCCAGCTCCCTGGCCATTAACCGTCGGTAGATTGGCTCTGCCCATCCCGCCTTCTCTCCAGATGCGAGCATGTTGCCCTCTAGTGGTGAATCTCTGGATAGTCGGGTGCCCTGGACCCTTTCTCCCCTGCGCTGTGGGATGCAGAGTCCAGGAAAGGAAGGGGTTTTGCGGCTCTATGAGGTCCAGATTCTTGAATCCACAAAGGAGAAGCTGAAGTTGTGTGATTTAGCCAAGCTCTTTCAGTGAATGAATGGCAGAGCTGAGACCAGCAACGATGTTTATGGACAAGTATTGTGCGAGACACAGCACTGGTGCCTAAGTCACCCTACTTAGCCCTGACACTAGGAGCTTGGGCTAATACCACTCTGGAGTGATGGAAACAGGGAATATCACTTTTTTAAGATTTTTTTTTATTTGAGAGGCAGAGACAGGTCATTTTTTTTTTAAGATTTATTTATTTTACACAGAGAGAGGAGAGGCAGAGAGAGGTTGTTTTGTTTTGTTTTGTTTTGTTTTGTTTTGTTTTGACAGGCAGAGTGGACAGTGAGAAAGAGAGAGAAAGGTCTTCCTTTTTGCCGTTGGTTCACCCTCCAATGGCCACCGCGGCCAGCGCGCTGCAGCCAGCACACTGCGCTGATCCGATGGCAGGAGCCAGGTACTTCTCCCAGTTTCCCATGGGGTGCAGGGCCCAAGCACTTGGGCCATCCTCCACTGCACTCCCTGGCCACAGCAGAGAGCTGGCCTGGAAGAGGGGCAACCGGGACAGAATCTGGCGCCCCAACCAGGACTAGACCCGGTGTGCCAGCACCGCAAGGCGGAGGATTAGCCTAGTGAGCCGCTGCACCGGCCAGAGAGAAGTCTTCTGTCCACTGGTTCACTCCCCAGATGGCCAAATGGCTGGAGCTGCACCCATCTGAAGCCAGGAGCTGGTAGCTTCTTCTGGTCTCCCATGCAGCTGCAGGAGCCCAAAGACTTGGGCCATCTTCTACTGCTTGCCCAGGCCATAGCAGAGAGCTACATTGGAAGAGGAGCAGCCAGGACTTGAACCGGCACCCATGTGGGATGCCAGCACTGCAGGTGGCAGCTTTACCTGCTACACTACAGCACTGGCCCTGGACGTCACTTTTGAGAGCAGCTTAACCAGAATTCAAACTCAGTCCACCTACCTCCAAAACCAGCTATAAACCCAGCCTCCAACCCAACGCCCACACCACATGTTTCTACACCCACATCACAGAAACAAGATGCCTTGGCAACTCCTGCTGTAATTCTATCATGTTCCAGAAGAAGAAGTGAAGATGGCGAGGGAATGGAATTTATCCACCGCCCCCAGGAGTCAGGGTTAGGACCAGAACCCAGGTCTTCAGGCTCTTGGTCTAACGCTTGTGGAGGCCCCTGTCCCACCCATCCATCTCCTGCATCTCTCTGTGTACTGTGTATGCATGTATGTGTGTGCAGGCACAACCCTACTCCTATGCAGAACATGCAGGAAAGCTCCAGAGTAACCCCTGGCAGGAAGAGGAGACCCTGCGATCTGCCACATGCCATCTCAGCCTTGAGGTCAGAGACAGTGATCAGTGTAATGCAGGTAGGTGGTGTAAGGTACCACAGCTAAGGTCTGAGAGACTGAAGGTGCCCCAGAGAGTGCAGAATCCCCGGGATGCGCTTCCCTGGACTCCAGTGTACAAGTCTCCGAGGCCCCGACAAGGTCAGATGCGGTACAAACAGGCACAGCTCAGGGCACAAGTCCCCCACCTGCCCGTGGGCATAGACCCCTGCACACTCCTGCCTCCGCAACAGAACGCCATGGGTGAGCCTCTCTGTGGATCCCTTGCAAGTGAGGAGCTACTGAAGTAGGAGTAAGGATGGTACAAGACATGACAGTGGCCAGAGAGGAGAAAGGATGGCCAGAGAAATGTATACCCAGGCACAGGACTCCACTCTGTGAGAGCGAGAGCTGATGCAGTAGCTGGCATATGTGGTGATGGAGAGACACGGGGGAAGCCAAGGAGTGGGGAAATGAACTGAAGAATAATGGGGAAAGAGAAGAAAGAGCCAGTTTCACCAAGATGGTGCCAAAGACAAGGAAAGAAGCCCCTGCCTTCCCCAAGCAAAGGCTTTGAAGGTCAGAAGGGCAGTGCTGGAAGGTGTCCTCAGCCACAAAACAGATCTGCTCGTCACCCACCTTTCATGGGCCCAAAATGCTGCAGCTAGGGAGGCCGCCCGGATATCCTCAGAAGAGGGCCCAAGAAGAAGCAAGCTATACTGCACCATCATCAGGTGCCCCCCGGCCACAGAGTCTGCCAGGGAGAAGCCCAGAGACAGCCACACACCTGTGTTCATTGATGCCAAGGCCAATGAGCACCAGATCAAACAGGCTGTGAAGGAAATCTGTGACACTGACGCCACCAGCATCAACTCTCCCATCAGGACTGGTGGACGGAAGGAGGCCCATGTTCGGTTGGCTCCTGACTTTTATGCTTTGAACACAAGACTAGGACCATCTGAGTGTGGCTGGCCAATTCTACATTTGTTTTCACCATTGAGAAAAAAGAAAGAAAGGGGACAAGTGGCCACTGGCCAACGTCACCAAAGTTGGAAGAGAAAACACATCAGCTCATATGCAAGGACAGTGCAAGAAACTGGAGCTGTGGCGCCCTCTTCCCTAGAGACCCTGAATGAACGTGTGAGGCCTGGAAAGCTATTTTCCCTGAATCCCAGGACGAGTTGAATCTCCTGGGCCAGACTTTGTTAATGGAAAATGGATGAGCAAAGGTCTTAACAGGTGCTGAGAAAGAGAACTTGGACAAGGACTGGCCACCCCAGGCCCCTGAGAACCTCTTCACCCTGGAAGTCTGAGCAGTAATTTGCATACATCCAAATGCAAATTCATGATTAACACTTTCTCCCCTCAGGGCCTGGGTAAGTTTTAATTAATTCCCTGGGGCCACTCAAGTCTTCCCATTTCTAACAGTAATTACCTACTTCTGAGGCAGCCCAGCAGTCATTATGGTGACTCCACAATCATCTGTGTCCCTCAGCATCTAAAGAAAGAAAAAGTTTGCAGCCTAGAAATGAATGTGGCATTATCTCACTTGCTCCCAGCAACAACCCCAGAGGAAGACCCATCTTGCTTGAGCAACAGGAAACAAGTCAGCCACTCGGCCAACAAAGGTGGAACAGGGACTTGAAACCTAGAAGCCAAATTCCTGGGTCCCAGGCCAGGGCACACCCAAGACATCCGCGCCCCCATTCTGCTGAGCGTTGGGTCCCCTCTGTTACTCTCACTGACATCTGTCACTTGTCCCTTGAAAGCCCAGCCTTTCTGACAGCCAGGGGCCACAGTGAACACAGCAGCCCAGGAACAGCCGCCGTCCTGGAGGAGCTGCCTCCTTCCTCACACCCTGCTTCTGGCCCACCCACCAGGCCTCTGGAGCAGGAGATCATGTACCCTAGAGCGAGGTCATTGGTGCCTGCCTGCAGTGTCCACCATGTCTCTGTCACACCACCCTTGGCTCTGCCTAATGACCTGCCACCACCCACCCCCACTCCCAGCTAGGAAGACATCTGCTGCTTATATGCATGCATTCAAAGTGCTGGGCTCAGCATAAATAACTTACCACACCATATAAAATACACAAGATGGGGCCAGCATTGTAGTCTAATGGTAAAGCTACCACCTGCGGCACTGGCATCCCATATGCGCACTGGTTCGAGTCCCAGCTGCTCCACTTCCAAGCCAGCTCCCTGCTGATGTACCTGGGAAAGCAGTGGAGGATGGCCCAAGTCTTTGGACCCCTGCACCCACAAAGGAAACCTGGAAGAAACTCCTGGCTCCTGGCTTCAGATTGGCTCAACTCCAGCCATTGCAGGCATTTGGGGAGTGAACCAGCAGATGAAAGATCTCTCTCTCTCCCCCTCTGCCTCTGCCTCTCTGTAACTCTTTCAAATAAATAGACCTTAAAAAAATAGGGATATACAATATAAATTCAAGAATGAAACTTTAAAAGGTAAGATGTAAGACCTATGCCTTTTGGATCATTGGTTTGCTTTAAAACTGTTGAGCAGTCAACCCAAAAAGGGGAAGTGTGCTCTGGAGTTCAATGTCCAAGAGATAAGGCAAAGAGAGAGAATACTAGGAAGCAAATCTATTCTTGGAAATGAGACCAAACCCAAGGACACTCCTTGAACACGACTGTGGTTCCCAGCCTTGCTGTTGCCTTGATGGTGAGTTTCTTAGGCTGAACTCTAACACTGCATCGACACAGGGCTGCCATTGCACCGCAGGGCCTCTGCTGGTGAGAGAGGCAGGAGGCACCGCCTCCCCTGTTCTTACCTGGGGGAGCTTGAACTAAGGCAGGGTTTCTCAGCTGTACTATTCTTAATGTTTAGGGCCAGTTCATTCTTTAGTATGGGTGCTGTTCTGAGTGCTGGAGGTCCAGCAGCATCCCTGGCCTCCATCCACTACATCTTCAAAAGTTGCCAGGTGTTCCTTGGGGAAAAAAATCCCAGTTGAGAACCAACGATGCAAAGGTAGAAATCATTGCCCCTCTTTTTAATGTAGGGAGGCAAAGAAAGGACATTTGGTTTTATTTTTATTCTTTTACAGCTTCACTGCCATAAAATCTGCTCGTTTAACAGATGCAATTCAGTGATTTCTTCACAGCCTTGTGCAGTCACCGCCATCATCTGATTTTAGAACATTACTCCAGAAAGCGT
The DNA here is from genome assembly GCF_051225735.1 of Oryctolagus cuniculus. Lineage (NCBI taxonomy): Eukaryota > Metazoa > Chordata > Mammalia > Lagomorpha > Leporidae > Oryctolagus > Oryctolagus cuniculus. The sequence goes on from NC_142877.1 coordinate 58,486,841, forward strand.
GAACCCCTTAGCGATCATTTCCAATGCTCATGACCCCTGCACCACAGCAGGCACAGCCTACTGCTTTCTCTGTGGCTTTGCCTATTCCAAATGTTTCCTGTAAACGGAATCAAACATGATCTTTTATGATGTGGTCCGCCCATGTCATGGCATGTGTTGGCACTTCCATCCTTCTTATGGCCAAATAACATGCGTGATATCTTTCATTCACCCACTCACTGGTTTATGGCATTTGGGCTGTTTGTACTTCAGGCCCATTTTGAATAATTCTACCAGAAGCATTTCTGTAGCATTTTAATATGGACATGCGTTTTCAGTTCTCTTGGGTATATGCTTAGGGATGAAATTGTTAAGTCATATGACAACTCCACATGCAATATTTTGAGGAATCACCAAATAGGTTTGTTTGTTTGTTTGTTTGGACAGGCAGAGTGGATAGAGAGAGACAGACAGAGAAAGGTCTTCCTTTTTGCCATTGGTTCACCCTCCAATGGCCGCCGCAGCCGGCGCGCTGTGGCTGGCGCATCATGCTGATCCAAAGCCAGGAGTCAGGTGCTTCTCCTGGTCTCCCATGCAGGTGCAGGACCCAAGCACTTGGGCCATCCTCCACTGCACTCCCAGGCCATAGCAGAGAGCTGGTCTGGAAGAGGGGCAACCAGGACAGAATCCAGCACCCCAACTGGGACTAGAACCCAGTGTGCCGGTACCGCAGGCGGAGGATTAGCCTATTGAGCCACGGCGCTGGCCAAGGAATCACCAAATAGTTTTCCAAAATGGCTACCCCACTTTATGTTCCCACCAGCAATGAATGAAAGTTCCAGTTTCTCACAACTACATCAACACTGGTTTTCATCTTTATTTTAGCCATCCTAGTGGGTATGAAGTGATATCTCACTGTGATTTTTATTTTCATTCCCCAATGGCTAACACTGTTGCGAACCTTTCAAGGTGCATATTATTCATTTGTATATCTTGTTTAGGGAGATGTCCAAATCCTTTTCCTGTTTTTTAATTGGATTCTTTGTCTTTTCATTGTTGATATATAAGACTGCTTTATATATTCTTGTACAAGTTTTTTATCAGATATGTCTTACAAATATTTTCTCCTGTGAGTTTTTCATATTATGGATGATGTCTTAAAAGAATAAAAACTTTTTGAATTTTGAAGGCATTCAGTGTATAGGAGTTTTCAGTAATAAATTTTATTCATTGGCCCATTGATTAATTGGTAATATGTAATTTAATTTATACATATTTGTGAGCTTCCCAGATATCTTTCTGTTATTGATTGCTTGTTTAGTTTCATTGTGCTAGGGGCCAGCGCTATGGCATAGTAGGTTAAGCTGCTGTCTGCAGCACCAGCATCCCATATCCGTATAGGCACTGGTTTGAGTCCCAGCTACTCTACTTCCAATCCAGCTCTCTGCTAATGTGCCTGGGAAAGCAACAGAAGATGATCCAAGTGCTTGGGCCCCTGCATACATGTGGGAGACCCGGAAGAAGCTCCTGGCTTCAGATGGATCCAGCTCTGGTTGTTGCTGCCATTTGGGGAGTGAACCAGCAGATAGAAGATCTGTTTCTCTCTCTGTCTGTAAATCTGCCTTTCAAGTAAATAATAAAATAAATCTTTAAAAAAATTTCATTGTGCTCAGAAAACATAGGAGTGTACTTCAAAAAGTCTATGGAAAATAAAATTTAAAGATGTTTATTTTGATGAAAAATTTGAAATCCATGCTTGATTTTTTCAAAATTTAAATTTTCCATGAACTTTTAAAGACTCTTCATGTGCATCAATTTCAAGATTTATTTATTTATTTGGAAAAGTTACACAGAGAGAGAGAAAGATCTTCATCCACTGGCTCACTCCCCAGATGGCCAAAATGGCCAGGGCTGGGCCAGGCTGAAGCTGTAAGCTAGGAGCTTCCTCCAGGTCTCCCACATGGACAGCAGGGACACAAGCACTTGGGCCATCTTCACTACTTTTTCCCAGGCCATTAGCAGGGAGCTGGATTGGAAATGGGGAGCCTAAACTCAAAAAGCAGAGCAAAACAAAAGAGGGGGAGACAGCAAGGAAAAAAAAAAAAGTGATCTTCCATCCACTGGTTCACTCCTCAAATGGCCACATCAGCCAGTTCGAGGCCAGGCTGCAGCCAGGATCTAGGAACTCCATCTGGGTCTCCCACATGGGTGGCAGGGCCCAAGTGCTTGGTTCATCTTTTGCTGCCTCCCGGAAGGCTGGATCAGAAGCAGAGCAGCCAGGACTCAACCCGGCACTCCACTGTGGGATGCAGGCATCACCAGCTCCAGCCTAACCTGCTGCACCCAGTGCCCACCCTGAGAAGAACATTCTGAAATAAGAGGTTCAGTCATTAACTGGATAAGTGAAGTTAAAGAAAAAGGCATTCCAGTGGTGCGATTGGTTAGAGCATGGTGCTTACAAAGTTAAAGAAGAAATGAAAGAGAAAAGAAAATAAAAAGTTGATTCTTTGGAAAGATTGACAAAATTGACAAACATTTAACAAAGGGAAAAGAGACCAAGAAAAAGGAAGCCAAGTTACTAAAGTCAGGAACGAGAGAGGGACATCACTGCTGACCTTACAGAAGTAAAGGAGTGAGAAATGGCTGACTTGGCAGCCCAACATCTGGGCCTCTGCAGGGAAGCACCCGCTGGGATGTGTTTGCACCCTGTGTAGGGGCCACATTCTCTTATTTCTTTGCTTGCCTCATAATGTGTTGTTGACTGTCGGACATTTTAATAATGCAGCGTGGCAACTTTGGAATTCAGCATCCAACTCCCTCGGGATTAGTTGTACTGGCTGCTGCTAGTTTGTTTTCCTTACTGGCCCCTGAGACTAATTGCATGAGGTCCGCATTCTTTGTCACGTGTCACCACTACAGTCTCTGCTTGGCTGGCTTAGCAGTCAGCTAGCAATGGAATGGAGGTTTCCTGAAATGCCTTCGACGTCTCCCACCTTTTTACTGTGCATGTGTGTGGGTGTGAGTGGGTGTTTGTGTGAGGGTGTATGAGGTGTGTGGATGTGTGTGAGTGGGGGGGGGGGGGTTGTGAGTGGGGTACTGTAAGGGGCGGGGGGGCAGGAAAGGGAGTATATGGGGATATAGTTGTGTGGGGAAGGGTATGGAACTGTAGGGGATGTGGGTGGGCAGGCTGTGGGGATGGTTTGTGTATGTGTGTTTATGTGGGGGGTAGAGTGTAGGTGTTTGTAGGGTGTGTATGGTAGGATGGTTTTGTTGGGGGAGGTATGTGTGTGGCAGTATGGAAGTGGTTGTGTGGGGTAAGGGTGTGTGAGTGAGTGGGTCAGGGATGGGGGCAGAATGGGGGTATATGGGGATATGGTTGTGTGGGGGGGTATGGAACTGTAGGGGGTGTGGGTGAATAGGTGGGGGGGCTGTGGGGATGGTTTGTGTGTGTGAGTTTGTATGTGGGGGGTGGAGCTGTGGGGGGGGTGGAGTGTAGGTGTTTGTGGGAGGTGTATGGTGGGATGGTTTTGTTGGGGGAGGTATGTGTGTGGCAGTGTGGAGGTGGTTGTGTGGGGTGAGGTTGTGTGAGTGTGTGTATTTCAGGGTGGGGTGATCCCTTCAACATTCCAGCTTTGATAACTGACCTAGCCTCACTTTCTGCTCGCACTTCCTGCTTCTTCAGGAAGAGGTGAGAGATGCACATTCATACACCGGTGTGTTGCCTTCTAACCCTCCTCCCCTCCTCCCCTGGGGAACAAGAACTTTTCAGAGCTCCCTCTGGACATCCTCGGATCTCCCTCAGACCTCAGCCAGCCTGCTGCTTGTCCCAGTACGGATCACTGACTGCTAAAGGCAGTGACAAGTTCGAGAATTGCCACTGATTGACCAACGCCCAGAGGATAAGGTTTTCCTTGATGACCAACTGAGATAAGCCCTGTGGACGGGGCATTTCCAGGGCTCCTCCAGCCAGCTCAGAGGGTGACGGCTCCCTAGAGACCTGCTCTTTGGGGAGTTCAAAATCCATTCTGCAGCTGCTGGACTGGGTTTATTGCAAATACCACGGTTCTGAGACTGCTGGTTCCAAGGCTACCACAGGCTAGGAAGAGGAGTTGAGAAAAGGACCAGTTAAAACACCACAAATGCTCCTCAGATTACTTTAAGCCTGTAGTTAATTCCTAGGGTTCTGAAAACTGGTTGCTGAGCATTTTTCCAGCGTTCTGGTTGTCTTCATGGAGCAGCAGGTCTCAGAGAAAGGGCCTCCTCCTGCTCTGGGTTAATCACATTTCCTTAATAGCTTCCTGGGGTCTCAGAGACAGTGGGTAGGTCCCAAAGAAAAAAAACAACGTGGGAATGTAGATTGGTGCAGCCAATGTGAAAAGCCAGCATAAAGGCTCTTAGAAGAATTACAACTAGAACAACCATGTGATCCAGCGCTCCCTCTGCTGGACACATGCCCAGAGGAACGGATATCACCGCTTCATAAAGACAAGTGCACTTGCATGTTTATTACAGCACCATTCACGGCAGCCAGGATACAGAAAAACCGCAAGTATCTGTCACCAAGCAAATGGACAAAGAAGTTGTGGTGTGTGTATACGATGGAACATTATTCTGCCTTTAAAAAAATTAAGATTCTGTCATCTCCCACACCCTGAATGAACTTCGAAGACATCGTGTAAGGTGAAAAAAATTCAAACACACAAAGAATAAAGCAAGGGTTACCAGGGGCAAGCTAGGTGGGGAGAAGTGGGGAGATGTAAGTTGGAGGACACCGGTGGCAGATACATAGGATAACTATGTAGGGCTGGAAATCCAATAGACAACACAAGGTCTGTAGTTACCAGGGTCGTATTGCACACATGACTTCTGCTAAATGAGTAGATTTTAGCAGCTCTGGTCACCAAAAAAAATGAGTAACTGTGAAATGATGAGAATGTTAGCTTGCTTCCCTCTAGTACTCATCTTACTGTATGTATCTCATAACAGCATGCTGTATTCCTTAGACACAATACACTTTCTATTTGTGAAAAGAAGGAAGAGAAAGGCGTTTGTCCTAGCAGATACGAAGGCAAGTGCCCGGGCTCAATGTCCACCTGCAGTTCCTGTCTGCAGCTTCCTGCTGATGCAGACCTGGGAGGTGGCAGTGATGGCTCAGGCGGCTGGGTTCCTGCCGTCCTCTCAGCTGTGGGAGACCTCGATTGAGCTCTGGTTTCCTGCCAGCACTGTCCCCCTTGAGCTATTGGAAATGCAAGCAGACCTCACCAGAGCAAGGGGAGCAAGTCTGCAGACCCTGGCTTCATACTGAGAAAACATTTCTGTCCCTGACGTTAAGATTTGCTCCACCAGATTCTGGTCCACAACTCCCTTGCAGAAGGAAAAGGGGGGGGGGGGGGTTGCAGTGCTGGTTGAGACATGTGACCATTCACGTTCTACCTCATCGCCGGTGGCTTCAGACATTTTTGCTGTGAAATAGTTGAACTGCACTCAACAAATACACAGAACAAGGAGAGCACCCAGGGGCACCTGCTCTTCTCTCTGGCCCCCCAGGACAGTGAGCTGTCCTGGGCACAGGAGACCCAAGTCTTCCAGCTGCTGTAAAAAGCTGAGTGTTCCAACAGCCACACCTTCCAAATGTGGAAATGCGGCTTTGGATCACTGAGAACCATGTTTGCACCAGATTTCTGACCCTTACCCCAACCCTGAGCCTCACCCCATTCCTAAAGCTTGCTCTACCCCTGACCTGAGCTCAAGGCCCAATCCCAGGCCCTGTTCCAGCTCTAGGAATTGCCTCATCTGATTCTTTGTCCCTGACCCGTGCTCACTGACCAGGCCTCTGCATCACCTACAAATTCCACCCAGGTCCTCTTCCTGCTGGGTTCTGACTAGATCCTATTTTTCCAACACAGCCAAGTCCAGTCCCAGTCCCCAGACAGTTCCTATTTGACCCAGTGTGTGAGGTGCTGAGTCTCTAGCCCTACCCATCCGACACATCTTACCCCTCCTGCAGATGCAGAGCTCAGCTTCCTGAGAGGCAAAAGAGACCAAGGTGCCCAAGCTCACAGCCCCTTCGCCTTTCCCAGGCAATATTTTCTGGGATAGTGCTTCTCAAACTGGAATGCACATAGGAGTGACCTGGAGATATTAAAAGTGCAGATTCAGGGGGCAGGCGTTTGGAGCTGCAGCTTAGATACAGCCTGGGGTGCCTACATTCCGGGTCAGGGTGCCTGGGTTTGTGTCCCTACGCTGCTCCCATTCCCAGCTTCCTGATAATGCACAGGTGATGGCTCAAGTACATAGGACCCTGCCACACACATGGGAGACCCAGACTGGGTACCCAGCTCTTAGCCTCTGCCTGGCCCAGCCTCAGCTGTTGCAAGCTCCCTCCCTCCCTCCCTCCCTCCCTCCCTCCCTCCCCACCCCACACACACACAAAGTATCATAGATAATAGATCTGCCTCTGCATTTCAAACAAAATCTAAATAAATAATGTTTTAAAAAGAACTGCAGAGGGATGGACATTGTGGCACAGCAGGTTAAGCCACGGCTTGGGACACCATATTCCATATCAGAGTACCAGTGCAGGTCTCAGCTCCTCTGCTTCTGATCCAGCTTCCTGCTTATGTGTCTTGGTGGCAGGAAATTCTGACCCAAGTACTTGGCTTCCTGCCATCCACTGGGAAGACCCAGATGAGTTCCTGGCTCCTGGCTTTAGCCTGACCTAGACTCAGCTGTTGTGCACATTTAGAGATTGAACCAGAGGATGGATGGATCTCTCTCTCTCTCTCTCTCTCTCTCCTTCTCTCATTTCTCCCTATCTCTTTCACTCTTTCAAATATATAAATCATTGTTTTAAAAAAAACTAGAAATGTTATTTTCCTATTAAAAAAATACAGGGGCCAGTGCTGTGATGAAGTGAGTAAAGCTGCTGTCTGCAGTGCCAGCATCCCATATGAATGCCAGTTCAAGACCTGGCTGCTCCACTTTCCATCCAGCTCTCTGCTATGGCCTGAGAAAGCAGCAGAAGATGGCCCAAGTCCTTGGGCCCCTGCACCCACGTGGGAGACCCAGAAGAAGGTCCTGGCTCCTGGCTTCAGATCGGCCCAGCTCCGGCTGTTGCAGCCATTTGGGGAGTGAACCAGCAGATGGAAGACCTCTCTCTGCCTCTGCCTCTGCCTCTGCCTCTCAGTAACTGTGCCTTTCAAATAAATAAATAAATATTTTTAAAATTTAAAATATATATATATACAGACTCAGATTCATAAGGTCTTGGGTAAGAATCTGAACCTAGGTTCAAGCGAAACTGTTGGTCTGGGGAATGCAGTGTGAGCAGCAGGTTTCTAGGATACTAATTACTGCAGTTTTGCAAAAATTAAAAAAGCAGTTCACAGTAACAGCCCCAATTTCCACCAAGGGAAGAGGGGAACCTGTTCCTTTGTGGGACACTCCCACCCACAGAACCTGGAGCCTGCTCCACGGATCTTTTGCACTCAGCACCAGAAGTACCCATCTGAACTTCCCTTAATAATTTCCTACTCATGTGTCTTGCTTACCAATCACCCATGTGGTTCCTTTCGAGCATTCATTCATTCATTCTGCACATGTTACTGATTCTTACTCTGTTGGGGCTATAGGAATACAGCAGGCATTGTCCCTGTGGTCAGTAAGCCGACTGGCCACTAAAGGAGACAGATGTGCAAATGAACCTTTTCAGCACGATATGGTGAGTACAGTAGAGCATCTGTGTGTAGTGCAGAGGGAGAGCAGTCCATCGCCCCCGCAGGGGAGCCACCAGTAAGCCACTCTGAGCTAGAAGGAGCCCGGACTTAAACTAACCAAGAAAGGGAGCAGGTCCGTAAAGCACAGGGTACCTGCAGTGTGGAAGAGCAGCCTGGCAGAGGTGCCAGTGAGATAACAGCTGGGGGGGGGGGAGTGCTGTACACACCTGGGGTTGCTGGAGGACAGTGAGCAAGGGAGGAGGTGTCTGGGAGGAGTCAGAGGCTGATCCCAGAGCACTTCACCTGCCACGCTAAAGAGCTTGGACTGTAGCCTAAGGATTATGAGGAAGCCATTTAGGGTCTTAAAAATTCTGACTGGTCATGTTTGGACTTACATAAATCATGTTGGGTAGCTACGTGGAAAAATAGAATTGAAAGAAGCCAAACAAGAAACAGGGGGACCCATGAGGAAGCTGCTTCCACGACTCAGACCAGCTGATGTGGACCTGAGTTACAGCACTGGGGGTTGGTGTAAGAAGGAGGGGACAGGTCCAAGTGTTGTTCCAGAAGTATTTGGAAACACGTGCCAGGATCTCAAGATGGGTTGAAGGGGGTGGGCAAGGTTAGAGAATAGAGAGTGAAGATGGCCCCCGAGTTTGGGCTTGGGGAACACTGATGCATCAGCCAAATCGTAGCAAACAGGATGAGTCTCCGGTTGGAGGTGTGGGACCAGATCCCACCCCCTGTGCTGACGGAAGCACTCTGCAAAATTCCAGACTCATCTAATTAGCTGCTCCCTGGACATATCCACTCTGAAGTCAGCATGCCAAAACCCACAGAACCATATTTCCAAAAAGCATCTCCATAGCCTGGGAGATTCCATCCATTGGCCAGAGCGAGAACTGTCAGAGCACTCTGCTAAGAACAGAACCCAGGTCTCCTGACTCCTCCACTCTGCCTTATTTTCCCTGTTCTTTCTCTTCTGTTTCTGAGCCCTTGAGGCCTTGAATCTGATCATTAGCACCAGTCTGTCCAGAGAGTGCCTGTCCTTTGGCCCGTACCTGCTCTCCTTCCAACCAGTCATGCCTAACCCTGAACATTCTGTTTGGTTTCCATGTGAGGCAAAGGCAGGGCACAGTCCACAAAGCCCTGGAGCTGTGCTAGGAGAACCCAACCAGAAGTTCCAGCTTGCATAACCTGAGCAGACCTGAGGGCCCAGTGAAACCAGGGCACTCCACATGAGTCAGCACTCAGCCCCGTGAGGCTGAGACTTGAGACGTCTCCCTCTCCCTCTTCTTGCTCACCTCCGAAATAAACCAACGCATTCCTGCCCTGTTAGCTGGGCAGAGGCCCCAGAGTGCAGGAACAAGGGCACCATCCACCCCTTCACCCTGCAGCTGCGCCCTCTGGAGGGATTCCACACACCCTACTCCACCCTGCACTGGGGACGCTGTGGAGCAGGAGCCAAGGAGCAAAGTCCTACCACAGGAGGCCAGGGCAGCCGTGTCTGCAGAGGCAGAAGGCCAGGGCCACAGCAGAAGCGCCACTCAGAGCCGCACCGCCATGGATGCCCTGGTGCATCTCCTGCAGCTGCTGGTTCTGCTCCTGACCCTGCCTCTGCACCTGATGGCTCTGCTGGGCTACTGGCAGCCGCTGTGCAAAAGCTACTTCCCCTACCTGATGGCCGTGTTGGCTGAGAAGACCAACCACATGATGGAGAGCAAGAAACGGGAGCTGTTCAGCCAGATAAAGGAGCTAAAGGGGCCCTCCGGGAAGGTGGCCCTGCTGGAGCTGGGCTGCGGCACAGGGGCCAACTTCCAGTTCTACCCTGCCGGCTGCAGGGTCACCTGCCTGGACCCAAACCCTCACTTTGAGAAGTTCCTGAAAAAGAGCATGGCCCAGAACAAGCACCTGCAGTACGAGCGCTTCGTGGTGGCCGCTGGAGAGGACATGCGCGAGCTGGCCGACGGCTCCATGGACGTGGTGGTCTGCACGCTGGTGCTGTGCTCCGTGCAGAGCCCAGAGAGGGTGCTGCAGGAGGTCCGGAGAGTGCTGAGGCCGGTGAGCAGGCGTGGGCCGGGCAGTGCAGCTTCAGTGGGGGGCCCCCAGGGTGGGGGTCTAACAACCAGCACCTGAGACACCCCCATCTACCTCCACCTGCTGGTGAGTGGGAGATACGTCCAGTGCTACGAGGGGGTGCAACAGGACGGGGGGAGGGGCAGGCAGCAAGAACATCTACGGAAGTGAGGTTTAAAGGGGGTTCAGGGGCAGGCATTCAACCTTGCCCTTAAGACGCCCATGCCCCACATACGGAGATCCTGGGTTCAACCCCGCCTCTGACTCTTGTGGCAGACCCTGGGAGGCAGCAGTGATGGCTCGAGTAATTGGGTTCCTGCCACCCACACCGGCAGCCGGAATTGAGCTCCTAGCCTCTGGCTTTACCCTCAGCCCAGTCCTGGCTGTCATGGGTATCTGGGGAGTGAACCATCAGATGTAAGCACTCACTCACTCACTCTCGCTCTCGCTCTCGCTCTCTCTCTCCCCCCATCTCAAACAAGAATAAAGGAGTAAGCCATGGATGGAGAGAGTGGGAAAATAAAAAATGTCCTAGGTGGAGCTGTCAGGGGAATGTGGGGAGCAATCCGGACTAGACTAAGTTACTCGAATTGGGACTTATTCTATGCATCTGCTCTCCCACAATATGGCGCTGGGAGAGAAGTAAACAGCTTCCGCACAGCTGCCTCCAGTTCAACTAATAAACTGTAGGACTTGCTCCTGATTGGAGGAGAGCAGCGTACTCGGCATGTGGGCAGCCGAGTTGGGATTGGCGGAGGAGGACTATAAAGGAGGAGAGAGACGGCATGCACCAGGAACATCTATGGGGAACATCTAAGGGAACCCGTGCAGCCCCCGAGAAAGCCGGCCGGCGGTGTGCCGCTCCCCTGCGGAAGTGGGGAATGCGGCCAGGGGGAACTGCCCTTCCACGGAGGTGGAAGGGATAGTAGCCAACCCGGGAAGAACCAGCAGCAAACCCGGGGAGGGCCGAGCAGACGAAAGAACAGCGCAGGGTCCTGTGTCGTTCCTCCACGAAGAGGGGGAGCGACATAATGGTGCCGTGACTCGGATATGAAGCCTAGGCAGGGTTCAGTGTCGTTCCTCCATGAAGAGGGGGAGCGACATAATGGTGCCGTGACTCGGATAGGAAACCTAGCTCGGATAGGAAACCTAGCTCGGATAGGAAACCTAGGACGGATAGCAAACTTAGGAGGGAAGAAACGGGAAGAAACGGGAAGAATTGGGAAAATATCGGAGAGAGAGACTAGCAAACAGCCTAGGGAAAAGCCGGACGAAAAAGGAGCCGGAAGAAGCTATTGAAAGCCTAGGCATAGACTCAGATACGGACTACGGGGGGAAGCTGGGAGAAATCTCTAAGGTCGAAAGCGAAAGTGAAAGCTAGAACAAACAGACTCGGATGCGGACTGTGGGGAGAGGCCAGGAGAAATGAGGGAGGAATATCGTTGGAGGAAAGCTTGGGGAAACATACCGGGTAGAGAAAAATGTTAGGGAAATTGAAGCCGCGGGGGGCAGGCCAAGGCGGACACGAAAGCCACTTTGGGATTCTCAAGTTAGCCCGGGAATAGGGGGCGAAAAGTTGAAACCAGAAGCTGAAACGTGAGCCTGGTTGGGATCCGTCTGATTAGCCCGGGGAGCAAAGGACGGGAAGCCAAACCGTGGGGCGGAGACGTACGCTGGGTTGAATTCGCCAGGCTAGCCCGGGGAACTTAGATTGAATGCTAGTGGCGGACACGTAAGCTACGCTGTGTTACTCGCGGAAGCCGCCGCGTGCAGAGAGAGCACGGGGCGTGAATAGATAGGGAACGGGGCTGGCGTAGGCCGTGGTGCAGACGCGAAGGGCGTGGAGACCGCGGAGCGCGCGAAGCCAAGCCGCGCAAAGCCGAGCCGCGCAGATGAGGCGCGGGCTGAAGCCGCGCAGAGCCGGGAACCCGCCGGCGGGGCGAGGCGCCGGGAAGCTGCGGGGATAAGAGAAACAGAAGTTTAGAAGTAAAAGAGAAATAGGAATGCTGGAAGATAGAAGTAAAATGGGAGAAATAGGAATGCCCGGAGATAGAGAAATAGAGAAAAATAAGGCCTCCCCTCAACATGGCAATGAGAAAGCTTGGATTCGGTCTGCCTGATTAAGTGAGGCGATGAGCACCTGGGCGGCTAGCAGCTTATGCGCCGCAGGTCACGGAAGACAGGCACGAATTAACATCAGTAAGGCTTCCCCACAATACAACCATTAGGAGGCTTGGATTCGGTCTGCCTAATTAAGGCGGTAAGCGCCAGCAAGCAGCTCGACCAGAGTATGAGCTGCAGGTCACCGAAGATAGGCACAAACCAACACTAATAAGTCTCCCCCACAATACGGCAATGAGAAGGCTTGGATTCGGTTTGCCTGATAGGTTTTGTAAACACCTGCAGGCAGTTCTAGCAGAGCAGAGCATGCGCTGCAGGGCACCGAACACAGGCACGCATCAGCGCCTAAAAACCTCCTCACAACATGGCGAAGAGAGGACCCGGATTCGGTTTGCCTGATAGGACTTGTAAGAGCCTGTGGCAACTCTAGCAAGTAGAGCAGAGTGTGTGCCGCGGGACACTGAAGACAGGCGCGTATCAACGCTAAAAAATAAAAAGAAAGGGGGATCTGTGGGGAGCAATCCGGACTAGACTAAGTTACTCGAATTGGGACTTATTCTATGCATCTGCTCTCCCACAATATGGCGCTGGGAGAGAAGTAAACAGCTTCCGCACAGCTGCCTCCAGTTCAACTAATAAACTGTAGGACTTGCTCCTGATTGGAGGAGAGCAGCGTACTCGGCGTGTGGGCAGCCGAGTTGGGATTGGCGGAGGAGGACTATAAAGGAGGAGAGAGACGGCATGCACCAGGAACATCTATGGGGAACATCTAAGGGAACCCGTGCAGCCCCCGAGAAAGCCGGCCGGCGGTGTGCCGCTCCCCTGCGGAAGTGGGGAATGCGGCCAGGGGGAACTGCCCTTCCACGGAGGTGGAAGGGATAGTAGCCAACCCGGGAAGAACCAGCAGCAAACCCGGGGAGGGCCGAGCAGACGAAAGAACAGCGCAGGGTCCTGTGTCGTTCCTCCACGAAGAGGGGGAGCGACATAATGGTGCCGTGACTCGGATATGAAGCCTAGGCAGGGTTCAGTGTCGTTCCTCCATGAAGAGGGGGAGCGACAGGGAAGATTTTTGACCTGTGTGTAGAGAGAAAAGTAGTTCAGGATCTTTTCCAAGGCTCTCGCATGCATGGCTGAGGGGGGAATGGAAGGAAGGGCCACTTGCTGAAAAAAGAGAAACCTCCGTTGTGTGGGCTTCTGAAGCCCAAGGTGCCACCAAGACAACAGCACAGAAGCCAAACAGGCAGGCAGGAGTCGTGATGGGAGGTGGAAACAGATGAATCCTGGAGCTGCAGATGCAGACAGCGCCAGCGTGGGCTGACAACTCAGAGAGTCGGGGTGAGTGAGTTACCCAGGGAGAGGAAGCCCCACACTGGGCAGGAGTCAGGGCTGAGGTTTCTCGGGGATGTTCGAGGAGATGTCCAGGAAGGAGTTGACTACAAAAAGTTCAAGAAAAGTGGAATTCAAAGATAAGTTTTGGGGCCAGTGTGTGAATCAGTGAGTTAAGCCTCCCTCTGCTGTGCCGGCATCCCAGATGGATGCCAGTTCCAGCCCTGGCTGCTCTGCTTCCAGTTCAGAGCCCTGCTAATGTGCCTGAGAAAGCAGCAGAAGATGGCCCAAGTGTTTGGCCCCCTGCCACCCACACGGAAGACCAGGAGGAAGTTCTAGCCCAATCCTGGTTGTCACATGTTGCTGTGGATTCATTCTGAGAGGAGGAGCGTGGGGCAACAGGTGCAAAGTCACAACACAGACCCCAGGAGTTGGGTGAAAGCAGGCCTGAGGTGAGCAGCCCACAGACTCATTTATTTCAGTTGGTGCAGTAGCTTACATAGCTAAGGCAGCCAATCCAGTCAAGGGGCGGTTTATCCCCCAACCAATCACAGCGTGTTGCCAGGCAGGCTCTGTTGCCAGGTGGGTTCCAAAGCCATTTCCTGAGTAACTGACACTTGCTCACCAGCGGCCATCTTGGCACAGCCTTCTCATTCCTCCACAGTTGCAGCCATCTGGGGAGTGAACCAGTGGATGGAAGATTTCTCTGTCTCTCCCTCGCTCTTTAATTCTGCCTTTCAAATAAATAAATAGTTAAAAAAAAGAAAAAAAGATAACAGGCTGGCGCTGTGGCGTAGCAGGTAAAGTTGCTGCCTGCAGTGCCAGCATCCCATATGAGCGCTGGTTCTAGTCCCAGCTGCTCCACTTCTGATCCAGCTCTCTGCTGTGGCCTGGGAAAGCAGTGGAAGATGGGCCAAGTCCTTGAGCCCTACACTCATGTGGGAGACTCAGAAGAAGCTCCTGGCTCCTGGTTTCAGATTGGCCCAGCTCCAACCATTGTGGCCATCTGGGGAGTGAACCAGTGGATGGAAGACCTCTCTCTGCCTCTGCCTCTAATTCTGTCTTTCAGATGAATAAATAAATCTATTTTAAAAAATAAAAAAGATAATTTTTGGGTACAAAAATTTTGCAATCCTTGCATATAAGAAGTCTTCAAAATCTTTGTGAAAATGCATATTATGAAACAACTACATGCAGATTTCAAGTTTCTCTGTACCAAAATAAAGTTTAATTTCTTTAAGAGGGAGAGAGACAGAGCTCCTATCTGCTGATTCAATTCTCAAATGCTCACAACAGCCAGGGGTTCAATCTGGGTGTCCCACGTGGGTGGCAGGAAGCCACTTACTTGAGCCATCACCACTACCTCCCAGTTGGCAGGAAGCTGGAGCCTGGAGCTGGAGCAGGGAATTGAACTCATGCCCTTCAATACGGGACACAAGTGACTCGGTTGCAAAGCTAAACACCATCTCCCAAACTTATCTTTTCATCCATCCATAATTCCACAAACACTTTTGAAATACCTTGTTTTTATTTTTTAAATTTATTTTAATTAGTTTGAAAGGCAGAGTTTTGGTGCGAGGGGATAAGTGGGGGAGACAGAGAGAGAGAGAGAAGTCTTCATCTGCTGGTTCTTTCCCCAAATGGCTACAATGGCCAGAGCTGAGCCAATCTGAAGCCAGGAGCCAGGAGCTTCTTCCAGGTCTCCCACATGAGTGCAGGGACCCAAGCACTTGGCCATTCCCTGCTGCTTTCCTGGGCACATTATTAGGGAGCTGGATCAGAAGTGGAGCAACCAGGACTTGAACCAGTGCCCATATGGGATGCCGGCACTGCAGACAGCTGCTTAACCTGCTATGCCAGAGCGCTGGCCCCTGAAATTCCTTTGTATGCCTCTGAGTCTCAGGAGAGAGTTCAAGGCGCGTGTCCCTGTATGGGATGAATCAGCCCCTCCTGTCTTCCAGCGGCCATGCTGCCCTGGCCACCTCATAAAGCTCTCACTCTCTCCTCCACCATCCTGAGCGGTCTTTTCCTGCACCTCGAGGGAGGAAGGCGGGAGCAGGGAGTGCTGGCAGGTCAGGTGCCCCACCAGGGCTTCGCCAGGCTTGATCCGAGGGCCTGGAGGGGCGCAGCAGGTGAGTGACGCCCACCCTCCTCCCCTCCCAGGGTGGAGTGCTTTTTTTCCTGGAGCACGTGGCTGAGCCGCGCGGAAGCTGGGCCTTCATGTGGCAGCGAGCCTTAGAGCCCACCTGGAAACACATCGGGGACGGCTGCCTGCTCACCAGAGAGACCTGGAGGGACCTGGAAAAGGCGCGGTTCTCTGAAGTGCAAATAGAACGACACCCCCCTCCCCTGAAGTGGCTCCCTGTGGGCCCCCACATCATGGGGAAGGCTGTGAAATAAGCTGGCCCTGGCCCCCACCCCAGGGGTCCCTGCTCCCTCCCCTGCCCCCGCCCCGCCACTCACCCACCAGCCCAAGCCACCTTCTATGAAAGGGAGCTCCTCTCCTCCCAACCTCTGACCTCTGACCTCTGACCTCTGGCAGGGACAAGCTCTGGCTTCCATCCCCTCTTCCGCAGAGAAAAACTCCCAGTTCCTAACCTGGTCAGACAGGAAGCAGCTCACCCCCTTCGTGTCCTTGACTGCACATCCCTGCACTGCTCTCCCCGCTTCTCCAGCTCGCCACCCCTTTCCCTTGTCCCCGGGTGAAGTCCCTCTGCCTTCCCTGGGAGGCTGCAGCTTTGTGCCCCTCAGCCAGGTGCACCCCAGCCAGGTCATCGGGTCCTCCCTCCCTCCCTCTCTCTGGCCACCACCTCTGTCCACAGCCATGGAGGAACCAGAAGCAGACCCTGGGATGAGGCTGCCAAACTCAGTAAAGAAGCCAGAAATGTTGTCCTCAATTTTTTTTTAATAAATAGACAAAACCCACCAGACTGATGCACAGACTACAATCAGAGGAAGGAGGAAATGGGGGGAGCCCCTGAGCGAGCGACACAACCCCTCTCCAACCTCCAGGCCAAGGCACTTTTGGGGAGACAGGTCCTGGGGTCCTGGTGTACAAGGTGAGAGCCCCACCCTCACCTCAGCATGAGGACATCCCTGCCCTTCTCACCCTGCCCCCCCAGCCCTGATGGGCCCCCTCGCATCTCACAGCATTCTAAGGAGGAAGTGTTTGGGGGCAGGGGGTCGGTGCCCCCAGGAAGCAAACCCCTGCCCAATCCTGATGCAGCACCAGCAACCCACTCGGGCCCCTCCACCCCAAGGAGTCCCCTCTGGGGAAGCAGCAGGGGATACCCACGGGCAAGGCTGGGACAAAGGAAGCTAGGCAGTGGCTGGTGCCGGATGCCCATCGTGGCCCGGCTCGGGGTGCCCATCGGCAGCCAGGATGGGGTGGGCGTCGGGGCCCTCCCGCCGGGGGCTGCCCCAGTGGCTCCGCAGGATAGTACCCGTCTTCTCCTCCTTGAACTGCTGCCGGTCTTCCCGAGGGATCTTCACCGCGTGGTACTGGGGCACGGCGGCCTCGGGGTGCTTCGCCCGCCGGAAGAATCCCATCTGCAAGAACAGCCAGCCGAGGCCGTGAGGAGCCCGCGGGGCTGAGGTCCCTGGAGAGGACGCCCAGCTCAGCCCCGCTCCCTGCCCTCACCATCCCCGGAACAGGAAGGCCTCACCACAGCTCACCGGAGACAGGCAGGCCCGCACCCTGGGCAGTGGGCAGCTCCCAGAGGCCACCCTCAGTGCTGGGCCCTGGGTTCTCACATACAGCAAGACAAAAACCAGAGGGGGCCCAAGGTTCAGGACAAGGGCTTTGAAGGTACAGCCCAGGATCTTGGGCTCCCAAGGTCTCCACCCACCCTGCCATCTTGAGAAACTCAATAGAATCTCCCAGAACACAAACAAGAACTGGAGAGCAGGGGCCAGTGTTGTAGCAGAAGCCGCCACCTGGGATGCCAGCACTCATATGGGTGCTGGTTCAAATCTCAGCTGCTCCACTTCTGACCCAGCTGCCTGCTAATGCCCTGGGGAAGCAGCGGTGGATGGCCCAAGTGCTTGGGAGACTCCAGTGAAGCTCCTGGTTCCTGGCTTTGGCCTGATCCAGCCCCAGCCATTGCAGCCATTGGGACAGTAAACCAGTGTATGGAAGATCGTTTCTCTCTCTCTCTCTCTCTGTATGTGTGTTTGTGTTTGTGTGTGTGTGTGTGTGTGTGTGTAACTTTTTCAAATAAATAAGTAAATCTTTTTGAAAAAGAAGAGGTGAAGAAGAAAACAGCTTTCTGGACCTCTGCATATCTTAAACAGTGCATCACATGCCCCTGCACACGATGTAGGCAGCATGCCCAGGGCCCTGGCATCCGTGGACTAGGGGCACCTAGCCCCTCCCTAAACCATGACCCTGCTGGCTCTCACACACCAGCAATGATAATGTGCCCCTTGCACACTCACACTTGGAACTGCCCAAGACTCCTACATGCTCAGGCTGCTTAGAAAAGACATGCAGAGCTCACACCCCGCAAGCCCACCCGACACATGGAGCATGCGCCGGGCTATGCGCACTCACCGGTACAGCCTCAGCCCTCTGCTGGCATCTCACCTCAGCTCCTAAGACTCTTGGCACGCCCATGCAACCTCCTGTCTCTGCCTCACACATTGCAGATCCCCTGAATGCTGGGAATCTACACATACTCACACATGTGCATGCACACACACACTCACAACAGTTACCCCACAGTCCCTGGGCCCCCTGCTTCCATGGCCGAGGGCTGCACGGCCAGCTGGGCCCGGTAATAGTTGGTGGGATAAGATGAGCTCTGGCTGCTCCGCCGGAAGAAGCCACACTGGGATGTCAGGGGAGGGAGGAGGCAAAAGAGGCGGAGGATGGAGACAAGAAGGGTAGGGGCCCAGTCTCTGCTCTGTCTCCATGCTGCGGGAGCAGGGAACAGGCAGCCTGGCTCCCTGCAGGGTGGGCAGGTGCCCCCGCTTGCAGCCTGGCCCAGCCATGACACGGCCGCAGGAGGCTGCACTCAGTCTGACAGGGCTCAAGGAGCAGCTGGGGGGAGAGGGAGTCTTCCATAGAGCCCCAGGGCTGTGCCTGGTTCCCCACCCAGCCCCGGGTGTGGCAGGTGGCTCAAGGACACCCCTGCTCAGGGACATCATTCCCTGCACTGACGCGCACGTGTGTGTGTGTGTGTGTGTGTGTGTGCGTGCTTCTTCTGTCGAGCCCCAGATGCCCGCATGATTCTGTCTGCAGCCGTGAGTGTGCCAGAGCAGTTCAGTGGCCGGTCCGGAGACTGTCCCCACTGCTGGGCCTTCCTGGTCAAGGTTTCCATCCCAGACGTCACCATCCTACTCCGGTCGAATCAGCCCACACTCCCCGGCCTCCGTGACTGTGCCTCCCTGGCCCCACATCCCCACACCCTGAGCTTCTGCACCCCCTCCTTTTGGGGCCTGCACCCAGGGCCACATCCTCTCAAGCCTGCCCTCCACTGAACCCCACTGCACCTCCTCGACTCAATACCCCTGCCTTGTGCTGCAGCCCCACCTCACTCCAGCATTCAAGGTCTGCCTCTGGCGGGGACCCCCGGGGTCAGGCAGAGCCCCCGCTCCAGGCCCTGCCCGAGGCTCACCTTCCACAGGAGCAGCACCAACAGCGCCAGCACCAGAAGCCCGGCCAGCACCGCCAGGAGAATGACCCACCAGGGGACTCCTCCAGCCACCACAGCCACAGGATCCAAGTAGACCATCACTGGGGTCTGGAGAGCGAGGGGCACTGAGTGGGGGGTGGGGAGGAGAAAAGGGGGTGCTCCCACCTGCCCCCCAGTCCTGCGGCAGCTCACCACAGTGGATGCATCTCTAAGCAGCAGGTTCTTGATGGAGGACTTGACCGTGATGTTGGCTCGGACGATCACTTCCACAGACTTCACAGCCGAGTACTCCTAAAGGAGCCAGAAGCAGAGCCCCCTCCTGAAGGCCACGCCCCCTCCTTGCCCCGCCCCCCCATCTGGGAACTGGAACCCCGGAATGGTGCCCAACACAGAGGATGCCTCTGCCTGGCTTGGGTTAGGGCAATGCTGCCTCAGAGCAGAAGACATGAGCACGGGGGGACTTTGCAGGGTGCCCGGCGCTTCCCTCACCTCCAGGAAGGTGCTGTTCCACAAGCGGCCCCAGACGTGCAGCACAGCTGTGCGGTCGAAGCTGTAGAGCGGGCATCTGAACACCACACAGTTGGCCGTGCCCCGCGCACAGTCCTGGGGACCAGGACAGATGGGCTCTGAATGGTTTACTGTGAGTGCGTGTGCGTGCACACACACGCACACACACACACACAGACTGAGCCTGACATTGCCTCCCATTTTCTCTTCCCAACTTCAGACTCCCCTCCTCCAGGAAGTCTTCCCAAGCTACCCCTTTGATCCAAAGGAGCTGCTTACTCCAAATCTGAGCCATTTGGGTTGGAAATGCAAAGGCCTCTCCCTTGACAGTAGCAACACAGTAGCATCCCCAACAGATGCCTATGTCACCCAATGACCACCCCACATATTGGGCACCTACTGTATGCCAAGCACTTATCTCAGTTAAGCTTCACCATGGTCCTGGCACAGTGCATGCTGTCATTTCTCAAGGGAGGAAATGGAGGCCCCAGGAGGCCAGGTGACCTGCCTCAGGTCACAGAGACAGCAGAGCCAGTCAGTGTAGAGAGGTTGTCTGAACTCGGGCCCACGGTCAGCAAAGAGACCGCCCCAAGAGCTTCTGGGGACAGCTGAGGGGTTTGGTGCCTGCTCCTCCCAGCCTGACCCTAACGCACCTGGCCCAGGTGCGCACCTTCCTCATGACCCTCGTGCCTGAAAGTTCTTCTATGTCCATCACGTCATCGTCCACACACGGAAGATGTCTTTGAAAGCCTTTACATTCTGAGTCCTCTTTTATTTCGCTACTTTTGAGCACATTTAAAAACTCCATGGTTGTGACATTGTGAAAATCAAGCAGATATGCTTACACAAATTGACTAATCTGTTCTAAAAGACTTCAAAAGAATACCAAGCAAATCTCACAGGTGGCCATTACGTCTCCATAAAAATGCAATATTCTATACAAACATGAAAATGACTTGCTTGGCTGGCTGGCTCTGGGCTCCGAGGGCGCTGGGTCCAGCAAAGCGAGGAGTTAAATTTAAGGTCATGGCAAAACATCTGAAGTTCATCGCCAGGACTGTGATGGTGCAGGATGGAAATGTGGAAGGTGCATACAGGACCCTAAACAGGATCCTCACTATGGACGGGCTCACTGAGGACATTGAGCGACGGCGATACTATGAGAAGCCTTGCCGCCGGCGACAACGGACTCTGCAGGGAGCAGCAGGGGGAGGGGAGTTCTCGCCTCACAAGCAGCCCCCTGGCCCAGGGCTGCCCACCTGCCGCAGGTCTTGCACCATCCCATGGCTTTTTCTCCCATGGGTGCTAACAACATTGTTCTTACTCATCTGGTTTTCTACTTATCTGAGAGACAGACAGACTCAGAGTGCTCTCAGCTGCCAGCTCACTCACTCTCCAGACACCACAACGGCCAGGACTGGGCCAGGCAGGCCAGATGGGGAGCTAGGAACCCCACCCAGGCCTCCCACGTGGGTGGCAGGGTCCCAACCACATAAGCCATCACCTGCTGCCTCCCAGGAGGTGATCAGGAGTAGAGCTGGGACTAAAACCCAAGTATTGGAATGCGGGCCTCTCAGCTGGCAAGCCAACACCCATGCCCACCACAGGTGCTGGAGGTCCCCTCCCTGGACGCCAGCACCCTGAAGCTCCATGGTCCACGGCGGCCGCCAGCCCCCCACGCGTGGTCACTCCTGTGACGCCACTTGCCCTGCCCTTACCAGGGTGATGTTCTTCTTCTTCTCCAAGGAAGACACTGGCCACCACGACGTGCTGGGCTCCGGCGGCTCACGAGGCTCCTGCTGCGCCGGCTGCTCCAGCTCCCGCCGCCTCCTACCCCTGCTGCCTGCTTTCTGGACATGGGGAGGAGGTGCCCAGTGAATGCCCCTCCAGACACAGCCATCGGGGTCACATCTCCCCCCTCCACCTTCCTCCTGGCCCAGCCCCTACCCCCGGAACGCTTCTCTCCTCCCTACCCCCCACAGTAACCACCTCCCCTCCTAAAGTCTCCCCTCCACCCTGCCTGAGCCTCACCAGGCCGAGGATGTTGGGCCTGGGGGAGCAGAGCCCCTTCCGCCCAGGCCCCTGCCCGCCCTCCAATTCCACGCGCATGGGGTAGAGCAGCCACTTCCCATTGGCGATCTCGTGAGGCCACATGATGTTGAGGAAGGCGGAGCCCAGCGTGTTGAGCGACTGGCCTTGGTTGGAGACCTGCGGGCAGCAGATGGGAGGGAAGGAGCTCACTTTCCGAGCAGACTGCACCTCTGCACAGAGGCGGAGGGGACGAGCCTTGCCTCAGGAAGCAGAGTTCCCAAAAAGACTTGGGATCTGAGGTCCCCCCCAGCTGCCAATCGCTCCCCACACAAGCTCCAGAAAACCTAGGAGGGGTCAGGTGTGCAGGCAGGCACCAGCCAAGCAAAGGCAGAGTTCCGGGAAGAAGCTTCACCCCTGACCCACATGCCCGTCCCCTGGCTGGGGCCCCCGGCACAGGAGCTTCTTGGGCTCTCCTGGCCACTCAGACCACTCAGAAGTGACCAGAGAAGTGCCAACCATGGCCCCAGCACCAACATCAGCCCACAGCTAAAGTCCACGTGCAGGGCGGAGGCCTTGAGCTCTCTGGAGCACATGGGAGAAGTGCCCGCCTCGGCAGCAGCCCATGGGGCACGGTTCAGCCTGTCTTCTGGGTCAAGGGAGGGGGCCCATGGAGGGACCACACACCAGGACACCTACCGTGACCTCATACTTGACCTCGCTGCCCACATCCTCTTCAAAGCGCATGGCGCTCTCCCCCCTCACCACGCCAGAGAAGAAGAGTTGCTGAGGAATGGCCACCCTGGAAGAGATGGGTCAGAGCAGAAGCTAAGGAGGCCCAGGGCCCAGCTGGACGGAGGGTCAGGAGGGCAGGGCGGTGAGGCGGAGCCAGGCCGGGGTCCCGGAGTGGCGATGCCCCCACCCCCTGAGCTTACCCTGCAATGGACAGCGGCAGCTCGATGAAGACACGGGCGCGAACAAACTCTGGAGACAGCAGCTGCTTACTGATCCTAGCGTGCGGAACAGACACACACACAGCAGGGGTCAACGGGGCCAGTCCAACTGCCCCAGCCTCCACCCCTGCCCGACCCTGGCGCCACCAGGCTTACGTGGCCAATAGCAGCCCCACCTCCAGCTCAGTGGTCTCGATGGTGATTGCGGAGGTGCTGAGGATGAGGTAGAAAGTGACCTAGCCAGGGTGGAATGAGGGGAGGGTGAGGGGAGGGCTCCGGGGCTCAAGGGCCAGCCACTCAGAGCAAGACGAGGGCAGACTGCCCACCTGGGCACCTCTCTTCATGGGGTTCCCCAGCTCACACTCGACATGGGACGCATTCCCATCGGACAGGCAGAGCGGCTTCTCCTGCTGTGAGGAGGAGAGGAGAGGTTGGTTTGTGTTACTGGGGCCCTTTGAGAGCTCACCCCAGCTCGCCCCGGGAGACTCACCGCAGGGTCCAGCGCCCGGACTCCTGAGTAGCGCAGAGAGGCAGGGAGGGTGACGAGGAGCTGGGCTTCGTGGGCATCGTCCCCGTCAGCCTGGGGCTGGGCCGGGTCCGAGGGCAGGTTGGTGACCATCAGCTCCAGACCGATGACCGGCTGCCCACTCATCGCGAACAGGGCTGTCTTCCCGTCAGCCTCCCTGAAAGTCAAGTCCCTGCTCATGCTGGGCTGTGACAGCCCTCCCCAGCCTCCCGCCCACGCCCATTTCCCAGGTTCTCTGACCTCCCCAGGCCCCCCAGATCACATGCCAGCACATGCCCCGCATCTGCCCATGATGACTAGGAGAGAGGGACCCTCCACTCTCAGCCCAGCTCCACCCAGCCTGCTAGTCCTTGGCTCTCCATCCATCACACAGGACTAACAAACCCTACCTCGCCGAGCTGCTACTAAACCATACCAGGGACTTCGACAAGCTCGTGGAAACTGTGCATTACTGGTTAATTCTGTTTTTAACCTTTTGTGGGACTCCAAGTTATGCTGGGGCAGCTGTTTGGCTTAGCAGTTAACTGCATGAGCTACCTGCCTGGCTCCATCTCCGATTAGCTTCCTGCCAATGCGTGTGCACCCTGGGAGGCAGCACTGATGGCTCACATGGTTGGGTCCCTGCCACCCATGTGGGGGGCCAGGGTTGAGTTCTTGGCTCCCAGCCCACCCAGCCCAGCCCCAGCTGTTGCAGGCATTTAGGGGGTGAACCAATGGAAGGGAGTTCCCTCTCTCTCTCTCTTTCTTGGATACACTTCAAGATTTTTAAAAGATTATTTATTTATTTATTTAAAAGGCAGAGTTAGAGAGAGAGAGAGAGAGAGAGAGAGAGAGAGAGAGATCCTCCATCTGCTGCTTCATTCCCCAAATGGTTGCAATGGCCGGGGCTGGGCCAAGCTAAAGTCAGAAGCCAGGAGCCCCCTCCAGGTCTCCCATGTGGGCCCAGGGGCCCAAGCACTTGGGCCGTCCTCCACTACTTTCCCAGGCACATGAGCAGAGAGCTGGATAGGAAGTGGAGCAGCCGGGACTCAAACCAGCAGCCCTATGGGACACTGTACCACGGCGTCAGCCCCAATGTGTTTTAAGATAAGTTTATTTTGGCACAGTTTGAGACACACGCATATTTTTTCACAATCCCTTTCCCATGAACTTCCCAAGGACCCCTGGCATGTGACGGGTTCTGTGAGGTGTTGCTACTCGTCACCACGGGCGCACTGCTGTGCCGTCACTGACCCCCGTCTCCCCCTCCTCTGAATCCTCAGCAGTCCCCCAGCCCCCGCCCTCCGCAGGCTCACTGCTCTCCCCGCCTGCTCCCTACCGCCCTCACATGGGCAGAGGCTGGAACTCGGCGTCGCTGATCCGGGCACAGAAGCGGGCACGCACCAGCTGCAGGTTACTCTGGCAGATCTTGTCTTCACCACAGCCTTGCTTCAGGAAGACGATCTGGGAGCAGATGTGAAAAGAAGTTCATTCCAAGGGGCGAGGCGGGGGGGGGGGGGACGACCGTGTCCCCAAGGCACACTGTGAACCCGATAAGAGGACCACAGGGCTCGTGTGTTCTACACTCAGATCTGCCGCTTACTCGCTGTGTGATATCGGGCTGGTCACTTAGCCACTCTGAGCTGTGCCCTCATCAGTAAAATCGTGGGCATATCGCCACACTGTGGTGTGAACTACCAGGCTAGTCCCCAGCCTCACCTGGGTGCAACTGAGTTCCAGCTGCAGACAGGAAGAGAAAGAAGGGTGCCATCTCTGGGCTGGCCCTCGCAATCACGCCTTCCCCTCCAAGCCCAGTGGGATGAAGGCAACTTGAGGACCTTGGAGGCCACATATGAAGATGGCAAAAGCCCTGGGTCACCCTGGGTCCCCGAATGCCTACAAGGAGGGAGGAGCTCTGGCCCTCTGACTAGGAACACACGAACAGGTGCCACTGCGGGGAGGATGACAGTGACGGTTGCTCCTCCCAGCTCCTCTTCCTGAGTAAAACCAGAACCATGCTCACCTCTGACCGCTGGCTGCTGGGCTGGTGGGCGTTGAGGATGGGGGCCACTGGGGGCAGCCCCTGGCCGGGAGCCTGCCGCCGGAGCCGTGGGCTCTGCAGCCTGTAGGACAGGGTCACCACAATGGCCCGAAGCTTGTCTTTGACGTTCTCCTGGGAAAGAGGAAAAGCTGCTCTTCCCTGGAATGACGCCCGGGCCCCAGCCCTGCCCACCAAAGCCTCAGCCGGGCCCAGGGCAGACTGTGACACGTGGGCAGCTTCGGGAGATGAAGGAGAGCCATGTGGAAGTGGGCAAGGGCGAGGGAGAGGCTGCCGGAGGGACGGGAGGAGCCCCGACCCAGGGCTTCGAGGATGGAGCCAGCCACCTCCACCTCCAGGGAGACACAAGGGGCCGCCCGGTGGGGAGGAGCGTGGCCCAGAAAGGCAGCTTCTCCAAGGTCTAGAGCTTGCAGGGAGGTGTGAGTGTGCTGAGAGGCATGGAGGAAAAGAGCGCACACAGCCACAGCGACCCTCGGGGCCCAGGGCCCGGGCACACCTGCAGCTGGAGCATGTTTTCTTTGCAGACCCGGTCGCGTTGGTGCCTCAGCCACACGGTGCCCGACGCCTGGTGCTTGGGGTCATCCAGGCCACGGCTCAGGAAGGTCACCCGGGGAACCCGGCCTTGGAGCCTCCGGTCTGTGTCACCATCTAACGTGTAATCCAGGGCTGTGCGGTGCGGGGGACAGGAAAGCAGCCGCTGAGCAGGGCACTGCTCCAGCCCCACCCTGTCCCCAAGGCGCCCTTCTCACCATGTTGAAAAGATCCCCTCCCCCAGTCCCAGTCCTGCAAAGCGGACAGGGCGGTTGGTGGGAGGGGCCTCACTCACCCACAGTGGGGCTGTAGGTGCTAGGGGTGGCCACATAGCTGAAACAGATCCTCAGGTCCACACTGTAGGGGCCAAGGGTGACTCCTGAGCCAATCCATGCTCACAGGCCAAGGGTCGACCCCTGCTACCGCCCAGCCCCCAAACTGGGGAGAGAAAGGGAGCGCAGAGGGAGAGTGGGCCTCTGGCGGCTCCGGCTCCTGGCGCCTCTCCCTCGGGCCCAGCCTCACCAGACGGACTGGCCACCGGCACAATTGGGCTGTTCGAGGTCTATGGCTTCGGGGGCAATGAGGACCTCGTGAGAGACGTGAAGGACAGGTCTGGCCCTGAGGGAGAACAAGAGGCCGTGAACCTGCAGCATCCGGTTTGGCGCTGGAGGGGGCGGGGCAGGGGCAGGGCTCAGGGAGGCAGACACCCAGGGGCCCTCACCTGAAGAGCACAGCCGTGTCTGCCAGGGAGCCCACCAGCAGGTCTGGGTAGTGGTTCCCGTCCACGTCCAGGCCGCCCGACAGGGAGTAGCCGAAGCTCCTGAGGCCCACGGCCTCGCCCTCCAACACCTGGGGACCAGCTGTCAGCCTCCCCAGCCCTTAGCCTCCCTGTCGCCCCCACTCCCTTATTGCACCGGCACCCATCCCCCATCGGTCACCTGCGAAGCTTTGACCACAAGCCCCAGGCTGCTCCCGTGGTAGATGAAGACTTTGCCGTCGCCATCAAAGGGAGCACCCACGGCGATATCTGCGGGCGTGGGGCACAGCGTCAGGCTGGCGGGGGCGGGGGGACACTCAGCCCAGGCCCCCACTTCCCTCGGTCTCCCAGGTCTACGTGATATGCTTTCATTCTCACCAACAGGCACCCAACGCAAGCCGCGTGTATCCCTCTCAGACACTCCCTGCAAATACTTTCAGCTCAGAAAGGCCAAGCGACTTGCCCAAGGTCACACAGCAAGAAGCTGCAGTTCCTGAGCCTCCCAGGGGCTTCTCCATCTCTCCCTCACACCCCTCCCCACCCCACCCCCACCAGAGCCATTCCAGCTCCCAGTCACACCTGGGAAGCCATCCTGGTTCAGGTCCCCCAGGACAGCCAGGCTGATCCCGAACATGGAGTCGGGGGAGCCGCAGAGCCGGAGCGAGGGGATGTCGGCCCAGTGACCCCCCTGGTTCAGGTACACATACACAGCTCCCCCCAGCTCTTCCTGGCGCTCGTAGAAATAGGGGGCTCCCACGATCAGGTCTGGCCAGCTACGAAGAGAGGGAGACCATCGGTGCCAGCCCTCCCCAGCCAGGGGACTCGGGCACAAGGAGCCACTGCCGGCTGCCCACAGTCCCACCCCCTCGCCCTCTGTCACCCGTCGTTGTTGAGATCTGCCACGGCCAGCGAGTAGCCAAAGCCAGAGGTCAGGCGCTCTCCGGACAGCAGGACTTCGGGCACCAGGCGGCTGGCGCTGTCCTTGCGTAGAATGACCACGGCACCCTTGTGGTTGGCACGGGGGGCGCCTGCCACAAAGCTCAGCTCCTCTGCCCGCACCAGCCCCTTCCCCGAGTCGATGGAGAAGCCTGGGAGGGTGGAGTGGGAGGGCAACTTAGCAGTGAGCGTCTCCCCAAGGCTCAGAAGCCAGGGTGGGCCACAGCTCCCCCAGCCCGACTCTAGTCCCCTCCCAGCCACAGCCGGCCAGATCGCTCCTTCTCCCCCTCCAGGGGCCTGGCAGCCCTCCCACACCCGCCTCGCCCAGAGACTGCAGTCTGGCACCGGAAGCGTGATGAGGTCAGCCTCTGAGATAGATGGGGAGAGAGAAAGGCAGTGACCGAGAAGCCAGGTGGCTCGGCAGGGGCTGGGCACCAGCCTGTACCCATTCCAGGGCCTGGAGGAGAGGGCCAGCCCCTCTCCCACCACCCTGGCAAGGGGAAAAAGGCTTCACCGGGGTGGGTGGACAGCAGGGAGGCGAGGGCAGCCGGGAGGAGCTGGAGCCAATGAGAGGGACACCCCGTCCCCAGCCCCACCCACCGCCAGGCCGGACCTCTCTTCAGCAGGTGCCCTCCTCACCCTTCGGGGAAAGCCCCCCAAAGGCCGGGATTGCACTTCCAGGGACAGCCCCCCTCCACTCGCTCACAGCCCCAGACACCATCACCCTCAGGCCTCCTCATCAATGATGATCAGCTCCTCTGGGTAATCTGGGCCCAGCTGGTGTTGGGGCAGTGGGGGGGACAGAGCAGGTGAGAACCTTCCCTGGGGCAGGAGAGGAGGCTGGGGCCGAGCTTACAAACCTAAGTAGCTATTCCGGGCCAAGTCTCCGGCTGGTCCTGGGAGCCGGTCAGCAGGGTCCAGAGTTTTATACACGAGCTGGTCGGGGTCTGAGCTATCAATGTTGGTCACAAAAAGCAACCCTATGGGGGCCGGGCAGGGTAGGAGGAGACACCAGGGAAGGGACACCCAAAGGAGGTGCCACAGAGCAAGGAGACAGAGCCAGGCAGAATGGCCAGGAGGAGGTAGGAGAGGATGAAGTAGAGAAAGAAAACCAGAGAGAGATAGACGAGACCAGGGAGATACAAGTCAGAGACACAGACAGAGACGAGAGACAGAGACAGGAGGAGGGGATGTGTGGAGAGGGAGGAAGAGAAGGAGCAGAGGGTTAGAGACCCTGGCCAGGGAGGGGTCCCTACCAAAGTAGCTGTTGGCAGGGACCGGGATGAGGCGGGGGTCTTGATCCTTCTCACCCCCCGCCTCGTAGGGCCCGTCGTCCAGGTGAGCCAGGTCCGCCGAGCTCTGCACACAGAGCTCCACCCTGGCCGTGCCTGCAAGGACAGTCGAGTTAGTGCCCAGGGTGGGGAGCGAGGACACTGAGTTAGACGGGCACACAGGGAAGCCCCTTGCCTCCTTTCCAGCCCCGCCTCCACCCTCTCCCCAGCCCAAGCTTCCTGGGGGCCCCTGGCCCCGGCATCACACTCACCAAGTGGCAGCTCAGCCAGCGGCAGCGTGCAGAGACGGGAATGGCAGTGATGAGGTGGAGGTGCCACATGGGAGCGTGCGAGCCCCCGCCGTGCGTGTGGGGACCCATGCCAGCGTGCAGGGGGGCGGGGCCCTTGGCCATGCAAAGAGTGAGGCAGTGCCCCCATCTGTGTGTGTGTTCGAGCAGCATGGAGGTGGAGGTGGAAGGCGGGGCAGGGCCCAGGACTCCATGAACTTGTGGTCATGCCTGGCCAAGTGCTGCCCCCCAACCCCGTGCCATCTCTGGGGTAAGAGGAGGTCTTAGTCCCTTCCTCCCCTCCTTGAGGGGCAACTCACCCTTCCAGTTAAAGGTCCCTGGTGCCCCAAACAGGAGGTAGTGGCTGTCAGGAGAGAAGGCAGCGGCTGTGCCCTGCTGGCAGAACCCAAATTGTTCGTGGCCTTGGGGGCGCCCCTCACAGAACTTCCACTCCCCGCCATCCAGCTCATCGCGGATGCCCAGGTCCTGGCTCAGCACAAAGCAGCGTCCAATCACGTCCCGCGTCTCCAGGATCTGGTCCACCCGCTGCCGCGACTCATACCGGTGTGCACAGGTCTGTGGAAGGGACAGGATGGGAGGGGTCATTTCCTGTGTGGACCAGGGACCCAGGTGAGGCACACTGGCCACATGCAGACATTTGGCAGACACTGGTATGGGTGTGCGCACACACACACACACACACGTGTACACACCCCTACACCATATCACTGGATGCCCAGCATGCTGTCTTCAACCACTTCCACAGGAAGTCATCCTTGTTCCATGGTCTGCCTGGGCACCCAGAGACACGGGCCCAAGCCAGCGCACAGGACGTGTGGCTCCCTGTTCATGGAACAGTCCTGCAGCACGCCAAGCTTGGTCTTCTCTCAAGAGCTCCGTAAGTGCTACCATCTCATCTGCACAGGATTTCTCCACTCTCTGAGCATTCCCTATCCTGTGTACCTGGCTCGAATCACCCCCATTTACAGACATCTTTTTCTCTCTGTGGCCCACGACTTAGAGACTCGGGGCTGGACCCTTTGCTTAATGTTAGCCACCTGCTGCCCTGCAGTGGCTTGTGTCAGTCACTGTGTGTCATGCATGTTACTGAAAGACACAGAGGGAGAGAAACAGAGAGACACAGAAAGCAAAAGCAGGAGGATCTCCACAACCACCTGGCGAGAAGCAGGCCCCCCTCTGTCTTTGCAGAAAATAGCACAGCGTCCAATGCCTGAAAGGTTCTTATGGGTGCAGCATCTGGTCTAGCGCCTAAGATGCCAATCAAGACACCCACAAGCAAGGGGTCCAGCCTCCCACACTGGAGGCCCTGGGTTTGCTACGAGCCTCCAGCTTCCAGCTAATGCAGACTGTGGGCAGCAACAATGGTGACTCAAGTAATTGGGATCCTACCACCTACATGGGAGACTGCATGGCATTCAGCCCCAGCCTAACCCTAGGGCATTTGGGGAGTGAGCTAGCAAATAGGGAAGCACTCCCTCTCTCTTTCTCTCTTCCTCTCTCTCTCTCTCTAATAAAAAATTGTGTTGCGGTGCCACGTGGAACGCCTACATCCCATATCGGGGTGCCTGGGATCAAAACTTGGCTGCTCCATTGCCAATCCAGTTTCCTCCTAATGCACCTGGGAGGCACCAAATGATGGCCCAAAGTACTTGGGTTCCCATCACCCAAATGGGAGACCCAGATGGAGTTCCTGGCTCCTGGCTTAAGCCTGGCCCAGGCCTTCCTTTGGGGAAGGAACCAGTGGACAGAAGATCTCTTTTTTCTGTTTCTGTCTCCTCCTCTTTCTCTCACCCTCTCTTTCTGTCACTCTGCCTTTCTTTTTTTTATTTTTTATGTCACTCTGCCTTTCAAATAAATAAATACAACTTTTTAAAATTAATTTTAACAAGATCTGCAGTAAGAGTTTAACAAAATGATGAATGGATGGTCAGATGTTTTTGAACTTGGAAGGAAAGGGGCATGTCTTATACTTTTGTGCATCTCCCCAAGGTCCTGGGAGTCACATCCCACACCCAGCTTGTGCTCTGAAAGCACACATGGTATACACGCTGTGCACACACATAAACGGTACACAAGCTTTGCACACATAGTACACATGCTGTGCACATGTACACAGAGTACACATGCTGTGCACACACAGGTACACACGCTGTGCACATGCATACATGGTAATAGGCTGTTTGCATGCAAATATGGTACACATGCTGTGCACACACACAGTATACATGCTGTGCACACATACACGGTACACACGCTGTGCACATGTATACACAGTATACATGCTATACACACACAGTACACATGCTGTGCATATGCCCACATGGTACACAGGCTGTGCACACACACGGTACACATGCTGTGCACGCACACACAGTACACACGCTGTTCACATGCACACACTGTACACATGCTGTGCACATGCACACATGGTACACATGCTGTGCACATATACACAGAACACACAAACAAACATACACGCATCACCCCTGAATTCATCCACAATAAGTAGTACTCACAACAATCTTGCCCCCAGGTCCCTGGCTCCGAACACTGACTCCCAACCACTGGTTCTCCTTGCTCTCCTTCTGCACATCAGCTGGAGGCAAGACACGAAGAATCAGGGAACAGAAGGGGAGGCCACGGCCTCTCCTCTCCTCCTCCTATGCTGCGCCACTGCGTCCCCCGAGATCGCACCTCCCCGGTCGATGTCCAGTCTGTAGCAGTCGGTCTCCTCCAGGCTCAGGGGGCAAGCGAAGAGGCCTCCGGTGCGGTTCGCCTGCTGCCCAGGAAGAGCCAGGGCCTGGGGAGCGCCCACCAGCAGCCTGCACGATGGGGCAGGGGCAGAGGTTAGAGGTCACCAGGCTCCAACCTCCCCAGAGCTGCCCAGGCCCAGCCCCTTGTTACCAAACCAAGCGTTCAGGGGCTCAAGAGGCAGGCAAAAGTCAGTTATCTCTAATTCTGGCAGGAAACATGAATGCAGCAGGCGCCACAATCATCATGTGACACATGCATGAGGGTCTGCCACGCACAGCAACTACGCACACAAGTGCCCAACCGCACCAACCCAGCAGCCCCGCCAGCACCGCCGGTTTGAAAGCACCGCCTGTTCCCAGCACCTGTTCCCAACCAAGCCTCCCCCACCCAACTGCTTGGCCTCAGCCCCAAGCTCTGCCCTCCTTCCCAACCCCTGATCCAGTTGCAACCCTGCCAGAAATGCCAAGAATTCTGGGAGCAAAAGTAACAGGGGCCCAGGCTGGCACCGCAGCGGAGCTCAGGGGCCAACTTCAAGACCAGGCGAGAGGCTACGCAGAGACCTGCTCCCTGTCCTCGGGGACACAGCAGGGACCCCGCCCTCGGGCAGCTCCCACACTCTGGCTGGCATGGAGGCAGGGACAGTGTCTCACTCTGTCTCCAGCCCTCCCCCTGCTCGACCGCACTGCCTGCAGCCCCTTCCCCATCCTCCCTTCTCCGCCCCCTCCCACCTCCACCCAGTTTTCACTCCTGCCTCCCCTCAGACTCTTTCCCAGCTCCGGCTTTCTTGGCAGGACAATTTTCCATGATCACAGCCAAGGCGCCTTCCCCCGAGGAGGACTGAGCTGGGAACGGAGGCCTCCTGGGTCCCCGGAGGCTGAGCCCCCAGGCCAGGGGTGAAGCAAGGGGACTGATGCACAGCTGGCCACACGGGTGCTCTCTTTGCAGAGGAAGAGACGCAAAAGTGTCAGCAGGCCTCCCTCCCACTCTTCCTCCATCTCCTTCCTGGAGGGGGTGAGGCCCCAAACCGAACCGGGCAATGCCACAGGCAGGCATCTGTGGGGCACTGGGCCAGGTCTGACGGGGAGCGGTGGGGGAGGGCTCAGAGCCACTCTCCCTTCCCGAAAACGCCTCTTCCTCATCTCTGAGCAGCTGTCATCCCATGTCACAGCCAGTGGTAAGAGCAAGAAGGGGTAGGGAGTGGCAGGGAAGAGAGCGCCCATTCAGCATCCATTTAACTACTGCTTGAGAAACAAGGATGCGATGCTTCTTCAGCACCTACAATGGGGGAGGCCGTGGGCCAGACTCCAGGGACAGGAAGAACTAACGTCCATCACTCTCCATATACATGCAGGCACCAGGCCAGGACAAGTCACAAAGTCACACCCGTGGTCCCATCTGGCGCTCTCCACGTGGGAGAAGGATTCTGTTCTCGTCTATCAGGTGACACGAAGCCAGCATGCTGGAAATCACAGCCGCTGCTGCTAACTCTGGTTCTTTGTCATCCCCCCAATGACTGGGCCAACACTGAGACCAGAAAAGTAAAGCGGGTAGGGAAGGAACGGAAACCAGGTGACACGGCCCAGTGCAAGTCCTCAGTGCCCCAGGCTCCGCACTCAGGACCACCGCTGCTCCTGACTCAGCTCTGTGCTTGCCCTGTGGGAAGCGACAGGACGCATTTGCTGAGTCCATGCGCTATGCGGACTGACAGAGATGACGCCCGTGCCCCAGCGGGTCAGTGCACAGCTAAGCACTCAGAGGAGCTAACAGTGTCCCTTGCTCACATCTTCCCTGGAGGCCAGGAGTAGAGAAGAGGGGAGAGGAACGATGCTGACTGCATCAGTGTGCCCAGCTGCATCCCTAGTGGATCCCTCTGGGAACAAGCATCCCCACATGCAGCCTCTCCATCTCTGCCCCAGCCACACACTCCTTCCTGGCTCCCGTCCCATGAATTCAGCCACCCCAGGCCTCCGGACGGAATAGTAGCCACAACTGCAGCCGCTGCAGGGAGAAAGGCAAAGCAGAGCTGGCAGCCGGGGGCAGAGGGACTCCCTGGGAGCACCGCTAAGTGCAGACGAAGGAGGAGCCCACAAGTCCTGCACTCCCCCACTGTCCACGCTCTCCAGGGCTCCAGCCCAAGTCCAGCCCTTCTCTGACCCCTCTTCATCTGAGTGGCCCTCTGGGAAAGACTCTTGGCCTGGAAGGCTGGCTCCGGCAACGGGGCCTAGGAGCCCAGTCTTTGGATCTAGGATCATCGGACTACTCTCTACCCCTGTGAATCACAATACAAGAAAACAGCACCGGGGCCGGCGCTGTGGCATAGCAGGTAAAGCTGCCACCTGCGAAATCAGCATCCCATCCACGTCCGAGCCAGCTCCCTGCTAATGGCCTGGGAAAGCAGCAGAGGACGGCCCAAGTGCACCCATGTGGGAAACCCGGATGAAGCTCCTGGCTCCTGGCTTCAGCCTGGCCAAACCCTAGCTGTTGCAGCCATCTGAGCAGTGAACCAGTGGATGGAAGACTCTCTCTCTCTCTCTCTCTCTCTCTCTCTCTCTCTCTCTCTGTGTGTGTGTGTGTGTGCTGTGTGTGTGTGTGTGTATGTAACTCCTTCAAATAAATAAATATTTTAAAAATAACAACACTACTACACTTCCATGGCACTCACTATGAGTGGAGCACTATTCTAAGCATTGCACTTATATTAAACACACCATAGCAACCCCAGTTTACAGCCAAAAGAAATAAATGAGACCAAAACCACAGAACAAGGTAAGAAAGCTTGACTTCAATGTCTCATCTTGGGGCTAGACTGAAAGATATCAAAAGAGCCAGCATTGTGGAGTAGCAGGTTAAGCTGCCACCTGAGACAGCATCATCCAATATGAGTGCCAGGTTCAAGTCCCAGCTGCTCCACTTCCAATCCAGCTCCCTACTATTGAGCCTGGGAAAGCAGTGGAGGATGGCTCAAGAACATAGGCCCTTGCCACCCACATGAGAAACCCAGGCCTCAGCCACCCCACCCCACCCCTTTTTGTTGTAGCCATCCGGGGAGTGTACAGGTGGTTGGAAGATCTCTCTCTCTCTCTCTCCCTCTCTCTCTCTCTCTCTCTCTCTCTGCCTTTCAAATACATTTTAAAAAATAAATCAAGAAAGAAGAAAAGAGGTTTTTTCCATCAGTGAGTGCTAAAGAAGGCAATCCAGCCACCCAAAAGCTAGGGCGCCCCCTGTTGGAGTAAAAGCAGGGTTAGTCAGGCCCCTCCGGGAATACCCCCAGCTTGGCTCTGGGAGACAAAATCAGGGGCCACCTTCAGAGAGGAGGGGGAAATGACAAGAGACCAAGCTATTAAAAATAACCTAGAATTTGCCTGGAAATAGCTCAGAGGGTTCAGCATGTCCTAAAAAGGCCTCCAGTCCTGGAATTCTGGCAGAGGGGGGAAAGAGGGAGGGAGGGAAGGAGGAAGGCAGGGAAGGAGACAAAGAGGGAGGAAGCGGATGGCAGGACCAAGAAGAGGTGAAGTCAGTTGTTTTCTATCTCCCCCAAAGTCTTGGGGACCACTGACACCACCCCCAGATGACAACGATAATGGGAAAAAATCAAAGCCAGCCCCCACCTGAAGGGGGTGGGAGGGGAGGAATGACTCACTTCCCTGCACCCTGCCCCCGGGCCAACGGTAGGAAAAGACAGTCCCAGTGGACAACATTGATCCCAGTAATGGACACTTAGTGTGGCTCAGACACTGGCCAAGGATGGAAGAGCCCCCTCAGGAGGGGGTGGGAAGCTTTCTTCCTTCCCTGCGGCTCTTTGTGCACTCACACCTGCAGCCAGAGTGAAGGGTACAGGATTCACCGCCAGCACCGGCTACACACGCGGGGGGCGGGGGCTGAACTGGTAAGAAAAGAACTAGAATTGGTCTTCCTCCTCCCATCTCTACCTCCCGAGTCGGAAATTTCCTAAGGAGCAAGGGAGGCAGCAGGTCAGCATTCGTTCTGCATCTCCCCGGCTGCTGCTAAGACTACTCTGGGGACTTCTGTTTTCTGGCGCCCTCGACCCCCAAACCCACTCCTGCACTTTGCCAGACCCTGGCAGGTCCCCCCACACACACACAACCTCCTGTGACACTGGTCCATGGAAGTGGCAGCTCTCTCCCGGCCTCCCAGAGCCCTGATGCCCTCCCTACATCCTGTGGCCATGGTCTGGCAGGAGGTTAGGTCCTCGGTCCTCCCTCCATCTCTCTGCCTCTCTCCTCCCCTCCTACCCTGAGCAGAGACAGAAGGGACAGTGTCCCTCCCTGCGGGAAACCTGTCCTCTAAAAAGAAGGGGAGCCAGAGACCCTGGGGCTGGAGTAAGGATGTGCGGGGTGGGGGTGGGGGCATCAGCAGGAGATGGGCCCCTCCAGAGGCGAGAACCTGGCCCTCCAACTCATCCCCAGAGCGAGATCTTGGGTCTCGAGGCCTGGGAGTACCGGACGCTACCCACCCGAGACAGATGATGTGGACTGGGGCGTGGGATATCTATCTGTGGGGCTGGAAAACTGAGAGGAAGAGGCAGAGGGTGGTCTGAGGCTCAGGCGGGCGGGAGCGGCGACTCACTCACCAGCTCTGGGGTCGGGGCTGCAACTGCCGGTGCA
Source organism: Oryctolagus cuniculus (assembly GCF_051225735.1). Taxonomy (NCBI): domain Eukaryota; kingdom Metazoa; phylum Chordata; class Mammalia; order Lagomorpha; family Leporidae; genus Oryctolagus; species Oryctolagus cuniculus. The sequence goes on from NC_142877.1 coordinate 58,522,928, forward strand.
GGGCCACAGAGAAGCCGAAGAGGCTGCCAGGCTCGCCCTCCTTGCGCAGGGCGCCCATCACGTCCAGGTTGAAGGCGACAGCCCGTGGCGGGAGCAGGCTAATGAGCAGAGAGCCAAGAAAGCAGCAGATCCCGGGGACCCCCCAAGGATCGCGGCGCCGAGTCCCGGCCATGAGCTGAGCCCCGCGCGCGCTGCCCGCAAGCGCGAGGAAATTCCCGCGCCCGAGCCCCAGCTCTCGGCAGGCGCGGCTTGGGTCTCCGAAGTCTCTCTGCTCTCTGGGGGGGTCTCCAAACTTTCGCCCCGCCACCCCTTCCTATCCTGCCCCTTTGATGTCCCAGCACCCGCTAGGGCAAATGCCGCAGCCGCAGCTCCAGCGTCCGCGCTCTCGCTCCCGCCTCCCCTCCCAGGGTGCCGCCCAGGCCCCGCCCAGGCCCCGCCCCTCGCCCCAGCGGCAGGTGGAGGAGCGGGGGCGTGGCTAAAGGATGCCCAGGCCCGCAGCTTCGGAGAGAGCTGGAGCTGGCCTTCCTGCCCCTGCTGCCCCTGTTCCTCCGGGTCCAGCACCGGCTCCGGCCCAGTCACGCAGTGCCCTCGACCCCTCCCCACATCGACCCCTCGCCCCTACCCTAGCGGTGGGGGCGGTGCCTAGGAACGGGGAGGGAGCGAGAAGTGCCCAGGAAAGAGTAAGGAGGGTAGCAGGAAAGTGGCGGAGACTGAAGAACAACCTGGGAGGAGAGAGGCGGACAGAGAGAAGAACGATGAGCAGTCCTGGGCCCCACACGAGGGAGCCTCCAAAAAGTTAACGGAAAATGGTTATTTTGGTGCAATAGTATTTTCTGAAAGCCATGCCATGATATGCATTTCCCATGAACTTTTGCACCAAAGTGAACTTATCTTTTAATTCTATTTTCCGCCAACTTTTTGAAGCATCCTGGTACAGCACCTCATCCCCGCCCCCGCCCCCGCCCTCGCCCTCGCCCCCAGCCTGGCTATGACCAGGCCTTGCTAGCACTGAGGTCAGCATTCACAGGAGCAGAGGATAGGGTGTAGACGAGGAGAAGACAGGGAGGGGAGCAAGTGGAGAGCTGGAGAAAGAGAAGCATGACAGAGGCAGGAGGAAGGCCAAGAGTCTGACCAACAAGGGGCAGGATGAAGGCAGAAAAGACAGAGGGTGACACAGGAAGAGGAGATCAAGCTGCAGGGGTGAGGGGGTGGGCTCATCCAGGAACCGCAAACACTGGACCCAAGAGGCAGAGGGATGCAAAGGAGCCTGCAGCCACCAGACTGTTCCCGGGACTTTGCGGCTCCCATGGGGCAGAAGGGGCGGGGCAGAGCCCTGGACTGGCTCAGCAGGATGCGGGTGGGGCACAGAAGGGATCTCCACGGGGACCCAATGGCCTGTCCCTCTTCCTCTCCCTTCCCCCAGGCTGGGACAGAGGCAAAGGGAGAGGGGGACATTTTCCAACTTTCTGCTATTTATAACTCTAATCCAGAGGCTGGGCCATGGGGAGAGCCAGGAAACAATTCAGCACAACTGGGACCTCTCTGGCTCCCATGCCCTCATCCTCCTCCTTGTTTTCACTGGCTATTGGTCCTGTGCGGGTCCATCTGTCCATCTTTCCCTTCTCTCTCCCTCTCTCCCCCCCCCATCCCAAATTCTATTTTTGTCCCTCCCTTGTCTCTGTCACACTTGGAATCTTAGACTATTTCTCAATGTCTCTAATGTCGTTTCTGCCTGTCAAATGCTGGCACATTGTATGACTCTCTTCTTCCTTCTTCTCTGAAATATTCAGGTCTGTGTCCTACCTATCTCCTCTTCCCATGATCCTCTGTCTCTCTTCCTTCTTTGTTCAGGAGTGTCCGTGGGGCCCTCACTCTGCCAGCCCTGGGACAATCCTTGACCTGGGTGTGTTGCCACTTGAAGGTCTGGCCTCCTTTTTTTTTTTTTTTTTTTTTTTTTTTGTACAACTACACCTGTGGACACCCCATCCAGGGCATCTCTAGACAGGGGCTAAGAAGGAACCCTGCACCAGCATTCTCCTTGCACTCTCTCCCAGAGATGTCCTGTCCATCTCTGCTGTCTCAGAGTCCCAGGCAGTGGAGAAGAGCTGACAGGACAGAACCCAGGCCTCCTGAGTCCCCACCCGGTTCTCCAGCTGCTGCCTCTCTGCACCTGCAGCCTGTCAGCCCCCTATGTGCACTCCACCAGCTTCGGAGAAATCCAAAGCTGAAATCAGATGCCAAGAATCTGTGTCTGACCTCTCTGCCCAAATATTTCAGAAGTCACCTCACCAGCCACAGGAGGAAGGAACAGCAGAAGAGAGAGAGAGGCCACCCAAAATTAGCCTAGCTATAAATAGTGGGGCAAGGGAGGGCAGGGAACACGCAGGAGCCCTAGGACAGCCTAGCAGATTTAGACAAGCACCGTCTCCCTAAAGGAGAAGTGAAACCCAAATGCCAGAAAGGTGAAGCGGGAAGAGAGGAAACTAAAGGGATCCAGAGAATGGAAGGGGCGCAGCATTGTAAAAATAACCCACCAGAGGATTTCTTGTGCTGAGGTCAAGAGCTTGAGAATTCATTAAAACCTAACACAATGTTGGGGCTGGCATCGTGGCACAGAGGGAGAAGCTGCCACCTGTGACACCAGCATCCCATATGGGCACTGGTTTGTGTCCTGGATGCTCCACTTCCAGTCCAGCTCCCTGCTATAGTCTGGGAAAGCAGCAGAAGATGGCCCAAGTGCTTGGTCCCCTGCACCCGTGTGGGAGACCTGGAAGAAGCTCCTGGCTCCTGGCTTTGGCCTGGCCCAGCCCCAGCTGTTGTAGCCATTTAGGGAGTGAACCAGTGGGTGAGGATGGAAGATCTCTCTTTTTCTCTGTAACTCTACCTTGCAAATAAATAACATTTTTTAAATACTGAAACCATATTAGTCCATTCACATAACATTTTCAAAATGGTAAACTAGAGATATAAAGAACAGATTAGTGGATGTCAGGGGACAGATGGGGACAGCACAAAGGAGTCCCTCATGGTAGTGGGTATCTTGATTATGGTGGTGGTTATCCAAAGCCAAACATGGGAACCAAATGCACAGAAGTATATACACACATCGTGCACACACACACTTCCACATACATACATAGACACCCACACCACACACCTCACATACACACACACACACACACACACACAGATGAATACCTGAAAAAAGTGATGAGAACTGAAGGCTTGTCGCTGACCAATAGCACTGTGCCAGCATCAGTTTCCCAGTTTGGGTCCTGCGTGACAGTTACAAAAGATGTCGCCACTGGGGGATGGTGAACACAGGGTCCACAGGACTTCTGGTTCTACTTTTGCAACTTCCCCTGAATCTGTCATTATTTCAAACGAATTCCAGAAAATGCTAAGCCTGAGAAATGTCCAGGCTCGGCAAAGATGTTGGCTCCTATCTGAGTGGAAGTGAGGCTCCTGCAGCTCCTTCTCCCTCCATCAGAGAGCCCCACATTTTAGCTCCCCAGAGATCACATCTTTGCCAGCTGTCATCTCTAGCAGACACGCAATCCCTTCCAGAACCCACACTCAGGGTTAACTCCTCCTCCACCTCCTCTGGCAACAGAGGCTCGGAGCAGGGTCAGGCGTTTCCTCTACAACACACAACACGAGAACTTCTCACCCCACCCGCCTGCCCAGCACTGAAATCCTTCTGCTCGCCTCTGGAATCTGGCCACAGCCATAGCTCAAACTGTGGGAGTGGCTGGAGGAGAAAGAATAGACATGTAACGGACAGGAGGCAGTAGGGAAATGGTTTGGCTACTCTGGTCTTTGAGGGTCCAAGAGAAAGTCTTGTGTCTTAGGGAGAGGACTGGAAGGTCACTCCCCACAGGGAGCCATTTAGACTGCCCTGAGGGCCCCTTTTCTTCAAGCACTGGCCTCAGGCCAACATCTGGAACTTGGCCACACCACCAACAGCCCCCACTCTTGAAGGGCAGCCAGATTCCCCCGTCGTGAAGCCTTCTCCACTCACTCCATGTCCTCCCTCAGTCCTCAACCAGCCCCTAGCAATTCAGTAGCTTCCGGCCCTACTGTTGGGCCCAGCCAGTCCGTTTGGAGTTTGCTAATTAAAGCCAACTCTGAAAGAGCCCTCAAAAGAACAGGGAACTAAGTGGAGAAAAGCAGTGTGGGGTTGTATTCCTTCATTCTAAGGGAAAAATCACCTGAGCGGGATCTTGGAAGGAGAGGCGGGCAGTAAAGAGATTTCAAGTTCCTAGAGTCCCTGTCTACCAAGGACAGGTGGACCAGAGCGTCCAATGCAGTTGAGCTGGACAGTGAACCATGAGGCTAAACAGAAAAAGAACAAATGGAGGATGACCCTGGAAAGGTCAGCCAGGGTCCCCAGACACAGGTTCCCCATGTCCTCTGCCCAGCTGCAGGGCAAAGGAACAACCTGCGTATGGGAAGGAAGGGCGGGCAGGGGCCAAGCCTGCAGAATCCTGGCACTGTCTCTACACTGATTGTGAAAATGTCAGGCAGTTATGCCAGGGTGGGAGGGCAGTGAGGGTGATACAGGATGGGCCTCTCTCCCTCAAGTCAGCCTAATCTTAACATTCCCACACTTTACCCCTGAAAATCCCAACACCAATCCGCTCACCAGCCCCACCCATTCCACTTGCCCCCTGTCATCATTCTCTGTCAATGTCATCATTCCCTTCCAACTCCTGCCCTTCTGTCCCAGGCCCCATAGCTCTGGCATCAGTCATCTTCCAATCTGCCTCCGTTTTGCTTGCTCACTGCAGTTGGAAGCTGGAGCCAGAGAGGGGGGAGGACTGGGCCAGGCTGCCCTGTGATGCTCTCACTCTTACCGCTTCTATTGATCAGCCCTCCCTAGAGCCAAGCCTCTTCCCAAACACTCCTCCCCTGCCAGGACTCCCTTCAGCTCATGCCCAGCAAGTGAGAGGGGCACGGTGACAACACGAAAAGCACCTTTGCCTCCTCCTCCCTGAGGTCTCTCCCATGGTTTCGGCAAGACAGACGGGTTTCACTCAGGCTCTGGTATCAAAAAGCCTGGATTTGTATCCTAGCTCTACCACTTGGGAGCTCTATTACTTAATGGCTTTGTACCTCAGATTCTTCCTCTGCAAAGCAGAGATAAAAATAAAACTTCACAGGATTGCTCCAGGGGTTAAATGAATTCATACACGCTTGACCCATTGCAAGCACTTAGGCGATGTTGGACAAAGCAGTTGTAGTGTATATATGTGAGCATAGACACACACACACACGGCATCCAACTGTTCTGCTTGGAATTTTCATCATGCTACTTAACGTTCTGCTTGATAACGCCACTTAACCACTTCATGGGCTTCTTCTCACTCATCCTTTGATGTTTGTACATGCGCCAGCATTTAGGATACTAGTCCATAAGTAGCTGAGTAAACTAATGGGTCAATCATTCTCAACTCTTATTCAGAAAAATTAAAGAAGAATGTTTTATTCTACCTCAATCAGCACACAGTTCTCTTCTTCTTGCAAATAGAATGAAGTCAGTTTCAACTATGCCACTAAATCATTCAATGACAAATGTCAGAGTTGGAAATGGTCTTAGATAAGGTTTAGTCCAGTGATTTTCAACCTTGAATGCACATCGGAATCAGCTAAACAGCTTCTTAAAAAATACCCACATCCGGGCTCCACCTCTCGAGACTCTAGTTATGTGATCTGGGGCCAAAGCGTTGGTGCACAGTGGATTAAGCCTGCTGGGGATGCCCACATCCCATTCTGGAGTTCAAGTCCCAGCACCTTCACTTCCAATCCAGCTTCTTGCTAATGCATCCTGGGAGGCAGCAGATGTTGCTTCAAGCACTTGGGCCCCTGCCACCCACATGGGAGACCTGGATGGAGTTCCTACATCCTGGCTTCCACCTGGCCCAGCCCTGGCTGTTGCAGGCATTTGGGGAGTGAACCAGTGGATGGAAATTTCTCTCACGCCCTCGCTCTTTTCAAGTAGATGAAAATAAATAAACAGATAAAATAAAACCTCACCCATGAGATTCTAATAGCCAATCCCCTTTGTTGACTTAATCCAACCCCTTAGTTTCCTAATGAGAAAACTAAAATCCAGAGATGTGAGCAACTTGCTTGCCCAAAGTCACCCAGTATGTCAGGGCAAGATGCAAGAGAAAGTGTAGCAGTGGCATTACGTTGGTAATGTTTATAATTTTTCCTGTTGGAGTTAAGCCCGGAAGCATTCCTCTTTGGTTGAGAGAGGTGTTATATAATTTACCTTTCACTTTGGCAGTGGCATTAGGCTTCTGCTAAGACCAAAATGGGTTCGCATTCCCTGACCACAAAAGGACAGAGACGGAATTGTACATTCACCGCACACAGCCCGCCACATTTGCCAAGCTCCCTAGAAGGCTGCTTGAAGTGCCTCAAATGCTTCTCCACAATAATCACCCAGAGCTGAGTGAGGGACCTCGCTGGGGTGGAGAAGAAAGCTGGAAAGACAAGAAGGCATTCTCCCCTAGTCGGGAGAGGGGGAGGGGGAGGCAGGGAACCAAATGAGAGCCGACAGGCTCTGCCAGGAGGTAAGGCCAGCGAAGGGAAAGAATTTCAATGAGTCCAGGGAGTCTGCACACAACCGTGAACCCTCCCGGGGGCTGGAGGTCGCCAGGAGACGTTAAAACGGGCTCGGCAAAAGAGGTACTAAAGTCAAGTCCTCCCCACGCTCACCAGAAAGTGAGCTCTCAAAATAAAGCAACGAGTTCAGATGCTGCACCAACCCTGCAGCTCCCTGCCCGGCCAAGACCTTCACTCCCTATCACCCCCACGCCTTAAAAAAGAGGGCGGTCTCCGCGTCACGTGACGTGGGGGTCACGTGAGCCGCGGGCGCCGAGGCGCATTCCAGCTCCCGGAGCCGGTGGGGGTTCGGCGTGCCCTGCCCCCAGCCAGACGCGACCATGCTGTCCCGTCTGCTCAAGGAACACCAGGCCAAGCAGAATGAACGCAAGGAGCTGCAGGGTGAGCCGAATATCGCGTCGGCATTTGTCTCTCCGGCCGCGGCCTAGCTTCAGCCTGGAGCCCGGACCTCGAGTAACTGCCCAGACCTGGCGAAGGGCGCCAGCTAGCGGGCAGCGAGCGTGGCGGAGAGCAAACCGAGGGGCGGCCTTTTTGGAGATTGCGTGCCCTGGCCAACGGGCTCTGGCCCCTTCGGCGACACTCGGGTCCCCCCTCGGCAACGCCGCCAATCCCCAACTTGGCGGCCTCGTAGCCCCGCCCTCTTTTCGTGGGCCGCTGTGCCTATTGGTAGGGCGCCTGTCATTCTGGGAGTGGGGAGGAACGCCCCCGACGAAGGAGGCCGTGGGATTGCTCCCAGAGACCCGGTTCTAGGAGGCCTGAGACCGCCGAGGAGGGGGTGGGGGGCTCGCAGTCAGGCGTCGTGGGTGCTGCCCTTGGCGTCCTTAAGCGAGTCCGCCTCTCTCAGATGAAACTTTGCTTTCTATTTCGGTCGTTTTCAACTCTGACATCAGTGGAGAGGTTCGCATGAATGGGGGAAGAACCTGTAGCTCCACCCCTCAAAAACCAGTCCCGGCTCCAATCCCTCTTCTCCCCCCCCCCCCCAGAGAAGAGGAGGCGAGAGGCTATCACGGCCGCGACCTGCCTGACCGAAGCCCTGGTGGACCACCTCAACGTGGGGTACGAACATCCTCCCGGCGACAGCAGCTCCCCATACCCCCACCCCGAGTTGGGGCACTGGCAAGGTCTGGCCCCCAGACCCCTTTGGAAGGAGTCAAATGTTCCACGCGGTCCCCCGCCCCCCACGGGGTTCCCAGCTTGACCGTCTGGAGACAGGCATCAGCCAGCTCTGCTGCTAGCCCTAGAAGAGGAAGGAGCAGCTGTGCTGGTTGGAGAGGCGGCCAGGGTTCCCCTGGCAGACACAAGTTGCTGCCATCTGCCCCCCCTTCTCCCTTCCCGGGCCAGCTGTCCTCCCGCGGGAGGGAACGCCCCCTCCTTCCCTGCGGCCTGCCCCCCTCTCCTTCTCGGCCTCCCACCCCGGCAAGCCTGAGGAGCAGCTGGCAGGAAAGGGCTGGCCCTGCTGGTGGGGTGAGGACAGGACCTGTGCCAGGAGCCCCGGAAGAGCCAAGCTGTCTCTTCCATCCCTCCCAGGTCTCCAAGGACCATCCCCTGCCAGGTCCCTAAGTGAATGCCAGTCACTGCCAGAGACCTGGGACCCCAGAGGCCCGAGGTGAGGATTGGAGAGTCAGATAGCCCCGTGGTACCACTGTCGGGGGGAAAGGAGGCAGCGTGGTGCCTTCCACCCCGGGGCAAGTAGATCAGCTTGGCCATGCGTGCCGGGATGAGTCAGCCAAGTGAGCCGTGCAGGGGCCGGGGTCATCTTCATTACTCATCCGTGGGGAGATCAGGGGAAGAGGCTGGGGCCAGAGCCTCTGGCCGCCTCCCTTCAGGCGGTCCTGTTCACTCAGCGCTGTCTCCGACCAGAAAGGCCAGAGCCTGTCCCTTTTCCTCCCTCCCCCGTTGGCGCCGCCTGGGTTCAGCTGTGTCTACCATTTCTGAGCTTGGCCCAGGCTTCCCCTCCTCTCCCTATGCCACAGGCCACCCCACTCTCAGCTCCCAAGGCAGCTGAGCCAGAGGCAGATTAGAAAGGGTTTTGTGTTGCTCCCACGGCTCTTCAGACAAAGGCCCCTGTCAGGTGTCCTGCCCCTTGCCTCGGCCAGCCCCCACACATTCCAGTGGGTGGAGGGCGCCGGATGTGGAGGCCCCTGGCTGGCCTAGAGAGCTTTGGGGTGCGGAGTGAAAGATTCATCAGCTAGGCAGGGAGAATAGTGATGAACAGCCCCGTGAGTCCATGGTCATCATGCTAACTGCCCCCAGCACCTTGGGGAAGAGAAAAGAAAAACCACTGCCTAGAACAGAAGGGAGGGAGTGTGTATGTGTGTGTGTGTGTGTGTGTGTGTGTGTGTTGTGTGCGGCTGAAAGGAGAAGGAGAGAAAGTGAGAGCCAGAAAGAAACCCCTGGGATATCCTTCCTGACCCAGAATTTCTGGGGAGGCAGTGAGCTCCCCCATCCCACCCTAGATTCGGCCGGGGAGGGGGCAGGGGGACCTCTTGCACAGATCACCAGCCTTCCAATCACTGGCAGATGTGTCCCTGCGGCTGGATTTTCCCAGCAGCACCACACCCCCTTCCCAGCTCCTCCCTCAGGAGGAATCCTGGGAGTGGGAAGAAGGAGCCGGGTCATTTGCATCACATCTGAGAGTGGCCAAAATCCCAAGGTTTTCCCTAGCCTGGCCCCTTGGCCGGCCTTCCCCTGCCGCACTGGAATCTCGGTGCCAGAGACCACCCGAGAGACCAGAGGGGCAAGCTGACCTCCTTCCTCCTCCTAACCCTAGTGTGGCCCAGGCCTACGTGAACCAGAGGAAGCTGGACCGCGAGGTGAAGACCCTGCAGGCCCAGGCTGCCCAGTTTGCCAAGCAGACAGGCCAGTGGATTGGGATGGTGGAGAACTTCAACCAGGCTCTCAAGGTGGGCCTCGCTCCCTTTATCACCTCCCCATTCTGGG